>NC_069092.1:5625417-6825417 GCF_947172395.1 Bicyclus anynana | reverse complement strand
AGACTAGAGGATGGTAATGATACTTAGTAGTGTTTCTAAAAACGAATAATATCAGGTAAGTACAAGAAACCAAACACTGTAAAAAATATGCCTATACGGTACATTTACGTCACGTGGCTAAGGATCTTTACTTAGTTAACAATGTAATGTTTTATTCACTATGTGCGTCGGGAACAGGGCACTTTGGCACCGTTTCAAGAAATCAGACGGAGGGTTCACACTTTTATTGGCCTGAATCTAGATGAGCGACGGTTGATTGGCTTCTAATTTTGTAAAAGAAATAAATTTTATACTTTTCTTTTTTTATATGCTTCGGCATCAACCCATATTCGGCTCACTGCTGAGCTCGAGTCTCCTCTCAGAATGAGAGGGGTTAGGCCAATAGTCCACCACGCTGGCCCAATGCGGATTGGCAGACTTCACACACGCAGAGAATTAAGATAATTCTCTGGTATGCAGGTTTCCTCACGATGTTTTCCTTCACCGATTGAGACACGTGATATTTAATTTCTTAAAATGCACACAACTGAAAAGTTGGAGGTGCATGCCCAGGACCGGATTCGAACCCACACCCTCTCAGTCATATCCACTGGGCTATCACAGCAATAAATAAGAATAATAATGGGGTTTTTCTGCGTGATCGAATCAGAAATGAGGAGATTCGCAGACGAACTAAAGTCACTGATATAGCTCAGCGAGTCGCGAAGCTGAAGTGGCTGTGGGCAGGCCACATAGTTCGAAGAGCTGATGGACGTTGGGGTCCCAAGGTGCTGGAATGGCGACCTGCACCGGAAAGCGCAGTGTTGTTCGAACCCCCACTAGGTGGACCGAAGACATCAAGCGGGTTGCAGGGAGCCGCTGGATGCTGGCGGCTCAAGACCATTTTGTTTAGAAGTCCATGCAAGAGGCCTATGTCCAGCAGTGAACGTCCATCGGCTGACAATAATGATGATGAACTAAGAATAAGAAACACACTTCCAAAGGAAGCAAAACCTGGGTATTGCCAACCAAAGCTTGATTATTATTTGTAACTAGCCGACATCCCGCGGTTTCACCCGTGAAATTCCCGTTTCCGTAAGAATACGGGGATAAAATATAGCCTATGACCAATGGCGTGCACAGGGCGTTTAACTTGAGTATGCACTATATGTACAATTTGCAAAATGGAAAATTCTATCTCCAAAGCAGGTTCGTAAATAACTTCTCAGGGTAAGCAGTGCATTTTCTCATCTATTGAGTGCACGCCACTGCCTATGGCATTCACAAATAACGTGCCTGTTAGTGGTAAAAGAATTTTCAAAATTAGTTCGGTAGATCCAAAAATTTGCTTTTACAACATCACAAAATTTACCTCTTATATTAAGAAATAAAGCTTTAAACACAAGATAAGTTTGTAATTTAACCACCTCAATGTAATTGAAAAAAATCACACTTAATCAACGAAATTGTTTGTCAGTGCTGTATATGGAACGGAAAAGAGAAATGAACACATGAATTGTACGAAATTACGAATGTCTTACGTATTTAACATTCAATCATTCATCATATCGTGTAAGTTAAAATTTCATCACATCTATTTTTAAATCGTTAAAAAGATTATAAAATTTGGTCTATATGATACTTCTAACTTTAACAACATACACAACGTTTTTTAAAATTACATACTCGTATGACGTCATCTCGATTTTGCATTCAGATGTTACGACTTTGGCGGCTCGTGCGGAAGAATGTATTCAGTAAAAGGTTTCCAACGTTTTACTGAAATAAAGACGATATAAACCTGTTCCATGCGAATATTTCTTCATGCAGTAGGTACGTGTAAATGTAATGTAAATATATGTATATAGAGATACGTAATACGTAACTTATGTTAATGTAATGTAAATGTAAGTTGCAAACCAAATGTATCGCGTTGAATACCTACTGCTTTAAATTCAACTGACTTGTTATCGTCGAGAGTTGTATTACAGGGTTAATTTGTTAAGCGCATATTGTCCAGGATTCACTGCATATTATGAGACAAAACGAGCATATTTTAATCGGGTAAGTTTAATAAAATTAACAAAGTTAATATCCGACTAAAAACTTTTGTATTTATTTATAGTTTAGTAAACTAAACTTCCCGCGGTTTGAATTGTGTAGATTCTCGTGGCGATGATAGTTTAAAAAGTAGCCTTATAAGTAGATGGTCTAGACCAGGGTTTCTCAAACTTTCGGCTCCACGAACCCTTGTTAAAATTTCCAAGTGACAGCGAACCCCTTACTAACTAATGAACTAATGAAAAAATAAATTTGGCTGTTGAAGAATATAAGGTTTTTATTTAAATAAAAGGTAGCACATAAAGTACTAAAAGAAATGTCTTTATAATATTAATGTGATGGGTGTGCTTGTTTCTTGTCGCAAATGGATTCAATGTTAGGAGTAATTTTGGACAATTTTAACCTTAATTCTGCCTCGGTATCAGTTATCAAGCCACCATTACGTAAATCTTTTCGCGAACCTCCTGCCGTCAAAAGGCGACCCCCTACGGGTTCGCTTACTCCACTTTGAGAAACCCTGGTCTAGACTATAATCTGTTTGTGTGCCAAATTTCATTCGTATCCGTTCATCCGTTCCGGAGAAATAAGTGATATACTTTACTCGACTTGTTCTTATGTGTATATTGTATATCACAATAATTCGATAAATAACATTATAATAAATATAAAATGAATCCGTCACTATAAGTAAAAATTCAAAATTCCTTAGAAATCCTAGTACACTGTTATACATTTCGTAGAGACTTCGTAGCCGCGTGTAGCTGCGTAGAGCTCATATTGAACTATGCATTCTTAAGGTCGTGGTCGTGATATTCGTAGCCCAGTGGACCTGACCTCTGACTCCGATTCCGGAGGGTGTGGGTTCGAATCCGGCCCGGGCATCTCCAACTATTCAGTAATGTGCATTTTAAGACGTTAAATATCACGTGCCTTAAGCGCTGAAGGAAAAACATCGCGAGGAAACCTCTATATCTGAGAATATTCTCAATTCTCTACTATGGGAAGGCTGCCAATCCGCATTGGGCCAGCATGGTGGCCAGTCACACAAAACAATGTAATTATTTACATATTTTATTGTAAATATTCGTTACGCGATATAATGCAATCGGCTTATCAGAATGGGAGGGCGCTAATCCCTAAACATGGACCACATACTGTGTATTAAAATACCATGCGAGCGAATTGCGTCAACATTAAAACAGCATTTAGCTTAATTGCCGTACGGTTAAAATAAAATAAATCATACAGACATCCCAGATTGCGTTTCACAGCATCACACAATTGAAACAGGTAACACAAGCTACTACACTGAGCATGACAGTGGCCGTGGCTAGTTACCACCCTACCGACAAAGACGTACCGCCAAGCGATTTAGCGTTCCGGTACGACGTCGTGTAGAAACCGAAAGGGGTGTGAATTTCATCCTCCTCCTAACAAGTTAGCCCGATACCATCTTAGATTGCATCATCACTTACCATCAGGTGAGATTGTAGTCAAGGGCTAACTTGTAAAGATTAAAAAAAAACAATGCTATTTAAGATGGTAGCTAGCTAACTTAGAATAATTAAATTTCTACGCGGCAGAGTACCAGCTAGGCTATTCTGTAACGAAATTTTAATAACTCGCAAGTGCGAGTTTCGAATCCTCTATCTCTCTCTGTTTAACACGATACTATAGCATGAGAAAGATAGCGGTGAACTTGAAACTCGCACTTGCGAGTTATACAAAACATCTTTAGAGAATAGCCGTGCAGAAAGCTAAATATCTTGGGTACGTCTTTGCCGCTACGGTAAGCTACGGCCCATGTCTACTACCTGACATGAGTAATTTAAGAAAGACAGAATAAGAGGTTTATTGGAATAGGAGGGAAATATCATATTTATCTTATCCCTAAATTTGTTGTGTGTATTAAAATACCATACGAGTGAGTTGCGTCAACGTCAAAACAGCATTTAGCTTAATTGCCGTCTGGTTAAAATAAAATAAATCATACAGACATCCCAGATTGCGTTTTATAACATCAGTGTTATGTAACGTTGGACATTTTACTGCATAGCACTTTATGTAATGTTGAAACAAGTTAGTACAACTGGTGTATCTCACTAACACTGAGCGTGACTTTATTGGTGCCAAAAATAATGTACTTACAATTATTACAGAATACTTAGCTCTTGCGAGAGGGCCTACTGGCAGTTTCATACTGTGACGATCGCGTTAGCGTAAACGCGAATTTTTAAGGTATTGAAACAGCGCCATCTAGTGGCACTACTACCCAACTGTTTAAATTCCATATAAACGCGTTTACGTTAACGCAATAGTAACAGTAGAAAATATTGAAAACTCCCACTAGGCTCACTGAACTGTTGCTAAGTGACGATGCTATTTAAGATGGTAGCAAGCTAGTTTATTCTACACGTATCTCTGACGGTGTCTACGTGGTATCGTACCGGATAGCTAAATCACTTGGCGGTACGTCTTCGCCGCTAAGGTGGTAACTAGCCGCGACCGATATCTACCGTCAGACCTGACCAAAGCAAATCAATTGAAATCAATTCAAATAAATTCTAATAAGTGTCCCATTCTGATTTTCCTAAATTTAGGAATTTAATTTAATTTACTCTAATTAGAATAGATACTACTAATATTATAAACGCGAAAGTTTGTATGGATGATTGGATGTTTGTTACTCTTTAACGCCGATTTAAGCGATTTGGCTGAAATTTGGAATGGAAATAGATTTTACTCTGAATAGAATAGATATAAAACATAGGCTACTTTTTATTTCGAAAAAATCCATGGTTTCCCGAGATTTGCGAAAACTGATAACTTTGGTGATATCAATGTTTGTTACTCTTTCACGCCTCGGCTACTGAAACGAATTCGCTGAAATTTGGTATTGAGATATATTATAGCATAGATTAATACATAAGCTACTTTTTATCCCGGTAAAATCCATGTTTCCATTTGTGAAAACTAAATTCCACGCGGACGAAATCGCATGCGTCCGCTAGTATTATAATAATTAAAATACTATAAGAGGATGAATTGCCATCTGGTCAAAATCAAATAAAACATACAAACATCCCAGATTGCGTTTCACAGCTTCAACGTTATGTAACGCTGGACATTTTACTGCATTGCCTTTATGTAATTTTGAAACAAGTTACTACAACTGGCGTATCTCACTAACAATGTGCGTGCTCTATATGGATGCCAAAAATAATAATCTTAGAATTATTGCAAAGCTTTCATTTTATTTAATGACCAGCGCAATCCCGCTACTTCATCTGCGTGAAATAAAGTTTTTCACAAATCTTTTGGGAATTGTGGATTTTGTCGGGATTAAAGTTGCCTATATGTTGCTCTTCTATTGAAAGAATAGTCTCATAAAAATCTCTTCAGACGTTCTAAAGATTAGCTTGGACAGACAGTCAAATATCATATTGTTCTATTTAAAAAAGAAGTAACTGTAAACATACTATATTGCTCTATTTAAAAAAAATGTAAACATTTAGGTAAATAGCCCACTTATATTATAAACTCACTGACGCCGCTCGGTTTCACTCGCGCGGTTCCCGTTCCCTTAGAAATACGGGGATAATATATAGCCTATAGCCTTCCTCGATAAATGGGCTATCTAAAACTGAAAGAATTTATCAAATCGGACCAGTAGTTCCTGAGATTAGCACGTTCAATCAAACAAACACACTTCAGCTTTATAATATTAGTATAGATGACTAAGTTTGGATATTTGTATGTTTATTAGCCTTTCATGCAAAAAGTACCAAATTTATTTGAATGATTCTGAAATTTTAAAAGAGATACTATAGATTCTAGATTAACACGTAGGCTAATTTTTCCGAGAAAACTCCATGGTTTCCGCAGCGTTCATTAAAAACTTTCTATCGAATTTCACGCGGACGTAGTCATGGGTGTCCTTTAGTTGAAAATATTTACGGTTCTCCTTTATAAAAAGATTTTTTTTGTCTTTTTTAAACAGCATTAAAACAACACATTTGTTTCGAAAGTGCTTGTAAACTAAGACTAATTTATATAAATGAATATTGGTTTGACTAGACTAAGCTGAACCATTATTTGTTTTCGGGATAGAACATTATGTTCTATCCAGAAAAAAAGTAAAAGTAAAAGTAAAATGTAAAATAAACGTATATGTAAATGTAAAAAGAAGTATTATGTGTCTGTAAAATCTAGGTAAATATTGGAAAATATTTACGGTACATTAAAAAAAAAAAGTCTTTTTAAATTAGGTCAAAAGCAATGCGTGCAGTTTCAAAGTTTAACCATTCAGTGTGTCACCGCTTTGAAATCTTGCTTAGATTGCGTAACGCGTGCGTTTCCGTGTCAAATCTTTTCTTTATTTACCTGTAATACAAAAAACGTAAAGCGAATCTTTTTTATACATCAAAGTAAGTTAAGTAAGTTAGCGCGTGGTTGCCATGTTATGTGTTGATGCAATCTACGATGAGCGCTAATTGGAATGAGTATTAGGTCATTTATCCCATAACTCAGACCAGGTGGCCTATTCACTAATTGACTTTATTTTAATGGTATTTATTAAAAACCTATTAAAATAAACGTCAAATCAAATAATTCAAATAAGTCAAAATTACATTGTCAACTGGGAAATGTCATCTACCTAATAAATCACAGAGTAGGTAGATGACATTTCCAATACGCACCGGATAACATTTTTTATTTGTAATCTCAATTTTGTGAATAAAGTGTTTTAAAGTGAATACGAAATAACATAACTTTTAGAATGACTAACAATAGCTAGTTGGTAAAATTCGAATATGTCAACTAACATACGTCAAAGTTAGTGAATTAGCCTTCAGATTACTTTATAAAATATAAATTATTAAATTGAGCCCAAGCATGTCTAACAACGCAGAAGTATCGTGTTAAGTCTAAACCTGTAAATATCCTAATAAGGACAGAAACATTAAAAAAAGATATAATGATAGTGATAAAGTTGAGCTTCTCCAGGAATCGAACCCCAGATTTTCCATTAATATAGCAATTCATAGAAAACTGAGTCAAGGTACTTTTAAATTCAGTTTATTTTACATGTACGAGAAGTATTAATTAAGTTTTAAGTAAAAACGGCTAAAATATTTACTAACTTAAAGCTAAATACAGACAAATAAACTGCACTTAATAGAACAGCTTTATTATAAAGTTGTTTACTGTAACCGCGAGTTCATGGCCACTCGTGAAGAAGCTAGATAGCAACCCGCTTTACATCCGCGCACACTACCCCGCGTCTGTGTATACAGCACACATACATAGCGTCCACGTGGAAACTGGAATATAGAGCATGATATTGGGTGAAGTAACATTTTATCGTTCATATTACCTAATAGGTAGCGAATGCAGCGTTACATAATATGCGTTTGGCAAATAATTTACGCAAGAATAATTTACTTTATTTTTAAATCAATATACATATACTGATTTCGTTTCGAACTTTACTTTCTTATATTTTAGGTAGAATATAGTATTTTTTCTTAAAAGGAGATAGATACAAAACAAAATCTTCATATTGCTAACATAATAAGCAATTTAATCCAATTAGTTTACTAATTAATGCCTCCGATATCATAAATTATAATTATAATAAAAATAACTTGGCAAATAGGGTGTCATAAAATCAGTGACACATTAATGAGTAATCCACTTACATAATATTTGCGTGCACCCTAGTTACCATGAGCCGAATTATCTCGCTCCGAAGTTCACGCAAACAAGATCGCTTACAGCGCCGAGAGAGAAATACCAGGCGCGCAGAAAATGTAGGAGCTCTGTGCCGGCTTACACGTGGAACACCCACACAGCCACAGCACTGCAGATGTGGGCGCACCGTGCATATTGTACACAATTACAGACGTGCTAGACTGGAAAACGCATTTAGCCGGAAAAGATGAAACAGATCGATATCTCCTATAAAATTTAATTAATTACAACAAACATTTCTACTTAAAATTTATACTTAACATTTTCGTATCTAGGTTATTCTAAAAATGGCTTATTATTGAAATGAAAGAAATATTTTCTTGTTAGCGAAACCTTTACAGCACGTTTATGTGAGTGTTGGTACTCACCGAGATTTCAAATAAAATGAAAACACCTGACTGAAGGTCTTGACTTCTTTTAAAGCTAAAGCGTAGTTAACGACTTCTAGCTGCGTTTCCGGTTTTATTAAGCAATGTAAGCTGATGGAACGAAACGTGAGGCTTAATTAGTAATTGGATTTGAAAATTTCTGCACCGTTTTCAGCTCCCCTAGTTTTTCTGTTTACAGTAGCTTGTTGACAAGAAAATGTCTATAGCTATTTAATAAAAAAACGTTTTCTATTGACCTCGTTTAAACTACGTGACCGTATTTGCATATAATATTGTAAGAGTGGGTAAAATAGTTTTAAAATCTATCTTTATGTTTATTTATGTATTGTGTAATAATATCAAAGAGGTTGTTAGTGAGGTTGTTGGGGTAACTTTATCTATTTTAGAATTTTTTTTTTAAATACAAAGCCATGTTATTTTTTTTTATATTTTTAAAATCTCACCTGACGATAAGTTATGATGCAGTCTAAGATGGAAGCGGGGTAACTTGTTAGGAGGAGGATGAAATCCTCACCCCTTTCGGTTTCTACACGACGTCGTACCGGAACGCTAAATCGCTTGGCTTTACGTCTTTTGTTGGTAGGGGGTAACTAGCCACGGCCGAAGCCTGCCACCAGCCAGAACTGGATCAATTAAGAAAATCTCTATTGGACCAGCCGAGGATCGAACCCAGGACCTCCGTTTTGTAAATCCACAGCGCCACAGAGTATCATGTTATACTATGTTATACTATATTTATAAAATAATGTATAAATTAATTAAGTTACTACACAGTTTATTAGAAAGCTTCATAAACTGTGTTTAGGTGAACGAAGTATGTTATCGAGGAAAATTGGTTTACAGTTTAATCGTTTAACTCAATAAATAGGAGAACTAAGGTTCCCCACACATATACAAATGTGTGGAGCGTAAACAGGAAGCTATATTACAAGCTTTTATTTTGACTTGCTCTAGTATGTGGGTATCAGTTAAACTTTAGAAGCTGTATTAAAACCACTTCCTGGCATTTTTATTTGGCGATTTTTATCTTTGACATTTGCAGTGTTATGGCTGTTAAAAATTGAGATTATGTGTCAAAATCTGATATAACCGAAAATCTATAAAAAAATGTGTTATATTATGTTATTGACATCCCTAGAACGCGTACGAAGCGATTTGATTTTTTCGTTTTTTATATGTATGGCTAGTGTATGGAACTCTCTATGAAGGTAAAGCGGTCATTCATCACCGAGGGGTGGTGATTCGATCCCCATTGGATTTTTACCTTACTCTTTGTTCTTAGATATGACAAGAAAAAGTGTTTTCTAATTCTTACAACCTGGGCATCTTTGAGATGAGAATGAATAAGTCATCGTCTTGGCAAGCGGTTTCCACCTCAGGCCACATCTACACTTACCATCAAGTAAAATTGGAGTCAAGCGCGAGCGTATTCCGTATAAAAAAAATATCAAGAAATGAAATGAAATTTATGACTGTTTTCTGGCCTTTTTACAAAAAATTATATCAGACAATTTTTATAGAAGGATTTTTAAGGACCAATTTACATTATAAAGGAACACTTTTTGGGACATCCTGTGTAGCGTCGCAGCAACGGTACACTCACACTATAATTATGATATTATTTTACCGACTGTTTTCTAATTGCTTTCTACACTTCTGGACTGAGCTTTTTTTTTTCTTTTCAGTTTTTGTATAATTTATGCAGTGGGGTTTTTTTTATTTGTTTAATTAATTTATTTATTTTTCAGTGTACTTTTACAGCTTGGCAATACGTGTCCGTGAGTCAAATTTGATACTGATTAATACTCCATAAATGTAAATGATCTTTTTAACATAAAAAATGGAACCGAATTCAAAGACGTATTTTAATTATTTTGATTTCAACACAAAATTACTGCACCGATTTTCATGAAAATTAAATGGGACTAATCTGAAAGTATACTCTTTCAAATAAAAAAAAAATAGTTAATAAATGACGAAGTTATGAGGTAACAAACATTAGAAAAGAAAAAAAAACAATGAATTGAGAATCTCCTCCTTTTTTGAAATCGGTTGAAAACGTTAAAAATTACGTTCCTAGTAAATACAAGTGCTCGAATTCAATAAAGATGCAAAGGTATCATTTACTGAGCAACAGCGTAGAGTAAATATTTTGACACTGAAAATGTTTACTTAATAACTGTTCCCCGGTAGAGAAGATTTACGAAGCTTTCTGCTTTTACACAACAGATTCGTGTACCATATAGGCATGGCGGTTTTGGACGGGCGTGTAGCGCAGTGGGTGAGTGACCCTGCTTCCTGCATCTACGGCCTTGGATTCGATTCCCACAACTGGAAAAAAGTATCAATATGTAGTTTGTAAATATATATAATAAAATATATATAACACAGAATATACTTTGGGCTGTGTAGTGACGTGTGTATTGTATAAAATATATAAATAAAAAAAATGGTTTCTAATTCCAGTTAATTTTAAATGTATTTATATAATTACCAACAAACCGCCGCAAGAGTCGTGATAGCCCAGTGGATATGGCCTCAGCCTCCTATTCGGAGGGCGTAGGTTTGAATACAGTCCGGGGTATGAAACTCCAAGTTTTCAGCTATGTGAATTTTAAGAAATTAAATATCACGAGTTACAAACGGTGAAGGAAAAATTCGCACGGAAATCTGCATGTATGTATGTACGACTAGAGTTACCTGAGAAAGTTGTTTAATGGTTTAAGATATTTATTTTCTCAAAAGAATTACATAAAATTCGCTTATATGAGAAATACAATTAACTCACTAAGGTAATTATTCATAGACTTAAATCCTACATACAATAAATCAAAATAAATAATTGCTAAAAAAAAAAAGAATGCGGGTAGATTTTAAATTACATGTTTGTAACCGGCTTCTTACGTAGTATACTTGACTAGTATTAATAAAACAAAGATTATAGCTTACTGGATGCGGCATGTGTTACAATGACATGTTATTCAATAAATAAAATTTTAATTTCTTTTTGTAAATAAACATAGATTTAGCTTCTTTTATATCAGATGGTAATTTATTGTAGATCTGTGCTCCTTCAAATATAATATTTTTGTTACCATAGCTAGTACGAGGTTTGTGACTTAGTAAAAGGTGATTTGCTCGGCGAAATGCTCGTTTTTGTACTTGAATTTTTTTCGTAAAAGTGATTTTTGAATGTAGATCTTTATTTAGTATTTTCCGAATCAGAATTGAAGTGCTATATATGTATGTTTGCTTTATGTTAAGTAATTTTGTTTCTTTGTATATTTTATTGGTAGGTGCTAGAAAGTCGTAATGAACTAAAACCTTAATAATTTTATTTTGTGCTCTCTGAATGATGTTTAGGTTGGTTTTTGTCGCTGTTCCCCATAATTCGATTAGATAATCAATATGCGGCTTAACGAGAGAGTTATATATTGTGTATCTTACATTTTTTGGTAAACAATGAACAATACCACGTAGACATCCCATTAACGATGCAAGTTTTTTGCGAAGCTTATCTATATGATTTCTCCATGTCAGTTAGTTGTCAAGAATTAAACCCAGATATTTTTGACTGTTTGATTTGACTATAATGTCTTTATTAATAGTAAGTGGTTCAAAAGTACCAATTTTCTTATTTTTTGGAATAAATAAAATGTAATTTGTTTTAGCTGTGTTAATACTAAGCAGGTTACATTGAAACCATACGTTAAGATTATTTAAATCTCGCATTACAGAATCAACTGAAAAGAAACTGCAGTGGCGAACGACTGATTCAGTTTGCACATGAAAATAACCTCAGTATAATGAACACTTTCTTTAAAAAGAAAAACAAACAAAGGTGGACATGGAGATCGCCCGATGGAAATACCAAAAATGAACTAGACTACATACTTACTAACATACAGAAATCAGTGCAAAACATAGAAGTACTAAATATTCAGTATCCTTCAGATCACAGGTGCGTCAGAGCAACTTTTAACTTAAAATCTATTAAAAAAAGAAGAAACAAATACTCAAGTTGCCCGAAAAGCACTTTGAAAAGTACTGCAGAAACGTCCAGATACTTAGAAACACTGAGCTCATATCAAGAGGTTCTTAACCATCATGAAGACGACACAGTCCAGACCTATTACAATAAAATAATAAACGCTATTGAGAATAGTCTAAAAACGGCTGTTTCACCTAGCAATAAAAAGATACATTGTAGTGTTATATCTGAACGCACAAGAAGGCTAATAACGCGTAGAATAGACCTACAAAAGACCAAACCTAAATCAAGATCAATGAAAAACGAACTAAGTGCTCTCTACAAACTTATAAGCAAGTGTATAAGACATGACTACAATAACCACCGACACCAAACCATAGAAAGACACCTCAATGCATCAGGAAGCTTAAAAAGAGCATACAAAGCATTAAAACCACATAAGACGTGGATTGAGGGTCTCAGCGAATCAGATAGAGTCACACAAAATAGAAAAAATATACTCCATATAGCCACTACGTTTTACAAAACCTTATATGATGCCCCAGAGATAGAAAACGCAAGTACTCTACATTTTCATATGTCTCAGGAAAAACATATTAACACCACGGAAATAAATCCAGTAGAAGAAATAGAAATAATAAGAGAAATTAAGCACCTTAAAGTAGAGAAAAGTCCAGGGCCGGACAAAATAACTAACGAAGCTATAAAAGCGGCTTATACCATTCTTGCCACACCTCTGATGATTCTCTTCAATAAAATACTAGACACCTCTATAACGCCTCAGCAGTGGTCAGAGTCAGATATTATATTGTTATATAAAAAGGGCAATCCCAACGACATAAGCAACTACAGACCCATAAGCCTTCTGCCGTCGATATATAAACTTTTCTCTTCAGTTATAAAAAATAGAATAATCTCTACACTTGATTCACATCAGCCAATAGAACAAGCAGGCTTTCGAAAAGGATACTCTACAGTAGATCACATTCACTCGGTAGAGCTACTTATTGAGAAGTACCAAGAGTTCCAACGACCACTCTACATAGCGTTTATAGATTACCAAAAAGCGTTTGACTCTATACTCCATTCATCAATATGGGAAGCTCTGTACTCGCAAAATGTAGAGGCCAAATACATTAGAGTGATAAAAAACATTTATAAAAACAACACCAGTAGAGTAAGGGTAGAGTCAACAGGAACCTCTATTCCAATTAAAAGAGGAACCAGACAAGGGGACCCGCTGTCACCAACGATTTTCATTGCAGTACTAGAGACCGTTATAAACAAGTTAAACTGGAATACGATGGGCTTAAATATAAACGGAAATTATATAAACCATTTGAGATTCGCTGACGATCTAGTCTTGCTCTCTGAAAACAGCCTAGAGCTAGAGCATATGATATACACGCTGCAACAATCGAGCCGACAGTCTGGCCTAGAAATCAACTTCAAAAAAACAAAATTGATGACAAATGCATTAAAAAATGAAATTAAAGTTGAAAATACTTCGATAGAGTTTGTCGATTCGTACATTTATCTGGGCAAGCAACTCTCTTTTGATAATAAAAGTAACGAGCAAGAAATTGAAAGAAGGATAAAAGGGACATGGAAGAAATATTGGAGCCTTAAAGAAATTTTCAAAAGTCAAATGCCAACAAAAATTAAGAGAAATGTCATGAACACCTGTCTCTTACCGTCTCTCACATACGCCTGTCAAACATGGAAATTCACGCGAAATGTCAAGAACAAAATAAATTCATGCCAACGGAGCATGGAAAGAAGTATGATGAAAATCCGAAAAATTCAAAAAATTCGCAACTCTACTATAAGAGAAAAAACAGGAGTAATAGACGCACTAAACTATTCTATGAGATGTAACGTCGTGGATTTTAATTTTGGGTGGTCAAATTTGGAATCTCTAGGTTTGTTTCGAAAGGCAGCGACATCGATGAATGTCGTAGAGATTACGAGGTTCGCTGCTAGATGGCGCTTATATTAAAGTGCTCAGACAAATAAATATGGACAAGTAGTTGGAGCTTTATAATCTGTATATAGACTTAATATATGGTTAGAGGTATTCCACAAGTAACGAAAGGTATGGAATCCGAAACCGACTTTAAAAACAAATGTCACATATTATCTGTGCAATTTGTTGATTGTACTCTGTGAAAGATGAATCGGTAACTTTATAGCTTTGCTATTGGTGAGGTTTTTTATGAAGAAAGTCCCGTTATCTTCTCGTTATATACTCGGGCACGTTCGAGTTTTTTCTTTTGGCTGGCTGAAATTTGGAGACATGTAGTTGACTTTCCAAAACATTAAATTTACTTAGAGGCAGTGATGTAAGATACTTGGTAAGACTCGAATTTATATTTGGTTAGCATTCGTGATTATCGAATTTTGTTGTGCTAAAGAGACAAATTCTTGCAGTTCCGGTCAACCATAAAAATTTCCCGTGAGATGTTAAGATGGCTACCTACTGGGAACTAGGGCGGGATATCCTTTTAAGGTACTCGGTTGAAATTGTTTTTTTCTTTGTCCGGCGTAGGTCAAACTTTAGTGACATGTGCTAACCTCCGTATTTTGTTACAGGATGGGAATGTAATATATTCTGAACTTAACCTAACCTATATACGTGACCTAATGTAATCACACTTCTTCTTAATACAACCACGTTATTATGTAGAAACGTAGATTGGTTGTAGACATTTGAAACGCCGGTTCTGAAACCTTTGGTCATTCTTGGAACATTTTTATGGAACCTGAGTTGACTATTACATTTAATCATTTGCACGCGTCGAGTAGCATGCTGTTAGCGGCGTAAATCTTGGAGGTTCGCTGGCCGCCAGACAAAATGACGGACGGATGAATGCAACAGCAAGGTCAGCGACCGCGTGGTGTCAGCTTCCATCATAAACGTCAGGTCGTACCTATTCTTTCTTTTGTTAAATGGAGTCATGCTAAAACTTCTATTTTTATATATTGTTTTTTTTAAAGGATGCGTTACATTAATTGTTGGTGGTGATTCGGATATACCGTTCAGATTACAATAAGATTTAGAGATAACTAGACCTCTTTCGTGAGTGTTTAAAATGCAACGTGTTTGTTGTCCCTTTAGTATAAACGTGTGTAATTGCTAAGCGAACTTAAATGGAATCATCCTTGTGGATTTGGCTGGTAGCGATGTGAATTCATAACTTCTAGTGCGTTGTTCGACGGACCCACTTTAAATACCTAGCCGTGGCAGTGGTTTGGTCAACAAAAATCCAAACGCTATATCGACACCATCTAATCCCCAAGGATTGGTATAATAAAACAAATATTTGAGATAACCACTGTTTATTTACAAAGTATGTACAAAGTAACTTAACATTTAGGAAACCTGGTTTTTTTATGTAATTTAACCCATTAATATTTTGTCCTTTTAGGGTTTCTCAAGGGTTTAGCATTACTTTTATATTGTAAAAAAAAGGTTCATCTAAAAATATAGAAGCCAAATACCGGTGATTACTGTAAAAGTGTTTTTTTGTTTACTTAACCCCGCATCCTCCTACGGGTATAGATCCGAAAGCCAGAATCTCGGTGGTAACATTTGAGATTCTGGTCTACAAGCTGTATGTTTGGCTGGTGACGCACTAGAAATTTCATCCAAATCGTTTCACAAAAACCGGCACAAACTATAAGGCTAGCAGTGGCGCCTGGGGATTTTTTTATTAATCCTAAAGGATCTGTACAACGTGGGAGAGAAAAGGGAATAATAGAATCATCCGAACACCACTCTAACAATATTTTTTTTTGTTTTCTGTTCCAATTTCTATTACTATAAGATTTTGTTTCAGCATAAGCTTAATATAAAATAACCCATGATCATTTTTTTTGTGATGGTGTATTTGGCATAGTTAGTTATGTTTATAGAGAAATTTAATTACTGAATTTTTAGTTATTATTGTTATTTTAAGTAACTCAATATTAATTTAATGTTTTAAAAAATAGTTGTACCATCACCAATAAATAATGTCAGGTCATAAGGAAATACAGTTTCACTCTTTGAGGAAGGATGAGCTGGTATACGAGGTCTCGATCAGATCCGAGACTCCGGGTAGTACTGTAGATGAGCTTAGGAGGCAGATGCGAGGCCTCATGATTGAGTGCCCCTCGACTGCCATATTAGAAACAAATATAGACAGCAACACCGAATTAGTAATAATTAATGATAAGTTAAATGAACTAGCCACAATTATTGAAGGATGGGGAAAATCAGGTGATAGGGGATCTATAGCAAGGGCAGAGGCCCTAGCCTATCACCTGTTTCATAGAGTAAACAGATTGAAGGTCGACGAATCAGCTAAGGTTTCAGCCAAGGTCGGGGAGGCCAGACTGAGATTAGGAAAATTTATTGCAATCATTGAAGCGCCTGGAAAAAATGTTTCAGAACAATTGTCTACATCTTCTAAGCCGTCACCTTCAGCGGAGGTTTCGGAAATAGAGTGCTCCGGGGACAAAAACCTGGCGAAGTGGAACCAAAAATTTAATGGCTCCACCGATCCGCGCTCCTTCGTCGAACGAGTGGAGGAGCTTCAGCTTTGCTACGGTGTCTCTGAGGCTAAACTCTTCAGGTCGGCGGTTCAGCTGTTTGAAGATCAGGCACTACTCTGGTACAGAGGTATCAGAGATCAGGTACGCTCTTGGTCTGACCTTAAAAATCTTTTATTAGAGGAATTTGACCCCGTCGATTATGACTATAGGTTGCGAGGAGAGATAAGATCTAGGACGCAGGGGGCTGAAGAGCCCGTGCATATATATTTTTCTATAATGGCTTGCTTGTTTGCTCGGCTGAGGACTTCGATGTCCGAGGTCGAAAAATTAGAAATTCTATTACACAATGTACGCCCAAAGTTTTCGCAGCAGCTCGCGTTGACAACCATTTCATCCATATCGCAGCTGAAAGATGCATGCAGGAAACTCGAAGCGGCCAGTCAAAGGGCCACACAATTTGCTGAGCCCGGCCGTTCGAATTCTATTTTAACTCCTGAATTTACTTATAAAAATAAAAATAAAAATGTGGCATATTTGGACAACGAACAAAATTTTCATTCAAATCAGGTTCATAATGACCAGGGTCGTTATAAACAACATAGCAAGTTGCATCAAAATCGGTTTTATAACAGCCAGGGTAAATATGAACATGGTAACCCTCACAACAAAGGACGGGTTAATGATAATGACCAAACCAGGGCAGGGCCGTCACACACTGGTAACAAATATAGAAACCAGCGGTTAGTGAGGCATAACGTACACTGTTACGGTTGTAAAACCCCTGGGTACACGAAGTTTACGTGTCCAAAATGTAACAAAGCGGCTACTAGTCCAAAAAACTAGTCTGCTCGAACGATGCCAGCATAAATAAAAAATTTAAAAAATTAAAAAGTTTCGGCACTTTGGCATCTGTTCGATTTCAACCAAAAAAGAATGATATTAGGCCTTATCTTAAATTTAAAGTAGTCAACCTTAAAATTTGTGGTCTACTTGATTCAGGAGCATGCATCTCAATACTAGGTAACAACTCTCACGAAAACTTCATCAAAATTGGTTTCAAGCTAGAAAAATTTAGTAATATCTCCTGCACCGTGGCAAATGGTGTTAAGCTGGAAAGTATAGGTTACATGTACCTACCAATAACATGTCATGACACTACCTGTGCCATTAAATTTTTTGTTATACCTACAATAATATCGGATATAATATTAGGTATAGATTTTTGGAGGGCATTCAATATCGCCCCAGAGATACTAGACTGCATTGACTATAAGTATCAACCAGCGAGCTTCTGCGAGACTTTGAGTACGAATAGGGTAAACACTATTCAGTCTTTGGAAAATCTGTCAACCGAGCAGAAAGAACTAGCAAATGCCATTATAGGGAAATTCCATGACATCTCTTTTGAATTAAAAGGTCTTGGTAGGACGTCCTTAATAGAGCACGACATCGACACAGGTGATGCTCTACCCATTAGGGTAAAACAATATCCGCTATCGCCGGAAAAGAAGGTGGCGTTGCAGGAAGAGTTAAAAAAGATGTTGGCATTAGACGTCGTTACTCCCAGTGAAAGTCCGTGGAACAACCCAGTTATTTTAGTCAAAAAGGCAAATGGTGATTGGAGGTTCTGCTTGGACTGCAGGAAGCTAAACGCAGTGACAAAGAAGGACTCGTATGCTATACCATACATTCCTCAAATACTTGATAGTTTGAAGGAGGCCAAATTCCTGTCGACTATAGATCTGTCATCTTCATTTTGGCAGATACCTCTATCAGAACGTTCACAGGAAAAAGTGAGTTTCCAAATTGAAGGGGCAGGATTATTTAAATTCAAAGTTGTGGCCTTTGGACTTTGTAATGCTCCGGCGCGGCAACAAAGATTAATGGATAAATTAATAAATCAAAACTTTTGTAGTGACGTAGACAATGGTTATGTTTTTTGTTATATAGATGACATTGTGATATGTTCATCGGATTTCTCTACTCACTTGTTGTTGCTAAATAGAGTCCTGGATAAATTAAAGTCAGCTAACTTGACAGTGTCTTTTGACAAATGCAAATTCTTTAGGGAGTCAATCAAGTATTTAGGTTATGTAGTTGATGAGTTTGGGTTACATACGGATCCTGATAAGATCTCTTCAATTTTAAATTTTCCGACCCCAACCACAGCCCGGGAAGTAAAAGTATTTTTAGGAACTTGCTCTTGGTACAGGCGATTTATTCGTAACTTTTCAACAATTGCAGCACCGCTGAACAAGCTGACCAGCAAAGGGAAGAACGCGCCGAGGTTCCAGTGGAACGAGGCAGCTGACAAGGCCTTCTCGTTGCTAAAAAATGCATTGGTGTCAGCTCCAGTATTAGCAGTTCCTGATTTTAGTAAGCCTTTTACTGTCCATTGTGATGCTTCGTCGTACGGTTTGGGGGGAATGTTGTCACAGATGATCGAGGGTCACGATCATCCGATAGCTTATGTTAGTAGATCTTTAAATAAGAATGAAAGGAACTACAGTGCTACGGAACGGGAGGCCCTAGCAGTCATATTTGCAGTCGAAAAGTTCCAAGCGTACTTAGGAAGTAGGAAGTTCACGATAGTTACAGACCATTCGTCTTTAAAGTGGTTTTTGAATTTGGAAAATCCTTCTGGTAGGTTAGCTCGATGGGGTTGCCGACTGTCTCAATTCGATTTTGAGATAGAACATAGAAAAGGCACAGACAATGTAGTTCCTGATGCTCTATCGCGACTCATGAAAGTTGAGGCAATCCATGCAACGTCTGATACACCTACCTCAGGTATGAAAGATGAATGGTATGAGAGGATAAAAAATAATTGTGTTTCTAAACCTACACACTTTCCAAATTATATGGTTAAAGATAATATTTTATTTCGCTTAAGTAAAAGCAAGTATGATCTAATAAGCGAGTTTGATTGGAAAGAGGTCATTCCAAAAGGTTTGAGAAACAAAATTATAAGTGAGAACCATTGTGAACCAACAGCTGCACACCTAGGTGTTTTTAAAACACATAGACGCTTATGTTTAAGATATTTCTGGCCGGGTATGTACAAAGACATAGAAAATTTCGTAAAATCATGTGACGTATGTAAAGCATATAAACATTCTACACAAGCAGTCCCTGGTTTGATGGGGAAACCAAAGGTATGTTCACGTCCCTTCCAAGTAGTGAGTTTGGACTTAGCGGGTCCACTTCCACGAAGTAGGTCTGGATACACATACCTGCTAGTAATAACGTGCGTTTTCTCTAAATACACTCTACTATTTCCGTTACGCCGCGCAACATCAGCGTTGGTGGCTAAAAACTTCGAAGACGGGTTGGTCCTGGTACATGGAGCGCCGGAGACGGTAATCCTGGACAACGGAACACAAATGACCGGTTCCGAGTTCAGGAATGTCATAAAGCGCTACAACGTGCCAAGGCTTCACTATACTCCTCGTTACACTCCGCAAGTAAACCTGGTAGAACGCTACAACAAAACAATTATGACCGCTGTAGCGTCGTATGTAGAAGAGGATCATCGAACCTGGGACCTAAATCTAAGAAAGATCCAGTTCGCAATAAATAGCGCGATAAATGAATCGACTGGGTTTTCACCGTTTTTCTTAGTACACGCCCGTGAGCCAGTGATAAACGGAGATTTCTACTTAGATACGCAGAGTGAGTACAAGGTAGCTATGCCACGTGATGAATATGCTGGGAAGTTTGGATGCATGGAGGAGATTTATGATAGTGTTCGCAAGAAACTTCTAGAGGCACACGCTAGGAACGCACAATATTATAACCGTAGGCGAAGAAATGCTAGATTCGCAGTAGGGGATTGGGTATGGAAAACCACATATACACAAAGTGACGCGCAAAAATTCAAAATGGCAAAGCTTGCTCCTAAATACGAAAAGTGTAAAATAGTCAAAGTATTGTCACCACTAGTATACGAACTAGAGAGGAAAGACGGTACAAAAATAGGCTCTTGGCATATTAAAGACCTAAAACGGTAGACTAACTCATATATTCGTCCATAAAGTGTATAAATACTAAGTTAGGTACTTAAACACACAAGAAGAATGGTAAAGTACACTTATAAATACAAATAGGTTACTACAGTTTGATAGAGTGATGAATGAAAGGTCAGTATAAATGATGAGGTAGGTGTGTATTAGAAATGGATGGATCAAGTTGGATTGGGTTAGTCGGAAATTCCTGAAAGGTGATTAGAGAAATATTATTATCACGCTATGAACAAAATATAGTTCGTGAGATATTTACTGTGCTGTGTTTAACACAGAGACGCTTTGTTCCCAGAGATCTGTTAGCAATCGTTGTGCTAGGAATTATTCCCAGACTCTGGGCATTTATTATGGAGTCATATGAACTCATTTCACATGGAGACTCAGTCCCATGTTGGTATATGGTATAGTGATAACATGTATTACAGTTTGAAATAGGCTGTGTTAGATCAAGCTGCATGAAGCAACAAGATCGTTTATGATATTTTCATAAGTTATTCTCCAGTAGTGTTGTTTAGTTTTAGAATTTCTTATAGAGTTAGGTGGGCGTAGTTTAAAGAAGATAGTGAATAATTTAGGTGATTGAACCTAACATTATAATAGGTAGCCGGAAATTATTGTTATTAGTTGCCGACGAGCAAAAATAGATAGAGTTATTATGTTTGCTATTATTTTATGAGAGTATAAATTCAAGATGTAAAATAGAACCAGGCATTTTTGTTACAGCAAAGGGAAACCGGAACAAGTATCTACATCAACGTTAGTTATAGTTTAATTTTAGGTATCATCGGTATTTAGGTATATATATTTTTTTTTTCTTTTACTTATATTTTCTTTATGTAGTTTAGATGAGTGTTTTATTCCATTATCAGTGTTAGCATAGAGTGTTTTTTTTTTTTTTTATAACGTCGTTACAGATGATTGCTTCTTAGAGCGCTGAGGGCAGCGAAAGTTTTTTGGTAGCAAAAAACTTCTACTATTTTGGGGGGTATTGTAACGTCGTGGATTTTAATTTTGGGTGGTCAAATTTGGAATCTCTAGGTTTGTTTCGAAAGGCAGCGACATCGATGAATGTCGTAGAGATTACGAGGTTCGCTGCTAGATGGCGCTTATATTAAAGTGCTCAGACAAATAAATATGGACAAGTAGTTGGAGCTTTATAATCTGTATATAGACTTAATATATGGTTAGAGGTATTCCACAAGTAACGAAAGGTATGGAATCCGAAACCGACTTTAAAAACAAATGTCACATATTATCTGTGCAATTTGTTGATTGTACTCTGTGAAAGATGAATCGGTAACTTTATAGCTTTGCTATTGGTGAGGTTTTTTATGAAGAAAGTCCCGTTATCTTCTCGTTATATACTCGGGCACGTTCGAGTTTTTTCTTTTGGCTGGCTGAAATTTGGAGACATGTAGTTGACTTTCCAAAACATTAAATTTACTTAGAGGCAGTGATGTAAGATACTTGGTAAGACTCGAATTTATATTTGGTTAGCATTCGTGATTATCGAATTTTGTTGTGCTAAAGAGACAAATTCTTGCAGTTCCGGTCAACCATAAAAATTTCCCGTGAGATGTTAAGATGGCTACCTACTGGGAACTAGGGCGGGATATCCTTTTAAGGTACTCGGTTGAAATTGTTTTTTTCTTTGTCCGGCGTAGGTCAAACTTTAGTGACATGTGCTAACCTCCGTATTTTGTTACAGGATGGGAATGTAATATATTCTGAACTTAACCTAACCTATATACGTGACCTAATGTAATCACACTTCTTCTTAATACAACCACGTTATTATGTAGAAACGTAGATTGGTTGTAGACATTTGAAACGCCGGTTCTGAAACCTTTGGTCATTCTTGGAACATTTTTATGGAACCTGAGTTGACTATTACATTTAATCATTTGCACGCGTCGAGTAGCATGCTGTTAGCGGCGTAAATCTTGGAGGTTCGCTGGCCGCCAGACAAAATGACGGACGGATGAATGCAACAGCAAGGTCAGCGACCGCGTGGTGTCAGCTTCCATCATAAACGTCAGGTCGTACCTATTCTTTCTTTTGTTAAATGGAGTCATGCTAAAACTTCTATTTTTATATATTGTTTTTTTTAAAGGATGCGTTACATTAATTGTTGGTGGTGATTCGGATATACCGTTCAGATTACAATAAGATTTAGAGATAACTAGACCTCTTTCGTGAGTGTTTAAAATGCAACGTGTTTGTTGTCCCTTTAGTATAAACGTGTGTAATTGCTAAGCGAACTTAAATGGAATCATCCTTGTGGATTTGGCTGGTAGCGATGTGAATTCATAACTTCTAGTGCGTTGTTCGACGGACCCACTTTAAATACCTAGCCGTGGCAGTGGTTTGGTCAACAAAAATCCAAACGCTATATCGACACCATCTAATCCCCAAGGATTGGTATAATAAAACAAATATTTGAGATAACCACTGTTTATTTACAAAGTATGTACAAAGTAACTTAACATTTAGGAAACCTGGTTTTTTTATGTAATTTAACCCATTAATATTTTGTCCTTTTAGGGTTTCTCAAGGGTTTAGCATTACTTTTATATTGTAAAAAAAAGGTTCATCTAAAAATATAGAAGCCAAATACCGGTGATTACTGTAAAAGTGTTTTTTTGTTTACTTAACCCCGCATCCTCCTACGGGTATAGATCCGAAAGCCAGAATCTCGGTGGTAACATTTGAGATTCTGGTCTACAAGCTGTATGTTTGGCTGGTGACGCACTAGAAATTTCATCCAAATCGTTTCACAAAAACCGGCACAAACTACAAGGCTTGCAGAGATTAAAATGGAGATGGGCGGGCCATGTAGCAAGAATAAATGACGATAGATGGACTTCTCGGCTAACGGCATGGACAGGGCCTGTAGGTGCTAGAAAAAGAGGAAGACCTAGAAGTAGATGGGCAGACGACATTGAAAGGACGGCTGGAAAACAGTGGAGGAAAAAAGCCACAGATAGAGAGTACTGGTCATCTCTGGAGGAGGCCTTCACCCTCAAATAGAGGGGTTCGCACAAATTTTTTCTACAAAAATTTAAAAATTGTAATTTATTTTTTTATAAATTTTATTAACACTAATATGTATATGTGCTTACTTATGTGCGAAATAAAAGGCTTTTTATTATTTTTTTATTTTTTTTATTTTTTATTTATTATTATTTATTACAGAATCAACAGACCTACCAAAGTATGTTAGGACAGTATCATCAGCGTATAAAGAAATATCCCCTTTTAGACCAATTTCATGTATATTGTTAATGTAAATTAAGAAAAGCAAAGGCCCTAGAATAGAACCTTGCGGTACGCCACAATTTATGGATGCTGGACTACTATAATTTTCTCCAATTTTCACTATCTGAGAACGATTTGAGAGATATGATTTCAAAATTTCGAAGGCTTTACCAGTAATACCAATACTATTTAGTTTCTTTAAAAGCAAATTATGGCTAACCGTATCAAATGCTTTTTTGAGGTCAATAAATATACCTACAGCTATTTGTTTTTTATCAATCTGCAATTTGATGTTAGTAATAAGATCTACTGCTGCTGAAATAGTACCGGATTTTGATCTGAATCCGTATTGTTTTTCGTATAAGAAATTTATTGAATTTAGGTATTGATCAAGCCTGCGATATATTGCCCTTTCGAATATTTTAGATATTATCGTTTAATTCACTACGTGTGTGATGTCTGCCAATCCGCATTGGGCCAGCGTGGTGGACTATTAGCAATAACTTTCTCATTCTGTGAGGAGACTCGTGCTTAACAGTGAGCCGAAGATGAGTTGTTAATGATGATGAAGGTGACATGCTTGTGATAAATTTTATTTATAAACGTAAGTAAGAGTTCATAAAACACACACACACACACATATGCCCGAAAAACACAACCGTCTTCAACAGTCGAGTAACGATATGCGACAAATTGATATGCTTCCCCAGTTTCAAGTCGTTTAAAAACTCAGAGCAATCACTCTTGTCTATTCTGTAACTACGAGTAGAGTACGTAAATAAGAGTTCATAAAACACACACACACGCCCGAAAAACACAACCGTCTTCAACTGCCGAGTAACGATATGCGACAAATTGATATGCTTCCCCAGTTTTAAGTCGATTAAAAGCTCAGAGCAGTCACTCTTGTCTATTCTGTAACTAGAATACAGTCCGTCGAGGCGCGCCGAGCTTTTTCAGTTATATTCGTCTGTCCCGCAGTTCTCGTCTCTAGGCAGATGCACGTAAAGTAGTGGGCACAGCGTTTTCAAGTTGGCACGTGCGAGGCCAAATAGAAATATCGCAGAAACGAATCGAGGCGAATGAAACCCTTCAAAACACTTATCACGTTCGGCTTTCAACATTGATTTCACTGCATACTATTCGTATCCGTAATATAGAGGAGCGGTTAGTATTTTTTAACAGTAATATTTAAAGAAACAAGTATATCATTCATCGTTATCAACCCATATTCGACTCATTGCTGAGCTCGAGTCTCCTCTCAGAATGAGACACTTCACACAGAGAATTAAGAAAATTCTTTGGTATGCAGATTTTCTGACGATGTTTTTCCTTCACCGTTCACGTCACCGAGACACATGATCTTTAATTTCTTAAAATGCACACAAAAGTTGGTGGTGCATGCCCCGGACCGAATTTGAACCCACACCCTCCGGAATCGGAGACAAAGGTCATATCCACTGAGCTATCACGGCTCTATAACAAGTATATATTAAGAGGAAAACCATTTTGTATTTGTATTTGTGACCAACAGCAAGCGCCACAAAATTAACAAGTTACACTTGACGTCAATATTAATAATTGCTTAGCTACTGTTGTTCCCTGGATAACCTTTGGCACAACAAAGTAAGGACTACTATATCGAAAACTTTCCTTAAAAAAATCTCGACGCATCTTTATTTTGCGCCGTGCGAGTGCGCCGGTTAGCTAAATAAATGTTTGCCAGCCCAACAATATAGTAGACGAAATTTTGTTTTTTGTTGTTGTAGACGAAAACAAAGAGCATGCGCAACAAAATTAACAAGCCACTGTTGTTAGTTTGTGTAATCTCTGCTAACTAGCTGCTTTTTACGTCTATATGAATATTGCTTGGCTATAAAAAATAGCATGGCGATAGTAATCCCTGGATAACCTCTGGCACTATAATATAAAATGTCAAATGACGATGTTTTCCTAGTCGTCGTTAGGTTATGACAATAATTACTATGAAAACTTTCAGCCATAAAAAAGTATTTTTAAATTTATTTTAAAGGAGTAGATACCGGTTAGCAAAATAAACATTTGCCAGCCCAACAATATAGTAGACGAAATTTTGCATTGGTGACAAACAATAAGTGCAAGCTAACTAGCTGCTTTTTATATCTATATGAATATTGCTTGGCTATAGAAATTAGTATGGCGATGGTTATACCTGGATAACTTCTGGCACTATAATATAAAATGTCAAACGGCAAAGTTTTCCTAGTCATCGTTAGGTTATGTCAATAATTACTATGAAAACTTTTAGCCATAAAAAAGTATCTTTATTTTGAAGGAGTACCGGTTAGCAAAATAAACATTTGCCAGCCCAACAATATAGTAGACGAAATTTTGCATTTGTGACAAACAGCATGCGCAACAAAATTAACAAGTTACAGTTAACAAGCCACTGTTTGTGTAAACTCCGCTAACTAGCTGCTTTTTACGTCTATATGAATAGACCTGATGCACCAACCAAGTTCGCGTCCATAAACTTTTGCGAAATAATTTTGACAAAACGAACATCAGGGGTAGTTTGGCCTAATTGCAACGTGAAGGTACCAACTTCAATGCTTTACGTAGACATTGTTTCATGCCGATACGAGTATAATTAATTAGTTGAGAGTGGAAATATTTTTAATTGACTTCGAAAAAGGAAGTTTTGTATTCTACCTCTCTGTATTATGTACCTATGATCAAAATTTTCTCAAAAACTTTTGCAATTGGTCTGATTTGGATGACGTTTTAGTTAGCTATATATTATTTTTTAGGGAAAGATAAAAATATATAAATGGCTCCGATGGCCTGATCTTCATTTTATGAAATATTTAAAATTTGTTGCTACGAGCGATGATAAGGCTCATCAATAGATGAGAACGGTCGGCTTCTCTTTTTTGAGTTTCAAGGGTCTAGACCACAACAAATATATAGCGTAATTTTATTTTCTTTGGCTTAAATATGGGCGATCATGCCTTCAGTCATCAGATACCAAGCGTAGCAGCATCTTTTCGTCAGATAACGAATTTTTCCAAATGTTGCCAAAAGTCTAAATAAATATAACAAAACGTTTAAAAACCCCTTTGTTTAAAAAATAAATTATTGACATTGTGCCAAAGACTTTGGCAATATTGTCCCTATGGATTTGCAAGGTTATATATAAGGATAGACAAATTTTCGATTTATTGATAGTAACAATAACTGTTTAAATTTTATTTATTTAAAATTTAGATTTTACTATTCTTTTAATTCTTAGTCATAATTAAATTTTTTTTAAGTTCTAATTATTAAATAAATTAAATTATTATTATTTAAATAACTGTAAAATCATTACTAAATTTAATTCTTGTTCACGATAAGAGTCAAGATAAATAAAGTCCCTCTTGGAGGCTGGAGCCTCATTTAAAATGCTGGCAAGAGCCCTGATTTAAATTTTACCTTCCTATATACCTATATTATTTAACTGCTTCGTATATTTAACTCCCTGAACTATCATTTTATTGTCTTTGTGTGCTTTATCTCGAATAGAACATTTAATTTATCTAAGCCTCCAAGTTCACTATTTTTGCCATTTGCTGACGTTATTATTTTTTTTTAACTAAGAATTAAGAGTATATTAAATATAACGTTATTACATTGTCAATATCTAGAATTTATAAATATATTTATATATATATACGTAGTTTTAATTGGATATTGTATATTTTATGCTATTATTGGATATGCAAGAAATATGATACAATATTAATGAAAGACTCCATTATATTGATGACGGGGTGACCCCTTGTCACAATATTAAATATCTAAGATATAAAGGGAGTTTGCAAAGGAATTGTCCTTGTTTATCTCATATAAGATAGGAGAACAATATATGAATATGAAGACATCAAGTTCGCAACTTTATAAGATCAAATTCCATTGTCAATTTGAATTCAAGCAGACATAAGTACACCCATACCTGATCGATTTCTTTTATAACTTCATACTAAACAACCGTGGATACTAACAAACTGTTTTATAATACTGAAATAATATTATAGTAGGTAGTAAAAAAAGATTTACCATCGACCTTACAAAATAAAATGCTAGTAACTTCATATATGTAGTTAAAGGTTTACCATCGACTTCACAAAGAGCTTGAAGGATAGAAGTACCTTAATATAAAAATATGCGATATACTTATCGTTTGCAGGAAACGAAGGACACTTGTCAGAGAACCGGAACTTTTGAGATCCCTTGTTATGAAAATTAGGCACTTCGGCATTGCAATTATATTCCAAAGTTATGAGAAAGTTTAAGTATGTATGTAGTTGATTACAACTTTTTTCGTGCAAAAACTTATGACGAAGCTGCAAATATAAGATTTTCCAATTTTCACTAACTATATGGTGATCGTTGCATCTTCTGCTTCCCAAATTGCTTGTGTGGGAACTGAACCATGTGAGTTTACGTTTGAGCTTAACGGGTTATGTTTATGTTTCTATTTCAACAGAGCATGACACTTACGATGTTGACCCGGTAAAACATTAAAAATTAAAACTTTGCTATTTTAAAAAAAACTCAATATGGCTGAAATTTAGATGCTATTAAATCTAGGTAACTTAACTTTGAAAGCCCAGTGCCGTGATAGCCTCTGCCTACGAGGGTGTGGTTTCGAATCCGGTCCGGGGCATGCACCTCCAACTTTTCAGTTGTGTGCATTTTAAGAAATAAAATATCACGTGTCTCCTGCATACCAGAGAATTTTCTTAAAACTCTGCGTGTGTCAAGTCTGCCAATCCGCATTGGGCTAGCGTGGTGGACTATTGGCCTAACCCCTCTCATTCTGAGAGGAGATTCGAGCTCAACAGTGAGCCGAATATGGGTTGATGGTATGGTAACTTAACTTTTGACGACTTTGACACTAGTTTTTTATTTTTATATGGATTACTTCATTGCCGGGAGGTCCTCTATTCGATACCTATGACTAGTTTCGTTTAATGTTGGAATTAATATTAGGTAAATGAAATCTAGTCGATTGGATAACAACGTGTAAAAAGTAAAAAACCACTGTTAAAGTAGGTTAAATAACCGTTATTTCTTTTTACGCTTGTATTGGTAAAATGATACTCAACCAGGACTTCAGTTGGATAAATCTAATTCGGAATAATAAATAATAAATCCAGTCTCGTTTAAAAATCCCTAGCAATGCGGAGGTGTTTTTCTTACAATAATATAAAAATCAATATTTCTCTCGATTTATTTGAAACTTTTTTTGGTTATTGAATATTAACTTTATTCACTAAAAAATAGGCTGTAAAGTATTTTAGTTAGTCATCTGTCTACAGTTCAAATCACTGTCATATCATACTCGTATTTTGTAGATACAGACAGAATATCTTGGGGGTCATTTGAGGTAACGGCACACTTGACAAGTGACAAATCATGTACATCGGCTGATCGCACTAGATTGATGTCGTCACATCGCTATATTGATTGGTATTGCATTTCTCATGGAGGCACTGACTACAGTAGTAGTTCTATTTGTCATGTATATGAACTATATGAAAACATGGAGAGCTAAATGCGTAGCTTAGCTTAACTTTGTGCTTCTGGTTGGCGGTGACGTTTATTTAATGAACGAATATTAATGTTAATGATGGCACGATGGTGTAATACCACCAGCTTCCCAACTCCAGACTGAGAATTTAAACTGGAAATTTCTTAGAAGAAAGAAAAACTCAGTATCTCTCTAGGATTTAGTAATATTAGTAGGAACTTCAGGAATACTCTACCAGAACGTCAGGTAAGGATATAGTAAGTTAATTAATAACTAAGAGGTGTGCATTTCGAAAATCTAACGATTTGAGCGTAATGTAATGAAATGGGAGGGTCCCAAAGTTATAAAATAAAACCCTTATAATATTTAAGTTCTGGAAGTTAGGGGCGCAATTAGTTTTTTACTTATTTTAAAGTAAATAATCTATTAATTAAGCGCTAAAATTTTCTGACAAGTTCAGTAAGCCAAACTAATAAAAATTGCTTTTAAAGTCTATAGTTTTTTTTCCACCGCTAAAAGTAAAAAAAAAGGTAAATAACCATTTATATCCTATGATTTAATCTACCAAATGTAATCGGTCCCCATGACGCTTTAGTAACTGCAAATTTAGCATTCCGGGCTCCCCTACTATACTAAGCATTCGAACCAAGGATCTGGTGATCCGAAACCATAGACTAACTACTGGAGCAACGAGGCAGACCAGTCTGAACTAGGTTTGGGCTGCTAGAATTTCATCCAAAACATTTCAATACACCTATATATTTCGATATGTTTGAAATTGTTAATAAACACCGTAACTAAACTCAATTATAATCCGGACCGATGTTGGGAAATTGAAAAGTCCCTACGTGGCGAACGAGGTAAGCTGGACATGTTACGGGCTGGTACGTGATAATACTGGTGACGAGTGCGCGGGCATTACGACCTTAACGAGCACGTACCACGTAACAAAAGAACCTGGGATTTTGGGATCGGTAGTCTTTGACCCTAAATATTTCTCCAACTGCATAAATGGTTGTAATTAAATTATAAGACCCGCGATAGCCCAGTGGATATGACCTCTGCCTCCAATTACGGAGGGTGTGGGTTCGAATCCGGTCCGAGACATGCACTTCCAGCTTTTTAATTATGTGTATTTTAAGAAAAAAGTGTTTGAAACGGTGAAAGAAAAAACATCGTGAGGAAACCAGCATATCTGGGAATTTTCTTAATTAATAATACGAGTAAATAAGACCTAACCTTTGTCATTCTGAGAGGAGAATCGTGCTCATAAGTGAGCCGAATATGGGTTGTTAATGTTGATGATGAAATAAGTGATAATTAAAATAAATAATCTAAGCTCTTTATTCCCTCTCCTGTAACTAATAAGGGGTTCTCTAGTGGGCCATTAAAATGTGCTTGAAATGATCATATGATAGGTCGAATAAAACTGGGTAACCTATTCACCTCATAGTTACATTGCAATTAAAACGTAGAGCCTTCGTAGCATGTAGCACGCACTATTACTGTTATAAAGTAAACAAACATCGTTTTATCTTGTATTGTTGACTCTTCTCACAACATAAAAAGCACAGAGGTACTAGAACATGTTAGATGTGCGAGTAGTACCGGCCTATGTCCAGGAGATTTATTTTTTATTCAACGAAAGGTTAGCGCATGACTAGCAGTATGAGAGAGCAGACGACTATTTCACATAATGTCTTATCGCCAAAGATTTAGAACTAAAGACTATCACTAGTCTAAACTGAGGCGGACAAATGTGGCTAATTGTCGCAATTTTATTTAGTCTCATTGTAAACAACGAAAGTTATTTAAACAAACAATACCTAAATATTGTCTACAGTGTAGAGTTATACAGGGTGTCCCGCAAATATTACGACATTACAGGGTGATAGCTGACATGAAGGCCTACTAAAATAATGCAATATATTATGTTAGCAGATATTTTATGGACAAAATACAAAAATCCCTACCTTCAATGCAAGTTAGTCGTACCATGTGCTGAAAAATTAGGAACTATTCGATGTCATACCACCTTCGCCTTTTTACCATCGCACCGCAAGTCATCGGGTGGGTTTTCATCCCTATGTTGTAGATGTCCCTAGGACCCGTACAAAACGCTTTGCTTCTTCTTTTCTCATACGCACGGCACGGTCTGTGTTTCCTGAATCTTATAACTTGGGTATCTTCAAAACAAGAGTGAATAGGCACCTTCTAGGCAGCGTGTCCCATCTTAGACTGTATCTACACTTACCATTAGGTTAGATCATGGTCAAACGCGAGCCTATTTGCATTAAAAAAAAAAAAATTACTGAAGCGTTGATTTTATGCTTGGTAATTATTTTTAAATAGTTGTTTGTTTTGTGCGCTCAGTGGAGTAGCTAAATTCAGATCACATTTTGCGGTGATTTTGTTGGCACGTAACTTAACTAAATCTTTGCTTAGCACCACATTGCATCTTATGAAAATGCAGTAAATGTATGTAACTTGACTTGTTTTTTATCATAACACTTATTAAGAACTAGCCGTAACTTCGTTAGCGTGAAATGCAGTTATTCAACCCGCGGGAATCATGGATTTTTCCGGAATAAAAAGTAGCCTGTATGTTGCCCAATAACCACCTCTAATCCATTCCAGAGATAAACAGATAGACAAAAATTTAAAAATGCTTAATTATGTTTTAGTATCGTGTCAATAACTATAAGCAACTGTAAAACATAGTAATCTCAAAATCGCAGACAGACAAGTAAATTTTATTTATAGATAGGTAATTCGTCCCTGAAGATCATAGGTTTAGACGGTTGACTTGAAAATGGGTTTGATTTCTATGCAATAGCGTTACAGAACACAAGCAAGATCGTAGTGTTTTCAATACGAAATCGTCCGTTAGGGTTATAATTTATAATTAGCCAAACCCACGCGTGGATATTGGTTGATAATAAAGTGTGGGATGGTCAAATGAAGTCGAAGTTAACAAGAATTTATTGAATTTTGTTTCCTGTACTGTAGCGTTATTATGAGTGTGAATTTCAAACTCATTTCTACTTGTATCTCTCTTCTATTTTCGACTTTAATTATCACCATTATGTAAGACCCCATTGTATTAATATCCGAGGTTTCAAAAGTGTTTTTAAAGCTTAATACAGATAAATGAATTTTGGCTATTTTTACTTTTAAGGTACCGTGTTACATAGATATAGTGGTTAGTATATAATTGTTTTTTGACGGCCTGATTTTAGGATAATTTTAAAGTTTTACTACATGACTAGGCTTCCCTTATTAATTATTAATTTTAAATAATATTTTTGTACAATATATTCAAATGTGTACATGTTTATCCTAATATTACAAAGAGAAACAATTTGATTGCTTGTTTTTTTATTCTTTACAAGTTAGCCATTGACCATAATCTCACCTGATGATAAGATGATGCAATTTTGGATGGAAGCTACTTAGCTAGTTTCTTAGGAGTAGGTTGAAAGTCCACACCCCTTTCGGTTTCTACACGACATCGTACCGGAATCGCTTGGCGTCTTTACGTCTTTGCCGGTAGGGTGGTAACTAGCCACGGCCGGAGCCTCCCACCAGCCATTGTTTATTGAATAGGCTCTCAAACTACTGGAACAGTTTTTTCACCAGTGTATGGGAATTTTCATTATCAAGGTTAGGTTAGGTTAGGTTAGATTATTCCCGTATTCCTACGTGTATGAAAATACCGCGAATGAAACTGGGTTCTGCTAGTAATGATATACCTATAGACACTGGAAACAACTACGAGTACGCTCATCACACAAATTTACAATAATGGGAATCAAACCCACGGTCGTGAATGCAGAAAGTAGGGCCACTACCAACTCCGCCACGCAGCAGTCAATGTTGGATATATGTCATGACGAAAAAGCTATATTTTAAAGTAAATCCTTATTAATTTTATGAATAAATAAAAATCTGCTAAAACTCCGGGAAATTTTATATGCACCAGCATAACGAATAATTCTAAGTACCACTCGCAACAGTTCAGACGCAAAAAATAATTTTATGCCTACAAAACTTATTTTATGACACAATTATATTTCAATATTACGGGAACACTCAAAACACACCCCGTGTTTTGAGTGTTCCCGTAATATGAGGAATGGAAAACTGTGACGTTTCGTACTAATGGATTATTTATTTACGTAGAAAAAAATATTTAGTTTACATGCCAATGGAGCAGCATCAAAGTCACCTTTTTCATAACTTAAATCACTCTTTAATTATAGCCACATTATACACAACATAAATTAAAATCCTAAAGTACATAGGTACTAGGTCATATCGATTTTCCTAGGGAAATTAATATTTTCCTAAAAATATTATATCATCATTATTATCAATCATCCAAATTCATCTACAAAATTGTCTGTTATTTTTTGGTGTTAAAAAATTTAACACCAATAAATATATTTTGTGTCATTACACTGCACACCACCATAAATTTGATTCGCAATATTGTCCTTATTACAAGCTCTTTACACGACGAAAACGATTACAACATCAAAACATCGATTTTATAGAAACAGTTTTTATAACCACGTTAGATCGTTGATCTTATACTTTGACAGGGTAACGTCTAGCGAGGCACGTCCCTATATAACTAATCTGAGCTCTTATTCCTTCATTAAACAAAACTCGACACGATCTTTACCCCGAATACGCAATATATTTTATTTGTCAATTTTAAATTTTATTTTTGCAAATTTTGCAGATAATAAATTCTACAAATTAGGACATCGAAAATAAAACCATGATAGGATTTTATATTGAATAGTTCGTATTAATGCAAGAAATGAGCTTAAAAAATATTCTTTTGCTTATATTATTACCTAGGCTAGCTTAAAAGCTATTTCAACGTCCGTTAAAAAACTCTCGTGTGAATGAGGGCTAATAGTGAAAGAAACTTAGCCCTCATTGGTTTTTCGAGAAGTGTTGCATTTTAAATTTTGGGCATTGGAAATAGACCTTAATTCAACTTAATACTATATTCGAACGCCGTCGATATTTTATCGTCCGTTAAAAAACCTCTCGTCCGAATGACTAACAGTTTTTTATAATTTAATTTGAGAATAACAAAACCATGTTACATAAATCTTGTAAGTTATAACTATTTGTGATCGAGCGATTTATTCCGTCTTCTAGTTTTAAATTCCCGGAACAAAATCTGTTGACTTGTTCAACATATCCGGTTAATACAAACGGATATGAAATATGAATGTCGCTCGGACATTTTTGCCAGATGTAATTGAAATTTCGCCGTTGGTTTATTTTGGCGTTTGATGCATGTTACACTGATTTTGTTTTGTGCATCAATATAATTATATAAATGAAATTGTAGTGTTTGTTTGTGATTTCGAAATAATTGTGTTTTCTCAAGTTTATAGCTATTTACAGGACAAAAAACACAAAGATGTTTTTTAAAAATGTTTGTCTATCTGTTTGTCCAAACTAATTTATTTAACGGCTGGACCAGTTTTAATGAGACTTTCACTGGAAGATACGGAAGGTTATTGAGCAACACATATTCTACATTTTATCCCAGAAAAATTAATGTCTCCCTCGGGATTTGTGAAAAACTGAATTTCACGCTCGCGGACGTCCGCTAGTTAATAAATAAAGTCCTATGTTCAGCATTTAACGCCCATTGGCTGACAATGATGACGTTATATTGTACTCCTAATAATAAATGAATTAAACAAAATACTTGAACCTTGCTCACAAGGTTACCGCCTTGTAGAATGTTGAGTCAACTATTGTTGTTCCGATAGTTGTTCCAGTCAATGGTCTTATAGCGAAAAGCTTCGACCAACACCATAAGAAGCTTTCGCTTAACTGCTGGATCAAGGGATACAGATACAGAAGGCAGTGATTTTTGAGACGGCGCGTATTGTGAAGAGGTACCTTACTCTGAAACCCTGACCACCGGTTGCTTGGGCACTCATATGTCCCGCAACGGGAGGGTTGATGTTGTATGTAGACGTACCTCTTGCATCGAATTTGAAATATGAGTACTAGCTTAAACGAGCCTTTGATTGAATGTAAAAATGTTAAGAATATCTTTATATAAATACTAATCAAGACGTACCTTTTAATTGTAAAATATTATTTCTAAAGGCAAATGACAAACATAAATTATAATGTAAGTCTATTGACGGCCTCCGTGGCACAGTGGTATGCGCGGTGGATTTACAAGACGGAGGTCCTGGGTTCGATCCCCGGCTGGGCCGATTGAGGTTTTCTTAATTGGTCCAGGTCTGGCTGGTGGGAGGCTTTAGTCGTGGCTACTTTTGTACCGACAAAGACGTACCGCCAAGCGATTTTGCGTTCCGGTATGATGTCGTGTAGAAACCAAAAGGGGTGTGGATTTTCATCCTCCTTCTAACAAGTTAGATCGCATCCATCTTAGATTGCATCATCACTTACCATCAGGTGAGATTGTAATCAAGGGCTAACTTAAAGAATAAAAAAAAAAGTTTACTCGTAGTAGAAAAATAATTAAAGTGCAGACGCCGTTTTAACATCTCAATATAGCACTTGTAGGTAATACTTGTACTTCCGAACTGTGATCTTCCAATGAAACGTTACAAAGAGCTTACAAAGATCCTCTTGGATAAAAAGAAACCCCTTTTTCCCATCTTGTCTGCACTTCATAAACTTGTAACGCAAAGAGCTTTATTAGAACGGTCAAGAGGTCTTTTGACTGTAGACAAAGACCATTTTCATCTTATACATTTCATTATCACATATCAATTTGAATGTATAATGGTTCTTACTTGATAGCTACCTCTCTTATAGGCCTACTGGTGTGATTCCATAATTTTATACTCGTCGATGTAATATTCGCCATGAAAGTATTTCGTTTGTAACTTTCTGACAAAAGTTGTTATTGTAGTATCATGATTGATTTTCCAAATTTTAATTTTTAACTTCGTACATGTTATTGTAGAACATGACACAAGGAACGCAACAGCTTTTGCGTTCTGACAAGTTACAGCGCTGTGACATTGTTCGTTTCTATGGAAACTTCGTTGTTAGTGAAAGTTTCATTTTGGCATCCTTTGAACTTAAAGTTCAAATTCGAAGATAAGACGTGTTATAGGCAAAAATTTCGACGACAAGTGTAAATTAGTGGAATTGCAATGCTTAGGTTTACAAGTACATTACAATGATCGAGTCAGCATCTTGTACGGTTTGTGATGGTTCTTTGAATCAGTGAATCTCTGATAATTTAATCATTTAATCTAAAGTTGTTTTGTTTTAACGACATAAATATATTTTCTCCTTAAAACAAAATTGAAAGAGAAATCTTTTTCCTCTAATTGGATATATTAATTAGGGATTATACGAGCTTTCAGCTATTTTATCTTCAAAAATAATGGTTCGATTAAATTAATCCAGCTGAAGAAAAAATAAATGATTGCGTAAAGCTGAAACACAACGGCCTACGTTGTTTTCTTTTAAAAGCAGCTATTTAATGAATCCATTAGGAGTTCGGATTTCTAAATAGGAAAACCAAGGTAAAGCAAAAGAGGGTAGATGGTAGCTATAGGCGTAACTTAGCAACCAAATAATTCAAAAGATCATTGGGAAGAAAAGCAGTTTTAAGGCAATTAAGACACCGGCGTGTTTGCAAATATCGTAACCGTAAGTTAACGTCAACGAATTTAAATGGTGTCATTCATCATCATCATTAACCATATTCGAACCAATGTGCAGAATGAGTGGTTAGTCCACCACGCTGGCCCAATTCGGATCAGACTTGACACACGTAAAGAATTAAGAAAATTCTCAGGTACGCAGTTTTCCTCACGATGTTGATCCTTCACCGTTAAAGACACGTGATATTTAATTTATTATATTGCACATATCTAACTGAAAAGTTAGAGATGCATGTCCTAGACCGGATTCAAACCTACACCCTTCCAATCGAAGATAGAGGCTATCCACTGAGATATCACAGATGACATTACGTTATAATAATGAGCTATCGTATCTAGTTTTAACATATATTAATTTATTATTGGTCTACTCAAATAAATTTTGAATTTTATTACACCTATGTATTTTCTGTTTGTCTTACTGTCGAATAATTATTAACAACTAGCGGACTCCCGTGACATCGTCCGCGTGGAATTCAGTTTTTCACAAACCCCGCGGGAACTCTGGGTTGTTTTCCGGGATGGAAAGTAACCTATGTATCAATCCAAAGTAAAATATATTTCAGTTTCAAATTTCAGCCACATCGCTTCAGTAGTATGTAGTTTGTAGTATGTACTGTTTCATATGTAGGTATTTAAATATTTACGTTATAAGTCAATAACTTTATTTACTTAACAACAAATTGCTCATATATACTGTGCAGTGCTCATATATACAGTGAGTCGTGATAGCCCAGTGGATATGACCTCTGCCTCCGATTCCGGAGGGTGTGGGTTCGAATCCGGTACGGGGCATGCACCTCCAACTTTTCAGTTGTGTGCATTTTAAGAAATTAAATATCACGTGTCTCAAACGGTGAAGGAAAACATCGTGAGGAAACCTGCATACCAGAGAATTTCTTAATTCTCTGCGTGTGTGAAGTCTGCCAATCCGCATTGGGCCAGCGTGGTGGACTATTGGCTTAACCCCTCTCATTCTGAGAGGTGACTCGAGCTCAGCGGTGAGCCGTATATGGGTTGATAACTGTGCAGTGTTAAAACCTGTCTGGCTTTACGGCATTCAGCTATGGGGCACATGTAGTAAATCAAATACAATGCGCATCCAAAGGATACAAAATAACATACTTAGGACTATCACAGACGCCCCCTGGTTCACTCGCAACAATGAAACCTACGAATACCTTGAAATGCCAACTGTCTGTGAGGAAATCAGTAACAACTGCAAAAAGCATAAAGAAAGGCTAACGCGACATCCCAATCACCTCGCTAGCTCATTGGTGGTAGCGCTGCGAATCAAACGCCTGAAGCAAGCTGACGTGCTCGATAACTAGGTGACGGCAGAGCTATGGCTCTCCTGTCAGATACCGCCCTAAAGTCTTACAACTCACCTGCTTAAAGTCTAACGACTGATCGCAGATCCAAAGAGGGAAAAAAAATAAGTCAATAACAAAAAAAATATAATAATTAAAACGCTTCTTCAACAATAATTAATGATTCACTTACTAAGCACATTAAGTATGTGTGTTAAGTTTTGCATTATTGACATGAATTCAGTTATAACTTATAGCCAAGTAGACCAAGTATGTAGTACTCGTATGTAGTTGCCGTGAAAGTTTCCATATTCGATGGGAAGTATGCGTGAAAATAGAAACAGACGATGGCCACAGTTTGTCTAAAGCCATCCCCTACTTGAGAACTTTGTGCTTCTAATTTGGCACCAGTATACCAGGAATTACGATAACTATGCTACTTTCATATACAGTTTTCATATGAAGGTAGGAAAACTTTTTTATTCGATAACTTTCATCATGGCAGAGTAAAGAGTGGGTACAATATTGTTAAGGAAAAAGCGTGCCTCGAGGGAAATACAAGGTTATACATTAGAGTAGGTTTGTAAGCCTATTGGAACAAATGTTGAAATGCTAGCGGGTTTTAATTAAACTTGGTTTATTATTCAAGTACTAGAAGGGCACGTGATTTGACTGCCTCCATAGCGCAGTGATATGTACGATGTACTTTCAAGGCGGAGGTCGGAGGACGGAGTTTGCGGGGTTCAATCCCCGGCTAGTCCGTTTGAGGTCCTTTTAATTGGTCTGAATGGTGGGGTGGGCCGCGGCTAGTTACTACCCTACCGGCAACGACGTACCGCCAAGATTTAGCGTTGCGGTACGATGTCGTGTAGAAACCGAATGGGGTGTGAAGTTTAATCCTTCTCAACAAGTTAGTCCGCTTCCATCTTAGATGGCGTCATCACTGACTTGTAAAGAAACAAAAAAAATGCTGTTACGGCAGCATAACCCCGAAAAAGCTCACTAATAAAGAGCTTTTACTAAAATTAATCTTTAGTCTTCTGTAAAGGATCCGTGTGTAGTGAGACCGACCATTTTTTATTATTGATGGACTCAGATTTAATGAACGAATGGTTACAACGTCCAGATCAGTTTCATTTAATAAATAGATAAATATCTAACAGTTTTAGACTGATATACTTTCAATTTGATTGACAATTTAATAATCAAGATATGAGCAATTACCAACATTATAAAATGCAAGATTTCAACCAAAACACACACAGAATTAAAAATACGTGTGGCACTCGGGGACTGCCGCGGTAAAGATATTATTTATTTATTTTATTTATCCAGTATTTTTTTCTTTATAAATAATAATAAAAAAGAAAAAAATAAATAAATAAAAAATGTCTCTACGTATAGCTGGAAACGAACTCTGGTTTATTAATTTTGCCCCTAGTTTCACACCAGTTGAGTCGATATGATAACGTCGAAATGTGTTAACTTGGTGCACGGCTTGGGTGTTAGGTTTATTTTCGTTACGGAATTTCTTGATTCGGTCGCCACGCTTAAAGCCCGAATTTTTATAGATTTACTGCTTTATGTGCTGAGCTTAAAATGGTCGGTCTCCTATTATGTACCTTGCTATCTATAGGTACCTTTCTATTATGATTATTAAGTAGTTTCTTTAGCTTTTCCTTACTAAAACAAGTATGTACATATTAGATAATATCATTACCAAGCCGGGAACGTTAATTTGACATGTGAATAAAATTACTGTTTTGCAGCCGCGGTTTCCCAGTTAATCGATTTGTCATTACATGTTAGTGCCTCTTTATTGACAGACAAATGACTGACCGCTATTAGGATTTATTAAGGATGAAACTATATTTCAAACCTACCTACGACAGAAATTACGACGGCTAAGTAGTGTATTTATACCGACTAGATAAGAAAATGAGTCATCATCATCATCACCATCATAATCAGCCAATGGACGTCCACTGCTGGACATAGGCCTCTTGCATGGACTTTCAAACACAACGGTCTCGAGCCGCCAGCGTCTACCGGTTAGCGGGCCTAGTGAAGGTCAGGTTCCGAAGCGGGGCTGTCATTCCAGCACCTTGGAACCCCAATGGCCATCGGCTCTTCGAACTATGTGGCCTGGCCATTACCACTACAGCTTCGCGATTCGCTGAGCTATGTCAGTGACTTTGGTTCGTCTGCGGATCTCCTAATTTCTGATTCTATCACGCACAGAAAATCCAAGCATAACTCGCTGCATCGCGCGCTGAGTGTCTTTGAACCTTCAAGTACCTAAGGCCCATAGATACCGATCAAGTCTCAGATCAGTAGGTCATCACTGGCAACACGCACTGTTGGCTGGCAACACGAAAATCTTCAAACAGTGCGTGTTGAAGAAAATGAGTACCATTCTTTTATTTAAAAATATATATTGTATATATTGTGTATACCCCTTCTACCCCTACTTTTAATGTTAGCCTTGTAGTATAGCTTCAAAGTTTAATTGACAAAGTGGCGTGAGTTTACCAGTTTTAAGCTTTAAGGTTAAGGCTATATAGGGGGAAGTACCTACATAGTAACTGAGATACAAAGCCACCTAAGAGGTCTATTTACGTCTAGGTTCAGCTGGCCACTGATTTGTCTTTTTTTCTTCTTTTCAGTTTCAGTCATTCAGTCTTTTTTTTACTAACAACCTATTAAAATAAACATCAAATCCACTGAGAAAGTCATCTACCTACTGTCTACGTTATCCACGAAGTGTTGTTAGTAGCCATCAGATGGCATTTGTTACATATAATTTTAATATCGTATATGTCAACTGACATACATCAAAGTAAGTGAATTAGCCTGCAGTTCATATAAGGTACAGATTAAAGTATGAACGAAAACATTTCGTGATCAACAGTGAGCCGAATAGTTGTTAATGTTGAATATTCGTATAGATAGAAAAAGAAAAAAACTTTTGAATTCGTGACCTCCAGGCTGAAAAATCACTGTGCAAGCGAGGTCTTCAGTTACACGTGGTACAAAAAGAGCAATCTAATAAATATACAAAGTTGGTTTAGTTGGCAGCACTCCATACCACGGACGACAGTCGTTACGGGCCGAATTTAATTTATTGGAGATCAGAGAATTGTTATTAACCCGAAAGTAGGGCTACAATTGGTTCCCATTGTTTTACAACTTACATTCATCCATTCAGAAAGTTTTAATGATCATTAAGTACCACGGTAAAAGAATTGTTCTCAAATGATTCCACCGTTATTCATAGTGGAGATAAAATCAATGTTTTACCCTGCTCGCTTTTATTCAGATATCATTGATGGAGTATGTCGACACAAGTAGGCATAATAAAGAGACTATTATTTAAACAGACACAAAAAAACAATGTTTTGTTACAAAATCTATTGTAAAAGTTGTTGCGTGGTCGATCAATAGTTCAATACGTAATGAGAGTTAGAAATTCAATACCTATCAAAGTACCTACGTAACAAATACTCTATTTAATAAAGTGAAGAACTTTGTATTTGTGGGTAGGTACTTTAAACTAAAACCCAAATTATTTATCGATGCCAAGTACCCCTAATTTTTTTACAAACTAATCCACTTTTTTCAATCTTTGTTTTATCTACCTTAACGCCAAGGTCTTCATAACGAAATTCAGACTAGCTTATGAACCAGAAATCAAATCGGGGATAATCTTCTGTTTCACTTTGATTAGAAAAGTTTATCCATATATCCATATAACTCTTTTTTTAACTTATTCTTATTTTAAATATTCGCTTTTATTGTCTTTGTTTTAAGCATTACAGAATTTTTAAATTTATGAAATTCAGAATTAATTTGTAGAAGACTTGTAAAGGAATTACGGAGACTGAATGTCAACGGGTAATTTAAAAACATATTTTTCTAAATGTGGTGTAAATGAAAAGCTATCCATTAATTTTAATTACAAATCTCATTCGTTGAAAAATCTCGACAAAACTGAAGTACCGACGAGAGATGTGTCAACTCGTTTACATTACCGGAACCGCATAATGGTGTATAACGAACACTTCATAGATATATTTATTGCTGTAATGAAGTGTCTTATGTCTACCACGAGATTATAAAATATTAATTTGCATACGAAGATATTATTATTTGATACTAGCGGACCCGGACAATATGCAATTCTTTCCTACCCCTACCCTACTTTACTACCACCCTACACCTACCCCACTCTACACCTACCCTAACTCTACCCTATCCTACACCTACCCTACCCCTACCCTAACTCTACCCTACCCCTACCCTACACTGCCCTACCCTACCCTAAAAAAAAATTAGCCAAATCGTAATCGTATTCAGCCGTTCTCGAAATTTGCGCTTAGCAACACATTTCATAAATTCGTTTTAATATTATGGATACACTCATGGTTTGCATGTATATTTTACTATTTATTACAAATTAATGCATATAATACGTATTGTTATATTTTTGTCAAATTGATAAAGGATATTTCAAAGATGAAATTAAATAGACTTAAACAGGAATTTCCACAATGAAAAACCGTATTGCACCCATATCGTGCATGGGCGGTAAGCAAACTTACTGCTGCGTTGTATTATGTAACCCTAATAATCCAGAAATTCAGAGCGGAGAAGCATATGAAATAGCTTTAAACGCTTAATTTAGGGAAGCATCTTTAAACTGCGAGCTGAGATTAAAACACAAGAACCTCAATCCAATTCACCAACAAATTACGTAAAGCCTCAAAGCTTCTGACTCCTAACCACTACGTATGCGTCCATACACATTTCTACTCACACTACCCAACCGTGTAAACTGCAGCACTCGCCGCCCGTTCCAATGTAACTATGTATCAACTGCCTACGTATATCCCGCGTTAAGTTCATGGCCGCTTATTCGCATACATTTATGTTGTCCTGGTATCCAGTTATGCTTTGCGTACTCTGAATACAATAGATAATTCTCCTTTTAAGCCGTCCACTATCCGGTACTATTGTGAGGATTCCAAATCTTTGATAACATTATATCCTAGTGTTTATATTTATTATTTCAAATATCCATAAACCATATTTTATTTTCAAAAAATCTAAAGGGATGCCAGATAACAGATGCCATTTAACGTAAATTATTTTAACTGCAGTTAACTTTTACTACTTATATTTTAAACTTTGCTCAACTTATGTACCTACACACAGATTTCGTAGATTGTCGTATCTACTTGAATAATTTTCAAGCTGATTGGTTGAACTTATTTTGCAAATCACTGAGTCCAGCTGTGAAATTATATTCCGAATATAATGTGAATAGAATATGTATGTATGATTCATGTTAATAAAGTACCAAACAAAGTGTTTATTTTAAAAGAGTCGCCAACAGAAGGATCGCGGCACCTCTGGGGTGAGAGGCAAATAAAGCCGATTACACACAGACTGCGCTCCTCGCTAAGAGTATTTCCTCTCTATTGTAGGCAACTTCCTAAGTGCAACACAATATTTGGAGCGCAGTTTGTATGGACAGAGCGGCTTTTATATTTTACCACCTAATAACTCCTTAGTAAATGTCCAGCTATTATAAGAATAGAGATATTATTCCCGTTGTGGACTCGTTCCTTTGAACCATTATTTTTAATTTGCTGTAGAGGAATATAAGGTTGAAGTACTTTCTATTTACATTTGTCTTTTAATCCACCTTAATTATCTTTTATTATGTAACGGTAGTAGTATACCGAAGGGGAATTGTTAAACACACGTTATATCGGTCTGTGACAACAAGGGTTGAAATTGGTAGCGCATACATGATTGAATGAACATATCCGTTTTGATTTTCGTAACCGGTTGTAAATATTTTCTTTTTTTTTCTAATTATTATTATTATTTATAGTAAATTTTAATTTTAATATAATTATGTATTTCATTGTGTCATAGAACGACATAGTTTTTAAAATTAGAATGGGGATGATGACTAGGTTTCAAGATATTAATTTTTATGATACATTCGGGTAAATAAGGTCTATGTTAACTAATTTACACATAAAAAGCAAAGATTGTCTGGATATTTGCAAAATAAATAAGATTATAAAATTTCAAAATCTATTAAAATTTTTTTATCGTAATTAGATAAAAATTCATACAGATTTACATTAAATGTGACATTTTCAATATATGAACTATAAACATAAACGCACAAATAACAAAGATATTAGTAATTTTGTTTGACCGCCCATACAAATCTAACAATCACCTACGATGTCATTGAATCGTACCATTTTGTATAGGGCGTTTTTCAGGGATCCGCGGCAGCGCCGCAAATCTGGCCCTTTAAATCCCTGTAGCTCCGAAAGTTATGATCGCAGATACCCTGTTACTTTTACAAATTTGCTTTACTATTAACATACTCTTAATTTATATACAAAAAAATATCATCATCCCTATTATACCAGGGAAGTTGTTTAAATCCGCAAAAAATATGTATACTTACTTTACCAACCTAATGATACCTCCTTTGAGATGGTATCAATGAGGGTCGTAAAAATATGTCACAATAACGAATAACGATGTTGGCATTTTGTTATTCGTACCTCGGTATTTTGGCTAATAATACGCTATTTTGAAAAAAGAAACTTGAAGCCGAAATCGATACGGATTCTTCGAAAACGTATTTTGTTGATACATACTCAAACATTTATTAAATTACAAATTTTATACAAAATTAAAAAAAATAAAGAACTACTGGGGAACTATTGGGGACAGTTATAGTACTGCCACAGTATATATTCTGTGGTACTGCCATTGCCTCGTATAACCAACCGAATTCGTGGGCTAAGGTAGGTAGTTAATAGCTTTTGAACTTGATAACTATTTTTGAAACTTCTTCAAAAAGAGATACATAATCTATATTATATATATATAGTTAAATAAAAGGACAAGTTAAAACGAATTCGTTTTATCAAATATAACTAATTGTAAGAAAAACTGCCCATGACAGATCTTGCTCACGTGACCTGTCGATAGCAAATGTCATTCCCATATAATTTTCTAGTTTTCGAAGCGTTTGCGATCGTAGAAAGAGAATCGACGTGCCACTTGGCTACAGAGGCTGATTTACTCATGTAATTAAAACCCTGTCTCCCTTTGCGCTCATTTTATTTCCGACGGGCGCGACGCCGACGCTACGCGACTGTAGCAAAGTCGACGCCTGGTTGACAGGGGAGAGGCGATACTGTTACGATCTTTTACGAGTTTATAATAAGTGTGCTATGACCCTAAATCAACTAGTACTACAACTGAAGTCACAGACAACCGGTCCTAATTTTTTCTTAAACCTAGGGTTGTCTGGAAGAAATCGCTACTTAACAATGCCGCTTGTTGTATGCTACTCTCCTATATAGCATAATATGTCTTTTTTTCTTTTGTTTCGTATTATTAATAGTGTACAAATAAAGTATAAATAATTAAACCGCCCTTTAAAAACGGAATGTTATAACTGTTTGGCAATATAAATATGGTTATAGAACTTTCCTTTTAAAAGTAACTACCTAATTTTAGAATTTTAATCGGGATCATGGATGGTTGCTGCCCACAGCGTGGAAACCGCTATTTCTTTCATTGTCACATACAACAAACTTGGAACAAGATAGCATTAGTTCGGTTTGCTTACAAGAAGACGAGTCTAATGAAGATGATATTAATGAACCGTCGGAGAGTGTAACGGAACCTTCACTCCCCACCACTCAACCCCTCTCCGCGCGCGCAATGCGTGCAGCAGCGCGTCGCGCAGCCGTTTCGCAGTTTGGATCGTGCCGCGATGCAAGAACCAGCTCATGACTAAGGGCCCCGTATAGGTTCGAAACTAGTCGGGCATACTCCGACGTAATATCACGTGAGTTTTAGCCGTGTTTCATAATCAATTAATATGTAACTACCTAAATAAATAGCTATAAGCGCTTACGTTGTTTTGGAGCTTCTCTGTTAAATAATGAATTGTAGATACTCATTTTGTTCCAATAAATAAAGTTTAAATCTCAATCGACAATTCGGGTCCTTGTCACATTAAGTGCGATCAACGCAAGTAGAACTAACTTCGATTCGCAGCGAGGGCTCGGCACCGTTTAACTCGTTTACACAATTCGCTAAACAATCTAGGATGCAGATCTAGGTAAATCCTGTAACGGCCATCCCAATACCCGTACTATTTGCCAAGATTTTCCAGCTTTGTCAACTTATCAACTTAAATAACTTAAAACTTAAGCTACTGTTACACGTGCTCATTTCAAGCACGAAAGCATGCTACTTATTAGCATGTGTATCGCAACATTGCTAATAATGTGCATGCTTATTTCGAGCTTGCTCAAGAATCAACAGTCTTGCGATTTATAAGCATGCTACTTGCTGCGCGGTTGGAAGGGTGCTTTTAGCGCGTCTGAACAGGTTTGCTACAAATTAGCTGTGTGATTGGAATGTTTGTTTTGAGCATGTTTATTCAGGAGCATACTTAAAAATAGCATGCTTATTGCTAGCAAATGTAAACTGATGATAAGTATGCTCGTATGGAGCATACTTAATAGCACGTTTTTAGCATGCTATTTTTGAGCATGTGTACCAGTAGCAGACCTTTAGGGCCGGTGTCATCACTTTTCGGATAGCTAATTTGAATTTTAGTCTTTGTAATTAGACGTCAAGTAAGCAAGTGACGAAACTTACATTTAGACTAGCCATCACTTTTCTTGTAAGAAATGAAACCGGCCCTAAGAGTCGCAAACTTTAGTATTTATTTAAAATATTGATGAATCATTCATCAAATCAGAGAAAATAAATATTATTTTCAATGTCTTTAATCTAGTATTCCAACTAAGTAATTATGGTTACTACAAAGTAATTGTTGCGAGACATAATAAAGGTGCCTTAAATTGAGTTTTAAGAAAAAGAGGTACCTACATAAAACCTGAACCTGTTTACTTAGAAAATAATATGCTTTAGTCAACTTATTTACTTAGAAATTGAGAAAAGAAGCGAAGTATTTTCTAAGTAGATTCTTGAAAGTCCCTTTTCAAGACATTGAATTCATCGATCAGTACTTATAAGTTTCATACTGATATGAAAATTCAAAAGTATTTTTTCTTTAAAGTATCTTGGTTTTTATTAGATTTTATAGTAAATAATATTATTTCTGTAGTGAACTGTTGTTCTTATAGCTACGAAGGTATTTGTATCTGTAGACTGCTATAAGGGAAGGCAGCAAATCGAATTTTTTCGAAATAAAATTATTCATTATACTTCCCATATCTTTCGAGCATGGCAATCAAATTTAAAATTAAATCAATTCTGTCCTCTTACAACGATCTGAACTGAATAAATATTTTTTCAGTCACGAAAATAAAATAACATGTAGGCAAATGTACCAAATTTCAACTCAGCCCAGTGGTACTTTCAGAATTTTAACAAGTAAAAGGAGTAAAAGAGTTAAAGAACGAACGAATAAAAGAGCTGCGCTAATAGGGCTACCGTTTTGTGGAATCCAGAATAAAATGAGCAAAAAATATTTCGCCATTGGCATTTGCGAAGTCTATTAACTTTTACAAATAATTTGTTATCATTAATGCCTTCATGTTATTCGAATTGTTCAAACTGTGTCATGTTGTACGAACTGTTAACAAATTAAACATGGAAATTGAATAAGAAATTATTATAACTACACGGTAATGTATGGTTATATTAACGAATTAATTGTAAAATAGACATAAACATACTAGTTTGTTTACCTACTAATAATATTAACATAGTCTAGTTATACAATGGGGACCTATGAGTTATTGCATGGATTAGGCAAGCCTATTAATACTTGTATTTAATGTAATTTCAACTATTAATGAATTGAAACATCTAAACAATTGATAAGTGGCTTAGGCATCGTTCAATCGTAGCTGTGTCCGTCGAAGATTGTCGACGAAGACAAAAAACTGATCGCAAAGTTAGCGTCGAGCCGTCAAAGTGAGGTGGTGTAAGTAATCCCGATATTTTAAAGCGCCCGGGAGTAAGTGGCAATAGAACGGCGTAGAAACTGGTCGCTAAATTAGCATCGAGCCGACGAAGCGCGGCAGAGTTATTGCGGTATTTCTAATGCTGTCTGTAACTATGCGATGTTAGACCACCTAAGTCAGCTTAGAGCCGACAAATTATGACGCAGTTATCTCAGTATTTATCATGCGTCAGTAACTATGTGAAGTTAGACCAGCGTAAAAGTTGGCGTCGAATTGACAGTTTTTGTGTGATTTTCATAATATTTCTCATGCGCCCGCAACTATGTGATGGTAGAGCAGCGTCAAATTGACCGCTTAATTAGTTTAGTAAAGTCACCGCAATTTTTCTGATGCGCCTGCGACTATGCGATGCTAAACTAGCGTAGAAACTGATCGCTAAGTCAACGTTGACCAGCGCAGTTATTGCGATATTTCTGATACGCCTGAGACTATGTGACGGCAGATTAGCATAAAAATAACCGCTATGTTAGCGTTTAGCTGACGAACAGCGGCGCATTTATCGTTATCTATTTGATGCGCCTATGTGAGGGTAAAGCAGTGTAGAAAATAATCGCTAAGTTGAGCCAACGAACTACAGCTCAATTATCGCCGTATTTTGGATACGCCTGAGAATATGTGACGGTAGATTAGCGTAAAAATAGCCGATAAATTAGCGTCGAGCTGACGAATAGCGGCGCATTTATTGCGGTCTATTTGATGCTCCTTTGACTATGTAAAGGTAAACCAGCGTAGAAACTGATCGCTAAGTCAGTGTTGAGCAAACGTACTACAGCGCAGTTATCGCGATATTTCTGATAAGCCTAATACTATGTGAAGGTAAAGCAGCGTAAAGGCTGACCGATAAGTTAGCGTTGAGCTAACGCTATGTTATTGCAGAGCAAAATATCACAGTGTTTCCGCACACGTCTTCATCAAACGCCATTGCAATTTATGGGGATTATAAAATATTAACAAACAAAACCAAATTTCAAAATCTTATAGAAATACAACTATTGATCCTTATATTCCCTCCTGTATTTATCTATATATGCATGAGTTGTTCAATATTATATGAGATATTTTTATATAAATTAAAAAAAATCAAATTGTATCACTACTGTAATACTACTGTATTAAAATGTAACAAAACTCTTTTGCTTTCAGGCTATATCGACCTAATTTGCTGAACGAACATATGAACAGAAGCAACGGAGTGATGTAACCGAGCTTTGTCTCCAAAAGCCCGCGGCTTGGCCAGTATTAGGTAATAGGTTTTACATTTTTACATTTAGCCAGTACTTCGACCCAATTTTTTTTAGACTGTAAACCCAGTTCAAAGTCTATTAACAGTTTTGTTTAAACGAGGATATATTGGAGCTCATGGCGCCCCAATACTAATATTTAGATGAGATAGTGCGCAAGGATTTTGTCAGCATGAACACAAAAGAGAATGCCCAATATACATTAGTGTTGGTCACGAACTGTTTGTGTCATAACGAAATCATTATCATCATTTTCGTCAACCCATATTCGGCTTACTGCTGAACTCGAGTCTCCTCTCAGAATGAGAGGGGTTAGATCAATAGTCCAATGCAGATTGTCAGACTTCAGGTCATATCTACTGGGCTATCACGGCTCACTAACGAAATACCTAGAGCTAATTACAAGTATGACCCTCCGCGGATAGTGGTAAACTATAACCCGGAATTAAATAAATACTTCCTTCTACAAGTCATTATGTCCTAAAGTCACCACAGCTTGGAAACCAGCGGCAAATTTTAGTGCATACATAGAGATTTTCAATTTCTTTTAATAAGAATCAAAATTAAAATTTATTTACATAATACATTTTAAACACTTTAATCGAGTAGTTTAATGTCATTTAATTAAATATTTTTTTTTACTTTGTCTCTCTAGCTATCATTTTATTAATAATAATCATTGTCCTGCAATTTTCATTTTATAAGAAGGCATCTTATAACGCTAGAACTTTTCTTTAACGTCAATATCTCGAAACTATTAATAGAATAATAGGTTCGGGATACTGACTTATAATAACGCTTTCCGGTAATTAATTATTACGGATGAATAAGTTTTATCACATACTTATTTTAATAATAAATAACAATGTTTGTTGTGTTACTTCTTGATGTACCTATTGGTATTATGTATAATTAATGTGAAATAAAAAAATGAATTTAAAAATAAATAGGTAAAATAAGTAAATAATAAAGGAGAAGAAAAAACATCGTGAGGAAACCTGCATACCAGAGAATTATCGTAATTCTCTGCGTGTGTGAAATGTGCCAATCCGCATTGGGCCTCGAGCTCAGCAGTGAGCCGAATATGGGTTGATAATGTTGATGATTATGTTGTGAAATTATATATTCATGTAACCGTACAGTTTCCATCATCATTATAAAAGAAAATCGTAATGTTAAATATAAAAGTTATAATACCATAATCAACTCTGTGCACTTTAGAACGAGTGATGTAATTCAGAAGTTTGCGCAGTTTAAATAGGACTAATGCATTTGCAAGTTCACTGTTCCGTACGTAGTATAAAAATGTACGCCATGAATACTTTTTAACCCTTTGAATACGAGTGCGTTTCTAACTTAATAGTAAAGAGCTAAAATATTGCACGAGTTTGGCTTACATCTGACTTTGAAAGTTTGAATTTTATATTTGTTTGCGGAAAACTCCGCTGCATTTTCTTAAGTTTGCAAATAAAGGAAATGATATTATTTTGTTTGCCCCTTTTAAAGTTGATCTGCACTATTTGCGTAATATTATATGTAAAATGTATATTATGTTATTTTTAAATGGTTATTTTTATATAATAAACATAATGTATAATGTTCTGTATGTATATTTTAAAAATATGTAACGTCGTTGTCATTACTGTATCATTTTTAAAGCTAAAGCTTATTAATTTTCTATATTTTTTTAAATTCTCGTAAATCATTCTAAATCTAACCAGAAATCGTTAAAATTAATCATAATTAATCGTGTTTGCAACAATATTAGATAGGAAAATTAAAACGTAAATTCAACAAAAGAAATTTACGGTAACATTTTGATTCTCCAGTTAAGTATAGTCCATTAAATTAGAGTAAGCATATAAAAGTTTTACCGTCAAAGAAACATGATACTAGTATCATAATACAACCCATATAATAGAACCCATTATTATGATGTGTCATCCAAATAAAATGAGGTAGAATAAAGAAAAATACAGCCACAACATTAAGCCCGTAAACAATACCAGTAAATCCGGGCATCAATAGATATCAATTTCATTAAAAGCCCCTTCATTATCACCTGAGTGATCAGAACAATCGCATCAGAGAATAATGAATTAAATCGCAAAGTAATAACATTACGCGTTGCTCGAATTAAGTGTTAACCGCAGCCGGAATGACATTTAATTTTAAACTATCGACGGGAAAGAGTAAAACAGTTTTTTCGTAGAGTCTAGGCCGCGGGTCTAGGAGGGTGGGTGCGTGAGCGGTCGGCTGGGGTTCCGACGGCGGGTGACGCGGCGGCCCTGTCACCCTTTCTGTAACGTAGCCTCCTCGCGGCCCATAGTTCCCTGGTACTAGTTGGCATTGACTCGGGAATGATATCCGAGGGTTTGCGACGCTCGCCCGCACTGATTCCCAGATTGCATAGCAACTGAATTTAAGTCTTTTTTACAAATTAATTTAGATAATCTTTTGTTTAAGCCATATTGTAAAGCAACGTTATTAAATTTAATTTAATCGATTACCTTATTTAACAGTTTAGTTGCTCGGCTTAGGAAGAATAATTAAGAAGGAATATTTCAAATATTTTTAATACATTTAATATATATATAAATATTATATAATTTTATCATTCAGCCTAATTCATCACACTACTTTCATAAAAAAGAGTGACCTACTAAGATTTTACATCGTAGTCACGCCCTGCAGCTTCAGTGAGGGTTGATGATTAAAATTTTACTTCATTTTACTTTTTTATATACTTCTAATCATTATTTTGTAATTTATACAAAAAACTTTAAAATATTTGGCGCTAGAATTATTGTATTCTCCATACTTTTATAAATATTTACATCAAACTGAACAAAAATGTACGAGTCCAAGCAAAATATTTTTTCGTAGAAAGCTGAACTATTTTTGTTAAATATTACATTTATATCAGAAAAATTACATTTCACAAGTTTACGTAATCGCGTATGCTCGCTATCGGAGTTACAAAATGCTTTAAACTTTTTAGTAATTTCGAATCATCTACTGACTTTATCATTTCAAACTTTAGAACAAATCGATATCTTTACCTAGTTAAAGATACCTTTTTAAATTATCCATAAGTGGTTACAAATCGAAAGAGAGAGTTGGGTCACGAAAACCCGCTTTCCACATTCCAACGATAAAAGGGAAACCCACGTTAACTACACCGGGAATCGAAAGGGATGCATATAAGAAAATAGCTTAAGTGCGAGCGCGCGAGAGATAGAAATGTAAGGGCAACTTACCTCCTCAATGTCCCTAGTGTCCTGGTAACTTGTTACAGGTCGCGTAACATAAGTAGGAGAACCGGAGCAACGCAACGGGTGAGCTGATGCGACGGCTCGACAACGCGGACTGCAATTGCTATGCACTTCGCAGGGGGTGGTGCACTCTGTGCAAGCGAGACTGCAGCGCCCGCCCATTCGCCTCGTGCCTCACTTTCCCGCCCTAGTCTGTTCTCAAAAACTTACAACACTTAACAGGTGGCCAGATTGCAATTGTCTCACAATTAGCGTTGCGTCATCTAATTAATAAAAAGTTCGCTTTTACGTCCTGTGTTCACTGTCACTTAAACATCGTAGGGCGTTACTTAAAGTGCTTAAACTTAATATGTCTTCTGATTCGTTAATAATGAGCAGTGGGCGATAATATTTGAGCTGTTAAGCGAAGCATATTCTAAATTAAAGTGACGTGGAACGAGTCTGTTGTATTGCCTGACGTACAGGTCGGCGCGGCGCCGCCGCCTCCGCGCGTCGTCCGGGCGACCGCCGCGCGCCGTCGCCTCCACGTGCCTCGACCTCTGATACTCGTGTCACTTTTCTTAAAGTAACATGTTACTAACGTCTGTGTTACGTGGCTTATTAAGTTATTTGGCATATCAATACATATAAATAAAATTACGAGTGTCTGTCTGTGATTACTTTTGGTCTGTTTGTCTTGGCTAATCGTTGGAAAGGCTGGACTTATTTTAATGGGACTTTCACTGATTGATATAACGTATATTTCGTATTTTACATCCCGAAAAATGTAAAGGTTCCCGCGGGATTCGTGAAAAATTAAATTTCACACGTACAAAGTAGCGGGCTTTCGCTAAGATTTCAAAATAATTCCAGTAAGCTAATTCAAATTCAAAATTCATTTAGGCTTCATGTAGGCTCACTTTACAGGCACTTTTGAAACGTCTTGTCTGTCCGTTTGTAGTGACTAGTGATATTATCACCGATTCGAGATTAAGCCCTCATTCGCACGAGAGTTTTTTTAACGGACGTAAAAAATCGTTCAAATATAGTATGAAGTAAAATGAAAGTCCATTTCAAACGCCCAAAATTGAAAATGCAACACTGCTCGAAAAAAAGCGTCGGGTTTTAAGAACGCTGTCTTGTGAACGTTTACTTGGGAATGCATTTGTTGTATTTGAACGCTTTATTAACGTCCATTAAAAAAAAAACTCTCGTGCGAATGACCGCTAAACGTAGTGTTTGATTCAATGAATTTCAGTGCATTTCTTAATGTTATAATTGAAACTACTGATGAATTTTTTGTATCTAAAAAGTTTTGCGGTAACAATTTGAGCAGGAGTAACTTTATACACTCTTTCTTGTTAAAGACATATTCTTATTAATGCTATGCCATTTTCTGGATCATAATGTTCGGTGACCCTATTATTGAAGAGACAGCATAACAATAAGCTTATGCATTTTAGTGTCTGAACTATTCCGTACAGAAAAGTAAAATATCCTTAGTGCAGACACGCAGAAACCAAAAGGATGTAAACTTTTAAAGTTTGCGGTTGTCATCACGTATTGTATTCTAGACTGTATCGCGTTATGGAAAAACTGCTTCCTAATAGGATCACTTAATAGTACGTCTGTATATTTGTCCTTTAAAAAGTGAATGTATTATTCCCAGACTCGGTTTTTTATATTTCTAAACTATTTTCTATCTATCTATGTAGTAGTTGCCACATTGTGTATGATTTTGTTATAATGGCACAAGACTACCCGCACACAAGCTTACAAAATAACTAAATTGTAACTTTCTAATTTAGATTTTAAGTTTCAAATAAGTGAAATGTTATTTCTCTTTGAAACAATAAATGTCTTAAACCACTTTTTTTATAACATGTACTATTTTTATTATTTGTGAGAGTCGTGATAGCCCAGTGGATATGACATCTGCCTCCGATTCCGGAGGGTGTGGGTTCGAATCCGGTCCGGGGCATGCACCTCCAACTTTTCAGTTGTGTGCATTTTAAGAAATTAAATATCACGTGTCTCAATCGGTGAAGGAAAACATCGTGAGGAAACCTGCATACTAGAGAATTATCTTAATTATCTGCGTGTGTGAAGTCTGCCAATTCGCATTGGGCCAGCGTGGTGGACTATTGGCCTAAACCCTTTCATTCTAAGAGGAGACTCGAGCTCAGCAGTGAGCCGAATATGGGTTGATAATGATAATGATGATGACTATTTTTATTTATACTTCCAAATAAAATAGAACTTTACGACACAAAATCTTTCCAATAAAAATTCACCAATAGCAAACCCTATCTGAGATCTAATGCCAATTCCTTTCTGCAATTAAATTAAGAGAAACGCTCTATTAAAACTGCTTTCAAGATAAAAGTAGGTAAACGGAGACACATAGTGCTTTACAGCCGTACAGTTCCTGCTCAGAATATCAATTAAATCATCATTGATTTTCAGTTTCACCTCAGTTTGATTTACTGCCTGCAGCAGAAATGATTACCATTAAAAGCTTGCGATGACAAGCCTGACAGTTGATCATGATTGCCGAATCGTCCGCCAGATAAAATCGTGAATAGTGTAATTTGGAAAAGTGATGTAAGTTGTGAACAAAATGATTGCTATCTATTAATTGCTAGATTAAAGTTCTATGAACACCTAAATTGCGGTTTAGATGCAGATCTTTTGAACTACTGGATTTAGATAGTACTGTAAGCAACTACTTGCATTAATAGAAATACGCAATACAATATGTCGTGATTGCCAAGTGGATATGACCTCTGCCTTCAATTCTGGAGGGTGTGGGTTCGAATCAGGTCCGAGGCATGCACCTCCAACTTTTCAGTTGTGTGCGTTTTAAGAAATTAATATCACGTGTCTCAAACGGTGAAGGAAAAACATCGTGTCCTGCATACCAGAGTATTTTCTTAAATCTCTGCGTGTGTAAGTTTGTCAATCCGCATTGTGCCAGCGTGGTGGACTATTGGCCTAACCCCTCTCATTCTGAGTGTTGACTCGAGCTCAGTAATGAGCCGAATATGGGTAGTAAAAACCCACTAAGTAGTCGTGGACAAGGAGCGATTTCATCGGAGGGTCGCTGGGCAGCTTGTAGCGAAGGCTACCCCAATAAATGATGACGCAATACAAAACATGAACTTAAATTAAACTGTGCTGACGGACGTTTAAATTTTTGGCTATACTTATTTTTTGTTATAATTCTCAAGGCGTTACCAATACCTATTATTATTGCCACAACTTACAATGCAGTATCTATACTTATAATAAAACTGGTTGTAAATAAAGTAGAACTTTCCAGGTTCAATTCAACATCAAAGTATGCAATTCGAATTTTTGAACGGGGCTAGGTCTGATCTGTTAGTAATTTTCGTTCCCAATTAAGCTAATCTAAAAATTTAGGTACAACTCTAACTTTTAGTTATGGTATACTGCCGGAAGACAGGACAGGAAAAACGTTGAATTTAATTAATCTCATATGCAGAATTACAATATAGCCCGTTTTCATTCTAGGTTTGAATAATAACTCAGCATAAAGTAGGATCGTAATAAAGTTAAATGTCAAGAACATAAACGTTTTAATTCATGACATACTTTCATGTACGAAAAGGTGTCAAAAATATATGTTCAAATTTCATGCATCACTATCTCAATGACATACAGCCTGAACGTGATATAACGTTCATCAGCATTTTCCACTTCTCTATACAAATTTCACACACTGCCCTGTATCGAACAACATGTTTCTTTTCACCCCTAGAGCAAAATACATATGAAAAAAATATAGCAATATGACAGCGTAAAGGCAGTTAGATAGTTTGTGTATTGCGGTTTCGTTTTTATTGTAGAGATTGGAAGTATAACCAAATTCAGTTGGGATAGTTTAGGGAAAGTATCTCGAAACATGTGCATAGCTCGGTGCAAATGTAATCGTCTGTCGCTAGTTGTTATTTGGATTGAAGCTGGCTGGGTATGTAGTGATCTCTTCTCGGACCAAGGCACTTTTTGATCCCTTGTAATTTTAAATTAAGATTCTCGATTTTACTTATCACCATAATATCATAACATAATCTGACGTTTCAAAAGTGCTTGTAAACTAAGCCTAATTTTTGAAGCCACTTTGAAGTCACAATGCGGTTATTTTTAGTTTATTTCTATGATTTCTTAATTTTGGAATAGGTTAACTACCTTCCAAACATTAATTATCAATATTAAAGAAACTTAACTTAAGAATTTAATTGCCTAATACACAGATAATTTCGCAAAATTAGTATAGAGAGTCGTAGACACAACGCTGACATCGTTAGCTAAATATTCTCGACCCAATACGATATCACTTCTTAGGTAGTCCTTATTAAGAATGTCATTGTTAAATGACGTTGACCTCAAGCGGTGGTTGAATGGTAACTGGGTGACCTAAATATAACTCGAAGGTGTACATCTCATTGAAACCTTTGACGACCTTTACGGAGTATCTCTCACGCACAATATACAATTCAGAAGTTCCAAGATTCGATAATGCAAGACGATTTAGTAAAATAATGTTCATTTATTTCGAGTTAGTAGTCCCATTGCTTTTTGTTCTTTTTCTATCCTCGAGAAGGTGGTTATAAACGTGAGAAGGTCGATGGTGCTCCTTAAAAAATATTTATAATAAAAATATATTTTTCTCAAGACATCGCTTAAAGGGTAAATTTGTAATCCTCTTAATTGATAAATAAAGAAAGCACGTTGCTTCAAGCTTAACGCAAATTAAAAAGTTATTATGGATAGTAGATTGGGTATTATATAAAGCTTTTAATAAAATGCCTATAATGATAAAATAAATCTTTATTGTTTTACTAGCGGACGCCCGCAACTTCGCCCGCGTGGAGCTCATTTTCTCACATATCCCGCGGGGACCATGGATTTCCAGGATGAATGTGTTAATCCAGAATAAAATCTATTTCCAGTTAAGATTTCGGCCAAAATGTTTCAGTAGCCGCAGCTTAAAGCAGGAACAAACATACACACTAACTTTCGCCTTTATAATGTTAGTGTGATAAGTTTCAAATACGTGATTTCTTCAGATATTTGTTACCATAAAGTTAAAGGCCTTAGATACGCGTAAGGCGTTGTTTCAGTGGTTACGGATCTTGATTTAGAATCAAACTTACAAAAAAGTTACGGTTACTGGTCTACAAAAAAAATTGTTCTCTTGGAAGCAAACGTAAATGCTAGTTTAAGTCAATAGTTTATAATATTATGGTTAAATTATGAAACTGAAGCAATTCAATTTCATAATTTCACCATAATATTTGACCTAATTAAAGTAGCTCTTCGGTCCACTAGTTAGCCTCTGTGGATTCGGATCACGAAATCCAGGATTCTAGTATCGGATCTGGCTATAAACAGCTTTTATTTCTTACAGGAAAATCTCAGCAAAATGACTTAGCCAAAAGTGGGGAAATTCATGTTATAACATCATCTTTATCATCGTGTGATCGTTACAGAATTAAACATAAATATTAATACCTTATTGCCTATCCGCATTGGCACCACTACCTTTTTTAACCGACTTCAAAAAACTTCGACGCGTATATTTATATTCATTTATTAACGTCATTTTCTAATCATCAAGTCTACTTCCATATTGGTTTCATTTCATTTCATGAAAATCGGCTTAATAATTTTTTAAGTTTTGAAATATGTATTTGAAGTCGGTTCGAATTTTATGTTAAAAGTCACTCATATTTTATGATCAAATCGCTGTTCGCCAATGTTTTATCATACAACCTTAGTCACTCGATATGGACGTCCGTTTATCGACAGATAGGTCAATGTAGAAATTACCCCGTGGCAATTCACCCCGCCGGCTGTTTCACCTACGACATACGCACAATTTGAGCCCCAATGTCAATTAGCATACATCAGTACGGAATAGGTATTTAAAAGCTATGGAATGGTATCTACAAATAAGTTATTAGTCTGTAATTAGTAATTACTCATGTTGCCGTAATTCAGTTTGTTATGGAACATCTATACTTATAATAAAACTGGTCGAATTCTATACATTTATTCGCAATTTGAGATTTTACTTATACCATTTGTAACAACAAACGTTAGCGTGGCATAAAGGACGCCAGCGCCATCTAGAATCTATACTTATAATACGAATTCTGTACATTTTGTACACTCTGTACATTGAAGATATTTTGAAAATTTTTGTTGGGGAGCATTATATAATCGATACTGTCAGTATGCCTGTCTGCCTGTCCGTGTTTTTTTGTTATTCAGGCATCACGCTAAAACTACTAAATGAATTCAAATTAAACTTTACACGATTTAATACCATAATACGAAAAAGGTTATAAAATACTTTTTATTGCAAAAATAAAATGAAAACGGGGTGAATTAGGGGTTGAAAGTTTGTTTGGAAAGTCCTTCATTTTTAGGGTTACAGTTTTAAAAAATTACTTATAAACCATAAAAAAATACAAAATATAATGTAATTAATTTTTTTTTTTAATTTCAACCCCAAAAGTGGTAACATAGGGCTTCACAGTTTATATTGATATCTACGCGGACGAAGTCGCGGGCGTCGGCTAGTAATTTATAATAACTTAACATTATAGGCATACGCAATTCAATTTTAATTATTGTACTTACTGAAAACTACAATACTAAAAATAAAAAAATAAAACTATGTGGCGAACGAACTCTTTCGTTCGCCCACTTTAGGTTAGGCCATCTACATCTTCATCTACATTCACATTCCAGATTCATTTCATATTTAGAATTCCTTCGACCGCGCATGCGTGGATATATTGTTTCGCCCATCCATTACATCTTTACCAGTTCTCCAAACCACACCGCATCATCACTTTGATAGACCTTTTATTTTATATCCTTTTACAATTATTATAATCAGTGAAAGAATAAATATACATAGCAATGCAATCGTCTTCTTCATATCTATATACTAATATAAAACCTTCAACGGCGATATTTACTACTATTACTACTCGCCTAACAACATAGCAAGTGGTCGCAAACTCAGCCTTATGCTGTGCATGGTGCACAGCGCTGATTTTTAGTCTGCTCCGCAATAGCTGACTAACGTGCACCTTGCTAAATTATAATAACTGCCTGATGGCTCAGTGGTTAGCCTATGCCATAGGCCATAGGCCCTATGGCTTCCGTTTACGAGGTCGTGGGTTCGAGTCACTGGTTTGGGTTACGTAAATAACCTTAACTTTCTTCTAAGAAACTTTAAGTAACATTTCTCTACACCCCTGTAGTGTTTGTGTATACTAAATAGATAGCCTACAATACTACGTACACTATCTCATGTACATTGGTAGTGGGGGCATGGGACAGTCTATCACCGGCGCTTGACCGGGGTGGTCGCGTGCGGTCTGCTTGCCATACCAGTGTAGGAATGAGCTAATGTATGTAGTATTGTAGGTATCTATTTAGTATACACAAACACTACAACCCCCATGCATCGGACAATACGTTAACCCCGCTTCTATCTTACTGGTAGATTGCACCATCAGGTGAGATTGTAGTCAAGATAGAAATTGTAAAGGATGAAAAAGCCTTCCTTCCTTAGAATAAACAGCAGTCCGGAATTGAATGTTGATAGTTACACATCCGCATGCTTCAAACAGTACGCTAGATAAATTGTTATTATCATCGGATTGGTAACAAACATGGTTTCAATCTAAAAGTATTAAATTTAATGTCATGTTAATCATCATCAATACATACTCAACACATATAAATAAAATTAAAATGTTCGTACACAACACATAAAATGTTTATTAAATGTAGATGGTACACGTTTTTGCAGACAACTAATTTTAACAATGCATGAAAACAAAATTAATAAAACCAAATCCCTGATTTACAACGGCGACTACAAATTGCTTAAACGAACAATATTTCCACAAAAATTGCTGGACATTTATTGACACAAAATGGCGCTTTAAATGAAATGAATATAACAATAAATAATAATCCACCTTCGACCAATGACCACACCATTTTTTGGACATTAACACAGATAAGCATGATTAAAATTGGTTTATTGAAATTATAATTATTGATTTCGATTGGTAATTTATAAAGGCAGTTTGTTACTTTATGTATGAAGTAGTAAGTATCAATATCATCATCATAAGAAATAAGAAAAAAAAACATTTTGAAATAGATATAGTTGAAAAGCTAAACGGGATCAACAGTTCAGAGGGGTTTGAATAATACTTATAAAGTGTGAAGATACTAATCTCGGCACTTCAAACATCACGCCCCGTCTGCGTCAAACGTTGTCACTTGTATTTAAGGTACTGTTACACATGCTCTAAAATAGTGCTATTAAGTATGCTCCATACGAGCATGCTTATCATCAGTTTACATTTGCTAGCAATAATTATGCTATTTTTAAGCATGCTCAAAGCAAACATTTCAATTAGACATGCTAATTTGTATCTATCGCTTTCTGTCTATAGTATCGTGTTAGACAGGGAGAGATGAAGGTGAAGAGAATAGCAATGCTGATCGACTAGCGTAATCAATAAGAAAAACCTATTCAGACGCGCTAAAAGCAGGCCCCCTTCCACCTGCGCAGCAAGTAGCATGCTTATAAATCGCACGACTGTTGATTCTTGAGCAAGCTCGAAATAAACATTCTCATTAATAGCCATGTTGCGATACACATGCTAATAAGTAGCAACTGCTCAATATTAGCATGCTTTCGTGCTTGAAATGAGCATGTGTAACAGTAGCTTTATGTCGGACCCGCTACGCCGTAGCAACACATATCGTAAACTAGCAAACGAGTTTGACCGCGTAGTCTTCTTTTCCTTGTTTTTAACCGACTTCCAAAAATGGAGGAGATTCTGCGTTTGGCTGTATGTATGTTTTTTTTGTATGTCTTTGTCCAGCGATATTTCCATCATTTATGGACCGATTTTGAAAATTGTTTTTTTGTTTAGAACACATATCGTAAACTCGCGGACGAGTACCGTAGATTGACCGCGTAGATTCTTCTTTTCCTTATTTTTGTTTGTTTATTTTCAAGACAATAAGAAAACAAATATTTTAAATGTAAAAGTTATTTTGTGATCTACTTTCTTTTAGAACAAAACTTCTTGCCCTGAATCGAAAGAAATCATTACTTGTAAAAAAATATATTATAAACTTTTATAAATTATTATATATTATTATTATATTTAAATAAATTATATATATAGGTACTTTATAGGAAAGCTGATTACTAAAATTATATTTGTTCCACACAAAAATATAATATCATTATTTTTGTCTGGAACAAATCACTTTTAATTATTAATTAATTAATAATATGTCTCTATTTCTCTTGTCTTGTTATTGTGTTGTACAAATGAATCATATAATATTAAACTTGTGTAACATATTTGTGTTTTATGAGTAAATAAATTAATATATATGTAACTTACTATGCCTTAAAGAGATTCTTATTACGTATCTATATGATAGACAAAAACAGAAACCCATCCGCTTTATACACTTGTAGTAAATGTAAGCCGATTTTATATCGACACACACAAAAAAAGTTGAATTCAAAAATAGCAATCAGGCTCAGGGCGCTGGTATATACGGTATATTAATTTAATTTCGCACAATTCGTAACAATCAGCGTAAAACAATTTACAGGGCAGTGTAGAGTAATCATCGAAATAGGATTGTCACTTTCCAATTATTGGTGCGTTGGGGGAATCTCGATTGTAGGTATTTGGGCGATCGCTCTTGTCGGAAATGGAATTTGGTATACCAAGTTAACTTTGCGATCTCATGGAAGAAAATATTTATTTAAATAAACTGAATATACAATTAAATCCTTTATCTACTTAATCAATCGTCATTATTGGGTTATTTAAAATGGCGCAAGGCAAAACCAGGCCTAATAGAATCTTTTTTCTAATATAATATTTGGAGTTTACACTTTACACTTATGTTACTCGCCGATAACGTAGCTTTCCACTGGTGAAACAATTTCGAAAATCGATTTAGTGGTTAGAGTACGGATTAATGACAAATATTATGTGCAATGTGATTGTTTTTGGTTATTGTTATTGGAAATTTGTTATTAGCATACTTTCCACATATTTTTTTTATTTCGCTAAATATATACTACTATTATTACCAACTATAGTACTTGCTTTATTTAATAATTCACAAATCGGTATGTAGAAATACATATTGAATAGTTTTAAGTGACGTTTTATAATAGTCAATTTATAAAATAAAAAATCCGTTGTCTGTAAAGTCGGTTAAGTGACGATAGTTAAACGTGACAACGTCATAAGAAAAAATGTTCGTTTTTCTAAAATGCTGTTTAATAATCTTCATAGACCAGAATATACTTTATTTCTTGTAAAAACAGTTGGAAACCCTAGAGCGAGGGAACGACGCATGACGTCATCTTTTTTCGAGTGTGCAGCCGGCTTCATCGAATTATAAGACGTTGTCATGTCAAAAATATCAGGATATATTATGAAATGCAGGGCTATTTCATAATATTGCTATAATCGTATTTTAGTAAGCAATTAAATCATCATTAAAAGGACTTTCATAGCGATATTAAGTATATTATTTCTCCAAGTATATTTTTTCTTAATCAGTCAAACAACTAATAAAAATATTAACTCTAAAATTGAAGAAACCTCCTCCTTTTGTGAAGTCGGTTAGAAACGTCATGAAATATAAGCAAAACAAACATTTTTCAATTACCATAATGAGCTTTCATAGAAAGCAATGCATGATTTGAGCAGTCTATAAAAATCGATGTAAAACTCGAGCAATTAAAAGTTTTACCTTTTATTAGGCTAATTTCAATTTGGGAATTGAATGTCGTCAAAGGCAGCAACCCTTTGCTTTATAGGCGGACTTTACATACGAAAAAATGGGAAAAAATAAGAAAGTTTTATAATACCGAACGATTTAGAGTTAATTTGCCAACTACGTACTAAGTTTGTCGTTCATAGTTCTACATGAATCTCATGTTACGTCCTACACAGGCGATGTGCTACGGAGCGAGGAAAAATCGAGTAGGCACAATTTTCAAGCGCCTGAATTGTGTACTCTGCAATCCAAACCTAAAATACTAGGTTTAGGATAAGTAATTGACTGTTTTATATTAGTCTTTCTAGTGTCATGATACTTTGTTTTGATAATTTCAAAACGATACTTTGTTTTAAAATACTGAACTATCATGCGTTTAATGATTTGTATTGACAGGAAGTGTAACTTTTAGTAATACATACATGTCAATATACGTTACATGACGTACGAGCATATTGGCGGGAAATGTCGTAAGTAAACTATTCATGTCATGATACGTTGAATCCGTATCGTGGCGATAGAACGATCAATCTCGATGAGCAGAATTGAGTTCGGGTGACGTGATGACTAAATCTACTTATAAACTAATATTATATTGTTTGTGGTATTGTAGGGGGTAATATATAGATTTACTAAACCGATTTTGAAAATTCTTTTACCACTAGAATACCACGTTATTTATGAGTATCATTGGCTATATTTCAACCCTTATATTCTTAGGAGAACGGGAACTACGCGTGTGAACTTGCTTGACGTCGGCTAGTAATAATAAAAAAAGACATACCAATCAATTTGGGAACCTCCTTCTTTTTGAAGTCGGTTGCACGCTGTCTAGAGAAAGACTATATTACCTACATATAAAAAAATCCGTTGAGGAGGAGAAACACCTACACATAAAACTATTTTTGTTGTTTGTAGGTACATAATAAATAAAAAGTTATTTAATATTAAAAAATATAAGTAGCCAAAAGCAAACTGTAGCCTATTTGTTAGCGACCTGTTTACGACTCGCATCTGCATTATAATTATATGTTAGTTTCTTTATAAACTACTCCATATTATGATAAATCGGGACCAAAATAAAATTTCGCAGCTCGCATTCAATCTTTTTTCATCCGTAAATTATACCTATCGCATTTTATTACGGTTCTTTACAATGTGAAACATGTTTTTAATTTTTTAACATGGAAATTAAAAGCTTTTAGAGGACTAAAGTGCTTAATAAATGAAAATAGGTCATATTTATGCTTTGGGGAGAGAAACTTGCCTCTTGACTGAAGTGATTTGGCGTACCGAGTACGCGGTTTGACTTCATGGTAGTATGTAATTCATATGAAATCAATAACATATAACATATTAAATAATATTTTAACTTTATGATTTCAACATGCTATTTTGATAAGTGATTTCAGAAAGCGGTGAAATGTTTTATAGGCATTTAGATTATATTATTTATCTTGAATTAAAATATTTAATTTGAATTTTGTGTGAGGTCTTCCAATCCGCATTGAGCCAGTGTTTGACCCTTCTCATTCTGAGAGAAGACTCGAGCTCAGCAATGATAATATATGACCTACACTATGTATACCAATTACCTTTCTGAACTTACCTAATAACAAAATTTGAAACGGAGTGATGCACAACAAACACAAATCACACCACATCATATCACATAAATTGATGAATGTAGGAATTAATAAAGAGTAAATTACCAGTAATAATTGGTATTTGTATCGGCCTTGTTCACCGTTTGGCAATAGGCAATTTTAGCATCGAGTTATCTTTAAGCTGCTTTGCCTGTGTCCTACACAAATGAATAGATTTTAGCAGAATAAACGCATCCGGATAAGGGCTAACACACGCACATTTTTATTTTATACTAACTTAATCAATACACATTATGTAGAAAAATTAATAGTCTTGTGATTGTGAGTTGACTTAAATATCCCAAAAAACTTTAATTCTCGATTCACAAAACATACACAAAATTAAAGTAAAAATTCATGTTTGAATTTTCTAATACTTATGAAATCTGTTGAGCTATTTTGTAACCTATTGGATCCATTTGTAGACAAACTTAGATATTGATAAACACTATGAAACAGTTTAGTAATTAGTAAGATTTAGACGTTTTATAACGTCTACATACCAGAGAATTATCTTAATTCTCTGCGTGTGTGAAGTCTGCCAATCCGCATAGGGCCAGCGTGGTGGACTACTGGCCTAACCCCTCTCATTCTCAGAGGAGACTCGAGCTCAGCAGTGAGCCGAATATGGGTTGATGACGACGACGACGAGACGTTTTATAAGAAAAACAATGTAACAACTACGCTTGCATTTATATGACAAAATATGATCAAGGAAACTTTCGTTAGTAAGGATGAATTGCGTTTTAATTTTCATTAAATTTTTGACACGAAAATTTATTGCAACTTAAGACATCTTAATTGTATACATATTTAAATGTGCATGTAATAAATATTCATGTAAAACATTACATTTACATATCAATAAAGACACACTAATCAATATTTAAAGTTAGCTGAAGAGATTGAAAATGAATTTTAGATACGCTTGTATTTTAAGAGGATAAAGAATCAATAATGTGTACAGAAAATACGGAGAGTTTTTCTTTCATTAATCTGACTAGTAGGTCATAGAATAACTTATGTTAAAAAATATATTAGTATAGACTATATATAAATAACTAATTACATAAAGATAGATAACATAAAATTTTGAAAACCCCCGAAGGTCATGAAATTATTAATCACACTCTCGATCAAGTCATCAATATTCCCTTTCAGTGTCCTTTCATTTGAGACCCACTCGAGTATATGCAGACATTAGGTTATTCTTCCCCACTTTCACTCCTCAGAACTTTTAAACGGCTCATCTGATTTTCATCAAACATGTCTAAAAATATTTGCACATAAGTCACCTTTCATACAAAACAAACTAAATTTAAATCGCTTTATCCGTTCGGGAGCTATGGTGCCACAGACAGACTGACAGATTGACAGACATTCAAACTTATAACACCCCTCGTTTTGCGTAAGGGGTTAAAAATATAATAATAGAGTTATTTGGTTGACATCAATTAATAGGAAATGTTCTACATGTATGAAAAATCAACACAATTATAACAAACATTGTTTCAGGGGCAACCATGTTAGCGCATAAAATACGAGGATGTACCGCGAACGCGTTCAAATCAATTTCACATCGATGTTGACGAGAAATGGTCAGTTATAAAGCAATTAAAGCTTAGAGAAGTTTAGATGAAAATGAAAATCACTGCCGTTGATAGCAAATCGTGTATATTACGTATGTACCTGTGACTACAGTGTATACGTTTATATATACAGGTATTTATATCATTGTATAACCAAACCTTGTTCTGAAAGAATTACTCAAAGCAAAAAAGATTAATTAATTAAATTTTTCTAGGTATATTTAAGTGCCCGTTAGTCCAGTGGTTAAGAGGCTTTGGACCATAAGGTCAAGGCGTACCTCGACTATGGTCCAAAGCCATAAAAGCCATAAAATTTACATATAGACTCGTAAGTCTTGGGTTGTTTTATAAAATGTTGAGCTTCTATTTTTTACCCGACTGCAAGAAGGGTTATGTTTTTGATGTGAAACATCTATAGCCGCACGTAAAACCGATTTCTGGCGTGGTGACGCATGCCGTGGCGACGCGTCACCACGCTATGTGATGGTATATCCACTTATCTCATATGTCAATTTACAAAATAATGTCGATGTTTCACATTTTCCAGGCGTCCCGTGACGGCTCCTCGGCGTTCAGAGGTTGATGAAAAGACGTTTATTACAACCCCGTAAAAGGTACGAGGTTCTTTATTCTCGGTCATTATTATTAACATCTATATCTTTTTTAGATGGAATGTTGCCCTTAATGGAACAAACAGGCTGATGATGATCAGTTACTATCCATGCAGCATGAATTTATTTGAGTTAATTTTTTTATAAGAAGCATTACGTATGTTTATATAGGTGTTATAAAAAAGCTGCCATGTTCATCCAAAATTACATTTGAAATTTTCTTAATACTGCTGAATATTAATAAAAAGAAGAAAAATTTAATAGCTCGACTCACGACTCAAATCGAGGACTTCAAAATCACAAGCCACACAATCTACTGGACTAAAGAGACTATAGAAACATATAAGGGCAAAAGAAAAAAAATATGTACAACTGTACAGTTTTATGCAAAAGATAATAATAATAGATACTCTCATACGTCCGTCAAGTTATATTAGTGAAACGTACCAAACGTAAAATCCAAAAGAATGATGAAAATTTTAAGGTACAATCTGACATGCAGGAAGAAAAATATTTACAGGCTCACTTGTTTGCTTTGTTCATAGCTTGGCATTTTACTAAAAGCCAGTCAAGTGTAAGTTGCGTTCGCAGTTTGGAAAATTGAAACTGAAAATGAAAAATTTGGCTAACGCTCCTCTCTTTAATAGCAGATGGCTTTAATAGGACGCTCGGTTCCAGTTATCAATGTCGGTCTGTTTCTCTTGTGTTGTGCATATCACAGGATTATGGTTACCAGTCTTTAGAGTTTTGACAAGTTTTTATAACAACAATTTGTAAACTTAGCTGATGATTTTTTTTTTAAATTAGCCTTGCTTCAATAACTAAATATATATATTTTTTTCAAACCAAAGTTATCCCTTGACTACAATCTCACCTGATGCAATCTAAGATGGAAGCGGGCTAACTTGTTAGCAGTAGGATGAAATCCACACTCCTTTCGGTTTCTACACGACATCGTACCGGAACGCAAAATCGCTTGGCGGTACGTCTTTGTCGGTAGGGTGGTAACTAACTATGGCCCAAGCCTCTCACCAGCCTGACCTAGACCAATTAAGAAAACCTCAGTCTGGTAAATCCATTGCGCACACCACTGCGCCACGGAGGCCGTCAAAAGTCAAAGTAGTTGGCTTCGATCGCATTGAGTTTGATCCCTCTGCCTTAATTTAGCAAGATATTACTTTTCTGATGTTAATAGATTTAAAGTACATAAAACTGGAAGGATTCCATGTATTCAGCTACTCGTATAAAGACGCTTATAAAGAAAGATGCTTGGAGACATTTTTATTGGCTGTCTTATACAAACGCGTAGAAAGAAGAGTTTTAAAATTATTGTAAATTATGTATCAATAACAACTCTTGGCTCACTGTTGAGATCGAGTCTCCTCTCAGAATAAAAGGAGTTAGGCCACTCTGGCCCACACAGACACATCACAGATCGGCAGACTTCACACATGTAGAGAATTAAGAAAATTCGCAGGTATGGTGATTTCCTTACAATGTTTTTCCTTAACCATTTGAGACACGTGATGTTTAATTTCTTTAAGTGCACATAACTGAAAAGTTGGAGGTGCATGCCCCGAACCCGATTCGAACCTTCCTAATGCCCTATGAGTCGATAGTAGAGGTCTTCTACACGGGGCTATCACGGCTCAATGATGTATAATCATCACCAAAAGGAAACTTCTGAGTTTTCTGTCTATGCGCTGAAACGGTAGGTAGCTGAGTCACTTCAAACAGTGAAATTTGACGTTTTAAAAATAATTCCACTTGAAAAAAAATCATTTATTTCAATTAGGCTTAGTTTACAAGCACTTTTGAAAAGTCAAGATTATGTTATAATTTAATTTTATCTAATGGTGGTAATAATATTCGAAAACTTAAAATTAAAGTCACGAGGGATTCAAACGCGCCTTGGTTCCAGAAGAGCCCACAACAAACTCAGCCTAGGTTTATTTATTATATTGGTTTATTTAAAGAAAGCAATTCGAATAAGAACAAAGACTTCTCAGAAGTATTAAAATGTACGAATTACACTTTAAACTACTTCAATTGGAACTCGGAACCTTATTTGAAAGCAATACCATCAAAATCTCATTGAGTTAATGGTAAGATAATTAACTTGGTCGAGTCTTAAATCTCTGCCGTCAAATACTTGGGGTAACGAACTTGCCAAATCCGTAGGCCATAAATTCTTCTTTCTGACGCGCTGAGAGGAAGAAGAAAAACAACCCGGCGACGGCGCCCCGCAACCGCTGCGTAGAACAATCCATTATAGCTTTGTAGTAAAATGGATAAAACAATATACGAGTGAAATATGTGATTCACGAACATTGATATTTTAGGTATACTAGAGATAGGGCACTGGCGCAACAAAACTGACAAAATGTGCATAATTTCATTTAGCCGCTTATTAAACATCAAAAGTTATTTAAACACATAATACCTAAATATTTGTTGTAAAAGTTATTTATTAACTTAATTGAGTAACTTAATATTATGTAATGGCAATACACCTCTAAAGAATCTGTCTATTCTGTGCCCAGCCGTCTTAGCGTTAACATGTTCTGTAATCAATTAACAAGTGAAATTAAATCTTAATATATAATTAGAATCCTGTTTAATTTTGCTATAAACCCTTCAATATTGTCTACAATGTCGAGTTGTGTATTTAGGAAGTATAAAAACTATATATACATAAAATATTTTTTTTATATACGTATATAACGTAAGTAAATACAAAATAGTGCACGTGTGCGCTTAGTGGAGACGCTAAATTCGGATCACTTTTTGCGGTAATTTTGTAGTCACGTACGGCATATCTATACTATAATATAATCATTGTTCACGAGTGAGTATTTGAAAATAGTTTTGTATTGTCTTTGTTAGTTATCGAAAATTTAAAAAATATTAATTTCAATAGATCGATCGTTCAATACATCGCAGCATGTTTATTGTTTAAAAACATACATACAGCCGAACGTAGAACCTCCTCCTCTTTGGAAATCGGTTAATAAAATATCTTAATATAGGGCAGAGAGTTATAATCAAAATTGAGTTTTACGCGTTCGGCATTAAAATATGAAAAACCTTTGGAGACAAAGCTATTATGCAATCACAATCGCGATAGGCTCTTCTAATTTCAAATAAAATTAAACTAAACGAATTTGTAAACTTAATAATAATACTCTGAATAAAGATTCAGTAGAAAAAAAATATTTTACTCATAACAATGAGAACTTAACCAGAAGAAGAAATTAAACATCACGTGTCTCAAACGGTGTAAAAAAGACATCGTGAGGATATCTGCATACCTGAGAGTTTTCTTAATTCTCTACGTATGTGAAGTCTGCCAATCCGCATTGGGCCAGCGTGGTGGACTATTGGCATTATCATTCCGAGAGGAGACTTGTGCTCAGCAGTGAGCCGAATATGGGTTGATAGTGATTCGTCATCAACCCATAATCGGCTTACTGCTGAGCTCGAGTCTCCTCTAAGAATGAGAGGGGTAATGATGATGATGAATCAGAACCTATATAAAATAAAAGTATAATATAATATTTATATATTTCGTAATATAGGTACTCATAAGCTACGGCGATTAAAATGGAAGCCATTAGAACATCACACATCATCGAGCAGCATATGAGAATAAGTTTATTCCCTTTGGATGTCAACAGTTTACGCGCCGTCGATTCACTTTATGGAAACGATGAGCGCCGTAAACATGAAGGTCGGTGGTATGAAATATGCTATAATTCTTCGTAATTTTGCTTAACAACGGGAATATGAGACTTATATTACAAAATCACGTTATACTTATGTTGTGAATCTTTGTTCTATTAATATACCAACATTAAAATGAAATCTTCAGTATTCTTTAAATAATTTCAAATGGATTTTATTTAGTCAAACTTCATATTCTTCCTACAGTTACAGTTCTTTATACAGAACAGTTGAAAATTTTGTGTTTCTCATAAACAACATTTTGACGCCTTTTGCTTTATTTTATTAGAACATTTTTGTACTTTGACATCCGTTAACTAATGCTCGATTCGACATCATATTCCTACGAGTCACCCATAAACTTCGTCACACGAATTTCGTAATTTTTTGAACCCTTCCCCTCCTTGTCACATCTTGTCACATTTGTGAGATTCATCTCTCAAGTGTGAAACTTATTCAGCAAATTTACATATAGAAATTGTTAAGTTCCTTTATCTATATTAATATTATAAAGTGATATTATCAAAAAATACAAACTAAAGCATTGTAGCAATAATTTTTCAAGCGATTTGGCGTTCCGGAACGATGTCGTGTAGAAACCGAAAGGGATTTTCATCCTAATCCTACCAAGTTAACCCGCTTCCTAATTTCAGCGCTAATTTCAGATTGCATCATCACTTCCCATCAGGTAAGATTTTAGTCAAAGGCAACTTGTAAAGAATAAAAAAGAAAGATAAAAAAGTTGAGAATATTTTTAAGATATTTGAGTGTGCAATTCATTTTAAACATCTTATCTTGCAATATGTTACGGATTTTCTATGTATGAAATCCTATTCCTACGTTATTTTCACGGCTTTAACTAAAAATACCTAACAAATATGTACGAGTAAACATTCTAATTTTTTCTATTTTTACTCTTTTCTCTTTCTATTATAATATCGTGGATTCGATGTTACGGATATCTTAATTTTATCTAGCTCGGTGCATTCACAGGAACTTACTTATGCAAAGACCGTATAGTAAATTCCTGTATAGTAAGGCAAACCACATTTTAGTTCTCAAACGATGTTTCGTTTTACTACAGTCGCCGACTATTTAAGGAATAAAAACCATTATATACGACTACCACTACCGTTGAAACTTTTGTTCGAGGTCTTATTATAATCTACTTAATTTGGTTTTGTTCACAAAACATATAGTGTTTGTTATTCTAGTACGGTCGTTTGCATACAAGAAACAACGAACAACGTACCCAATTCAACATCTATACCTACTTATAATAAATCTGTATAGAGGTCAATTCTGTAAATGAAATATATTTCCAAACTAACCATCAGGGGATGATTAGTGATCGATATTGATGCCAAAAATGCATTCAGTGAAGTTTTTGCCTGTCTGTATGTTCGTTATAGAAACAAAAACTACTCGACCGATTTTATCGAAACTTGGTACATAATTCTTTATACTCCTGGGCAGGTTATAGTATATTTTTCATCACGCTACGATCAATAGGAGCAGAGCAGTGAAGGGAAATGCTGGGAAAACGGGAGAAGTTACTCCATTTTTACAGCGAGACTACTGTAAGGGCTGGATTAAAGAGGTCTAAGGGCGGACGAAGTCATGGGCGTCCGCTAGTTATAAATAGAATAAAAAATAACAATTAAATTTTCAAACTGCCGAAAGCACTGGAAATCGCAGTGTTGGTCTACCCACTAGATGGACTGAAAACATCAAGCGGGTTACAGGAAGCCGCTGAATGGTGGCGGCTCGAAACCGTAGTGTTTAGAAATCTTTGCAAGAGGCATATGTACAGCAGTGGACGTCCATCGGGTGCTAATGATGGAGATGATGATGATACTGCCGAAAAACATTAAACAAACGTAAAACAATTTTAAAATGTTGCCAACAAATATTAGATATAGCTATTTTGCTAACAGAAATTCAGTAAAGGAGCCATTACATGTTTTGTTACAAGCATCACTGACTGTAATATTTAATTAATTAAAAACTACAATGATTCTTATTTCGACTCCAGAATCTGCCCACTAGTACTCCATAAAACAATACAAAAATAGTCTCCCATTTATAATTGACTAACATTCTAGTTTAAAAACGTTTTGTTCACACCACGTCGGTCGGGCGCTAAAACTGTTTCTTTTTCGAAGACTCCATTTCATTTCAGCTTCAAAATTTATTTTCCCGTTATATCCCAGTGTGCGTTACCTCTAGGGCTGAACAAAAAAATACACCTCGATACAGAGAAATGGATGAAATTCCTATAGAAAACTGCAAAACATTGATTGCGTTTGTAGCACGTTCCGTTCAAACTCACCTTTCATACTAACCGAGTTAACAACTACATTTACAGAGAATTCAAGATAAAAACTTTTAGCAGCTTTTAATAAAATTAAAAAGTCATTAACGGAATTCTTATATTTTCTATTTCGTTTGGGTCTCTCTTCTTCAGCTTTTCTTTTTAGTGTTTCTAATTTATATAAGATAAAAGTAATCGAAGCTGTAAACATTTCAAATTCTGTACACTAAGTACACCTTACACACTAAAACATGGGCCAATAGGAGTTAAGAGCCGATATTTGCAGTATAGATAAGGTAAAATATTTATAATCAAGTGATAACCTTGACAAACACTTTACAGGGGGCATATTTGTTATAGAACGCAACGAAGTCTCGAAGATGTATTAGAAGGAAAACGCTCCACCATGGTTCGTTACGTTCTTAATAATTTGTCAGACTCGCCATGAATATAAAATATATTGAGAAGTATGGTCACGCATAAATATTTTGTTCCTGGGCTTGTAGTGCCAATCATCATTAACAATAAAAACCTATACACAGTTCACTGAACAGCACGACTCTCCTCTCAGAACGAAAGTTAGGCTAATTAGTCCTGCTAATCCCAATGTGGATTAGCAGACTTCACACACATAAAAAGTTAAGAAAATGGTTAGGTTAGGTTCTCAGGTATGCAGGTTTCCTCTCAGTGTTTTTCCTTCACCGTTTGAGACATTTCTTAAAATGCACATAACTGAAAAGTTTTAGGTGCATGCCGCGGACTGTATTCGAAGCTACTTCGTCCGAATAAAGAGGTCATATCTACTGAGCTATCACGGTTCTCCTTGTAGTACGTACAAGTCACAAAACTTGTAGAATATTTATAGTCAAAGTAATGGCACACATAGTTAAAGAAACATTAGTAAGACTGACAATAATATAAATAAAATAATTATAATATTTACCCTACCCACGCTCGTGATAACTTTCTGATAAAATACAAAAAAATACATTTGTCATTAATTTATCATCACAGCACCTTCCTCATTATCTGAATCAGTTTCAACCGGTGCGTCCTAGCACTTAAGTTAACGAAGGACGCAATGCTCGGCCTAGAATCGTGACACACTTCCATAGTCAAACCATTATTCATATTAGTAAGGGCGAAATTTCTATAAGACGTATCAAACTTATATTATAATAATGATGGCAAATTGTTTTGCCATATTTATTTACGTAGTCTATAAAGTTGTATTGGAAAATGTATTTTGATATAACTATCATTAGCATATACGAACATGGGGGTGAATATTAGTTATGGTTTGTATACTTTAGAAGTATGTTTGCATTTTGTTTGGTTTGGATTGCATATTTTGATGTAGTGAAAAGGATAATATGAACAGACAAAACGTGTTTGAGAGCGTGTTTGTATGCTTATACTGATGGTATGGATGGTGATGGATGGATGGATGGATGGACGCGATTGCGACTTAAACAAACGCGATTGATCTGCCATCTAATCACTTACTTACTTTCAAAAAACTTAGCGTAATTACCAGAATAGATTGAATGTACAATGTAATTAATAGACCAGCAGGCTAATTCCCTATCTTTGACGTGTGCTAGGTGACACATACGAAATTGAGATTCTATGTAAAAATGTCATACGGTGCTTACTGGTGGACATCACACAGTAGGTAAAAGTTGTCAATTTATTTGATGTTTATTTTAATTACTTGATAATAAAGTCCAGCAGAATGACTGAAAGGATGTATATATGACATATCATTTGACATAGTAATAATGTAAAATTTCTTGAATAACAAATACTTTATATCTACATCGTCATAGAAATGTTATCTACGATGGTGAATCCGCCGCCTACATAGACAAGTAGTACCTCCTTATACTTAAACAATATTTGTTTAATGTTACTTACTTGTTTTAGTTGTTCTGGTTTTGAAGGCCTCCGTGGCGCAGTGGTATGCGCAGTGGATTTGCAAGACGGAGGTCCTGGGTTCGATGCCCGGCTGGGCAATTGAGATTTTCTTAATTTGTCCAGGTCTGGCTGGTGGGAGGGTTCGGCCGTGGCTAGTTACCACCCTACCGGCAAAGACTTTCCGCCAAGCGATTTAGCGTTCCAGTACGATGCCGTGTAGACGATGCTGTGTATGATGCTGTGTATTGGTTAATATGAAAAAGTTATTACTATACAACATCCACAACATCGAGAAGTAGATCGCATGTACGACTCACGTCATTAAAACAACCTAAGTACGTGGCTGCACATAACTGAAATAATTTTCACTTCACATCATAATGAGGTGTGAATGTGTGTGCATGATTGGATATCGATATAGATATGGAATAGACGGACTCGTATCCAGTGGCGTGCACAAGGTTTTTAACTAGGGTAGGCACTATACAAACAAACTGTACGAAATGGAAAATTTGTCTTTTAATATAGTTTCATAATTAATCCTCAGGGTATGCAGTACCTACATATTATTTGTTATATTGATTTGCACTAGAATGTTATCCGGTATAACATCTTAACAATAGCCATGAAAAAATTATTGATTTTATCCATGAATGGGCAATGAGTTGGCTATTTTTAATTAATAATTATTTTTCGTACAGTAGTTTGTGAAAAAGTTGAAAAGATTTCAATATAACCATATCTATTATTTTTCTGGTAATAATAGAAGAAAGAGGAAATTAAGGGAAAATGAAAACAAGAAAAAGGAGACATTAAATAATTAAAATGCCAGGAATGCAAATAAAAAGTTGAAAATTTGGAAATATTGATAATAAAACAGCTAACTATCGGAAGCTATAAAAATAAACGCTTTATCCACTGAACATTTTTAACTAAGACTTGCCTGTCTATGAAACCTTTATGATCTTGCATTTTGTTTTATGAGTAGGTAGGTAAGTATGCACGTCTATTTTACATGCTCTTTTCTACTCAATTTCGGTGTGCTTGCTCTACTAATTTTTTTTTATATACCTACTCGTACTTCCTCAGTGAAAAGTTTCCATGTGGTGGCAGTGCCTGGGCTGATGATGGGGTTGTAAGCTGGCCATAAGAACTCCTAAACCTAATGAACGAGTTTCATATATGAGCGCCACGCCTAATATTAGATTTTAAAACACTTTTTGTTAAAAAAAAGAACATTTTAAGTTTAAATTGAAGGTAATTCATATACTACCCGAAATACCACGTAATACTTACAACACGTGTCACGTATTCGGCTATAATTCACAACATAATATGACACTATTAAGGGAGAGCTTCGCCAGTTACGGCTGCACCGTAGGCCGTTGCCAAGATTACATCACCGGCCGTAATGCTGGTAGTTGCGGGACATATTTACGACACTTACAGCACGATATTTGAGGATGGGCTGGCCTCATTATAATAACAAAATGTTGCCGCTTTAGGTACCTCGTTTATTATATAATGATTTATTTATTTTGCTATCATCCGCGAAAAGTCGACGAACCCATGCGACAACCAGGTCCGACAAAATACTCTCTACGTACGTTTCACCCCGAAACCGGAGCATCCTCAGGAGATGTTGACTCTAAAACTTTGCAATTGCACGTTGTAGAGTCAACATCTCCTGAGGATGCTTTTTTCATAAAATGACTTAGAGTTGGTAACTGGTCTAGTTATACGGGTTCCGCCTTATACTACACTTATTCCAAGACGCACTTTTAACCGTTAATGCACTGAAGAAATCATTCGTGATAAGATCTTAATCTTATATTTCAAGATCTCTCGTTACCATCTTATACATCTTTCCTTAACACTACGTGAAATACGCAGTCCGTGATAGCCCAGTGGATATGATCTCGGTCTCCGATTCCGGAGGGTGTGGGTTCGAATCTGGTCGGGAGCATGCACCAATTTTTCAGTTGTGTGCAAACATCGTGAAGAAACCTTTATACCAGAGAATTTTCTTAATTCTCTGCGTGTGTGAAGTCTGCCAATCCGCATTGGGCCAGCGTGGTGGACTAAGACCCCTCTCATTCTGGGAGGAGACTCGAGCTCAGCAGTGAGCCGAATATGTGTTGGTAACCGAATAAATTGTATTTTTTTATAGCTTTCCACTTTCATGTGTTTCCCTAACACCCTTGCCAAAGCCTTCATATATTATTTATTTATTTAATTATCTTAATGCATATTAAAATTAAAAGTTTAATAATATATTTCCTAAAGTAGAGAATCTTATTTTGGTCTAAAATTAATCCATATCTTTAAAATAGTGACATTTTAACCGACTTCAAAAAAAAGGAGGAGGTTTCTAAATTCGACCGGATAATTTTTTTTTTTGACTCGTAGCTCTACGCCGGCGTAACTACAGACGTAGCTGGTAGTTCGTAGTAGTTCTACTAAAACGGCAACATCATGAAATTTAGACGCAGTTGCGTAACTTTCAAACTGAGTGCTCCCAATTTGGGGATTATCGGGGGAGTCTACAGTCACAGTCCGATCAGCGAAGACTATCTGCAATTAAATGTTCAATAATTATGTCATTCCCCTGAAGTAAGCTTACAGTTTATTATCATCATCATTAACAACCCATATTTAGAGTCATAATAGTCCTCTACGCTGGCTCAATGCAGATCGGCAGACTTCACTCACATAGAGAATGAAAAAAAACTGCAGGTTTCCTCACAATGTTGTTCCTTCACTGTTTGCGACACGTGATATTTAATTTCTTAAAATGCACCTAACTAAAATGTTGGAGTTGCTATAATATTGGAGTCGCATGCCCCGGACCGGATTCGAACCTACGCCCGCCAAATCGAAGGCAGAGGCCACATCACGGCTCAGTTTACCCTTACCGTTTCAATATTTTACCTAACATGGTATATAGACAATACCCAGCAGAGTGAAAACAAACTTCTCAAACACCTGTCTACAAACATTTTTTAAGCCAGCTTTCATTTTCTTCGCAGACGCTACAGTACTATATCGCAGTAGCAAAGAACTATTAACTTTATTTCAATAAGGTTCTCTGTTAGATTGTTGTTTATCAGAGGTTTTGATACTTCACTTGTTAGCATCTTCACCAGAAAATGTTTATTGCTGGATTACTTTTCCTCATACTAAAGTGTGTATTGCTTCTTCAATCGTTAAAAATAGGCTCCTGTATATACAGTTGTATTGGTTTGAAATTGCTAATTGATTTTTCAGTTGAAGGCTACATTTATGCGGCTATTGAAATTACGCTTCCTAAAAAAGTTAATGAATTGCTAATAAACATTCAAACAAATATTTGCTTTATAAACAATTTACGACAAAACTTTCGTGTAATTAGTCGGTAATATTTGTACTACTTATTATGCAACGGTAATGAATTTGATTTGTGCGTTAATTAATAAAGTTGCAATATAATTAATCTAACATTAGCAGATAGTAAATTGACAAATAATTTTCATTATTCGTGGCTCAAGCAAACCTAATCCTAATATAGTACAACCTACTTTTATTAATAACTTTAGTTTTTCAACGTTCTTAAATCTTTGATAGACTATTATCTAACCTTAAACTTATTCTGGTTTACTTAAAGTAGATATACAACAAAAAAATATTGATTACTAAATGTTGCCTACCGTTATTATATCAATAGATACCTTATCAACCGATAGACGTCCACCGCTGGACATAGGCCTCTTGCATAGACCTCCGAGCACAACGATCTCGAGCCGCCAGCATCCAGCGGCTCCATGCAACCCGTTTAATATCCTCGGTCCACCTATTGAGGGGTCGACCAACACTGCGCTTTCCGGTGCGGGGTCGCCATTCCACCTTGGGACCCCAACGTCCATCGGCTCTTCTAACTATGTGACCTGCCCATTGCCACTTCATAATAGAGTCCGCTGTATAATGAGGTTTTACTTTCCTCCCCTTTTTATAATGGGGAAATCCTCATGGATTGAAATCCACACCATGGTAAGACTGCGCCCGGTACGTTGAATTTTAATATTATAAAAAAAATATTTTTTTAAGCATTGTTAAAAATTAATAAGAAAAATATCAATTTTATTTATCAATATTTAACGTTAGTAAACAAGCATTATATTACAATAAATCTTTTTTTAAACAAATTAATTGGAATATACGAGTAGGTAATTTACAACTTCTGAAGTTCTAGTAAAGAAGAATTAAATTTTTCCCATTGTTTTACATTGTAAAATAATTTTTGTTTTTCGGAATTGTTGCAGAGTTCCGCTCCCTCGAGTCACCCTCGCTTCGCGGAGGAAAAATTGGGAAATGAAAATCCTATTGCAGCTATCGTCAGCGTCTATTTTATTAAGTGCGGGGTCACTGGATTGAAAAACTTTTACATCTAAGTTCGCTTTTATGGTAACGGTAAGGTGAAATTTATGGTTGGCAAGGTATTATTTGAATAATTTAAAAGTTTTTTTTATATATACTAGTCTGAAACATGTACAGTAAAAGATGTTTTAATTTATCAGAGAACAGGAAAAACAATTCCACCAAAATTTGCTTTGCATAATTATTAGGCAGCGTTTTCGACGTAAGTTTCTTAGTCAGCCTGATTTTTCCGACATATTCTACAACCGTCTTTACATTCCAACCAATTTATAGAAAATTATCAACGAATTATACACATAAACAATATTTCACTCTATCGTTTGGTAAAAACCACATGAAAACGTGTTCTGTTTGTCTTTCGACTTTGTGCTACTATATACTAGTACTAGCCGATACTCCGTGATTTCAACCACGTAGTTCTGTTCCCGTGGGGAAATGGAGATAAATAATACACCCTATGAGACTCACAAATAATGTAGCTTTCTATTGGTAAAAGAATGTACAAAATTGATTTAGTACGACCTCACAAACCTGGAAAATCTACCCTTTTTATAAAATAAGTTATGATAGCGAATTTACAGGTGTATATTTTCCAGTAAATTATTATTTATTTACTACTTCTAATTACTATGAAGTTGACAACTACAAAAAATGCGCAGAGCAGTCCCCAGAGTTCGTATTCGCTTCGCGTAGGGCTAATTTCAGAATGAAAATCCTATTGCAGATATCGACAGCACAGCCAGTTTTTTTATTTATCGTGAATTCATTATGTACCGTTGGATTGAAAATGTTTTCATGTTAGATCGCTTTCAAATTATCGCCATCGAGAGAGTTTTATTTAATTTAACCGCAATCAAAATAACATGATTTAGCCTTATAACTTTTTTACTGTGTTGTATACTCATCATTATCAACAGCCTTTGTTTAAATACCTTCTTCTCTCTTCTATGACAGGAATTTGGAGATTTAGTCACCACGCTTTTTGAATGTGGATTGGCGGATTAAGGGATTAATTTATTTAATAACAATAATTGTCAATACATCAATATGGATTACTAGCGTACGCCCGCGACTTCGTCCGAGTGAAATTTAGCTTGTCACAAATCCCTTGGAAACCATGGATTTTTCCAGGGTGAAAAGTTGCCTTTGTGTTGAACCAGAATAAAATCTATTTCCATTCAAAAATTCAGCCAAATTGGTTCAGTAGTTGTAACAAACATCCATACAAACTTTCGCATTTATAATAGTATGATGTGTGCTCCTAAGCGCTTGTGGGCTTAGCACTTCTGCACACTTCTCTAGCAACTTCACTTTTCAAGCTAGTCATAAATTAGCTTAATTTAACCTAATTTAATGAACCCTAAAATTACAGTAAAAATAAAAATATATTATAAATAATTTATTTATAAATCCTACAAAGCAAACAAAGGCAAAAAATGAGACTCTTGAACTTTATGAAAATCAATGTTTTTAGGGAATATTAAAAATTCATTTTAAAATATGCCTCAAATACAAAAACTGTTTCTATGTTTAACTTCATTTAGTATATCCCATAAATACAAACTTGTGTAACCAACATGATCTCGTTACATAGTAATCTCCTAACAAGTTATGCCTACAGCATGAAAGATTAGCCTGGTAATGGGTATTCTATTTGAGGATTATATTGTATACTCCTATAAATAAGGCGTAATAGAGGCTTTTTAATAAAGCTGATTCAACAAACGTTGCCTTCTCTGATTTTTTTTTTCTCTTTTGTAAAGTACCAATTTGGTACTTCATAAAATTACGATCTAGTCTACGTGACTAATTAGTAATACAACTTTAATCTAAACTTCTAATCTAATATATTATTATTATACTAAGATTAACTTAATCTTAGTCTTTCAGTAACTATTACGTCTTTAGGTCACTTATTCACTTGATCTTTCATGTAGCACTTAACACTACTTTATCACTAGTCACTTAACACTAACTCAAATGATTTGGTCTGTTTAAGTCTTCTCACTGTATTTGTAAGAAATCTCTGAAAACGATTATGAAATATTGATGAGTTTGGATAGATGAAGGGAGACTTAATATATGTAAAGATGCATGAGTACCAGGTCACAGTTTCGGGCAGAGGTGAACAAAGTTAAATTACCCTTAATAATTATTAAACTTCCGATAAGAGATCTAGCAGCAGAAGAAGAAGAAGTAGTACTACCACACCCAAATTAAAACTGTCTTCCGAAAATAGAGCATCTATACCCATATACTAACATTTTCCACATGCCATATTATAACCAGTTCATGTAAACGCAGTTTTCCATAATATCATAGTCCCAGGAGCGTGCAGTGCCTCGCGCAGGCTAATTATGAAATGAAAATCTTATTGCCGCTATCGATACCAGAATACATTTTATTTTTCGCTCAGTAACGAAGTTATACCTAACAGTGGAACAACATATGTTGTTATGCTGATTTCATACTAACGAACACGGCTTGTCCTAAACTCACTACTTAATTATTATATTATGAAGTTCAAGATTTTAATTGTTATTTGATAATTTAAAGATTATTTTTGGAGTTTACTCCTTAAGAATAGATTTTTCATATAAACGCAGGTATGAAAAAATATGGGCCGTAAAATTCGATAAAGGAATGACAGCGTTACGTTTTTTGTGCGCAACCTATTCTGCGCACCTATCACCTTTTGCAGCTTGCTGCTCCTCGGTTGCGCACCTTTCACTTTTCAGGCGTAGGCGCAAAACAGACCAGAAATTTTGGAAGTTGTGTTAGCTCACAACTTCCAAAATTTCTGGTCTGTTTTGCATGGAGGCTTCTTTATGTAGATGCATGTTTTTAGTGTAGGTATGGTTTGGTGTATATAGTCATCAGTTTCTTTAGTCCAGTCCAGTTTGAGGAAGCATATTTTAGTGTATCAATATCATTATCAGTATTTTAACAACAGGGCCAGGCCTACCTCCTTGTAGAAGAGGGGCTATGGAGCTTAGACCCACCACACTGCTTCACTCTCAAAGGGTTGCGGTATATGGTACCTATATATTATTTAATACTAAATTGTTTTCTGAGAACTGGGATGACGACTAGGTCTGACAATATTGACTTTTATAAGAGAGAAGCTGGCGTAAATATCTTTGGCTGAGTTACCTACTAGGTACTATACTGAGGCTACGATCAGTTTTATCGCCTGTCAAGCCATTAGTGCTGCAGGCATGTGAGATTACTTGATCGTCAGTGGCTGACATTACATAATAAAAGGAACATAAGCCCTTCATTCTGTAATTCAGCCAAACATATTTACGGAAGCTCAGAGGATACCGTTCCAGTAAAGCTGTATATAAACGTCGATATAAGAAACTTAGTTGAAACCTTTCCACGTATAAAGAGAGTCGTAAAACTTTTAATTATTTTGGTGGAAACAGTTCGAGAGTACAAACATAAAGCTTGCATTCTTTTGAAGGCGCACGATACCCGCAAGCAGTAAGTGGCTCATTTCAGAGTGTTGTAAAACAAACGTAACCGGTGTGCTAACGCCGCGTGTACTGCACCTTGTTTTGATATAAAATCTCTTTTTATTACGGATCTCTTTAAAAATATTCTGCATTTTCAAACGACTCCGAAAATGGATCTGTATTTAACCCGTTCGTATAACGCGTATGTATATAATATTCGCAATTTGCGGTTTTTTTTTAATAATAACTGAACGGCCTCCGTGGCGCAGTGGTATGCGCGGTGAATTCACAAGACACGAACCCCGGCTGGAATTTTTCATTTTTATATTTATTATATTTTTCACAAATCCCTTAGCTTTCCCTCCCTTTTCATCCTGAAAAAATCAAACTATTGATTTTTCCGGGATGAAAAGTAGAGAGTAAAATCTATTTTCATCCCAAATTTCAGCGAAATCGCTTTAGTAGACGTAGCGTAAAAAACATGTACGTGGAACAATCATACTTACACACTCACACACATAAACTTTCGCCTTTATAATATTAGTGTAAAGTGTGATTAAAATAATATACACTGATTATAGATAACATCTATAATGTTTGATATAACCTCTGTATTAAACATCATTCTGTAATCGTTAGGTACCCTTCGTTGTGACCCCCTGAATTTTGACAATACAACGTAATTTATGTGCACCCCATTCCGCTCCTACTGAATGAAATTAGATGGAAACGTGACTCAGATGTTAAGCTAGACCTCGAACTAAATACACAGAGTATTAAGTAAATTATGAATGTTGGTTCAGTGGGATTTGTGTGCTGACCACAGACAAAAACTTCAGTAACGTGACATAAGTAAGAAGTCCTGGCTACGAAACTTATGGGAGTGGACTGGTACAAAAACAGTCGAAGAACTTTTTAATGGAGAGGCACTTAAAGAGGAAGAACTTGGCAGGAGGAATTTGACTTAGTACACCACGGCGGTGCCGTGCCTAGGATATGATGACCTTTGCCTTCGATCGGGGGGGGGGAGCTGAGCATGCACCTCTAATTTTTCAGTTATATGCATTTTAAGAAATTAAATAACACTTATGTCAAATGTTGAAGGAATAATATCTTGAGGAAAGATGCATACTTGAGAATTTTCTTGATTCTCTACGTGTGAAGTCTGCCAATCCGCATTGGGCCAGCGTGGTGGACTATTAGCCTAACCCCTTTCATTCTGAGAGGAGACAACAGTGAGCCGAATGGGTTGTTAATGATGAGATAGACAAACACTATAGTAACCTACTAACTAAACTAAGCACGGGGTCGTAACACCACCGACTACGTCACTCCCTCTCACTCAGTATTCCACAACTCGACCCAGAATTTGAACCTGGAACCTCGTAATCCGAAGTCATATAGACTAACCCCTCGACCAAAGAGGTGGTTACTCGGATACTAAGTACAAAACAGAATAATAATCTAATGTGTGGTCAGTAACAACGAGAACACCTACGTAAGCCGATTAAAATCTGCGTATCATAGTGGAATGGAAATAATTTACCCTAGTGTATAGACACGTACCTAAATAATTAAAGTGTTTTATTTTAATGTGGATGGAAATGGAAATGGAAAATGGAAAAATCAATGGAAACACTAGGTAAGAAGGTATTATTTAAGACTATTTTAGGAAAACGCTTTCGCTTTATTTATGTGAAAATACAAACGCATATTTATTAGAAACTAATGGAACGACAAAAACGCATCATTAAACTATTTAGAGTAATGAGATTCATGATATCAATACCACAAAAACCGTTACTTAGCAAGCTTATGAAAGATATTTATAATAGCTGTGTCTATAAACAGTGCTGGACCGAGGACATCAAGCGGGTTGCAGGCAACCGCTAGATGCTGGCGGCTCGAGACTGTTTTGTTTGGAAGTCCATGCAAGAGGCCTATGTCCAGCTGTGGACGTCCATCGGCTGTTAATAATGATGATGAGCATGTGTCTATAAACCTCAAATAGCTCAGTGTTAAAAGGGTCGGACTCATCACCGAAACGATAACAGTTCGATCCCCGCTCGCTGACCGACTCCTAACAAAGTCTTTTCTGAGCAATTGGAGGACAACGGGTATATTGGTCGTATATTTAAAAGTAAGTTAGTAAGTAATCAGTTGGACCTTTCTCAAAAGAATCCAGCCTTCCATAGTGCCAGGATTCTCGTAGTCAGTATAAACAGACCGAATTAGATTTTTGGAAAATGTTTGTGAAGCCTATTTTTATAATAAAATATGTATTTTTATTTATTTTAACAAACTGGACAGATGTTTGTATGTGATGCCATCTATTTAACTATTAAGAGATTTACTAATGCTCTGCACTTTCTACATCATTACGGTTTCGCATTCAATTTTAATACAAGAACTAATTTAGCCGCATTGGAAACAGCTCTAGTTTATTTCCGCCGATCTATTCGTAAACGATAAAGAAACAATAAAGAGTTTCAAACAACCGTTCCCATTTCAAGATTGTATAAGTAATCCGAGTTTATGTCAAGTGCCTGTTTAAAAGAGTTGTAGAGCAAACTTAACCTGTGCTCTTAAGTCTTAGCACGCCATGCCGCGTGAGCCCTGTTTAGAGCAGTTAAAGTAGCACTACATATAAACAGAATACTTACATGGAATTAGTTATTCTCATTAGTACCGTATATGTTCTAGTTTTATGGTTATACTAGCGGATGTGCTGCGGTTTGAGTGTTCACCCAGTTGGTTTCGATTCCTGTGGGAATACGGGGACAAATATAGCCTTTGAAAATCACATATAACATGGCTTCCTATGCATAAAAGAATTTTTCTTAATTCGTTCAGTAGTTCCAGAAATTACCCCTAAAACCTCACAAACTTTACCTTTTTATTATAATTACAGTACAGAATAATTTTATACTTAAGAATTATTATAAAGAAGTGTAGCGAGGTGTGTTTGGGTCTCTATACTCTCTAATCAGAAAGCCTGAGTTATATTATCTACTTCCTCAGACCAATTAAAGAAGGACCAGTATCGCACCCAAATTCACGAACAAAATTGTTTGTCATTTTCTGAGGAAAATAAGCTTAGATTCGGTGTATATCTTATACTAAATGTTTTTTCCCGTTTTTTACACCATTCAACTACACAAAAAGGCATTTTTACGGAGTTCTTTAACCGACGAACACGATTACCACTATGAAACATCGATACTAAAGACAGTTTTAATATGATTAGATCGTTGATCATATACTTTGACAGAAGTGTAACGTGTAGCTAGGCAGGTCCTATACAATAGTTGGTCTGAGTCTACTTGGGTCAATTTAGGAATTTTATGATTTATCCAATTATTTAATTCTTGCAAGTTCGTAAGCAAGCAGTTCGTTGAATCAAAATTTATTGCTAGATAAATAAAAACAAGTAAGTTAATGAAAGACACACTTAAAACAGTCTCTCTTCGCAATCATGAAATGAAATACAATTTTTCAATTAGTTCCCCAAGGAACGATTGAATCGCACAGATGTCAAAGACAAAGACGAGGTTCTATGGAGACTACTTTCACATTTTTTTAAACTGACTAAAATAAAAATAATTCCGCAGGTATTGGATCAGAATTATATACTGACTTAAATGAAAATAATTCCGCAAAATAGCAGGGGACAGGGGAAAGTAAACATCTCTATTGGAGGCCTACCTCGAATGACTGTTAATATACACGGCTTATACCTTCCACCAGAAGATTAACGAATATGTAATACTTTATGTTTGTGTGTCATAATGGATTTCTTCTTCTTCTTCTTATAATCCTAAATGAAGCTGATGAGCAGTGATAGTCCAATGGATATCTCTGCCTTCAATTCAGAAGGTGTAGTTTCGAATCCGGTCAGAGGTACGCACCTTAAATTTTTCAGTAACGTGCATTTCAAGAAATTAAATGGTGTCTCAAATAGTGAAGGAAAAACATCGTGAGAAAACCTGCACACCTGGCAAATTTTATTTATTTTGCCTACTACTGAAGAGACTCGTGCTCAACAGTGAGCCGAGTACGCGTTGATAATAAAATGGACCCGAGCTGGGAATCAAACCCAGGCCTTCATTTTTGATACCTATAACATTAGTAACTGCGCTAGAGAGATTGTCAAAATATTTTAGCAACATTAATGTATATTTGCCAAGTCTACTCTAGTGTGAAGAGCAAATATTAACTAATATTTGTCACGTTTTATGTAACGCACACTGATTTGTCCGCGACCGTGATATAAGCAGAATATGATGTGTTTGCATCAAACACTGGTAATTGTAACGTGAAACTGAAGCGCCAATAGCATTAATGAAGGTTGATTAGTCTCAGCGGGATCCAAATTAGTTTGCTGCAATCTATGAAATCTGTGATTCAATAATAGGTAGTAATTTTTATAATAACACTATCTGGCCCAGTTAATTTATCCTATAAAATAAAAACTAATATTGCGGTGGCCCACCCTTATCATTTAGGGGTATAAATAATCTTTTTAACATAAAAATGGAACCGACTTCAAAGACGTATTTATTTTAATTTTAAAACAAAATTACTAAACCGATTTTCATGAAATTAAAATGGAACCAATCTGGAAGTATACTCTTTCAAACAAAAAACAAATTTTCAAAATAAATGACAAAGCAAACGTTGTTTAGCCTTATAAATTGAAAAATAATATTGCATTGGAACACCCTTTTCATTTAGGGGTCGGTAAAATAGACGTAGGCCGGTTCCCATACTTACCTGATCATCAATACAACCCATATTCGGCTCACTGTTGAGTACAACTTTCCTCTCAGAATTAGAGGGACAGTCCACCACTTTGGAGCAATACGGATTGGCAGACTTCACATAAGCAGAGAATTAAGAAAATTCTCCGGTTTCCTTCCTCATGAATAACTAACTATTGGTTAATACCGCACTAAAATACGTTTAGGTAGTAGTCTTTGAGTATAACGTTCACAGACAGATAGACACGGCTAAGGGTTTATAATATGTACAGTAAAATTATCTTTATAAAGACGTTATAAAAACATTTTTTACGCAGAAAACTGTTATATTTTTAAATCATTTTATTTAGTAAGTACGTACCTACATTATTCTACGTTACGTAAGAACTGTAAATATCGTGTTTCTAAATAAAGATGCCGTTTACACTCTAAATTATCCACTCTTTCAATCTCATTTCTTAATTTAACTGCAGTTTAACTGAGGTTGCTAACGATTCGATGAAAAATTTATCTAACCACTTTCTACCGACCTAACTTGAAAAATTGTATTAGTAAAAATAATTACGACCATATTGAAATCATTTGTTATTAATTTCAAAAAAGTATGTATTTTTGTTGTCCAGCAAGATACGTATAATCAATAAGTAGATAATTTTTTTGACATTTTTAATAAAGTAATTAAACTAATTTTACTAAGTAATTCAAATGAGATTGACGAAAGTCTTCTTTATTGAGTTTTTTATAACAGATCGTTTTATTAAGAAGATATTTTAGGCTATATCTAGGATCAAAATACAAAATAACAAACATACTATTTCAACATTAACAATATGGTGTCTTTTGAATATGACAGATACAAAAAGCTAACATTTTTTTACAGAAGTCTTCAGTTTTATTCATAATCAATAAGTAGATCAATAATTTATTGAAATTTTTAATAAAGTAATTAAGCTAATTTTACTAAGTAATTTAAATGAGAATGACGAAAGTCTTCTTTATTGATTTTTTATAACAGATGGTTTTATTAAAAAGACATTTTAGGCTATGTAGGATCCAAATAACAAACATACTACTTCAACATTAAGAATATGATGTCTTTTGAATATGACAGATACAAAAAGCTAACAATTTTTCACAGAAGTCTTCAGTTCTATTCGCTACTTTAAAACAGCACAAAATATTTCTTTCCACCTTTTTTACATTAACTCATTTTGCACTCTGCGAAACTGTTGCCTTTGAATTCTGTCGCAGTTTTTTATTAATTTCAATAAATTTAAAAGCTTCAATTGAACCATCATTAGCAGGTATTTAGCCTTTTCCCGGTTGTGGTTTTCAGTCAATTTGCCGAGTGCATTTCCATCTGTGTCCAGCAATCGTCGATCCAAATATGCGGAATTAATTATTTATGAAATTAATTCCAATCGTAAAAATAACACGACCGATCCATCGGAGTGGTCGCCACAATCTTTATTGAATTAGCGGATCAGTTAGTTCATTTCATATAGAGTTTCTGCTATGGAACGAGAGAGCGTGACCAATTTCGATGTTTGTCATCCTTATTCGTAATAATTTTAAACTTTACCAAGCATGGGATACTATATAGCTAGATATATAGTATATAATATATATAGACATACATATTTATCATCATCATCATCAACCCATATTCGGCTCACTGCTAAGCTCTCAGAATGAGAGTCTCGAGTCTCCTCTCAGAATGAGAGGGGTTAGGCCAATAGTCCAGAGTCCACCACGCTGGCCCAATGCGGATTGGCAGACTTCACACACGCAAAGAATTAAGAAATTCTCTGGTATACAGGTTTGCTCACGATGTTTTCCTTCACCGTTTGAGACACGTGATATTAAATTTCTTAAAATGCACACAACTGAAAAGTTGGAGGTGCATGGCCCGGACCGGATTCGAACCCACACCCTCCGGAATCGGAGGCAGAGGTCATATCCACTGGGCTATAACGGCTCTGGTGTCAAGTTAACCCGCACGAAGTTCTTTTACTCGTGGCCAACTAGATTTAGAAACACAATTTATTATTAATGTGGATGCCATTCGCCAACTTTAAAGCAGTAATATTCGAGTTCATCACATATGAATATTATGACATTACGAGACGGTTTTATTGCGATGCGGACAGACGTGGCCAAGGATTAGGTAGAGTTTGTGAATTTCTCGCGGAAATATAATAAACGTACACCTTCGTTCCCTCTACGAGCTCTCTTAATATGCCATCTTTATGACATCCTCTCCTATAATTTACGCCGTTAAAGCTTTCGTATGAACGATCTATTAAACACACGTTAAACATTCTTTGATATTACTTTATATTAAAAAATTATATAACCAACCAATTACATTTTAATAGTGGCAGAACCTATTTCTCATATACTAAATCCCAAGAAAATCAAGATTAATCTTACGATTTAATCAAACTAAAAAGCCACATCTACAACTAGATAAATAGTTGTTTCTTGAATTTAGTGATGTGAAATATTGTATCGATTATATGTTTTTTTCATTGTTGAAATGGAGCATTTTGTGCCGGGGAAGAGTATGGATTTTTTTTCTCGTTATCAACCCATATTCGGCTCACTGCTGAGCACGAGTCTCCTCTCAGAATGAGAGGGGTTAGGCCTTAGTCTACCACGTTGGCCCAATGCGGATTGGCAGACTTTACACACGCAGAGAATTAAGAAAATTCTCTGGTATGCAGTATGATGACGACATATGAGACGCATGATCCTTTAATTACACAGATGACCATAGCTTTTATTAGCTTAACTCGTCTTTTGGTTTTTGGCCGCAGGACAAATTGCTTTGTAAATGTGGGCTCACAAAGTGCCACGGACTCACAGAACATTGGGGCCCACAGCTAGCGAGACCATGGAATCAGATGTACTTAATTTATGAAAAAAAATTATGAAAACCTATTTTAAACAGCCCAGTACCTATAATTCATCATCATCATCATGTCAACCGATGGACGTCCACTGCTGGACATAGGCCTCTTTTAGGGACTTCCAAATATCTTTGAGCCACCTGCATCCTGCGAATACCTGCGACTCGCTTGACGTCGTCAGTCCACCTGGTGGGGGGTCGACCATATGTGCCCTGCCCATTGCCTCTTTAGCTTCGCGACACCTATAATTACAATAACTTAATAGCATGGGTATTGAAAATCATATTCTATTCAAAAACAGTTTTGTATTCATCACTTTGTTAGTACCTAATTAATAAACTCTTGTTCAACTTTTCAAGCCAGCTTAGTTAGGTGTGGTGTTGAAATTATTTTTTCAAAAGAGAAACGTAAAAAATTGATACAATACGACGTGGGTCGCAACTCGCACTACAAATTAGCTGCCAATTGCATCGAATACACTATTATAAGTTGGTCCATTGTTTTGATGTTTTTAGAATTCCTACCAAGTTAGATTAGCTGCGTTCTGTGTAGTTTTCACGTCCAGTTCTCTTGTTTTTCCCGTACCCTATTTTTAGCAGTATGCATATGAGTAAGTTTTTACTAAAAAAAATGAAAATATACATGTAAATAGTATGTAAGTATAATGGCGAATACCACATATGCTACTGTCATAAGGAACCTCTGACCGGAGTAAGTACTAAAAATACAAGAGAATGAGGTATAAAATCAACGAAAATAAGTAAAAAGCTTGTTGAGTTTCTTGCCGGCTTAGTACATTCTGCCTTACGAACTAGTAGTAAAGCCACTATTGGTAACTAAGACTACTTCAAATAAAAGAATTTTGATTTTTGAAATTTATCTTTTGTATAATCATACTCGTACACCAAAAAATTTAGAGTTATTTCGGATTTTTAAACTGGGTAATTTAAACAAAATATCAAAAAGAAATATCTGTCGTTAATTCGAAACACAGGCATATTCTTTATTGTTGTGTATTTTGAATTTATGTGTGTGTATTTCCAATAATAGTTGTTATTGATCGTTTATTGGAAATACACAAACATGTTAGCAGCGGCAATAAGCCCTCATCAAACGGAGCGCGAGTTCTGCGTGCTGGCGGCCTCGAGGCCGGGATCTGGTGCTTGTCAGTACATAATGCCAGCCACACACCATCAGGTATACCGTGAAGTCTGCAGCGCGCTTATGGAATTAGGCAATAATAACAATATCGAAATTTCGTTAAAGGTACGATTTCGATATTGGTTTACCCACATCCCTAAGCGCGCTGCAGATTTCACGTATATCTGACCGTGTGTGGCTGACATAACCCACAGCCCAGTGGACCGTTGGTGACGATAGAATTAAATACTTGTACGACGTCTGTCTATTGTTTTAATCAACAGCTTGGACTTAATAAGAACCAGTGTACATTTATTGAATACTAGCAGAACCTCGTGCTTTAATTCGCGTAATTCTCATTCCTATGAGAATACGAGGATAATGTATATTTAGCATATGTTACTCTCTAGTAATATAACTTTCCATTAGTGAAAGCATTCTTCAAAATAGTCCAGTAGTTTCAATGCATACAAACAAACAATCACATCGTTCCTCTTTATAGTATTAGTTTAGTTAATTTATTAATTATTATTTTTTATGAATAATATCCAGTACTTGGTCGAGTAGTTAGCCGAAGCCGAAAACCTCTTGATATCCAGGGGTCGAACCCTGGGTCGGGATATGAAATACTGAAATTTTCTTTCTTGTAAGAAATTTTGCCTTTGAGTAGAGTGCGCCAGATCCCCAGTCATTATTACGTGTATTAAACAACTGATAGTGGTCACTGAACAACTTAACAAAATCTCCTTCGGCCGTTCAACCGAGAGAGCGAGAGGGCGAGGCCTGCCCTGTTTAATAGACTGACAATGAAGATGAAGATTTTAATTGGCGCTACACATTCCTAAATTACTTGACCGAAAAACTAAGCCGTCAGTGCAGGACTGGCCTTTAACACCTGTTAGGAAGGGCAAGGAACAGCGTGGTAGGTCTAAACACCAAATCCTTTTTCCTATAAAGAGATAGGTTTAAATTATCGACAATAACATTTATGTAAGGAAATGCACGGCTATATTAGTGAATGGGGTAAATACTCGTCAAACAATGCACGAGCCGTGCGTGCCCATGGCGCCCTTACCGGGATCTCGGACCTATGCCGATTGCATAACGGATACGACCGCTTATGGTTCTCATAACACGCGGAAATGGTGCAAATTAAATTTAATCTGAGCCTCTAGCTATTTTACATATCGATTGTCTTTTGTAACCTATCGATAACGAATGTCCTTACTTGATAAGAAATACTATATCATACTTTCTCTGTCTTCTTATTTTGTTTTTTCTTTTTATTTTATGGTGTGCAGATAAAGTGAAAATAAATATAAAATGTTATTCCCCTACTTTTTTTAGGTTCTGTTGAAGTGATTAGGTTAACCTTAACAAGATTATGACCTGGGTTAAAAATAATTTACTTTTATATAACTGCCACTATTAGCTGGTTGACATTTTTGGGTAAGTTGTGGAAAGCTGAAGATAAGGCTGGGGAGTGGTGGGCTATATCTCCAACATCCCCAAAGTGAGGATTTTTACAAAAAAATATGAGAAGGAGGACATTTTTGTAACTTGTATAATTGTATATTTAAGGAATAAAATAATAAATATTCGGGTATTTTAAATTTATTTGCAAACAGTTCTTCAAGCGACTGGCAAACTTATTTATTTTTCCCTGTTATATCTATACTAATATTATAAATGCGTAAGTAAGTCCGTATGTCTATTACCTTTTCACGGCTAAACCGCTGAACCGATTTGAACAAAATTTGGTATAGAGATAAAGTGCACCTTGGAGCAGAAAATAGGCTACTTTATTCCCGGAATAGCCTACAGACTAAAAAAAAAATCTTACGCGAACGAAGTTGCGCGCGTCTGCTAGTTCAATATAAAGCCCTTAGTAACAGAAGGGTTGGCTCCATTCCGCAAAGAATCAAATGTTATCTAAACATTCATACATTTGTTGTAATTTTTAAATCATCTTGAATTTACTTATGTTAGACAAATTTAGTTAGTGAAAACAGATGCAATAACAAATACCTACTGTTGCCAGATATGGTTAAGATGAATAAACATATCAGTACCAATCGATAGATCCTCTGCAAACGGAGCGTGCAGCGCGCGTGCCGTGGCCGATGTTGCCGAGATCTAGCGCTGTCACGGACTGCACAACCGCTCCCGACTGCTACCTTCAAGGACAAGGACGCCGGTTGCTATGGCAACTCCCCAGCATCCCTACCCCAGCATTACTCCCCAGCTCTATATTACCCGCTCTACACTCTCAGAGTTTGCGGCGTGAATCTCGTGAAAAAGTTTGATCATGGATGCGCTCGCGTGAGTGTTACGAGTTCCTCGAGTATGGGTGGTATTAACATTCGTTATTTATGTTATTAATAAAAGGAGGTATTTGTACGAAGTTGTTGCATCAGTGATAGTATAAATAAGAGGGTATTTGATGACTTGAGTTCAGTTCTTTGTTAGGCAGCGTGAACGCCGTCACGCCGCTAGTCGCGTTTGTGGTTTTGCGCAATAATGTTTTGTGTTGTACTGGGACAAACAACACTAAACTCCTTTTAGTGTTAAATAGTCCATTTATCGAGGAAGGCTATTCTAATAGGCAGGCTAATACTAATAGGAGCGGAGCACCAATGAATTCTTCATTGGTGCTCCGCTCCTATTAGTTTCAAAATCTATTTCCTCTTGAGCGCTTTCGCTGCGTGCGCTGCGTAAACGGTTAAAGTTTCGCAAAAATCATGTATGGCAGAGTTCCCCTTTAAAAGTTCTAAAAAAAATATCCGTAACATTTCCCGCGGTACTTGTGGAAAACAAATCCACGCGGACGAAGTCGCGGACGTCCGCTAGTTATTGAATATGTGCAGGTGGTACCTACTTAGGTACCTCGTTCATCGTTATCGACCCATACTCCGCTCACTGCTGAGTTCGAGTCTTCTCTCAGAATGAGAGGGGTTAGGCCAATAGTCCACCATGCTGGCTCAATGCGATTTGCAGACTTCACACACGCAGAGAATTAAGAAAAAAATCTCTGGTATGCAGATTTCCTCACGATGTTTTCCTTCACCGTTTGAGACACGTGATATTTAATTTCTTAAAATGCACAATAGGTACTGAAAAGTTGGAGGTGCATGCCCCGGACCGGATTAGAACCCACACCCTCCGGAATCGGAGGCAGAGGTCATATCCACTGGGCTATCATGGCTCACATTACGACATTATCTATACTTCTATACTAATATTATAAAGCTGAAAAGTTTGTTTATTTGTTTGCTTGAACGCACTAATCTCAGGAACTACTGGTCCGATTTGAAAAATTCTTTTAGTGTTAGATAGCCCATTTATCGAGGAAGGCGGAGGAAGGCGGGCGTCCGCTAGTTATTGAATATGTGTGGGTGGTACTTAGGTACCTAGTGTAGGTACCTTCCTAGGTACTAAATGTAGGTAGTTCCATGAAGAAAATTTTCACAAATCTATGAAAAGCGGTTAGTGCAAACATAAAACGCGCGTGTTTACGGACCCTGCAGGCCAATATCCAACAGACTGATTGCTTCTTTACTGTTACACGATAAAAATTTTATTAGATGCTCATAAAATGTACTCAGATGACTTGCGAGACCCAGTAGCCAATATAATTCAAACTACGCTGTAACTAACAGTTATAAACTTACGTTTCAAAATTATTTTAACTGTCACCGCTAACTACAGCCGTTATACTGCATACTGAAGTACCTAGTTTTCATTACCTGTATTGAAGTTGACTTTTTGGTTGGTCAGTTGGGAACTGGTTGCTACGCCGTGTCTCCGTACCTGAAAGAGCACGTACTCGTAAAATCATCAATCAAATTTCTGATCTATCCTTTGAATCATCGCTGCATCATTATCATTTCATTTTTTGATCAACAAGTTCAGCCCTGTGGATATGACTTCTGGCTTCGATTCGGAGGGCGTATAGGTTCGAATCCGGTCTGGGGCATGCACCTCCAACTTTTCTGTTATGTACATTTTAAGAAATTAAATATCACGTGTCTCAAATGGGGAAGGAAAAACATAGTAAAGAAACCTGCACACCTGGGAAATTTCTTAGTTCTCTCCGTGTCTGCCAATCCCCATTGGGTTAGCGTGGTGGCCTTACTGTCATTCTAAGTGGAGACTCGTCCCCATCAGTGATTATGAGGGGTGTGACAATGATATGAAGACGTCATCGTCTTCAAGCTTCCCGCCTTATAGCAGAGGAAATTTGGAACTTGGACTCAGTTCTCTACTCTACTGTTGGTTGACGGGCTTAGAACAAAAATATTTTGACTATGTTACGATAGTGGCGTGCACTGCCTACCGTGATTGACTCATTATGAACCTGTATTGGAGAATTTTTGTTTTTTATTTTGTACCTATAGTAGCTTGAACCTTATAGTGGCGTGCACAGGCGCTGGGTGTTAATGATAATACCCAGATTTAGGGCTTAGCATACTAAGAAACACGAAAGTGTTTCATTACATGTCCCCAACTCGGGGACGCTAAGTACTGACAATTTCTTGGATAAAACTCTTAATATTTCCAAACTCTCGTGATATAAAGCCACATAAATAGACTAATGAGGCAGTCAGTCTATAGGCATATAGAAAAGATGAAGTTTTGAGAACAAAGTTATAATACATATACCTACTACGCTTAAAGGTAACATTAAAAAGTAGGTTTGTAGGACAATAATGTTTCAATCAAATTAATGCTTATCGTCGTTTATACGTTTTATTTTTAAAATTTCCACCATTAATAAAAAAAAAACACAGAAGAAACGATTCATTTCACATAAGCCAACGCAAAAAAGCGCGCTCGGCTGCGCTAACCGACGAACTGTTCAAATCGTTTAGTAAACGCCGAATAGGTTGTATACAGGTGAGGTACAACGATTTTAATCGAATGGAAACAGAACAAAGTGAAAATGTACACCTCAATTATTCCAACAGCTGCGTGTGGACAAATAGCTCGACATAACCGATCCTAATATACTGTGACGCATTGAACCAACGGGCAGATTGTCATTATACTCGTTCCAAAGCCATTGCAAATGAGTTTTACAAAACTGACGACTTCACGTAGGCGTCTACAATCCATATATCCACATCGACAGTAGTCCGCATCGTACGGATCGCATAGAACAGAACAGATTTTATCTACCGAAAAATTAAAAATCGGTTTAGTGCGACGCGTCCGCTGCGGGTATGTGGACGCTTACCACTTGACAGTCGAATGTCTACTGAATGGATTTAGCTTTTATGTACCTAACCTTCACGACTTAAATTCGTTACAGATTTGGCTTTAATATATTTTATTAGCTGATCCGGAAAACGTTGTTCTACCATATTTTGTTTCATACAAAAATCGTGATTAAAAATGGGGGTAGGAGGGTGAAAAATCTGTAGTGCCTTGTAGAAGGAGAACGATTAGGTACTCTTGTGCAAATTGCTAGGCCTTTGCGGTGATCATTGTGTTCAGAAAAGAAAAAAAAAGTAAAAGATACTTACCAAGGTAAATAAGATATTATTCTAAAACTGATGAACTCGTAGATATAAAAATTATTGTTGAAAAGTTATATCAAAATAATTTCCGCATTTTATGCATGAAAGATACGAGTATGTTACATACTGGTCAATCTAATTATATTTCCCATTTCTTGATTTGTTAATTAAACTTGTTATCTATTATATCTTGTTCATTCACTCGAGAATAAAATAAAAAAATAGGTTTAATGTTAATAATTTATTGGTAATAATCAAAAATAGTAAGTATGTACAACTATATTAAATACACCGCTTTTTACTAATTAGGTTGTACCAATTTGATAGGTACATTGGACACATTTAATTTACTACTTACTGTATGACTTATTTACTATATGATTTTTTAAAAAGAGCAACTGTTGAGTTTCTTGCCGGTTTCTTTTCAGAGGAACCTGCCTTCCGAACCGGTGGTAAAATCTTTACAAATAGTCAACTGACGTGTCAAAAGCGCTTGTAAACTGAGCCTACTTGAAATAAATTATTTTTGATTTTGATTTTTTAATTATCGCATAAACATTACAAGTGATTGGAAACTGAAAAAAGCAATCTTGGTTATCGGTGCCGCGGCCGGCGACGGCATCGAAGCGGCATCAAGTAAACAACCGAGGTCGTCCTGCATTTCAATCGACTCTATTTGTATTTTATTGGAGACGAACTGAGGCCAAGCGCCACGGACCAAAGCTTTATGTTTTATTGAGCTCTTTTTATGAGGCATACCCAATAATAGAGTTCGATATTAACAGGAACGGAACTGTTTAATTAGCTCTCCTTTCATTAACTTTTTGTTGATAGTTTTTTGTTTATTATTTACTAACTATACAACTAGTAACTAACTATACAACTTACTTGGCGACTTCGTTCGTTACACTCCGATGCTGCGCGCGGGCCGGGGGGCGGTGAAGCGATGAATGAAAAACTCACGACTGATGCACGTCACTTCCCCGCATGCATGATTTCACACCCGCGCAGTCTTTCCCCTTGTCGCCCGCATATCATGGGAGTTTTGTCAACGAACTTGCCAGACTATAGCAGATCTCCTCGGTGTCAGCGGCGTACTTCCAATTGTCTCGGAAATGGAAGTACGCCGAATATGGGGATATAATTATAGAATATGTTACTCGCTGATAATGTGTGAGTGTTAGATATGAGCTTTCCATTAGTGAAAGAACTTTTATAAAGTTCTTTCACTAATGGAAAGCTCATATATATATATATATATATATATTGGTGTAAATTGATCCAGTAGTTTCATAACCTATTCGTAACAAACCAACCAACCCACTTACTGTAAAGTTTTAGATAAAGAAATAATAGGCGATATTAACGCTTCATCTAAAATCATTGGACGTATTAAAATCCGATATTAGACACGGTCTGTTGTAATGAAGTCCGAGGTAATGAAGACGTAATTATGGTCATTTACGACTTAATTAAATTACCGATAGGCTGCGAGGGTGATTAAGACATTCTTAATATAAAGCAAACATTGATAAACACGCATGTGTTCAATTAACTGTACAGTTTGAATGCCTTATTGAAATATTGTGCTCGACTTTAGTTGTGATGGCGTTTGTTTTATGTGAGGTTTTTTTTTATTTAATAGCAAGTAAGCCCTTGAATGATATCTCACCTGATGTTAAGTGACGATGTAATCTAAGGTGTAAGCGGGATTACTTGGAAGAGGTACAAGTTTATTCTACCCATACCTCTGACAGTTTCTACGCGGCATCGTAATTCGTACCGGAACGCAAATCGCTTGGCCATACGTCTTTGTAGGGTGGTAACTAGCCACGGCCGATGCCTACCAACAGACCAGGCCTGAGTCAATTTAAGAAATATAAAAACCTAAACTGACCTGAGCTTCGAATCAAATCGGAATCGAACCCAAGACCTCTCTGTTGATATCCACAGCACTACCAACAACGCCGAAAGGTTGTGAGATCCACCAAAGAGGTTTATAAACCAAAACCTATTTTAGAATAACAGTTTTATTTCAGATATATTTGCCCTTTGTGTAATTAATCTGGTGAAATCAGTGGATCCTTCAGAACCTCTATCGGAAGATATAACTGATATATTAGAAAAAGTTTTAAAGCAAATCGAAGCTGCAAGAAGAAAATCAAATACTCAAAATGACCATATGGAAACATCAACATTTGAAAATGGTGATTTTGAAAAGTTGGCTAAAACCCTATCAGAAGACAGTGATAAAAATGAAAGTAAATCACCTAGTTTACTAACTAGTACTATTCCCAGCTTACAACAAGGGGTAGATAACTTGGGAAATACAAATTTACAAAGCGCTCAACCTGTAAAAAACTTCACAAATTCTAATGATTCCCAAAAAGTTCAACTAGAATTCAAAGCCTTTATGTCTCCTGAATATGAAATGACATCTATGGCTACACGACGTTCAGGAAACATAGAACCTGAGGTCAAAGAAAATGCACCAAATAGATTTGATCAATCCAAGTATAAAAGTCTCGGAATTAAAGAACGTTTAGAAAATCATTACAATAACGTCAGTGGAACTCCCAGCTCAACTAACAATTTATCTAATACTACTGACTGTAGTATAAAAACGTTAAATGAAAACTTTGAAAAAATGGTTAAACAAATAAAGAAAATAAAAAAAGTACTTAAGAAAGAAAAAAATGCTGAATTAAACAACTTTGAGCCTCAATATAAGTCTACCCTGCAACGTAATATAGACAAGGATAATATACCGTTTTTTAGAAATAGTCAAATAGTAAAACCGCGTGCTCAGGAACCTTTCAGAAATCAATGGTTACCTTCGTCTGTACCTCAACAAAACTATCCATATCACAGAAAACTACAACAAAATAATTTACCACCAAGAGCACAAAAACTGCATTTACATCAAGTACCTTTGTTCAACGTTCCTAAGATTTTGCGGTCTTTTATATTATGATGCATTCATATTTCTTTATAAATTTTTAATCATTAAAGACAGACATTTGTTATTTTCGAATTGATATTGACACTGCTTTAATTAGATCGAATTGCAATCGGCATCATGTTTAAGTGGCAGTTACTGGCAGCTAGCTAGTTAGCAAGTTGGCAATCCCGAACACAAAGAAGCTACCCGGTACCCGCAATACAAAGTCTAACGAGTGAACACCTAGCAAATACGATCAAACCGAAGTCCAAACTGCGTTCAAAGATCTAGTTAGCTGTTAGGATGACTCAACTCTTCACTGTCATGTTTGCAATTTACCAATGTTTGTTTGAAATCGCTTTCTGTCAATCAATCGATTTAGAAACAGTGCGACAGCTTTAAACTGGCAAATAAAAGCTAGTTTAGGGTTAACTGAAGCGAACATATAGACTTTCCAACCTATGTTCTAAATATGAAATCAAAATCGATTTAATAAAATATTAAATAAACATTATTTTTACAATAGTTACTTATTTTATTTTATTTTATCATGTTTCATAAACGTAAATTACGTGTCATGTTTCATAAAATAAAAATGTAGCAACACTGAGTTAACAAAGAGATCTTCTTTAGACAACTTATCCTTAATGGAAAGAAAAATCTAATAAAAAATCACATCGCTCACACAATCCGTTTCCTTCGCAAATGTTTTTGAGTTATGAATTAGTTTTTAGGTACTGTCTACCATATGATCACGGTAAATTTATATAAAATGTAGCCAGTTTCCATATCAATGTATCACCTTACCGACGACAGTTTGGATTTATTTTAGTATCCCTCAGAATGCGCTTACCATTTAATAATTACCGTTTAATAATGATCTTGATGAAGTGAATGTCAACATAATAGACTTTATCAACTTACTAGATAGGAAAATACGAGTACCCATAACGTGAACAACTAAAAAAATATCAGACACCCTGCACAAAACTTTATTAAAGCTGTTGTAGGTTTCTGTTCGTTTGAAAATTGATAAATAAGTACTTAACAATAGCAGAATTTCGAGTTGTACAGTTCAGTGCAGGACGACAACAGTTCAGTGCAGGACGACAAAGTTTGTACTATGCATAAAAATTCATAATATTTCCTGTTAAAAAGTGCCATTTAGTTTTTAAACAGCGTATTCGCCGTGCTATCTACGGACGGAATTTTTCACCGACTCCGTACATTATAATAAGACAACTCATAACTTCGCACTCGACGCGCGAATAATCCTACTAGTTCTAGAGACGGTTGTAACAATTACGAAAGTAAGTGACTCGTGTGTAAAATTATAAATAAAATATGTGCTATGACTATTGGGTGTTATTTTAAGTAAAGACAAAAGTCTGTGTATTGAAAATGAAAGTATAACAAAGCATCGTAAAGTAGTAGTATTACTTAGTGAATAGAGAACAATAGAGAGGCAATGGTCAACATATCACTACATGTTTACTAAACAATAAACATAAAAAAAGAAAAAAGTCAACTGTGTAATAAATAAATTTAAATAAAAACTGAAAATAAACAAAACAAGTTCAGTCCAGAAGTGTAGAAAGCAATTTAATTACTACATGAATGAATATAAAATAAAAGAAATTATAAATTCATATACCTACTGAGATTATTACACCTAATTGATCCGTATTGAATAGGATTATTTAGTGTAGACAGTGTCCCCAAGTGGTCAATCGCTTACCTAACATCAACATTAGCTACCTAAGTTTGGTTAATGTTTATAACGTGACCTTGCTACATAATGTGATACACAATTGATGGAGACTCAAATCAACCTAAAAAACCCCGAAGTATCAAAATGGCGGAGTCTTATCTCGATATATAAATTTATTTGTCTTGATTATTCAGTAAATTAGAAGACGCAAAAATATTTGATCTGTCTCTTGGCCTACGAAGCGCGTATTAGCACAGCACGTGTTAATCTCCGTGAGGAGCTTTCAATAGCGTTTCGCATATAGAAAACTTTCGGTGAAAATGTTTGAAACTTCTCATCGAAACGTGTTGGGTGAATTTGCTATGTTAATGTGTTTCCCCTCTTTGTATCAGAAGCTGTCTGCTTTTTAAATAGTAAGTAAATATAAGTCGTGTCAGGCAAATAGAACCCTCTATAGGAACAGTACAGTAAGTATTTTTTGGTGATTTTATATAGTAGACATAATCTTTGTATACTAAGCTTTTTTTTAATAAAAAAGAACGTGTGAGTCTCGAGACGCTCGACAGAAGTGATAACTTAAACTATTGCTATAATTAATTAATTTAATCTAATTTATTGTTGAATTTAATTAAGAATCCTCTATCGTCGGCAAGGTGTGAAGATCATTTTGACATCATTTTTAAAATGGTCTGTGGTCGAAAAACCAGAAAATCAGTCTGAAGTTCGCTCTGTCAAGCGTATCAAAATGTCATCATATTATGGAAAACAGGCAAAGATGCAAATTCATTTTCAGAAAGTGTGTTCAAAGCCTGTTTCCTTGCAAATGTGTTATAAAACGTCGTATGACATACGTGCGCTTTGATAATTATAGCCTCTGCTTCCTTACTCATAGCTCTCACCTTCGGCTCGAGCTTGCAAAATCACCTAGGCTGTAATTTTCAACTTACCGCATTTATATCATAATGTTCTATTATAGAGTATGACATTATCATCCGAACGGCGCCAACCTATACCATATCCTCCATATTACTACTACATCCTTATTAAAATTTAATTTTCATTTTAATATTACCTTTACAGGCCAAAAGCCTGTGAAATGGTTACAGGCTTTTAGCGTTCTTTTTACTTGGCACGATCTATTCTTTAGCCCAACTCATATAGATTATGCATAGATACCTCCACACTACATATTCTCGCAAATACTTGGAGATTTAGTTTTCCATTTTCACCGTGAGCTTAGTATTTACCGAGCCTTACCTACTTTTGGTTGGGTATCTCTACCTAGCCAAATTAGTAGTTTTCTTCTATTTTTCTGTAATACAATTTTAGTGGTTTTTTTACTATTTTAGTGGCTACTGATCTATCTAGATTGCATAACAAATACTCTTGCGTGCATTCTAACAACTTCAAAATCAAACCAAAGACGTTTTATTTAAACGTATGCATCTATATGTATTCAAAATCGATTTTAAAGTTAAGTAATTGTACAAATATCTACATTATAGGCTGTTGCATATAAAAAGCGTAGTTGGTTGTAAATTGTAAAGAATTATGGTTACCCGCATTACGCCAACTCCACCCGAAGTTACGCACCAACTACTTTACTAGCTTTCAATAAAGCGTCATATTATATAATGATTTAATTAATAACAGTTAAATGAGTGCTTAATCAGTACGCCGCCCTACAATGCCCATTCTTTTAATAGCAATTATACGAGTATATTTTTCAGCCATTATTTTGTTCGTTTTGTACACAAAAGCATAATGTTTCTATATTGTTATTCATCCTTTTATACTAACTCGTTTCCTATAAATTGTACTTTACAATTGTGTACTTAGTTCTAGATATATTTGTAAAGAAACATACATACAGCCGAACGTTGAACCTCCTCCTTTTTGGAAGTCGGTTAAAAGTGGTGATAAACAAAAAAATAAACCCTGGCTGAGTTTGTCGTGGGCTCTTCTTGGATTAAAGCGCCTTTGGAACCATCGTAACTTTAATTTTTTCGTTTTAAGTTTTTGACCAATTATTCATTATCAAACAGGTACTACTAGTACAGTATAACCTGAGGTTGAGAAAGTGCTTGTAAACTAAGCCTAATTGAAATAAATTAATTTTGACTTTTTTTGCCCAGATTAGAAAATTAAAACACCATCAACAAGAAAAACAAACTTTTAAGAGAGATACTAAAAGATTGTACGCATAATGTAGGCATGTCCACTGAATTTTGATAATAATGATTTAAATTAATTTTTGAAAACTATTATAAAATAGTTTAACACTATATAATTGACTCAATGAATACTGTATTAAATCTTTTCCCCACTTCGAGAGCACAAAGTTGGTTGCCAGCGCGTCGCGCCTGAATAATAACAGCTCTGCTAATCCTTGCGGGAAACAAAGTAAATATTGCCTCATGTAGCTTTAAGATACTCATACAAATCCAATTTATTTTCCATTTCCTCACTTCATGAAAACTTAAATATGCTTGCCAGGTAAACCACTTTGAAAGCAATCCTTTGATCGTAGTCTCTTTATGCGAAATTGTATCAAAATATAATATCTACATAAGCACTCATTTTTCCAGTAAAGTGTTTTCATAAACAATATTATACTTGACCGATCAACAGACAAGTTGATGCAACGAGAAGTGTACGTGGAGTGAGTTATAGCTTTAAAATAAACAGGCTCCGTACGAAACCTTATGTAATAAAACTACCACGTGTTGTAAGAACATATACGAGAACTAGCTGCGCCCCACGGTGTTATCTCACCCGCGAAAAATAAATAGATTTGTACCTATACATAATTTAATTTTACCGGGTTAAAAAGTAGCCTATGTGTTAAATCTGGTTATAATCTCTCTCCGTTCCAAATTTCAGCTAATCCGGTTCAGTAGTCTCGGCATGAAAGAGTAACAAACATACATACCATCATAACCAGTAGGATGATTGAACAAATAAATATTCTAAAGTAGGTGTTACTAAACATTGTATTTAAGTAGACACCATCTGTTATTATGAAAATAACAAAGGTACACAAATAAAGACGTACTGCTTAACTTTTTCATAAAGTAAATCTGAGCACCCTTTTTGTACGTCAAGGGTCAAGGATAAAAATTTGTGGTAAATAAGAATATTTATAAAAAATCACAGCTTACTTTGACATCACTTTTCATAAAAAGAATTCGATCACGGTATTAGTAAGCAAAACAAACGCCAACTGATTATCTAGATAAAGAAAATTGTTTGCGCTTATCTCTGCGACGATACACAGATATCAAGACTCTAGCGAGCTAATAAGAATCCTAAAGACTGTACAGGTTACAGACTAGCTTAATCCGAAGAGCAAACCAAATTAGGAAGCAAAATTTCATTGTACCGAAACTCAAGACAAAAGCTGATCTTACCTCTACAATATAGAATTGTATACGTTCACTTGAAAAGTTATTTATACTTTGTTAACACGCGAATACAAATTTATATTTTTTTCATTATGAATATCAAAACAATTCTTGAAATGAAAATAGTGGTTTTCACTAGTTTCATTTTCATTTGAAGCAGTAAAAATACAATAGAAAATTATAATGATTTGGATCAACTATGTAGGTATCTAATTAAAAATCCTATTATTTCAATGTTGATTCTGCATTATAATTAATATTGTGTAGATAATAATTGTACCTCGTTCATTGGACTATAAGTGGTATCTAGAAATGACACACATTCGATTAGATAACTCAGAGTAAGTATGACTAACATGTTTATCTTATTAAGTTAAAAAGATCATGGCGTTCAAAATAACATAGGAGTATGAATGGATTCCGTAAAAAATTATATTCTCGATAAAACTTATACATGCGAGCGAAGTTGCGGGCAATCATTAGTTTTATTATAAATCATGGCTCATCACAAAAACACTTAAATCCGTTATAACACAGACGTGTCTACAAGTATGCAACAAAACGTAAATCTAAACTCGAAGACATAAATTAGTATTTTGTGAGAACAACGCATAAATTATTCAGACTGAAAACAAGTGAAAAAAGAGGACATCCTTGCAACACGCTCCAACTGAATCTCAGAAAATGATAAAGTTGCTTCAGAAATTGCCGACATACGAAATTGTACGAAACTTTGCAATAGCTTTTCAAATAAGTAACTAGGAGTAGCTCGTGTTAATATTTTGCTCTTTGTGATTCCGCTCTAGGAATCTGAGTATGACGGGCGTCGAACTCCTTTTATAAGTTAATTTCTGTCTCAGGCACAATCTCTAAACTTTGAAGTGCTATCTCAATAGCGGTAGGTACCTACCTATCACGACAAATTCGTTCGTAAAAAAAACATGAATAGATATCAAATATAATACCTAACCGTATCCTTAAACAAGACGATCCACACAAATATAGGTAATTTTCACCTAAAGGAAAAATAAAACCCGTCGAGCCAGTTTCCTTACTTTACCTGTAATGAGAACAACTTATGGTAAAAAGACCCCAACTGAAGGACCCAAATTTTACAATAAAATACCGACACCAATTAAAAATGTAAACTCACTCAATGAGTAATAGCGAAAAACATGATGACGAAGTAATATAAGTTAATTTAAGTTAAAAATTATGTTCTCATGTTAGCGGTTAAGCCATTTTATGAGAATAAATATCCTCATAAACCTTAAACCTTACCTTCATATAGGTACGGTTAGTAGGTACGTTATGTTAGTTTGTCAGTATACTCTTAACTTTAAAGCTGACAAACTTACCTTCATTAAATCAGGTAGATCTATCTATCGCAGGCTTTCAGACAAGCTATTTAAATACCAACTCTTTTTATAGGTGAATGGTACACGTGGGTCGACTTTCATACAATCCACTCCCACACATTGACGTCATTGACTGGGAATCAGTTTGGTATTAATTGTTGAATTATGATCCTTTAAGGTTCATTTTTTGTAGTTGCGTAGTTATTTATAAATGCATTTATTTTTAATAATTTTTAAAAATTTATAGCGATAAAAATTTACAGAATTATCATCACCAATAACATCAATATATGTACGTACCAGTACCTATATAAATAAAAGTGTATATTATATTTATGTTATGTGTCTGTTTCAAAATTATTTTTACTTTTTACACGACACTAAGACATAATCAAGCTTCTTTAAAATTTTTGTCTATCTGTATGTCTCTGTCTTTCTATTTTTCTGTTCGATTTTTGTTCTATCAGGATTTATGAAAATTTTATTGATACGTTGCAAAAAACGAATCAGTGAGTAGGTACCTAGCAAAAAATTCATTCTGAATAACATTAATTTACTAATAATAATTTATAAACCATTAATATTGAATACAATTTTTAATTAATGTAAGTGGTACTTACGAGAAATAATGTGTAACATTTTTTAAACCGCTTAAACGATGCGTAATTTGCTGTGGTAAGCGAGCCTAGCAGTAAATGGCAAGAGAAAATTGAAAAATAAAAACTGTGCTATCGACAACTTGGTAAGTAATAAGTATATTACGTAGAGTCGCTTATAGTTAACATAAAGTAATCCTATACGTGTTTTTATACGGCCGGTATTAATTGTGGTCGTCAACCCATATTCGACTCACTGCTGAGCTCGAGTCTCCTCTCAGAATGAGAGGTGTTACGCCAAAAGTCCACCACGCTGGCCCAATGCGAATTGGCAGACTTCACAGATACAGAGAATTAAGATAATTCTCTGGTATGCAGGTTTCCTCACGATTTTTTCCTTCTCCGATAGAGACACGTGATATTTAATTTCTTAAAATGCACACAACTGAAAAGTTGGAGGTGCATGCCCCGGACCGGATTCGAACCCACACCCGCCGGAATCAGAGGCAGAGGTCATATCTACTGGGCTATCACGGCTCTCACATTTTATGAGTGTATCAATTGTATAGATGCTAAAAAGCTTTTTTGTTGTTGAGTCAACTATTATTGTTCCGATAGTCGTTTCAGTCAATGGTCTATACAGAAAAGCTTCGACCAACACCATAAGAATCTTTCAGATTTAACGGTTCGATCCAGGGTGGAATAACAAAGACAGTAATCCTTGAAACAGTGTATGAGGTTGAGGAGGTGCCTTATTCTGGAGCCCTGACCGCCGGTTGCTTCGGCGCTCAAAAGCTCAACAACGGGAGGTATGGACTTCGCACATCTACTACTATGTAATGCATTACCGTCCATGTGTTCAATGAGGCGAAGTCATTGCTTTTTCGGTGCGGCGATACAATAAATGTAGTCCTGTCCTAATATTCCAAGTTTGTCCCTTGAGAAAAGCAATCGCCTCTCATAACACGTGTTTGTCATTAAGCTGAAATCTTTGCGTTTCTTATTCGGCGACACAATACATGCGGTCCTGTCCTAACATTCCAATTTGGTATCTTGAGATGAGCACCCGCATCGCGTATCACGTATTCGTGAATGAGAAATTTGCGTTTACTATGCGATAATACATACCATAATATTCCAATTTCATCCCATGAGTAGAACAACCGCCTCTACTTCATGGTCGTCTCTGAGGCGAAGTCTTTGCGTTTCTGTTGTGGTAATTCAACTCATGTGATCAAACCCTAACATTCCAATTTCGTCCCACGAGTAGAGCAGCCTTTCGTAAGGCTAATTATAAAATGACAATCCTATTCCAGCTATCGACAGGCGAGTGCTGGTTACGTTTATCGAAACTCTATTACGAGTATGTTAGCGTTGAAAAGTAATTTATGTTACTGGCACTCGTACGATTAATATTTTTCCCCCATTTTCGATTAGCTGGGTACATATTAGTAATAAAGCTAAAACTTGTTTGCAATACCTGCAATAAGTAACAATGTATTGTAGGTAGGTGGTACATGAAACTTTGAGATAACGGAAGTGTATTTTTAAGAAATTTTTCAAGACTATGTTTTAAAGTATGAGCATAAGAGATTTTTTTTAATGAAATGTACTGAGTAAGTATATACAAAATTTTTATACTAAGATAAATGTCTCATTAATACTGAAGATAAACCGCTCATTTGACGAGAATTCGTCGATATAATATGACTAAGGATCGAAGATTATCATCAGCATAATCATACAAAGATCCATTTATAAAAAGACTAGCTGACACCGCGCGGTTTTACCCGCGTGGTTCCCGTTCCCGTAAGAAAACGGGGATAATATGGGGGAATACGGGGATATAGCCTATAGCCTTTCTCGATAAATGGGCTATCTAACACTGAACGAATTTTTCAAATCGGACCAGTAGTAGTATAGTAGGCGGATTAATATATGGGCTACTTATTATCTCGGAAAAATCCATGGTTCCCGCGGGATTTGTGAAAAACAGAATTTCACGCGGACGAAGTCGCGGACGTCCGCTAGTTGTTAATATGTTAGATAATATTTTAATATAGATAATTTGTTAGTAAAGTTTTTACTCAAAACTCAAAAGAAAAGCAAAATTACAAACCATGAAATCTTTACCATGCGAGTATTCACATTTTGTGATGGTTTAAAACTGAAAAACCTAAAATGTTAAAAGAGCGTTGATAGCAGTTTTACGTTATTAGCTACGACCAAATGAAATATAAATGCAGCCGCAGGGCGCAGGCTTTTAGCCGGTTCAAACGATAAACGATGCAAATAACCGTCCGTTCAATTTTTAATACCACCTCTGTGTATGTAGATGTGATTATTGACACTCGTGCTCCGGGACGCAAATTGATATTTCGATGCCGGACTTTCCAAATACCACTTTTTAATATTCAACCATGATTTCATGACAAATTAGATATCATTTTATATGAACCATCTATCATCATCATAATCAACCCATATATTCTCACTGCTGAGCTCAAGTTTCCTCTCAGAATGAGAGGGGTTAGGCCAATAGTCCACCACGCTGGCCCAATGCGGATTGGCAGACTTCACACACGCAGCGAATTAAGAAAACTCTCTGGTATGCAGGTTTCCTCACGATGTTTTCTGTCACCGTTTGAGGCACGAGATATTTTAATTTCTTAAAATGCACACAACTGAAAAGTTGGAAGTGCATGCCCCGGACCAGATACGAATACGAACCTACGCCGTCCGAAATCGGTGGCAGGGGTCATATCCACTGGGCTATCACCATCTATATCCCGTAAATAAAACATAACCTTCACCATCTGCTGAAGTGATGGTGATGTGCTTTCTACTGGATGAAAATTTTTTCTATATTAAAATAAATATTGCCAATAGGTTGCCTAAAAACAATCAAGAATATGATTAATTACCAATTTAAATTTTTCACTTTTATTAGTCAAAGATTTTTTCAGCCAAAGTTTATGAGGGTGGCAATTTTTCTACTTATATAACAACTGACAATTGTTTTGTGCAATAAATAAATAATGAGAAAGGTGGAAATACACGAACGTTACCTCAAAGCTACCTATTTACCTAATTTCTATAGTAAAAAATATAAATCTGATATTGTTGTAGCAATCTGATGCTCAAAGGAGTTGTTAATTACTTTTTTATAAAGCCTTCTGTTTCTTCTGGTCGAGAAATATAATATTGTAAGTTCTTGTTATCCCGAGCTTAGTTCTCATTATCTAGAATTAGATATTTGCTTAAAGGAAAACTTTTAAAAGATCTGTCTTCGAAACGTTTGCGTTATTTCTTTAACATTTATAACGGACTAGCGAATGCCCGAGTCTTTGTCTGCGTGGAATTCTGTTTATCACTTCCGTCACTGTATGTTTTCTACGGGAAACTTGATTTTTTCCTGGATAAAAAGTTGTAAAGTAAAATCTATTTCCATTCCAAATATCACCCAAAACGCTTTAGTAGCTGCTGCGTAAAGGAGGAACAAACATACACACAAACTTTCGCCTTTATAAAATTAGTGTAACTAGTAGACGCGCAGTGGTTTGACTCTTCCTTCGTTTCAATCTTCCGTTTCCGTGAACATGACTCACAAATAACATGCCTTTCTATTGGTAAAAGAATTTTCATAATCGATTCATTCGTTACTCCCTTACAACATACAACATACAACCTCATTTTTATAATATTAGTATAGATTTCAGAATTTAAAAAAAAATCTGGAATATGTTTTTGATATTAAAGATGATGGGAGCAGCTTTATGAGCGTTTAGACAAAGAAAACTACGGACTAAAAGTTCGTAAGAGAACTTTCCACCCAAACAAGTGAGTTGCAGCACAAAAACTATTATGTGTAGCTTCTTACGGTTCGCTGAGCTGTCGGTGCGAAATTGTTTGATAATTTCCGAATACAGCGCCATAATCGAATAAACCTCTCTCTTACCACTACCGCTTCCATGTGGAAATATTATAACTTTTATGAAGAAATGTGGTTGAAGCTTGTTAGTGTTACCTATTCGTATATACTAACTTTTTAAATCATGTTTAAAAAAATATTATAAAGCTTAAAATAATTAAGATTTCAGACTGCCCAATACGGCAAACAAATATCTACGGCAAACAAACATCTATATCAAAATCACACTAATATTAAAAGGAAGAGCCATGATAGCCCAGAGGTCATATCTGTCTTTGATTCGGCAGGCGTAGGTTCGAACCGGTGCATTCACCTCCAACTTTTAAATTATGATACACGTGTCTCAAATGGTACAAGAAAACATTGTGAGAACGTACATATCTGATGATATTGTTAATTTTCTACGTGTGTGATGTCTGCCAATCCGCATTGGGCTAGCGTGGTGGATTATTAGCCTTACTTCTCTGAGAGGACTCTCTCTCATTCTGAGAGGAGACGCGTGACAGTGAGCCGAATATGTGTTGTTAGTTTGTCGGCCTCCGTGGCGCAGTGGTATGCGCGGTGGATTTACAAGACGGAGATCCTGGGTTCGATCCCCAGCTGGGCTGATTGAGGTTTTCTTAATTGGTCCAGGTCTGGCGGTTGGGACGCTTCGGCCGTGGCTAGTTTGCCCTACCGACAAAGACGTACCGCCAAAAAACGTACGACGTAAAGGGGTGTGGATTTTCGTCCTCCTCCTAACAAGTTTGGCCTAAAAGAGGAACGTGCTTGTCTAGAAGATTCACTCTCATCTTAAAGATGCCCCGGTTGTAAGAATTAGGAAATAATGACATTGGCAGAGAATTCCATCACCAGCCATGCGTATAAGAAATGAAGAAGCAAATCGCTTCGTACGAGTTACGTTACGTTTTTATGAACATACACTAAATTCTCAAACTAATTAATAATGTTAATTCCTTAGACGGCAAACGCTGAATGCGCTGTGCATTGCCCTTTTAGTCATCCAACATTAAACATGGCCAAGCGAATAAAACAAGTTACGCGGGTCGATTTCAAAATTAAGCCCTGCGGCAATTCCGCATCCGTCGTAATAAAACACATGCAAAGTTTTCTTTGCAAAGCTCGCAGTGGCCGCAGCAAACGGAAGTGAAGCAACAGGCTTGATTAAAACACGTGTTTACACAACGCACATATACTCTCCGTTCAAATGCAATAATACGGTACTACTTGACTTTAGTACTGGTATCATTATAAATCTATTTGAGAGCCAACTGTAAAGGTGGAAACATAGTTATAAATACTACTGCCTAAGTGACGTACAGAAATGAAAGCGCGTCAAGAAATCTAGAGTAAAAAAATTCAATTAGCAGATTTTAAAGTATTTACGACGACGGTTTTTGAATTATTATTTCATGAATGCCTTCATTAATTTTAATAAAATAATCAATCGTTAAAATTTATGTTAGATTTTAACTTATAGTACATGTTTTAATAAGTTTAAAGAAGGTAACATTTTCGACTATATTTTTAGGATTTCTGTGAAAAAACTTCCTACTCTTTTTATATTATTAGACCATAAAAAGCAGGTAGTAAGAAAAATTGCATTAGGTACTTTTTGAAAATATGACTGAAGGCTTGCACTTCTCAAATTGCGTGTTATAAGTGTGTCGAGGTCTCATATAAATAAATATTCATTCTAAAATAGTTGTCGTTTGCTTTATTTTCAGCTACCGGAAAAGTCGGTATAAACATGCCATTCAACTAGGTCCATAGGACCGTTCTCGAGTTGCGACAACAGAGCCAATCCAACTTTGAAAATTCTAAAAACAGTAGGTAAAACAATGGTTCAACTTATAATGGTGTGTTCGATGCAATTGGCAGCTAATTTGTTGCACGACCCGCGTTTTATTCTTACTATTTTTTTAAGATTGTTCTATTGTTAGAAAATTGCTTTCGCACGCCGAATGTACCTGCGTGTGTTCCATTTAGTACAAAAGCTTAAGTCGAAATTATGTGTAATATACATGTATACCTACTACGTAATCATTCCAAAAATATTCTAATAATAGGTAGGTAAGTATCTACTAACTATAATTTATTCGTACATTTTCGTCGTCCAATACATTTTTTGATATCGCAGTGGATATGACCTCTGCCTTCGATTCAGAGGGGGTAGATACGTATCCTTCAGTTTTGTGCATTTTATGAAATTCAATACCAAACGGCGAATATAAAAATCGTGAGGAAACCTGCATACCTGAGAATTTTCTTAATTCTTTACGTGTGTTGTAGTCTTAAGAATGTCAATCCGCATTGGACCAGCGTGGTGGACTAAGGCCGAACTCCTCTCATACTGAGAAGAAACTCGTGCTCAATAGTGAGTCGAATATGGGTTAATGGTGATGATACATTATTTTGGGAACATTAGCTTTATCGTTTTGCATGTTTTGTGGTAGACACACTCTCTCTAGACACGCAGCTAATAACTAAATCTTGACTAATTAGTTGGGTTTTTTAAAGTATGTCGATATTATGTTTGACATCATAATAAATATATTGCGCGTATTTGTGTTACCAATATCATAGAAAACAAGACGGACTTCATTCAAACATTCTGTCTGTCTATAACACTACTACAACCCTACAAAAACAAACAAAAATTCTAAATTCATTTATTTCAATTAGGTTTAAGCACTTTTACAATGTCAGGATTTGATTATGTCATAATTTAATTATTATTGCTAATTATTGTTAAGTTTGTTTGGGCTTCTTCTCATTTCCATTTGAAGAACACTTTGAGTTTTTACAGCTTTAGCATTAGCTATATGTTAAACATTAATCAAATGTATATTTCTTTAAGTATAACCAAGGGTAGCCTAAATGTACCAATTTTTTAACACTAGAAAATGTTGAAATTTTTGGTAACAGTTTTTAACCGACTTCAAAAAGGAGGAGATTATCAATTTCATTGGTATTTTTTTTAATTGCTACTAACAGACTAATCATGTTCCTGTATGGAGAGAATCTTGGTCCTGTAGTGTTAAAATTGTTGATGAGATATAAAACGAATATTTACTATGAGGAATATTTGGTAGGTAATTTAATTTAAAATCCCATCTATTTGCGTTCCACAGATTAGCGTAAAGTATACGGAACTCTACCATCAATATCACTTACGAAAATCTACGTCATTAGTACAGAGATGCTGAACCAAACATGTACATACTAACGACTTTGTGCGACTAATTTGATAGGTTGCTATAATCTTTCCAACTCGAGTTAGTGGAACAAATATGATTCCAAGTTTCAGTGGCGTGCATAAGGTATTTAAGTCGGGTACCTAAGTAAGTTCATTCATCATCATCATTATTATCAACCTATATTCGGCTCACTGCTAAGCTCGAGTCTCCTCTCAGAATGAGAGGGGTTAGGCCAATAGTCCACCTACACTGCCCCAATGGATTGGTAGACTTGGCACACGCAGAGAGTTAAGAAAATTCTCTGGTATGCAGGTTTCCTCATGATGTTTTTCCTTCTCTGAATCGAAGGCAGATGAGAAGTTGGAGGTGCACGCCCTGGACCAGATTCGAACCCACAACCTCCGGAATCGGAGGCAGAAGTTCACTCCACTGGGCATTACTATAAGTATTACATAAATACAAATAACTGTATTGGAAAATACCTTCTCCAATAAAGCAGGGCTATTCTGTAACGATGTATTGCTCGCAAGTGCGAGTTTCAAAATCATCTCTATCTTTCTCTTTCTATAGTATTGTGTTAGACAGAGATACATAAATGTGAATTCGAAACTCGCACTTGAGAGTTATACAAAACATCGTTACAGAATAAGCCCTCAGGTCCGTAATGAGTCATCAGTGTATAGGTATAATGTATTTTTGGAAGTATCTATGAATTACAACACTCTGCCTAGTCTAATATAAGCTGTTGTATTCATTAGGTACTTCTATGCACGTTGTAATAGAGAAGAAAAATAAATTGGTTTACATTTTTTTACTTATTCCAGCCTCTAAGAACGAGTGTTTTTTATGTTGACCTCTGGCTGACCTACTGACACGTCTACGCACAACTTCATCCGTTGGTATTATACACAGTCTTCAAATATATATGTATAGGTATATACATTGTACAGCTTGGCTTATAACTAAGCCCCTAAGCTAAGAATTACCTAAGCTTGAGAATAAGTTATTAGTGAATTTGAGCCAGACATTCAAGAATGCTCCATTAACAAGTAGGCATAGGTAAGTACGCCATTGGGTTGTTTATAATCAAAATACATAGATGATGGTGTAATGTCATAGAAATCTTAATATCAAAGTATAGCTTACTTCCTACCTCAGGCGTATAGCATAGCGTTACTTGGCTAAAATACACTCTCAGACCAATTATGTACCATAGGACCAGCCTCGCTAATGTTACCTCTCTGTAAAAAGTTAATGATCACGATCTAATGTACTGAATCTATTAGAGTAATACAAACTACATCTATAGAGTCGATGTTTCATAGTGTTAAAATTACACGTGTGTGTACCTATTAAGATTTAAACCTATAGTTGTGTATAGTGTAAGGACACAGTATATACTTATTGGTGTTAATTATTTTCGATGTGTGAGTTTACCTCGTTTCCTCAAAAAACAACCGTTTTTGCTGGTCAATTTGAGTGCGGTACAAGTCCAAAGGTGATTGGTCTGAGAATTCACTGCTTACATAAAGCGAAGGGAGCTAGACGATGTTCGATTTAATTATCTCCACCTTTGAATTGATACCTGGTTACCTATACCTAAGTTGCAATTAAGCACATTTCTATAGACTGCAGTGGGTAAGTAAACAGACATTGCCGAAATCAGCGATAGTTTAGTAGTTCCTCAATGCACGTAACGAAAACTCAGCGAATTTTACGTCTGTAAATTATAGTTTTACGATCGAAAATCATTTTTATGTTTTCGGAGGAATTTAATATGACGCCCAGCTATGCTCCGCACATTCGCTCTTTTATTGCGCTGTAATTTTATTGTTTTCTCAATTTTTATTAACTATTAACTCGCTACCTACTAGCACTACGAATAGGTTCGGACTATTCTAAGATTATAGGTATAGATACTAGGGTTACCAACACTATATTCGAAAACCTTTTGACAACCTACCAAGGTCCTGGGTTCTATCCCCAAGACCTTCGTAGGTCTTTGATTTTCATTTATGAAGCGTGTTTTTTTATTCTTTACAAGTTAGCCCTTGACTACAATCTCACCTGATGGTAAGTGATGATGCAGTCTAAGATGGAAGCGGGCTAACTTGTAAACTTGAAAATCCACACCCCTTTTCGGGTTCTACACATCGTACCGGAACACTAAATCGCTTGGCGGTACGTCTTTGTCGGTAGGGTGGTAACTAGCCACGGCCGAAGCCTCCCACCACGGCCACCAGCTAGAATCGATCGTAGAAAGAATACCTATCGACGTACCTACAGTAGTACCTAGTCTTAAGATAGGTAACCTATAAAATTAATTATTTTGTACCTACCTCCCTATACCTACTTACCTGAAAATGAAATTGCGGCGCGATATATAAAATTGCGCCTGCTGAGCGAATATTCTGTAGCGCTTCGCCGCTCTGCTGCAGTGTCGCCCTAATGTGACTTCAGCTTTATGTTTTACATCCATTTTACACCACATAATTGTTTCCTTAGCAACCGTCAATGACGAAGAGACACTGGATGGCAACCGTATCATAGCCTAACAAACTTGCCATTACTGTCATAATGTTCACGAAGTTTTTGTAGTTTACACGGTGTTTGTTTTTAAAATCAGATTATTTAGTGCCTTATTAGCAATATTTATTAACGTTAAACATGGATTCAGAAAATACCATAGGTATCTCTCCAAACCTTGAGTGCATAACGGGTGCAGTTGCGTGCCAATGTGAACTAGGTCGTGAGAAATTGCTGACGGCTCCGCCCTATAACCGCTCGACAGTGGATGAGGATGCCAGCTCTCGGCTCCAAACAGCGCCGTGTGCTAGAGATCTCGAACAGTACAAATGCCCAGTCAGCCATATCCTCGTTAATTTCAAATCACCTTTATCCCCTAACGATGTGTTCAACAAAGTCTTCCCGTCTAATACCCCAATTAAGCAAGTTAAACGGAAACTAGCCAAATTGCTTTCAGTTTCCAATAATAACCTTGTATTGGCAAAAAACAGAAACGTGTTGAAAGAAACGAGCCTCGTTTCGGAACTGAAAACCGATGCTCTCGGAAATCTTTCGATCGACGTATTTACAAAAAATTCTGAACAGTTTTCTCTGTCATCTATTCCCAAGGAATCTTATGTTCATGAACTAATACACACAATGATGCCAAAAAAGAAAACTATGCCATTTATTGCGATCAAATTTAGAATAAGAAATCAGAATCGAGTTTTCACTCGTTCATACCATTCCATTTTAAAAGTACATGAAGTTAAGAAGAATTTAGCGGGTGTGTTCTCGATTGACCCCGAAAACTTAGTACTCTTGAGACAAGAACGTCCTTTAAACGACCGTATGGCGTTATTAGATCTTGATTACGATAAGTATGGGATCGTTGAGGTGGAACTTCTGACTAAAAATAATGATAACCTTAATTTGGAGAGACTATATAAGGAAATGCCATTTAGTGATGTGATGACAGTGGCGGTCCCTTTAGGGAGTACTATTAAATATATTAACGTTGAAATATTTTCAAAACCCATGAAGAAACCTTTTCTTGGTGGTTATAGAAATGTATACACAGGTTAGTAAAACGGAAAACGATATCCTTACCTTTTCTTTTTAGCAATAAACCTTTCCTCTACACACCTAGGTATATATCACATTTGAAGAACATAAAAACAATAAGAAATAGGTTAACCTAGTACTTGTTTATACCCAGAGAGACTAATATTAACTTATTTATTTCAGGTGTAATTTACCACCATGCTTACACACAAACACCGCAGAAGCCTGAAAAGGTTTTACCAGAAAATAAAACCTGTCGAGATACTCAAACAGCTGAAACGCGAGAAAAAATTTACGTAAGTACAAAGTAACAAATTATAACATAGTCTATCTATAGAGGAACAAAATATTACAAGTTTAAAATATCATTTTAATAAAATATCCTTTATTTTAGGACACTAATTATAGCAGAGCCACGCAAATGAATTGTGTTCACGCCTATATTCCAAACGTATCAGACAGAATTATTGTACCGCAACCATATGAAACATACGAACAAATGATAGCAAGGCTGAATCATAACCATTATGCGTCTATAATACAGAGGGCCTTCAGACATCATCAGTTTAGACAGAAAGTCAAAAAATGGCTAAATGAGTGCATGTAAGTATCACTTTGAAATACTAACCGAGACATTGTTGTTGCTTCCTGCAACCAAGTTTCTACAGAAAGAGGAGACGTCTTCAGCACCTAATTCTAGAAATTTCCAGCCATAATAATTGTTAAAAAAAACTTGTTAACTAGGTTTGATTTGATTCTATTATGTAAAAAACTAATGGAAATGATTATGTTGTACGTACCTATACTTTCTAATTTACACAAATAATAATTATTATTGTGATACAGTCACTAAAGCGCATAAAGCTCTTTAAGGGGACTTTGTAGTAAAACTCGCTTGCAACTGAGCATTCCATGATTGTATTATATCTTGTTTTTTTTTTTTATAATAATGAATCGACATACGAATTAATTTATTTCCAGGGAAAGAATTAAAAGAATGGAAGAAGAGAAAAGATTGGAACGCGAAGCAATGGAGAGAAGATTACGAAAGGATCTAGTCACTAAAACATTCCCAAAAACTCGCGAAGATTTTGACCAACTATACGCAATGGTAAAATAATACAATAGGCTGTTTATTGTACCTATAATATGTCCTTTTTTATATTTTAAACGTTTGGTTTCTTGTTCTCAATTACAGGTAGATCGCTGGAAACATGCAGAAATAGCAAGAATATCACAACTGCACTCAAAAGGTCCTAAGATTGCAGAGTTTACTCTTTTATTAGACAAAGAAGTTGAACTTCTACGTTGCATAGAATCTTACAGAGTGAAAGTACGAGAAGACAGTCGCAAGACAAAAGAAAAGAAATTTCTTGAAGAGATATCTAAACCTGTTGCATGGTATGGGCGTGATGGCAAATTGATAACAATGGATACCGTCGAAATTCAAAAGGCAAGAAAACTTAAGGAGTTGTATAATTCATTCATTAGAAACGATGTGGACGTTAAAGAAAGAATAGAGCTTTTAGTTAACATGAAATTTGCTGTACAAGAATTTCGACACCCTTTAGCTGAAGAAATTATAACGCTGCTAGACAGAGAATGTGATCTTCTTGTTCGAAGATGTAACGATTACCAACTTGAATTTTTAAGGCTACGAATAGCTGCCAGTGTCTTTCAGCTAATTAAAACATCAGGTTTAAACTCTGACGTAACGAAGTGCAAAGATATTAGAGATTATCGAAAAATGGAGAACTGCAGACTATATTTCTGTGAAATGTGTCATCAAGTGAAACTTAATACAGAATTTCCACTAAACGCTAAAATGAGCGGATTCCTAGTGTGCACATCCTGCTCCTGGAAAGATGTATCGGAACGTTTATGGATCGACATGACACCATATAAGTTTATTCTAAGGGCCGTTCAACGTGACGAACGAAGAAGAAAATGTTGGGGATCCTTGGCTTTTGTACTTCAAGAGAAAGATATATTTTTTATCGCAGAAAAGTTATGGCATTCTCATTCAGCTATTAGCGAATGTAGTGATATGACTGAACTGAGATTGTGTAGATGGCACGTAAATGAAGATTGGTCCCCATGGAACTGTTTCTTAGTAACAGTTCAAGAAATGAAAGCACACTTGAAGTTAGAACACCCTGAAAGTGTTTACGACGAGGAACTTGTCCAGAAAGTACAAAATAAACATAAGCTGGCCAAAGCTAATTTCGAACAACTTGTAACTGTTAACAAACGTCTAACAGAAAGCGGAGCCTGGCCGAGTGTTCGCGCACCTGCTATTGCTCGTGTAGATGCTGTAGATAGAATATGAAGAAACTTAGATGATTTAACTATCGAAAATGATAATATAAACAAATCATATGATTCTAGCATTTACTCTGTAATAGGTTCGTTATATTATATTGAAAGTAACGTGCTGCATTATTGTGGCAATAATATATTTTGCGGATTGTTGAGATAATGATAATGAAAAAATTACAAAAAATCAAGTAGATAATAAAATATTGCCATATATTGATTGACTATAAAGCAATATATATAATTAAACTAGATTAATTAAAAATGTAAAATCAAATCTACATGTATTACGTAATAGAAGAAGAAATATACTTTATTGTACATTAAAAACAAAAATAAACAATAACTTATAATAACACTTAGAAACTAATGTACAAATGGCGGTCTTATCGCTAAAGAGCGATCTCTTCCAGACAACCACTGTGGAAGAGAAAAAAAAAAAAAAAAACGTAAGCACCGATACGGGTATACGCACACAAAAAATAAGAAAAGTTAAGTAATTTAAATACATAAATATTAAGCAATAATACATAATAATAATACATAGACTATACTTAACTACATCATACATATATACAAAGAAATACATATATACATACATACATACATACATACATACATACATACACACATACATACATACATACATGAAAACCTGCAAAACATAAAAACAAGACGGCATCTAAGGGAAGACAAAAGAAAAATAAATAAACAAAATAATTCAAAAATAATAATAAATAAACATACACATACAAGCGTAATTTGGATTAATAAGTTAAATTAAAAGATCAGGGAGGAAAAAAGTGCATGTTTACCAGCCGTTTGAAAGAGGTTAGAGATTGGGCACGCCGAGTGTCTAAGGGCAATGAATTCCAGAGCCGAGCAGCTTTAACAGAAAAGGATTTAGAATAGAAGGAAGTATTATGAGAAGGAATTTTTAAGATTAGGTTGTCTTCAGAGCGAAGGGAGCGACAGTGAGTATCACTTAGAAAGCTAAAACGCTCTTTTAAATAAATCGGAGTCGTAGGATTAAACAGGACATTATACAAAAAAGACAGAATGTGAGTATTCCTGCGAAGGCGGATCGAGGGCCACTTGAGTTTTTCGCGAAATTCGGAAACATGGTCATATTTGCGAAGTCCAAATATGAATCTTATACAAACATTCTGAATGCGCTCAAGTTTATCCAGTAATTCTTCACTCAAATTTAGATAACAAGTGTCCGCGTAATCGAGAATTGGTAACAGGAGAGATTGTGCAAGCGCAATTTTAGTAGATAAAGGAAGGAAGTTTCGTAACCTACGAAGTGACCCCACGGATGCAAACACCTTCCCACTTACTCTGCTTACCTGAGGGGCCCAAGTGAAATACTTGTCAAAAGTAACTCCGAGATTTTTAACCGTGTCACTAAATGGCACACGCGTTCCATCAAAGATTACGTATGGAATATTATCCCAGTCAATACGTGCAACCAAACTGTGACTGCCTATAATAATAACTTGGGTTTTAGACGGATTGACTTTAAGGCCATAAGCCTTACTCCATTGCACTATACAATCTAAATCTTTATTTATGGCATCTATTGCATTGGGTAAATCAGCCAGTTTGGACTGAGCATATATTTGGAGATCATCTGCATACAGGTGATAGAGCGAGGTAAGTTGAAGAGTAATAGAACTTATAAAAAGAGAAAAAAGAAGAGGAGACAACACGCCACCTTGCGGTACGCCGGCAGAAATTGTGCACCAATCAGACACAGAGTCATTGACTCGCACACGCTGCCGACGTCCGAACAAGTAACTATGAAACCAGTCAATCACATTAGGAGATATGTTGAGAGAAGCTAGTTTGGCTAGTAGAAGTTCGAAATCGACATTATTAAATGCATTGCTGAAATCTAGTAAGGCCAACACTGTGACACACTGATTGTCCATATTAAAACGAATATCTTCGGTAATTTTTACTAATGCAGTAGTCGTACTATGACCAGTGCGGAAACCAGATTGAAAAGGATTTAAAAGATTCTGTCGGGTTAGGAAAAGGCTTAATTGACGATGGACTAAACGCTCAAAAACTTTCGAAAGGAATGGGAGGATGGAAATAGGCCTATAGTCAGAAAAGCAGGAAGGATTTAATTTTTTGGGTAGTGGAATGACTTGAGCATCCTTCCAAGAGGAAGGAAAACTCCCGGAAGACATGGAGAAATTGAATAAGGATTTAATTATTGGAGCTAGTAGGTTAATGAGAGGAATAATCATCTTCCGACTAATGCAGTCAGTACCAATAGCATCAGAGTTGACCTCACGAATACTTCTCTCAACATCACTATCAGTGACTTGACAGAAAATAAAAGCAGGATCATCAGAAGTGGGTAAAGCTAGTAAATTATTTTTAGTAGTAAGTTTAGTGGCGTCATCAATGACGCAAGTAGAGGAAAAGTGGCTATTAAGCTGATTTAAATTTATGTTGAAGGAGCTATTATTTTGACGCGCTTTCCCAACTCCTAGAGACTTAAGAAATGTCCACACTCGACCTGAATCTTCTTCTTCGAGTATGGATTTGTGGATATGGCGTCGTTGCATGTCTCTACACAACCTGTTGCAGCGATTCCGAATAATATGATATTTTTCCTTATTGGCATCACAATTGTTGGATCTATACTTGGCTTTAGCCGAGTTTTTTTTACCCTGTAAAATTTTAATTTCCTCAGTAAGCCAGGGAGCAGGGAGGTGCTTAAGCCGAACAGGACGTATTGGAGCATGTACTTCATATAGTTGAGTAAGGAGAGAATTAAAGCTCTCAACCCTACTGTCAATGTTAGCTCCAGTAAGAACATTGGTCCAGTCAATCCCAGCAGCGTCTTCCCTCAAGCGATTTATGTCCATACTACCAAAATTACGCAGCAGAAGGATTCTCGATTTAGTTTTAGGTGGACGAATTTTGTATGAGAGAAAAATCAAGTCATGATACGAAAAGGCATCAGCGGGACATTGGCCATGTTTGGCGACATGATCAGGGGAAGAAACTAAGATAATATCCAGAAGAGATGGGCACGAATTAGGAAAAGAATGAGTAGCTAGAAGAGGAAGTATTTGTAAGTTGGCTGCTCTCACTATTGTTTTTAGACGCAGAGAGCGGAAATCTGCTTTTAGCAGGCAGGTATTGAAATCCCCCATAATAATATTATGCGAATACAATGGAATAAATCTGTCTAAAAGAGTTTCAAAAGCAGGGAAGTAGTCAATAGTGAGATTGGGATTATAATACACGCCAAGTAAAACTTTAGTGTTAGAAAATAATACTTCGATAAATAAATGTTCCGCTCCCGGCGCGGCCTGGGCGTCAGATAAATTTATGATATTAAAGGGTATGTGAGAGCGTAAATATATGGCAACACCACCCCCAGTCCGGTGAATGCGATCATTACGTATTAGTTGAAATCCCGGGATTGCATAGGTTGTAGAGGACAGACACGGTTTTAACCATGATTCTGAAATCAGAATGGCGTGTATGAACTTATTATCAAAAGATGAGAGCAAATCTGGATAATGTGCAGGAATACTCTGGGCGTTGATATGAACAACATTAAAATTTTTAGGAACATCAGAGAAGTGAGAAGTAAGATCATCAGATAAAGAAGGAAGGCTGTGAAAACTGGAATCACTATTGATTCCCTCGATGGATGAAAGTGAAAAAAATGAATCGTCAAGGTTTTCATTTTGACTAGACATGTAAAGTATAGTACTATAATATACTATATAAATAAATTAAAAATAAATATATATTTTAGATAATAAAAAAAAAATTATAATAATAATAATAAAATAATATAAAATATAAAAGTAAATAAGCCTTGTGACGTTTGATCGCCAATCGAACCCTTACCTTCCAGATAAACATAAGGAAAACTAATTAATAATGCTAACACACAGAATCAGCAACAATAATAAAAAAAAGAGAATTAAGTCAAAAATAAATAGCAATATTAATAACAGAAATTTGAGCACGAATGGTAAAGATATTCCAAATATTAATTTTTATATTATTATAAACGAATCTTGAAATTCCTCAGAAACACAAGATGCTTGTATCAATTTAAACATTTTTAGTAAACATTTTTAGTTAGCCTGTGGTGCTTTGACACTACGTTGACAAATGACAAGTTGACATCATGTATACTACTCTGTGGTTGACATAGACAATACTGACGTACGATTTCGGTTGTCATTGTCAGACGTCAGTTACATCCTGTAATTTGTAAACATTATTTAAAGAACCTTCAAAATTAAAAATTATATCATTACCCTTTTTAAAAGAGTGATATATGCATAGACTAACTACTTAATAAAGAACAAACATAATATTAATGCCTCACAACAAAAGTAACAGAAAAGAAAAGTTAATACAAGTTTGCAATAAACAAAACAGCAACATAGCCTTTATCATAGGCAAAAAGAGATCTATTTCTTATGTGCCCTCTTGGCTCGCGGGGCCAGTGGAAATTTAGAACTTCCTGAAGCAACAGAGGGAACAGCAGCAGAAGTTATTGGCGCTGGGACTGTCACCATTGGAGCTGCAATAACATCCAGATCTGCAATCGAACGCAGATGGCGCCGGGACCCATCATGGTGCATTGCGAAGACATTCCCATCCCTTGTCCAGCATTTGTTGACTCCGAGCCGCTGACGAGCTGCCATGAAAAGATCGTGTCGCTCCTTAGTGAGGAACTCAGACAACGTAATGCCTGAGTTCCTTAAAGCGGTTTTGGCATACCACAGATTGTTCCTGAGTGACAGATCATGAAACTTGATTAGAATGGCTCTGGGTTTGCCATCCTTAGGACGGCCCAAACGATGGCAGCGACTTACACACTCTTGATTGATTGGCATCTTTAAATGATCAGAAAGCGTCTTAACAGTGACAGAGTCCAACTTCTCGTCTTTCGCCTCGGATATGCCATGGACCAACAGAATTTTGCGCCGGCTTCTCATTTCCAAATCATCCAAGGATCTATGAAGGAGCTGCATTTGCAGTTGAAGGCCTTCGAGCGCTGTCAATACAAAACTTCTAAAAGACTGAAATTGAGCTGCAATATTAGAAGTAGGACTGGTAGCTGGTATAGAATGCTGCAATTGTTTTTGGAATTCATCCATTCGCTCATTAAAATGTGCACTTAGTTGTGTAACGGTTTGCTGAATAGATTCCATTGAGTTATAGTGTTAGATTGAAGTGTGAAATTAATGACAGTATCACTTTGGAAAATATAGCGCCTAAATCACTGTGGAGATTTAATAGGAATCACTACCTGGTAGGTAAAAGAACTTCTAACACATCACTTCACAAAATTATACTGATTTTACCAATAATTTAATTAAAAATATGAGAGAACAAATTAAACATGTGTTTACTTTTTGTATGCCTACCCGCGAAAAAAAGTACGTAATAGTTTTCTGAAATAATTTAGCTTTGAGAAAAACAATGTTTAAGGTTTACGCTTTTTAAATATTTATTAAATCTATCATTTTAGAATTGTTGTGTATGAAAGATACATAAGTTATTGCCACATTATTATGCTATTTAATATTTTTCACAAAATATAGATGTTAATATAGATAAAATATTTTTATTATTAATTCAGTCACGGGGTAAAAGGACAGTTAAGAGATACAATATTTAAATCGTCCTTCTTTTAATATAATTACTTGTAATACTTTATAACATAATTACACATTAGATTTACAAATAATTTCTCCAGATATCCAACTCTCCTGCTTATCTAAAACAACATAATTATAATAAAGATATTAAAACACAAGTAATTTAAAGTGAAATATTATAACGAAATGCATGAAGCTAACCTTAGATCGTACACCTACAATAAATTACGTAAATATAATTTAGACAATAATATTCAATATATAACTGTACAAAAACACAAAACAACCCAGTCTATAAACATAATCTTCAGTAAAATCTAAATTTATACAAAAAATAAATTGGTACAAGTCACTGCTAACTGCTACGGTAATTAACTACGGTCAAAAAAATCTTAAAAATTAAGTAAAGCTGTCACAAAAAATCGTTTCATCTACTGCCGAATAATTTCTAATAAGACACGTCTATTAAAATTATTTTGAAAACCCGTAAAAGCTCCTGTTTTATAAAGACATTTTATTTATTACCTAGGTATTACTTTAGTTTTAGACTCAGACAAACTAGAATGAAGAACTTAGACTTCCAACATCCTGCCAATGCCTTTTGTCATTTCGGTTGTCGATATTTAAAATAAATCCATAAAATCATGTCAAAAAGGAAAATGAATAGAAAATATATTTGAATCTCAGAACAAATACAAAAGCAATAAATAAATTTATAAACTCAATTCAATATCATTATAAATTCTTAAAACACAGGACCTTTTGCGGTGTAACACGAATAATAATTTTTAACTTACATTTTCGTAATTAAATACATAATTATAATTAATTATTTAGAGAGTAGGTACATACCACGACAATTCTTTATTTTATACAATAGGCATACATTATAGGCAAATAAATCAATTTACCACTACATATGTTCGAAAAAAAAAACAAATAATTTTATTAAAAGTAAAATTTAAAAAATGGACATGGGTGAAGTATATTTTTTATTTTGCAAAGTAATAACAAAACCGATAATTACAAAATACAGTCATCATTGTATGTACCCGTTATAATTAATTATAATTACATATTAATTAAACACAAAAGAATCACAAATTAAGTAGATTGCCTAGAAATTAATAGTTTGTGGCCGATTAGCTGTATGTTTAATTAAATTATTATAGACATATTAGTCAAAGACCCCATTTTCACCATAAGTATCTTGTGAAAAAGCGGAAATTTGTCTGTATGTAGCAGGTTTACCGTCTATAATACGCAAATCTTTGCATGGACTGATGAGTCGGAAACATTGTAAATAGTCTGACTTTAATTTAACCGTCGTACAATACCATGGTTAATTGATTTCTATAACAAAAAGTATGTATTGTTTTAAACAAAACTCTTTACATTTTAGCGCGACCCTTTACAACAGTAGAGCAATTGAAGCTATTTATATATTACACACAGACAAAAATTTAACCATTGCATTTAGTATGGTGATCACGGAATCTCATAGGCACATTAAGTTTAAAAAAATATATAATGACAAGCACAACTTGAAAGAGAAAACCTATTAAAACAGCAATTGTATCAATGAAGCTTCACTTTCGATTTAAAAGACTTCATTGGATAATATAATATTAAAAAATTCATTATCTACCTTTCAAATCTAGCGTCATAAAAACAAACAATTTTATACTACAATCATAGTTGAAATTTATTTTACGTGACCAACAATTTGTTCTTATGTATACAATAAACGTCTCGGGTAGGAAGACCATTCTTTTATTTGCTGCACCGTTTTAAAACCCAGCAAAGGACTGGAAGGATACGTACGTTTGCAGTATGCATCATTGTAGATATTACTTGACTGCATCGAATGTATTTATAGCTTGGGAAATTCGTTGATGACACTCCCATGATATGAGGGGGGAAAGACTGCAAGGGTGTGAAATCGTGCGCGCGAGGCAGAGGGAAGGACTGCGCTGGTATGAAGTCTAGCGCGCGGGGCATCGCTTTCTCCCTCCCCCTTCCCCTTCTACACTTTGGATTTGGATTGTCTCAAATCAAATATTGCTAGTTTGATAGATATCTTAGTTATTATCTACGGTTTGGAGCTAGTGATATTTTAAGGGCATGTAATAATAAACATAATTTCAACAAAAACAATAATTATTATGATACTCCCTTTTAAAGTGGAGAGCCCTTAAACAAGCGTATTATTAATTATAAAATTATGTTTATTATATGCCCTTCAATTATCGTTAGCTGGAGACCGAACCCATTATCCATAATTTAATAACGGTTTTGTTTTGGTGTGAAAATCTCACGCTTTGTTTTGAAACTGCACTGCTCAATACTGTTTGCACTGTTTGCATACTTCTCTTTGGTGTTTATCGTAATACCTATTCTAGTCAATTTACTACGTTTTAAAAACCATTAAAGGCTATATATTTCGATATCATAAACTTCAGTTCACGATATTAGTACCTACCTATTTGCGCCTTTTTGACAAATGCACTTGGTATAGACAACTTCAATTTACCCAATAACGTATCCCTGGGGGGTCTTTTAAACAATCTTTACCTGTTTTTTAATCTAAATATGTTGAACTAAATGATACAAACATACAAAAAAAATGAATATGTGTACATTTTATCCTCTACGCGTTTAAAGTGAAATCGATGTTAGACGTTTTTTATAACCGACTTTAATAAAAGGAGGTTATCAAATCGTCGGAATCTTTTTTTCTTCTTTTTTTATGTATGTTCACCGATTACTCGAAAACGCCTGAACCGGTTTGAAAAATTAGTTCTATTTGTACCTATGTTTTTCCTCACCGTCTAAATTCTGAGCCGATTTTTTAGAATGAACTATCAATTAATTCATGATGGTGCTATAAAATTGATTTTTAAGATGCTACACCCGAAAAAGCAACTGATTTTACGGAATATATTAAACAAATCGGTTACCGAAGTTCCACTTAAACCACCATGGTTTCAATAAATTTCTTCATTACTAAAAATCGCACATTCAAGGCACAGATCAATACAGTATAAGTGACTTAACCACTTAACACGAAGTCTCCTACGTGGAGACGACAAACATAGCTATTACGCAACCTTGGAAAAAAGTGATGTTACAACAAAATTATGTGTTATAGACCATACATCAAAAAAACTTTGCGTTATACCGCACCAAAAGCAATTTTCCGAATTTGATTTGCATTACGGATTTTAAACCACTCCCTAGACTGCGCACTATGATTTCTTTGAATTATTGTCACGACGAAGCAACGAGTGTTTTTCAGATAACATGGGTACGGTGACAGTTGCGCGGCCAACTTTCAATAGAGAAACGAACTTGTCATCCGCACCATGCTGTCTGACAAACGCTTTAATTATATTGCACCTAAGTCGCCAGTAATAGACATTGCGTATAGGTGCGTCGGGCGTGCGGTATAACTTGAATCGTAAATCTTTTGACGCAAAAATATGTTTTTCTGTCAAATGTAATCGCGAATTTGTTTTAGTTTTGTCCCCACTAGTTGTACTTACGTGAACTTCCGTTTAGAAATCATAGAAAGAATTAAAAATAAATAGAAGCGCGTGAGCTCGATTTAGCATTTTTTCCACAGATAAAAATCTTTTCTTTTATTTATTTCCAATAGACTTAAAAATGGACGAGTTCAGTGTTCCAATTGTGACTATCTGGCATACTGTTGTTACTATCATCAGTGGGAAGAATGCTCACCATGCTCGCGCAGCTATTCATTAGGTCTGCTATTTACGGGAAATAAAGAATTATACGAACGCTTAAGCTATCAGCTATCGATTAAAAGTCCAACATGATAATTGTCCTATTTATTAATGTAATGTAAGCATAAATTATCTCTCAATTATTGCGAACTAACATAGTGTTTGTACATTATGCACGAATTTGATCGAGTCCCTTCGAACAAGCAACGATCTTTAAAATCTCAAAATCGCATACAAATAACTTCGCCACCATATCATTATGTTTAGTCAACAGAGACCAATATATTATTATTATTATAACTATCTAATAATTTATTTACAATAAAAGAATTGTGCCTCATCGGAACGATACACGATAAATTTGTAATCCTCTTCAAAAGTCTATAATACAAAAAGTGCAGACACAATATTCACATAAAAGAATACATATCTATAATACACTTAATATACTATATTTTTGCACTTTCATATTGCCAGGTAAGTGGCTTAAACTCGGAATATCTCAATTTAATTAAGATTTCATAACCCATATCCGCGAATGAATCTAACTACCTCTTGTCGACTATATTTACAATTAAATTATTATTATTTTTTTTTTCAAAGAAGGAAGTATTGTTACAGAAAGGCGGTACTAACCGAGTGCATACATTACCCTACAGGAATATTAATGTATATAATTTACAAATGGCATACCGTTATATTACTAACATGACTCAATTCGCACGGAATCAATATTTACATTTTATTACACACTGAACTATTATAATGATAGTCGATATTTTAAAAAATATTATTAGTCCAAAGTTGACAGTCGAAAGCCGTGGTCTTAAGGTGCGTTTTGACAGACGAGTGTAGGCACGCAAGGACCGACCAATAGAAAACGATTACGATCACGTCATTTCCCAATAATCTGATTGGACGTCCCGCTTCCAGTTCATCTCTTTCCATAGAAAGGCACCTTTAGGTTTCAGTCACACTAACACAGAGTCGAAACGACGTGTCGTTAGAAGTTTTAAAATGTGATAGCATTTTAAACCCTATCTTGATATATTAAGGTATAAATTTGTTGGGTTACTATAATAAATCAAGATAGACTTCAATATACTAACATATAAAACATAGAGCAACTCTGCGTCAATGGGAGTGGAGTTTTAATCTAATATAAACATTTGAAGATCACTTCTACAATTCTGCACAATACAAATTATCACCATAAACGAGCGATGTACACGACATAAATATAATAATCACACAGCATTTATAAATCATACAATATTTAGGAGAATTTAATTTGATATATATTTAAAATATATTATTTTTACAATAATTGAAATCTTCTATCTGATATGACATGTAACACAATGTACATTTATTACGTAATTTATTATAATTTTACTAAATGACTGAACATCGTATCACCTAAAATTAAGTTTTGCTCTTCATAAACGATTACAATAATCATAAATAAAAGTGAGCTTGTTGGCTGTTTTGAAAAAAATAAACACTCATACAAACATTTTACTAGTAGGCATGCTTAAAGAGCAAAACACAATTATTGAGCGAAAGCCTATTAGGTCTCACAATTCAAAACAAGAAAGTAACCGATAAACCCTCGAGTGGCAGAGAACCTTGAGCGAAGTACCGGACTTGTGGCCGATGGATGTAGGGTTAAAGACGTATTTTAAAATTTTTAAATTTATTTTTAGTTCACTCTCTTTCTCTTCTCTCCTTTTCCCACTCCTTCTTCCCGCCTATCCTAAAATAATTCATGAAGGATTATCCAACAAAAGGTGTGGACGGATCGAACGTCACTACAAGAATGAGCTAGGCCGACACATGCGATGATTATCACAGATGCGGAAAGTCAAGAAGGCCAGACAAATTACGAAAATAAAGAGGTCAAAATCGGAATGAGAGATACTAAGCTTGTATAAACCTCCATTTGGTTGGTTCACCACAAAACGATTGTGAGAAAAAATATATTATATTAGACACAATTTATCGAAAATTTTGTGTTCTACAATTTTTTATATTAAAAGTTAACATCATTGGAGCTATAAAATAGAAATAATGTTGATAAATTGATTTTTGTGATCTTTGACTTTGAATACCTTAAGATTGCAGACGCAGACGCGACATTTTTTGGGTTCTAAACTATCTCGCGAGATTGTGAACTGTCGAAGTATTGTGAATCATAAAAATCGGAATTGAGTGGCTCAGAAATTAATGGATAAGTTAGTTTAGTTTAGCTTAGGTTTTTTTTTTTAATTTGTAAGTTCTTCCTTACAATCTACCGAATAACACTTTAAATTGTAAGCAGTATGTTGCGGTTTACAATCTTTCGACAGTTCAAAACGTCGCGAGATAGATTAAAAATTATAATCTAACGGTATTTACAATTTTACGGTGACATATACGAGTTTATAGCTTATTATCTCTTATTCAGAGGTTAAATCCTTGTATGACTGGGGTAATAAAATATAGCTGTCTCACACACACAGAGTATGATCGTGTCTGTGCGAACAAGAGAGCAAATACGTAATAAATGTACAGCGTCTTTGTGGAAAGTCTATTTGAACCCAAGGTCATCATTACCATTACAACAATGTAGTGATCTTTATCAATAGGGTAGTAACTAGCCACGGCCGAAGCCTTACACCAGCAAAACCTCAACCAATTAAGAAAACCTCAATCGGCCCAGCCAGGGGATCGAATTTGTATATCCACCAAGAATAACCACCGCGCCACGGAGGGCGTCAAATGACCTTGAGATCAAATGACCATGAGGTCAAATGACCTTGAGGTCAAATGGCCTTGAGGTCAAATGACCTTGAGGTCAAATGGATGGTGTAATTGTAGTGGTAAGGAGAGCAAGCGCTTTTGTATGTACAAGCTTAAGGTTCGTTTGGGTAAATCATGTTCGTTCAGTTTACACATTAATGCACTGTCTGTAAATTGTCTACTGTCCCATGCTTGTATGTCTGTATGTCTGTCTACATTCAAATAAAACAGACATCCGAAAGTAGATAAACTATACTAAATTATCAGATTCCATATCAAGGCACACACAAATTTATGAAATATGTTTAAACAACCTTTCGGATACTTTAGTAAGTATATCAAAATAAACAAAAAATAAAAAAAAAAAATCATTTTAAATAATAAATAAAATCAATGAAATATATTAAATGTATCTAAACATAAATATGCAAAGACAGAAAACTTCAGTACCCTTTTCTCCTCCACTTTTTTTTATTCACAAAATTTTGTGTAATCAATAAAAAATATATAAAGTATATGTAATAAATACTTCTAACGCATGTCGCTTATATGAATAAACGAATATCTTGGAAAAAAATGGAAACATACATTCATACAAATGATAAGGTCAACTTTTATCAATGAATCCCAACCAGTGGGTGAATAATATTCAATAATCCAAACTTTCCTAAGAAAATTGTCAGTTAATAAGAAAGTCAAATCCTATTCCAATATTGATCACATTTCATACATTTTTACTGTATCACATATCAAATATGATAAATCTTACTTGATTTTCGTCGACAAAGAAATAATGAGACTGATAGAAGTAGTTTGTGTGTATGTGAAAGAATGATATGTCAGATATATTGCTAAAATCTACATTAAAATGTAAAGCTTTTGAAGGCTTTCCAAATAAGTTTATAATTTTCTCAAGTAAATGCTTTCTATTACTCCTCTGAATTTGATTACGGTATTGTTTTTTACTTTAAAATTGAATCCATTTCATTTCAACTTATTAGTTGCATTTTAATTGAAAGCAATAATGAATTTTCACTGTCAAAGTTTTGTAAAATTCAGTGTTCTTTAAATTATCTTTCGAGGATTTCTAAAATGCAAAGATAAAATTTCAAACGAGTTTCTAGCTTCATATCATTCGTTCACTCCAAGGTCCATCCCTAAAATAATTATGTTTAGATAACTCGACAAGCGTCTAAATGTAAAATAAGATTAGAAAAAAAAAATAGTAGAAGTTTATAATTTTCTTAAATAAATTCTTCTATTACTTCTCTGAATTTAATTACGGTATTGTTTTTTACTTTAAAGTTGCACCCATTTCATTTCAACTTATTAGTTGCATTTTAATTGAAAGCAATAATGAATTTTCACTGTCAAAGTTTTGTAAAATTCAGTGATCTTTAAGTTATCTTTCGAGGACTTCTAAAAAGCCAAAGTAAAATTTCATACGAATTTCTAGCTTCATATCATTCGTTCACTCCAAGGTCCATCCCTAAAATAATTATGTTTAGATAACTCGACAAGCGTCTAAATGTAAAATAAGATTAGAAAAAAAAAATAGTAGAAGTTTATAATTTTCTTAAATAAATTCTTCTATTACTTCTCTGAATTTAATTACGGTATTGTTTTTTACTTTAAAGTTGCATCCATTTCATTTCAACTTATTAGTTGCATTTTAATTGAAAGCAATAATGAATTTTCACTGTCAAAGTTTTATAAAATTCAGTGTTCTTTAATTTATCTTTCGAGGATTTCTAAAATGCAAAGATAAAATTTCATACGAGTTTCTAGCTTCATATCATTCGTTCACTCCAAGGTCCATCCGTAAAATAATTATGTTTAGATAACTCGACAAGCGTCTAAATGTAAAATAAGATTAGAAATAAATAATAGTATATATCCTATTAAGTAATATTATGTTGTGTACATCAATTTCGCCAAAGCTGCATACATTCGAGGTGGCAATTGTAATGAATATTCAATCAATGTGGCTATGAGCTTGTTGCTAATGGAATAATCGGCATTCATACAGCTATCCGAGCGACTTTTTAATGGATTGTAAGTAAATCGCTAGTGCAATAATTGCTGTGACGTTTTTACCGCAGCCAATAAAACCAAAAGGACCGATTTGCCTGACATTTTGGAATAGAGATAAATGATATCGTGGATTAACACATAGGCTACTTTTTATCCAGAAATTAAAGCCAGTGTTGGTCGGACACTATGTGAACCGATGATCTGATCTGATCAAACAGGTTGCAAGGAATGCTGGTGGCTATAGCCTGTAGTGTTTGGATAGCTTTATGGGAGGCATATGTCCGGCAGTAAAGTCCATTCACGGGTAAGCCCCAGATATTATTAACTCACAACGAATATTCAACTCGAGCGAATATTCACGCCATTAGCCACCTCAACAGATAAAGACAGTGTCACATTAAAAAACTAAAAAGGTGTGCAAATTTCAGTGGTAACCATCAATCTCCATCGACAAGGACATCCTGTCCGAGCTGGATTTGCTGCAACTCATGGAGTAGTTCAGGTTGCTCAGGGACATGTCCTGGGGGATGTCCGAGGGGAAACTCTGATAGTAGCCGTGAATATTTAGATATTATTATCTCACAACGAATATTCAACTCGAGCGAATATTCACGCCATTAGCCACCTCAACAGATAAAGACAGTGTCACATTAAAAAACTAAAAAGGTGTGCAAATTTCAGTGGTAACCATCAATCTCCATCGACGAGGACATCCTATCCGAGCTGGATGAGCTGTAACTCATGGAGTAGTTCAGGTTGCTCAGGGACATGTCCTGGGGGACGTCCGAGGGGGAGCCCTGGTAGTATCCAGGGCAAGCTGCGGTGTAGGGAGCGGCTGGGGGCGGCGGCTCGGGCTGACTGTTCTCCTTGTCGCTGGTTTCCATGAACTGTATTATCCGCTGCGTTGACTTCACGTGCGCCACTATTGCTGATTCACCCTGTAACATACAATTGTATCATTGAGATTCGAAATAAACATTCAATTCGAAATAATTAGTATAGTATGCGCCAAATTTCTAAACCGCTTTGAATTCGAGCTATTTGGCTGCAGTGCAAAAACATATCCCAGTGAGATTATGATACCTTAACAGTTTTTATTGTGATTTTAGCAACGAGTTAGTTGTAAGTAATATGAGTTGCTTTTGTATAACTTTCATTTTAATTGCAGTTTTATTTGTGGAAAGAGTAATATATTGAATATTTGTCTTATAGATAAATTCACAAATCAATAAACTTAAAACAAAAGATGCAATAACTATGGCCTGACGGCCTCCGTGGCGCAGTGGCATGTGCGGTGGATTTACAATACGGAGGTCCCGGGTTCGATCCCCGGCTGGGCAGATTGAGATTTTCTTAATTTGTCCAGGTCTGGCTGGTGGGAGGCTTCGGCCGTGGCTAGTTACTACCCTACCGGCTAAGACGTACCGCCAAGCGATTTAGCGTTCCGGTACGATGCCGTGTAGAAACCGAAAAACCGCTTCCATCTTAGACTGCATCATCACTTACCATCAGGCGAGATTGTAGTTAAGGGCTAACTTGTAAAGAATAAAAAAAAAATGGCCATGGAAAAATGCCCTTTGCGCGAAAATTGTTCAATCAGTTGAGATTGGCAGACTTCACTAGAGAATTTCGAAAAGACACGTGATATTCAATTTATTTAACTGACAATTTGGAGGTTCCTGGACCCGATGCGAACCTACGCTCTCCGAATCGAAGGCCACTCCACTGGTTATCACAGCTTACAAATGAAGCAGTTGTAATTGTTGTTGTTATAAGTGGACAAAACGTGGGCGCATTGGCAGCATGAGAAACACCATTCCGCTATGTTTCGAAAGTCTGCTTTTTTTTTTTTTATTCTTTACAAGTTAGCCCTTGACTACAATCTCACCAGATGGTAAGTGTTGATGCAGTCTAAGATGGAAGCGGGCTAACTTGTTAGGAGGAGGATGAAAATCCACACCCCTTTCGGTTTCTACACGGCATCGTACAACGCTAAATCGCTTGGCGGTACGTCTTAGCCGGTAGGGTGGTAACTAGCCATGGCCGAAGCCTCCCACCAGCCAGACCTGGACAAATTAGGAAAATCTCAATCAGCCCAGCCGGGGATCGAACCCGGGACCTCCATCTTGTAAATCCAACGCGCATGCCACTGCGCCACGGAGGCCGTGGTTACTGTTATGATCAAAGTATACTCACACTGGCAGTCAGCGAGAGGAATGTGAAGTACTTCTTGAGCGTGGGCAGCATGGGCGCGTACGTGGGCACGCGCAGGCGCACGGCGGCGGCGTGGGCGGGCGACACCACCGCCATGTTGCCCACAAGCAGCGCGATGTACGCGCCCACCATCGTGTGCTCCATGTGCGTGCCCGCTCGAGCCAGCACTGACAATCAATCAATCAATCAATCAATCAATCAATCAATCAATCAATCAATCAATCAATCAATCAATCAATCAATCAATCAATCAATCAATCAATCAATCAATCAATCAATCAATCAATCAATCAATCAATCAATCAATCAATCAATCAATCAATCAATCAATCAATCAATCAATTTATTTATTTGCAGATACATGCATTATATATACAGGTGGTCGGTAGATGAAGATGGTAAATGTATCTTGCCAATTTAGCATGCAAATTATTTATTAAGTATTTATTTATTTTTTTAATCAAACGGTAACAATAATCATCTTGTAATACTAGCTGACGCCGCGTGGTTTCACCCGTTTTCCCGTAGGTATACGGGGATAATATATAGCCTATAGCCTTCCTCGATAAATGGGTTATCTAACGCTGAAAGAATTTTTCAAATCTGACCAGTAGTTCCTGATATTAGCGCGTTTAATCAAACAAACTCTTTAGCTTTATAATATTAGTATATATGAAATCTATGTGTAAAATAATCTTTTTAACATAAATATAGAACCGAATTCAAAGACGTATCTGAAAGTATACTCTTTCAAACAAAAAATAATTTTCAAAATTGGTTATAATAAATGACGAAGTCATGAGGTAACGAACGAATTGAGAACCTCCTCCTTTTTTTTGAAGTCGGTTAAAAAACCGGCTAAATGCGAATCGAACTCGCGCAAGAAAGTTTCTGTACCACTATAACAATGGTAAGAAAATCATGTCATTTGTATAGAAAGCATTATTTTTTCACCATCTGTGATTTCAACTATCTAACAGCTGTCAGCGGTTTTAGTAATAGGGTCCTTTGGGTATGGAAAAAGGATTTGCTTTTAGTTTATCATTATCAGTTCACTAGCTGACGCCGCGCGGTTTCACCCGCGTGGTTCCCGTTCCCGTAGGAAAACGGGGACAATATATAGCCTATAGCCTTCCTCGATAATTGGGTTATCAAACACTGAAAGAATTTTTCAAATCGGACCAGTAGTTCCTGAGATTAGCGCGTTCAATCAAACAAACAAACAAACTCTTCAGCTTTATAATATTAGTATAGATTACAACCCACTACAGTGCAAGGCCTCCCTCCTTAGAGAGGTTATTAATAGATTTCAACAGTCCAATAATGCAGGCTGGCAGTGTGTAAATATATTTAACTGCGTAATCGTTACTATTAGGTGGTAATAACCGAAATTCACACAACCACATCCATTTTTTTTAATCGGTCAAAATAAGAAACAAAGCGCCATCTACAAAAAGGGATTCTTTCTATGTCCTATAAGAACGCCATCTATTGGTAGTTTAAAATAACAAATAATGTTTCACTATGCTTGTAGAGGGCAGCACGCATCGCTCGATTATAAATATTCGTAACGCGCTCACCAATTTACTCCTAAAGTAAAAAAGATTGGGCTAATCGGAAATCGGAAAGTTTATACTTATTAATAAAATCAGATGAATCTTCAAAGATTAATATTTATAGAAGAAAATCTATAAGATAACACACGATAGACAAGGCTTTGCCTAATAAAATACAAACTCAAGAAAGAACTTCATTGACGTCTGAACAGGCTGTATGGTCAACGATCTTTGCCTGTCCCAAAGTTGGGGACAAATTAAAAAAAAAAAACAGTCACACGGGTGTCCGCTAGTAAAATCTTAGACTCTAATTTACTTACATTTAGCTACTGTTTCGTCAATATCATCCTGCTGTTTTTTGCTGTTCTGCGCACCGTCATCTTTTTCACCATCTAATAAGGCATCTGTGTTTTCTTCTGCTCTCCTGTAATATTAAACAGAATCAATATTTAGTGATTTGCTGTATCATATGTAATTTTTCAGACGTTATTTCCAGGTATATGGAGGAATAAGAAACCTTTCACCCAGAGAATGAATACCAAAAAATTAAGAACTTTTTTATTTTTTTAAATTAGATTTAAACAATACTATATAGATAATAAAGCAATATAAAACAGAATCAATATTTAGTGATTGATTCTTATGTAATTTTTCAGACATAATTTCCAGGATAATGGAGGAATAAGAAACCTTTCACCCAGAGAATGAATACCAGGAAATTAAGAACTTTTTTATTTTTTTTAATTAGATTTAAACGATACTCTGGCTACATTTTCTATACGAATGACAGTTAGTATTGCGGATGGTATATGGCATGACAACGTCTGTATGGTCAACTAGTAAGAAATAATAAATCTATACTAATATTATGAACAGAAAAAGTTTTCGAGCTTTGTACTAGGTTTATTAGTAGGAGATAATCTCCTGGACCTACTTAACCGATTATAAATTTTTTCAACCAAAAGAAAACCACAATATTTGTGGGTGTCAAAGGCTGCCTTATATCTCCTTATATGATATCTGCTTTATATTATATGGTGAAGCGTGATAGTAATCAATAAAGGTTACCTGGCCAACTCTTCCCGCTTGTAGAACAGGTCGACGATGAGGTCGAGCGCAGACACGCTGCGAGATATGACGTCATGCTCGTTGTCCACGCGTATACGCACGCTTAGTAGCCGAGATGTGTTCACGTCGTTGTTTTGTACTAGGTTTATTAGCAGCATCAGCACCTAGAACAAGGTTTATAAAAAAATTATTATATGCCTATGCCTTATTGGTTCAGTGGTCTATTTAAATCATGAGGTCCTGGGATCTAGTCCCAGGTTGGCCTGTGAAAGAACTGAGGTTTTTCTCAATAATTTGCACTATTTTGAGAACAAATTCTCAGGCCAGAGTTAGAAAGTTGATGGTTAAGCTGACAGTTTCGGTCACTATTATTAACATCTGATCGTTAAAGAATTTAACATTATCGCGCGCAAACCCGCATTAAAGCAGGTTCGTTAATTTTAATTATTTTTTTATTTTTTAGCCCCTCAATGTAAGTAGCTAATAAAAAAATAAATAAATAAACCCCTAAAATACGTACACAAACACAGAAGTCGAAGTTTTTGGTATCAGGTATGAAGTTCCCTTGGTTGTTTAGCATTATCAAACAAATCTCCATCACTGAAGGCTGTTCTCCCACCACTGTGGCACCGATTGCTGATGCTGAAATCAAAAACACATTTTATTATTCATACTCATAATTATTATACAAGGAACGGTAACTACGGGTGAAATTGTAGTGTCATAGACAAGAAAGAAAAACTACTGAACCGAGTTGGATGAAATTTGGAACAGAGATTATGATCATCAAATGTCGACCGGTCGCTGTTATTCATACTCATAATTATTATAGAAGGAACGGTAACTACAGGTGAAATTGTAGTGCCATAGACAAGAAAGGAGAACTACTGATACGAGTTTGATGAAATTTGGAACAGAGATTATGATCATCAAATGTCGACCGGTCGCTGTTATTCATACTCATAATTATTATAGAAGGAACAGTAACTACAGGTGAAATTGTAGTGCCATAGACAAGAAAGGAGAACTACTGATACGAGTTTGATGAAATTTGGAACAGAGATTATGATCATCAAATGTCGACCGGTCGCTGTTATTCATACTCATAATTATTATACAAGGAATGGTAACTACAGGTGAAATTGTAGTGCCATAGACAAGAAAGAAGAACTACTAAACCGAGTTGCATGAAATTTGGTACAGAGATTATGATAATCAAATGTCGACCGGTCGCTGTTATTCATACTCATATTATACAAGGAACGATAACTATGGGCAAAATCGTAGTGCCTTAGACAAGAAAGAAGAAGAACTACTGAACCAAGTTGGATGAAATTTGGTACAGAGATTACGACCATCAAAAGTCGACCGGTCTCTGTTAATATTTTTTGGTGATTACCCGCAAGTAGAACTATTGTGTATTATATTCAACTTGTATGTTCACAATAGAGTTTTTATTGTATATTTGTACGTAGCAAGTTTTTAATGTATTATTGTACACACAAACATTACATATTGTACACATAAATGCATCTTTGTAAAATAATAAATGTTTTAAACCTAACCAAATCTTAATAAAACATTAAACAAACATTACTTTTTCTTTCGTCAAAATGTCTTGATTATGTAGATCTACCAATACATTAAGTTTGCGAATGACTGCTATAAGTGTACCATTTGTCCACGTCATATAAGCGTAAAAATTTTAAAAATTTGATAAAAAAAAAATATAATCGACATCAAAACCTAAAAACGTACCCACTAAACCAAAAAGTGATAAATAACATCATAATATTATTATGTTATTCCTGCTGATCAGTATGAAGGCGGTGGCGGTGCGGTTAAAAAACAAGTAATAATAACTTACAGGCAATGCCAAACGAGTGCGACAGATTGACGAGCACTTTGACGGCGGGCAGCGCGGCGTCCAGCAGCGCCGTCCGCAGCGCCAACTCCGTGCGCGCCTCGCCCACGCAGCGCCGCAGCAGCGCCACCAGCGTGCGCGCCGCGCCCAGCGACCCCGTCACTAGGTGCTGCTGGTTCGCTTCGTTTTGTTGCGTCACCTATAAAACATCCATGAGATCACCACTGTTGTAAATTAAACTCCAATCCAACTGTCATCATCATCATTATCAGCCGATGGACGTCGACTGCTGGACATAGGCCTCTTGTATGGACTTCCAAACAAAACGGTCTCGAGCCGCCAGCATCCAGCGGCTCCCTGCAACCCGCTTGATGTCTTCGGTCCACCTAGTGGGGGGTCGACCAACACTGCGCTTTCCTGTGCGGGGTCGCCATTCCAGCACCTTGGGACCCCAACGTCCATCGGCTCTTCGAACTATGTGGCCTGCCCACTGCCACTTCAGCTTCGCGATTCGCTGAGCTATGTCAGTGACATTTCTGATTCGATCACGCAGAGAAACCCCAAGCATAACACGCTCCATCGCCCGTTGAGAGACTTTGACTTCTTATAATTAATCCAATTGTGTACTGACTTAATTGACATACGTTACATTGCATACATCAAAAATAACACAGACTATCACTACATCTTCTAATGAAATAATCATCTGAATAATCGCTCATGTTTTCTGATGATTTCAGAAACCAAAGTAATAAAAATTGTCTTAAAAGTCTGTAGTTTTTTTCCCCACCGCTTAAAGCGAAAAAAGTATATAACCATTAATTCTTTCTATCATCTAATCTACCAAATCTAATCGATTCCATTGACGCTGTAGTAACCTGAAGAGTTTGTTTGTTTGTTTGGTTTAACGTGCTAATCTCAGGAACTACTGGTCCGATTTGAAAAATTCTTTCAGTGTTAAATAGCCCATTTATCGAGGAAGGCTATACAATATCACGCTAAGACAAATAGGAGCGGAGCACCAATGCAGACTGTTTCGAAATCGGGGATTTTATTCCTATTGAGAGCTTACACTGCGTGCGCTGCGTAAACGGTTACAATTTTGCAAAAGTATCATGTATGACGTATGACAGACTTGTTCCCATATAAAGTACTAAATCAAAATTCCGCTACAGTTCCCGCAGGATTTGTGAAAAACCGGCCTCCCGGCCGTTCGCTAGTGCCATAAAAATGTTCTAACAAAAGAGATCATTCTCGTTTCATACATTTTTGAGCACTTTTTATAGTGCCGGCCAACAAAAAAAAATGGCGAGTCTCATTGGTCAAGCGCGTTCAAGCAAACAAACTAACAAATTTTTGGCTGATATTAGTATAGATATACTCACGTTTTCCAGAACACGCATACACCGGTCAGCCTTTCTAAGCACATCAACCTCTGCACTGGTCCAACTGCTCGCGGGTGACTCCAGCCTCCCCGCGCAGTCCTGTATCGTGCGCACGATGTGGTCCACTCCGCCCAAGTTCCGGAGCTCCTCTTTGAACCATTCCCCTGCACGCTTCGACGTCAACGACAGTAGTGTTTCCATAGCCAAATGACCCACCTAGAACAAAAAATTATAATTTTGGGAGAATGTAGTCGGAGAAAACGTGTTTGGCTTTATAACATGGCTTAGTACTATGGGCGGGGCACATACTTCGAAGAGCCGATGGACATTGGGGTCCTAAAGGGTTAGTCAACCCCCCACCAGGTGGACTGACGACATTAAGCGAGTCGCAGGGATTCGCTGGATGCAGGTGGCTGAGTATTGTGATGTTTGGGAGTCCCTACAGAAGGCTATGTCCTGCAGAGGACATCCATCGGCTGATATGATGATGATGATGATGATGATGATGATGATGATTAGTGCTATATTAGAATGGCTTTCTAGAACTGCCTCTGGGTTTGGCTGGGCGCAGTGAATAACTTGAGCCAAGAAAAGCAAATAATCACAAATAATAAATCGCTAGTCATTTCACACCTAATAATTAACTAATTAACATGTTCTCGAATTATTGAAAATAATAAATTCCATTAATAAGCTTAGCACAACGTACATAATTTAAAATAAATAAGTTATGAAATGATATGAATTTTCTACCTTCATTTCTAATTTGTTTGTTGGTAAACAGTACTTGTCAAGTAGGGCTGTAGGAATATCCTCACCCCTACATCCATTCATCACAAGTCTGGGACTTCGCTCAGGTCAGGATTACAATCTCACCTGATGGTAAGTGATGATGCAGTCTAAGATGGAAGCGGGCTAACTTGTTAGGAGGAGGATAAAAATCTTCACAACTTTTCGGTTTCTACACGCTAAATCGCTTGGCGGTACGACTTTTCGTCGGTAGGGTGATAACTAGCCACGGCCGAAGCCTGCCATTAGCCAGACCTGGACCAATTAAGAAAATCTCAATCAGCCAAACCGGGGTCGAACCCAGGACCTCAGTTTTGTATATCCACCGCACATACCACCACCACCACTGCGCCTCGGAGGCCATCATAGGTTAAAGCAAAATGAGCATATAATTAATTTATAGAATACTTACTGTGATATTCTCTAAATCTAGATGGTTAGCTTTGCCTTGACTTTTGATTTCAGCACATAGCTCCCGCACTCTCTCCTGCGTTTTTGCAAGTTGAGCGGAGGTTAACCCACAGTCATCAAGGGCATTTCTATAATAAAATTATTTTAATTAATTTAATTATATACTGTTATACTAAAAAACAAAAGTAGTAAAATTAAAAAAAAAAATTGAAAAATAATGAAATACATTTATTGATAAAATTCATTTTTGTATTTACTCATTTAATAAATATAAATAAGATATGCATTTATTAAACAAAGATCTATATAAAGATGATCAATCAGTATCCCAGTTGAGAGAAGTATCACTTCCAGATTTCATTAACAGGGTCATTAACCTATCACAGAGGTCATTGCTCTTGGTCATACATGAGAAAGTGCACATGTGTAGATTTGATTTACATTCTTGATAATTCATACATATATTTACTATTAGGACAGCTTTTCTTACAAATCAAATTTTAAATGCATTTTTACATATTAAACGTGGTTAACCTTAATTTAGAAATACTGCATGAACTCATCTAAATTAAATTAGACCACTTTTTGTATTACATTCATGTAAAAAATATGTTGCCATAAATATTCATATTAGATTTTTAAATCTTCCAAAAAAAAAAAAACATTTTGCTTAATGGAATCTAATAGGATTCCATTACAGAGTAACAATAATGAGAAAATCAAAGATAACTCACTTGTGTGATACATCAGACTCAAGTAGATTCAACATTAGCTCCAGCGATTCCCTATCCAGATCCATATTTAGACGATCTTGAGACAGTACAAACATCACTGTTGCCGTGCACAGACCTAAGCTCTGAAATAAAACAATATGGATACATTCATAACTATATCTCAAATCTCAATCAACAAATCTTTTTTTTTATTCTATACAAGTTAGCCCTTGACTACAATCTCACCTGATGGCAATTCAGGATGCAATCTAAGATAGAGGCAGGCTAACTTGTTTGGAGTAAGAAATCCACACTCCTTTCGGTTTCTACACGACATCGTACCGGAACGCTAAATCACTTGGCGGTACATCTTTTTCGGTACTACTACTAGCCACGACCGAAGCCATCAGCCAGACCTGGGCCAATGAAGAGAACCTCAATCGGCCCAGCCGGGGATTGAACCCAGGACCTCTGTCTAGTAAATCCATCGCGCATACCACTGCACCACAAAGGTCAAATCACAATCTGCTCATCTATACTATTTTTTTTAAAGAGGCAAAGTTTTTAGTATTGTAGGGGACAATCTATAGATCTACTGAACCAATATTGAAAATTCTTTTACTACTAGAAAGGCACATTATTTGTGAGTGTCATGGGCTATTTTATCCCTGCATTCTCACGGGAACGGGAACCACGCGGGACTTAGGCTAGTCATGTATACTATTATTATAAATGCAAAAGTATGTTTGCTTGTCTATCTGTGTTAGTTTTAACTGTACTTGACATTGATTAATTTCAGTATAGAGATAAAATGCACCTTGGAGCATAACATATGCTTTTATTCCTGGAAAATTCATGGTTACAACAGACAGACTTACTTTTATAATATTAGTATGGATGGGAATGTATTGTTGGTTGTAATACAACAAAAGATTAATGTAGCTCAGAGTAATATTATTCTTGGTCTACAGGTAATCATCATCTATGATTATTGTAAGATTAATGTAATATGTCCATTCAATGGGGATGATGACTAGGTTTGAATATATTGATTTTTATGATACATTCGGGTAAATAGGGTCAATGTTAACTAATTTATACATAAAAAGCAAAGATTGTCTGGATATTTGCAAAATAAATGAGATTATAAAATTTCAAAAACTATTAAATTATTTTTATCGTAATTAGAAGAAAATTTATACAGTTTTAGCTTCCTTACATTAAATGTGACATTTTTTAATACATGAACTATAAAGATAAACGCACAAATAACAAAGATATTAGTAATTTTGTTTGAACGCGCATACAAATCTAACGATCATTACATTGCCTATGACGTCATTTTTTCGAGCCATTTTGTATGGGGCGTTTTTCAGGGATCCGCGGCAGCGCCGCAAATCTGACTCTTTAAATCCCTGTAGCTCCGAAAGTAATGATCTCAGATACCCTGTTCCTTTTACAAAATTGCTTTACTATTAGTATACTCTTAATTTATATACAATTTAAAAAACTGTCATCATCCCTATTATCTATAATGTTTGTGACATTGATAAATAATAGTCACAACATTGATAAATAGATGTTGAGTAGTTAAATGAAATTTATCATTTTATGACAATTTTAACATTCACTAGTACAGCAGTTATTATTTGTCAAGACTACCATAAACATGATATACCTACAAATGGTATAAATATAAAACCTCAGTAGCTCCATAGTATAGATAGGGGAGATAATATCTATGGTGTAATGGTGCAGGTCATTCACATTTACATAGTTATAGCAAATGTACTTTATGCAAAGTAGAATCATCTTAACTGTTATTATAAAAGCAAAAATTTTTTGCACAGATTAAGTAGACTTTCACACCTTAACTATTTAACCAAGCATTGAAAAAAATGTATTATTTTTATTAAGGGTACAGAAAAGGACACAGGGTATCTTTACAGGCTACTAGTCAGGCAAAACCAATATTTTTCTGGAATTTTCTCCAGTGCTTGTTTGTGTAAACTTTTTGGGACAGCCTGTGTAGCGTTGCAGCAGCTGTACACTCACACATTGTTTGTTTGGTTTGTTTTACTACCCACTAAAGATATTTTTTTCTGTTTTTGTTTTTTTTTTTTTAAATAAAAACTATTTGCCATATTTTTTTTAATTATGACCAATATTCCTATTACCCTCCAACTAGTCGGGAAAGACTGCTAGGAGTGGGTAGGACAATAGACCAACGGGACGGGGACTGAACCACCACCCCTCGGTTATGAGTCTAACTGCTCTTACCGTTGAGCTATTTAGGCTATATACCTTCTAATATTGTATAATTAACTATAATAGTAAAACCAACTGTGGTTTGTGTTAAATTTGTTGGTTAGGCTTAATTTCAATATGTATATTGTATAATAATAAATAAAATAAATATTAATCTTTTGTATGTTTGACACTCAATAATAGCAGAATGGTTAAACCAATATCAAAACAATTTGACACAGAGATATTTCTTTGCCTGAAATGGCAACTAGACTACTTTTTATCTCTACAATATTACTACAGGTAAGTGATTTTTGTGTCGGACACAGTTAGAATAATATGTATTTTAATCTCTAGAATACCTCCTATACACAACTGAACATATCTCATTGTGATGACAAAGATTGTCAAGTTACAGGAAACATGAGAAAAAAACTGTAGGTCTACCAAAAACATAGACAGGGTTTGAGACCATGGTATTTGGAAGTCCTATATCCAGCAGAGAGCAGTCCATTGGCTGATAATGATAATGATGATATTTTAAAATCAATAATATAAATAGATCAATCAATAATTCTATATAGATGCTCAATAAATATAAATAGCCTCAATAGTTCAATGGAAAAAGCAGTTGGACCTATCACCGAGGTATGGTGGTTTGATCCCTGCCCTTGGTCTATAGTCGTACCCACTCCTAATACAGTCTTTCCCAACTATATTGAAGGGGAATCGGAATATTGGTCATAATTTAAAGATATAGCATTTTGATAATACAAATAATAATTACCTGATCATTGGTGGCATCGTGTAAGGCGCTAAAGAACTTCTGTACGGTGCCGTGCGCACGTAAATGCATACGAAACGCGGGCGCCGTACATTTACTAGCTAGCGTTATAGCGGACAAGCATCGCGTAGACATTGGATTGTTGTCCTAAAAAACACAAATGATTTTACTAAATCGTTCTTTCGTTATCAACCCATATTCGGCTCACTGCTGAGCTCGAGTCTCCTCTCAGAATGAGAGGGGTTAGGACAATCGTCCACCACTCTGGCCCAATGCGGATTGTCAGACTTCACACACGCAGAGAATTAAGAAAATTCTCTGGTATGCAGGTTTCCTCGCGATGTTTTCCTTCACCGTTTGAGACACGTGATATTTAATTTCTTAAAAAAAAAATCGTTTACTAAATAATCAAGTATATTTGTAACTGGACAGACAGAATGTCCAGTTACAAATATACTTGATTATTTTATAGAGGAATAACAAGCTAAATAGTAACATAAAATATTACTATTGCTATTATAAAAAAAGGAAATTACATCATGTCATTCACAGAAATAGCAAGCCAATTCACTATCTTTGATGGTATGCTATTTTACATATACGAAATTGAGATTCTATGTAACAAATGTCATCTGGTGCCTACTGGTGGATATCATAAAGTAGGTAGATGACATTTCACAATTGATTTGATGTTTATTTTAAAAGGTTGATAATAAAGACCAAAATAGCGAATAGGCCAGCTGAATCATTAATAATGCAGTCATTTAATAAGATTATAGTTCAAAGGCTGATCCAATTGGGTAAAATTTGGTCTGACTTATTATGACATACTTGAACACTATTTTGCCAAAATCATAAGTTATGATAATTTGTCAGAATAAACTAAACCTTTTTTTAAAACAAAAGCTGTATTTTTATAGGTATTAATCAACTTGGTGTAAACATTATTATGACTACCTGTAACCTATACAAAATAACTTCTGAATGGTGCTGTTGGTATATGCATTGTTATGATCTCAACAATTTTATAAGATAGATAGAAGATAGACAATTAACATAATATTTATGGAACCTGCAGACAGTGTTAAGTCAAGATGTAATATTAAAAGGAAACAGAAGTAATGTAACAGTATAATGATAATTCATACCTGCAATGCATCTAGGAGATATTCAACATCATCATTGAATTCTTGGAATTCTCCAATCTCTTGTATTTGATGTGCTTTTTTAACATTCCGCACAACAGTGTAGTACTGAAAGTAATCATTTTATTTTAATAATTTAAACCAAAGCAAATAATGTAATAAATAATAATAATAATAAAAGCCTTTATTCAGAGTTTGTATATAAATTCTGTTTGTCCCCTAGGACAAAGGCCTCCTCCAAACTTTTCCACAACTCCCTATCCCTTGCAGATTTTGCCCAGTTGCCTCCTGCCACCTGTCTTACTTCGTCCGCCCATCTCTGTTTTGGTCTTCCTCCCGGAGGAAGACCAAAAATGTAATAATAGGCTTTATTATTTTTTTTGATGTTTGAAAAGTTTGAAAAATACATAATTTTTAAATTGAGTTTTATAAGAAATCCTTGACTTATATTGATTAATGTTGATATATTTTGGACTATATGAAATTAATATTGTTTATATTCAATTTGATGTGAGTCAACTACACTATTATTATTGCTATTACCTCTTTAGCTTCCTTAGCACATCTAACACTTGTATAAGGTTTAACAGGTTCATCCATGGTTGGACCATCCAATATAGGATGGGCTGCTCTATATCTTGTGACTCTTGTAAGTTCTTCAGGTACCTCCACAGCTGGATTGCTGACATCTGGTGTTCCAGCCTGCTCAGGCCTTGGAGTTTCATTTCCTTTCTGAATAATGGAAATTAATTTATGTTTAAAGATATAAACAGGAATGACTTTGCTGAAGTAATTTAAAGTTTCTATACTTTGCTTGGACTTGGGGAGTAAATTAGTGAATGCATTGACAAATATATTCACAAATATATTCATGGAATTGTGCAGGTACCAGGGTCCATTGTGTGGCAAAGGCAGAGAGAAAACCTCCGAACAGAGCCCTGGACTTGTGACCAATAGATGTAAGGTTAAGGAATTCCTTTCCTTAACCCTGCAAAAAAAGTAATTGAGTGAAACGAAAATTTGTTGAAAGGGAGAGCTAAATAAATTTTACTTCAGTAATGAGTTTTAAATTTTCATCTCATTATTAAAATAAGGTATTTACTGTTTAGTATACATGAGAACTTTCTGAGAGGAGACTCGAGCTCAGCAGTGAGCCGAATATGGGTTGATGACGATACATGAGAATCTGCATTCACCTGCAATAACTTAATTTAAAATTTTCAAGAGAAATAAATGATTCAGAAAAACAGCTACTAGCTGATCAAAGTGGTTTCTTGGATGAAGTTACTCCAATTCAAACTAATATCTTTGCAAACCGACTCTTGTTCAATGACTAAGGAGTCTGAAAAGTAAACACTCCACTCCAAATCCTAATGAGTATCAACATCCACATGTCAATGTCCCACAACAAGGGTGTGATTAGTGTTTGTTTTTTATTAATCACAGATTAGCCGTACAAAAAAATCGTTCCTATTACATCCCATTGCTACACAAGAGAGACATGACATTGCAATATGACAAAATTATCTCATTATCTGTTGCTGCACATCATAATTATGCCAATTTAATTTAAAAAAAACTTGTCAAGAAATCCTACTTGGGTAAAGAATTGTATATAATAACACTTATACCTAACTACTTACATCATTTGCCCATTCATGTTTATAAAGATGTCTTCTTTTTCTAGCTGGTAGAGGTGAAGGGTTATCGTTAACCAGTGATTTACTTTTGAATATGGAACCTTTTTTCTTTGTGATAACTAACTTAACACTTGGCTTATCCTCCATATGTTCTTCGTCCATTCTCTGAGGTGACTTGAATACATCATCCTGATGACATTTCTGTGATTCTTCCTCTGAAAACTCATGTGGACAACTGTTATATGCTGAGTCTGAAGATTGTGTTTGAATTTGAGCCTCACTTGCCTCATTAGGTGACTTTGTACTACCCATGTGCAAGTCCTGGGGAGCATCATCAGCATTTGCTTCATTTGGTTCTACTTCTTCTGTATCAGAATTATGATCAATATCTTCATCATGTTGTTCAGTATTACTAGCAAGTTGTTCTTTTATACTTGCTAATGTCTCATTGTCAGCTCCTGATGAACTAGGACTTGAATGTTTACTGTATTTTCCTTTATGCTTTTGCTTCTTATGTGGTTTCTTATGTGTAACCTTTTCATTATTACTATTCCCTGATAGTATGTCGATAAGTTCTTCTGTAGCCAGTTGAGATTCAGACTCATTTTCAGTCACTTGTTGAGTTTTAGACGAGGTTACAGTTGCAGCTGCAGTATTGTCAGCAACTGTTTCATTTCTTCTTTTGCCTTTTTTATTTTCTTTCTTTAAATCACTAACAGTTTTTATTACTTGCTTACTTGTTATTCGAGATGCTACACTGTCTAAATAATCGTCATTTTCACTATAATTTATATTTGGTCTATTTCTTCTTGATCTACCACCTATAACTTCTGGTGGTTTTGGTTCCGGTTGTGGCTTTTTAGTCTGCTTATCTAATTCCAATTTAGCCAGTCGAGCCTCTGTGTGATCCAATTGTTTATTTTTCTTTGATTCTTTTTCTTTTTCATGTGTAGGTGACGCTAGAGTTTTGTATAAATCGTAATTATCAGAGTCAGGTAATGGGGAAGTAGACTTTTTAACAGATTCATCTTCTGAATGTTTGTGATGCTTTTTATGTGCCTTGTGTTCTTTCTTTTCTTTTTTCTTCTCTTTTTTAATTTCTTGACTGAGACCTGCACATTTAATAGTAATTTTGAGCCCCTCATGTTTGGGAGAACATATAGTTTCCACTGTAGGACTTTTTTTGTGATCAGACCCCATATCAGAGTGTGTGTCCAGGGAAGAGTGTCTATCTGAACCAGGCGATGTAAATCCTTCGTTAGAATCTGTACTAACTATTCTTGATGTACCTTTAGAAATTCTGAGCACTATAGGTGGTGGTTTGCGGTCATCATTAGCATCTTTACTAGTAGACGTAGACGGACTCATCACCTCAGTTTCTGCTGGGCTTTTTGAGGGACTCATAACCAAAGGACTGGCCTTAGGAGATAGTGCCTTTGGATGCATTGACTCATAACGTACAAATTCAGGAATTGGACTATTGCTTCCATCTTCTGCATAATTTATTACCTTGTCCCGATTTCTAACCAAATATCGCTTGTTCGGAGGTTGTGAATTTTCAGCAGTTGATTCCTCCTTCTTTGATGCTTTGGTAGCAAAATTCCTTTTATTTTTACTCTTTTCAGAGTTACGTCTTGGTAATTCTGGTGATGAAGAGTCTCTATTGTACCTACTTCTTTTAGTAGTTTTCTTTTCTCTAGCAGAGCCTGGGTGCTCAGGCGAAAGTGGTGCAGCCGGTACAGGGGGAGCATATGTAATTTGTGGCACTGGTGGGTAAAGTTCTGCATTTCGTGATTTAAAAAACTTCTTAGGCTTTGGAGGTGGTTGCTCAGTTTCAACTGCTGGCACTGTTAAAGGACTGTTCTGGTCTTGGACAGGTTTTTTATGCACATTGTTAGGATATGCTGGAATAAAGATAGAGAATTGATGAGAGTGTGTAAATCAATATATGTAAATAAGTGTCTGTCTGTGATTAAAAAAAAAACTGTCTTGTTCAAATGCTTATTGTTATTATCACAATACCAAAACAGAAACTTCTTTAACATTTCCATCTGTCTGACCAGGCTAATCTTGGGGACAGCTGGACCTTTCACTTATTGGAACTTTCACTGGAAGATAGAGGTCATTGAGCAACATAAAGCCTACTATTTAACCCGGATATTCCATGGTTCCCGCGGGATTTGTGAAAAACTGCATTTCACACGTACGAAGTAACAGACGTCCGCCTGTCGTTTATAAGTGGTATTGTAGGAAAGGTTATTGAAATTAGGACATTGGAACTAGTTTCGTTACTATGTTATGCTATAATAATACGATTATTGTAGTATTTATTTGTATACAAAGTTATGTTTATACACTAAACTTCAAGGCCAAACAAGAATGTAAGGTACTCACCGTAAGGAGCGCTCCGAATAGAAGTGAAGCTTGTAATTCCCCACTTGCCCACCGTTCCCGCCGATCGGGCAGCCGAAGGGCAATTACTGTTTTCTCTAAATAGAGCACTGTCCAGCGGCACAGCCACGCTGCCGCTTCGGCCTCTGCCCCAGCGCGACATGCTGATAATTTCATCAAATTTGATGACACCTGCGCCGTCTTACCAAATCAATCAATTCTCGAAATGTCAAAGATGCAAGTTACACATGGCTTCTTGGATCACCAATTTCAAGTTATTTTCAACTTAAAAACGTATCAACACTTCTCTCACACTCATTAGACTTTCTCCAATAGCAATGAAAACACAACCCATAAAGATAACACACCCGCCATTTTTACAGGAGCTATGTACTTTCTTTACGGACGCATTCGAATGTATTTGTATGATAACAATCCTCCGATAACTCGAGTCCGACGTTATAACAACTTACATTACGATTACAGATTTTCTTTGAACTTTTGAGGTAGTTAATTAATGTTGACTCAAACATTAATAATGACAAATAGGACACAGTCACAAAGTGCGATGTTGTCATCTCATAACACCAGCAGCGCCATATTGGAAAAAGCAAAAGCAAAACAAGGAAGCAAATTACAGCCAATAGAGAGCGCGGCGAATTTCATAGACAACTCTTGCTAGAGATGTAGATGTAATTTTCTTTTTTCTTAACTAAAGATATTTTCTTTTTTCTTCTTTCTTCCTTCTCACCTCTCTGTTTTAGCTTCAATTTAAACTTAAATAAACTACATTATTACAACTATATAAATTATTATTCATAGATCGCTAATGGACTCCAAAGAGTAAATTACTATACAAGGTAAAGAAACTTCGCTTTTGTGTCATACTTTTCGCACTTTGATATATCGATATTTCGATTTATCGATATTTTTTAGATTTTTCGGCTAAGTTTTAAAAAGTTTATTTCAGTTCAGTTTATTATTGAACAAACTTGTTGAACATATTGAATTCTAAAAAAAATTGAAACAATTTAGTATTTATTAAAATTCACAATTTTTCTATGTAACTAGATTTCAAATAAGTAAATTAATATAATAAAACCCACTTTTCCGCTGCACTACAACAAGACAGTAATTTTTCATAACCTCTCTTTTTAACTTCGCTCACTGCTAATCAGACCTTATTGATGGACCATAGTATCTCTTTTGCCGTTTATGGGGTAAAGTTTTGTCTAAAGGTAAGGTACATAGCTAGCTATCTGAATATAGTATTTTTTTTAATAGAAAAGTACTTTTCATTTTAGTGATGTTAGTGTTATTTTCGATAATATGCAAATAAATAAACTAAAAGACAATATATATTATAAATAAAATACGGTAGAGAATTTTTATGATGTTATTATATAGTTCAAATAATAAAAAAAATAAATTTGTTAAAAAATTTCGAGTTTCGATATCTGTGTTTCAATATCGAACTATTGAGGTATCGTCTATAAAAATATTAGTAATAAATATCGATATTTTAAAATGAAAATATCGCTATTTCGTTAATTCGAATATCGATATTTTATCAACAGCCCTACAGTTTTGATTTTGTTTGACATTTTTTGAATATGAAATAAGAATATAACAAAGATTACAGTGTATTATGGAATATAATATGAAACTGTCACACGATGCATAGCATAGTTATTATTTATTCGATAGAAAATATATATTAGAGAATTATTAATGAAAACATATTACAGTAGTATCTAATAATCTGTGTAGAATAGAATACATTGTCGCGTGATCTGAACTGATCTTTGAGTTTGGGCGCGAGCAGTCAGCAAATCCCAAAGAACATAAATATTGGACATGCTGTGCTGTGTGCCTTTCTGCAGGAACGCTGCAGGCAATGTTCGCACAGCAGAGGGCATGGGTAAGGACGAGGGGATTACTTTTCACGGGTGAGTGTATTTGAGTTGCCTTGTAGTGTGCGTCTCATCACACTTGTTACATACCTCGCCCTTCCAGCGAAGCTGTATCACCAGTCAGCCATTCACCCATTACAAATTGGCACACTTTAATCTTACACTGAATTGTCACTAGCCGACCGTCAGGTCATTAACAAACATTAACTTGTTCAGAGAAGCGATGTTAGAGTAGAAACTAATTGTCTGCAGCAATTTGAGCAGTTTGTATAAGTAAATGTTTATTTCCAGTTTTCCTAGTGAAACATGTCTACGTGCAGCTTGGCTCAGAGCCCTCGGCAAACAAGACACTCACCTGCCAGACTCTGCTGTGATCTGCTCTCAGCATTTTCTAAGTGATGACTTCAGCGAGACCGAAAGTGGCTCAAGGCAGATTGTTCCCGGCGCCATTCCTTCAACAGTGCTGGTAATGTTTACAAAAAAAAATCATTGGTAGCCTATGTGTGGGCTTCAGATCATAAGTTCAAATTCTGTTTACAGGCCATGAAATATTGAGAACCTAACTAATAGTATATCTGTCATTAGCAACCTATGTTCCGCTCACTGTTAAGCATGAGCCACCTCTCAGAATTAGAGGGGTTAGGCCTTAGTCCATCATGCTGGGCAAATGTGGATTGACAGACTTCACACACCCAGAAAATTATGAAAATTCTCAAGAATGCAGGTTTCCTCACAATGTTTTTCCTTCACAGTTGTAGACACAATTTGAAAAACATGCACAAATTGAAAAGTTGGAGGTGCATGCCCTGAACTGGATTCTAGAGCTACATCCTCCAAATCAAAGGCAAATGTCATATCCACTGGACTATAATGTCTCTGTACATGTATATGTGTATGTCTGTATGTGACTCAAACTAACAGCTATCTACTGTATTTGCAGGTATGCACAATGTGCCTGGACAGTGGCAGCAAGCAGTTGCTAATGAGTAAATACAACTTGGATGAGGCATACCAAGAGTTTGTTGGTCTTCCTGTAAGTTGTTCACTTTGATTTAAACTAATTGTATGAGATATAATACACATTTATTTCTTGACTGCCTGGCAGTATAATAGGCTATTTCACACTTTTTGTAAAAAAAATTTCATTATCCTTTTATCATATTGTTGAAAATATATCATATTTTTGAGGCTTAATTTTTCCCAAATTTTATTTTTAAAATTAACTTGTGACATACAGTGCAAAACTCTGTCCTAAATATATTATCTGTGACATTAAGTTAATTAACTTTTGTTTACTACATTTCACATTAAATTAATTTATTTATATTCACACCAAAAGGTAAATTGAGTTTGACCACCTAAATCTTAAGTAAAAAATTGTCATATTTTGTCAAATGTTTGTTTATTATAATACTATGACATCACAAAATGGATGACAGTGTTTTTGGTGGCTGGAAAATACATTAAATACACAATTTTTATGTTAAAAATTCCTTAACACTACATCCATTGGTCATAAGTCCAGGATTCTGCTCGGGGTTTTTCTCTCTGCCATATGATGGACTGGTCACCTGCTTGGTGAATCCATTGATTACAGAGATATTTGTGGTTTATTTTGGGCCCTTTTTCCAAATAGGTACTACATGAAATGACTATTGTTTATATATTAATTTTGATATGAGTCAACAGCCTTATTATACTGTCAGATGCTTCAGAGTAATGTTTGAACAGTGCAGTTGTTTCAGTTGTGTGATCAAGGGAACCTGCAACAAACACTTTGTGTACAATGTGCTTACAGACTGATAAACATCATCAGATTTAGAGACGACAGCTTGAGAACCCGCTCACTGATGAAGGACTTGGTTGAGAAACATGAAGTTGTGAGTGCTTGATACATATTATTATGCATGTTTAGTCTTGTTATCCATGTTGTGTCATGCAACCAGTCAAAAAAGTAACCATGAGCAGTTGAGTCTTAGGTTAGTAGATGATATAATAGGCTAGTATACACTTTTTTAAAAAATTTCTTTCTTCTTGCCTTGTCTTATAGGAATTGTATAGTTATCCTATATAATCCTTTGTCTTAATTCAGCGTAAAATCAATTTCCATTCCAAATTTCAGCCAAATTGCTTCAGTAGCCGTAGCCTAGAAGAGGAACAAATCTACTTACGCATTTACACACACACACACACACACAAACTTTCGCCTTTGTAATATTAGTGTGATTATTTTAAAATATTGCTTTTAACCTCTTTTTTTAATTCTTGTAGTTCTTCCATGGAATATCTGAGTACTCAATATGCATATAATGTGACACATGTTTCAGATAACAAACCAACATATAGAAATAATAAAGCGAGACAAAGTACTTTTAAAAAGCAAATTCGTGATTACATCCCTCGGACCAGACCACTGTGACATACACATTGTAGAAGAGCAAGAAGACAAACAGACAGAATCAGTAGACACTGGACACAGTGGTGATGACACAGTTGTTGTGAAAATTGAAAGTCTTGACTCTATGTTGGTAGATACAAACATGGAAGTGAAAAAGGAATATGATGAAGTTGTAGTACCTCACGGACAAGTATCTGACAAAGGCACAGTGTTTGTTGAAGTACCAACTTTGTTGAAGTGTGAAAACATTCCTTATGAATGTACAATTTGTGTAGAGGATTTTCTCTGTGAAGAAGATTACATTGCTCATATGCATATGCATCTTCAGGTGAGATTTCCATTATTGTTTATACACCGTGCTAGTTTCACCGCCTGTAAGCCGCGCCGACATTTATTAGTCCAGTACAAGAAAACCCTTAACAAAATTAAAAATGACCTTAAGCTAATTCACACACTAGCGAAAAACTATATTAAATTTATGGAATAATTTAAACATCCTGTTTAAATTTGTTTTCTAAGTATGAAGTCATTGAACAATGACCTAGTTTAGGCTAAAGTGAATGACTTCGAAGGGACCGACGAGCCGCATAGCGGCATCGCGGCGAATAGGTAGGTGTTTGAAAATACAGGATGTTTTAAAATAATCAATTTTTTAAAGTGTGTGTGACAATCGTAACTCCTGAAATTGTAATTTGTTTTTTTTTTATAATAGTGCTATTAAAAAAAAATTGAAGGAGTTACGATTGTAACAAAGTTACAAAAAACGATTATTTAATAGGTAATATACATTGGGTGCACCACAAGCAGGTGAGGTTGGCAGTTGGGGAGACTGACTGGTACTAGCCTCCCCCTTACACCCCAGATGGACCGACGAGGCTCTGGCGACCGACGAATGGCGGTATATCCATTCCCACAGGCTAGATTACGAAATGCCTCAGGCCGGTGTCGGGCAGCAGCGACACCGGCGCGAGTAATCTAGCACTGCGCTGACCAACCCGCATGCCCAGCGTGGTCAGTACTGGGCAAAACTTTGTATGGACGGCAAAAACAAAACACAGCCCCTAGTCCCCGGCAGCCCCGCTATTCCTGGCTCTGGCAGCGGTTATGGTAACGGCGGGGCAAGGGGTGTTAAGAATCTCCGGCAGAGATTCCGCTGCCAACCCCGACGACTAGACCTGGCAACATACAACGCACGCACTTTGAGGTCCGACGAAAAGGTCATCGAGCTGGAAGAAGTTATGAGCAAGTTGCACTGGGATATCATAGGATTGTCTGAAGTCCGAAGAGAGGGGGAGGGCTCGATAATCCTTGAATCCGGCAACATGCTCTACTACTGGGAGGGCGACCAACAGTCCCAGGGTGGTGTCGGATTTATCGTTCACAAGTCCCTCGTGAACAATGTTGTAAAAGTCGAGAGTGTGTCGAGCAGGGTAGCGTTCCTGGTCCTCCGAATTACCAAACGGTATTCGTTGAAGGTTATACAGGTTTACGCACCGACCTCGACACATCCCGACGAGGAGGTAGAGGTATTGTATGAGGATATTTCTAAAGCCATACATGCCTCAAACTCTTATTACAATGTTGTGATGGGGGATTTTAACGCAAAGCTGGGCGAACGTAGCGGTTCAGAGTTGAAAGTGGGACGATTTGGATATGGGCAACGGAACGATAGGGGCCAAATGTTGGCTGACTTCATGGAGAAGGAGGGCCTCTTTATGATGAACTCCTTCTTCAAGAAGCCACCACACAGGAAATGGACCTGGATGAGCCCCGATGGTTCCACGAAAAACGAGATCGACTTCATCTTGTCTACCAGACGGCAAATATTCAACGATGTTTCTGTGATCCATAGGGTGAAAACCGGTAGCGATCACCGAATGGTTAGAGGCACGTTGAATATCAACATTCAGCTGGAACGGTATCGACTGGTGAAGTCTACGCTCCGACCTACTCGTGCCCATATTCAAAACCCCGAGTCCTTTCAACTAGAACTGCAGAACCGCTTTGATTGCCTAGCAAATTGCGAAACTGTGGACGATCTGAACAACAGGTTCGTGGAAACTGTCCATTCCGTTGGGTCTAAGTTCTATAAGACCCACCGTGCGAAAAGAACCAAAAAGTTCTCGGACCAAACACTTAAACTCATGGAAGAGAGGCAAGAAATGAGATTACAGTCTTCAGCAGATGCGTCAAAATACCGACAAATCAGTAGACAGATCTCTAAGTCGCAAACCAGCGACTTGCGAAATTTCAATACCGAGCGTATCAAAAATGCGATTGAAAATAATCGAGGCTCGAAAGTTTTCGCCAGAGATCTGTCTATTGGACAGAGGCAGCTGACGCGTTTGAAGACCGAACACGGTAATCTAATTTCTTCCAAGCCCGAGTTACTAAGTGAGGTCGAGAAGTTCTATGGACAGCTATACACGACTACTCAGCAGCCTGTTGCCAATTTGGCTAAAGACCCCAGAGCCAAGTTGACCCGACACTATACCGAAGATATCCCGGACGTCAGCCTATACGAGATTAGTGTGGCTCTCAAACACCTGAAGAACAATAAGGCGCCAGGTGAGGACGGAATCACAGCAGAACTCCTGAAAGCGGGTGGAAAACCGATACTTAAAGTCCTTCAGCGATTGTTCAATTCTGTCATTCACGAGGGCACGACGCCTGAGGCGTGGCATAGGAGCGTGGTGGTTCTGTTCTTCAAAAAAGGTGACAACACCTTGTTGAAGAATTACAGACCCATCTCGCTGCTAAGCCATGTTTACAAATTGTTCTCGAGAGTCATTACGAATCGTCTCGCTAATAGGTTTGACGACTTCCAGCCTCCCGAACAAGCCGGTTTCCGAAAAGGCTTTAGTACCATAGACCACATCCATACGCTGCGGCAGGTTATACAGAAGACTCACGAGTATAACCAGCCACTTTGCTTAGCGTTTGTGGACTATGAGAAAGCCTTCGATTCGGTGGAAACCTGGGCTGTGCTAAGGTCATTGCAGAGATGCCGAATTGATTACAGGTATATCCAAGCGTTGAAGTGCTTGTACGAAAACGCCACTATGTCAGTCCGTATTCAGGATCAGACTACGAGGCCAATCCAGTTGCAGCGAGGAGTGCGTCAGGGAGATGTGATCTCTCCGAAGCTATTTACCGCCGCACTGGAAGACGTCTTTAAGCTTCTGGACTGGAGCGGACTTGGCATCAACATCAATGGCGAGTACATCACTCAACTGCGGTTCGCGGATGATGTAGTCATCATGGCACAGACTCTGGATGACCTTAGTACCATGCTCAATGACCTCAGCAGCGTCTCTCAACAGGTGGGCCTGAAAATGAACATGGGCAAAACAAAAATAATGTGTAATGCTCATGTATCGCTCCACCCAGTTATAGTTGAGAACGCTGCACTCGAAATTGTAGACGAATACATATACCTAGGACATATGATCCAGTTAGGTAGGTCCAATTTCGAGAAAGAGGTGAACCGTCGAATCCAACTCGGCTGGGCTGCATTCGGGAAGCTTCGCGACATCTTTTCGTCCGAAATTCCTCAGTGCCTGAAGACAAAAGTCTTCGAACAGTGCGTGTTGCCAGTGATGACCTATGGTTCCGAGACTTGGTCGCTAACTATGGGCCTCATAAGAAGGCTTAGAGTCACACAGCGGGCGATGGAACGAGCTATGTTAGGAGTATCTCTGCGTGATCGAATCAGAAATGAGGAGATCCGCAGAAGAACCAAAGTCACCGACATAGCTCAACGAGTTGCGAAGCTGAAGTGGCAATGGGCGGGGCACATAGTTCGAAGAGCCGATGGACGTTGGGGTCCCAAAGTGCTGGAATGGCGACCCCGCACTAGTAAGCGCAGTGTTGGCCGACCCCCCACCAGGTGGACTGACGACATCAAGCGAGTCGCAGGGATTCGCTGGATGCAGGCGGCTCAGTATCGTGATGTTTGGAAGTCCCTACAAAAGGCCTATGTCCTGCAGTGGACGTCCATCGGCTGATATGATGATGATGATGATGATGATACATTGGGTACATAATGTGGTATTCCGTTTTAAGACAAAGGAAACTTCGCGGTGTATATGTTCATTGTTCAATGTACAGGTAATATGTTATCGTGTTGTGGGGACTCAATTTCTCGTCTTTGTGTCTGACAGAACAGCGATGCTGACAGTGAATGTGTGACGTCACAAGTGTGTGAGCCTCGTACAGCTGTGAGCTCTAGCTGGCACTCGGCGCACCTCATTGAGCACAAGTCAGTACACTCTAGTAGTGTTGAACACTACTCTACTATCTGTATACATTCTCACACTTGTGCACTTTACAGTTCTGCAGATCAGAGCCTGGCTGATGACTGTCACTCCTCAACACACTTGGCTCAACCTTACAGTAAGTGACTAGCGACTTAATAGTATCATTTTAAATTATGTATTTAATAATAGGAACTGAACCCTTCTATAAAATTTGTATCCTTAGGTCGTTATTCACTGTGTACTATCTTGTACTTTATAATATTCTATGGTATGGTACTAGCTAGACAATTAACAAAAATTTTAATTGTTTTATACATTTTAATCAAACCTTTGTAAATATTCTAGAATAAATTAATGTAAACGAGTAGTCGCCATGTTGCGTTGTATAGTTGTACACTCCACTTTTGTAGTCTCTGTTGTTGGGATCTGATGCAATCATTTATTTATTATTCCAAATAAATGATAACCAGATGAGGGTATATATTTCTTATACCGGATCTCGTACGAATAGTAGCTGCACACGCCGTCCATGAGCATTTATGACTGCTATTATTGAACTTCAAGAAGATAATGAAAATATCTTCTCATTACAGGTATTCCTTTGGCTGCACCTAAAGAAGGCGATACATTTAATAAAGGTGTAAGAAAACGTACCATAAATGACAGCAACAAAGCGAAGACAGACATTAATCCTCACACTGGTGAGAAAAAAAAGCCTTATTCTTGTAACTTGTGCAAGTACGAAGGTGCTCAAAAAGAGCACTTAGTGCGTCATATGCGATCTCACACTGGTGAGAAGCCTTATTCTTGTGACGTGTGCAAGTACAAATGTTCCCAAAAAGAGCACTTAATGAAACATATGCGATCTCACACTGGTGAGAAGCCTTATTCTTGTAACATATGTGATTGCAAATGTGTTCAAAAAATTGATTTAGTGTATCATATGCGAACTCACACTGGCGAGAAGCCTCATTCTTGTAATCTTTGCGAATACAAAAGTGCTAGAAAAAGTGGCTTAGTGAAACATATGCGATCCCACACTGGTGAGAAGCCTTATTCTTGTAACTTGTGCGAGTACAAATGTGCTCGAAAAGAGCATTTAGTGAATCATTTGCGAAATCACACAGGTGAGAAGCCTTATTCTTGTAACTTATGCGATTATAAAAGTTCTCAAAAACACCACTTTGCGGATCATATGCGAACTCACACTGGTGAGAAGCCTTATTTTTGTACGCTATGTGAGTTTAAATGTGCATCAAACTGTAGCCTAGTGAGACATATGCAAACTCACAACAGTGACAAGCCTTATTCTTGCAACAAATGTGAATACAAATGCAAAGTGAAGCGTTCTCTCCAGCTGCACATGCGCAAGCACGCTGGCGACACTGTAACACACACCCACACACTGGCGGGGTCAACAACAACACATGTGTAATTCTGTGTGTGTTCGTTACTCGTTACGTTCTAAGATACCTAACGAGATAACTTTGTCTTTTCCCACTCTTTCGTCCCATCACAACGCAAGAGTAACAATTTTTTTTGTGATGTGCATAATTATGTGATTTAAACGAATGCAATTTCTTTTATTCTCATGCTTTTATCATGGTGTATTTTTACGATGATTTTTCCCGTCGACTTTGTTTTTTAAGAAGAAGATAAGTACGTCTTGACCCCGGCTACGTTTCCGTGCAGATTTTTTTTCTTTCAATTCGTGTAAGTCGACAAATAAAATAAGTGGCACTAAGATAACTATTCAAAACGATGCATTTCTATTAAGTTAAACGAAGAAAAAATAAATAACTATATATCCCATTTTTATGTTTTTTATTTGTGTATCCTAATTCGTAATTAAAATGATCATGGTAATACACACAGAACAATTAAAACTAGCAGGTAAACAGTAAGTATGTAAAATCATAGAGGTAAATCAATAAGGTATGGATTCAGAGTAACCAGAATGAGTCTTCACAAGCATACGCACTGAAGCCGGTGTAAGCCATTAAAAAAAAACAAATGTCACGCGTCTCCTTGACAATTGCTTATATTAACTTTTTTCATAATTTGTATTTCAAAATATAACACTTAACAACAATTACGTATAATCTTATTTCTTTAGTTTTTGTAAACAGTTTTTTAATAATACGGAAAATTACTGATGCGACGCTTCGTGTCGTACCTACTGACTCGAGAATGTATGTCGTTTTTGAATTTTGAATTTAGTACGTATGCGACGCCGTCGTATTCCGTACGCTCCATCTGTATATTATTGATTAATCTGTGGGTATGGGGTAAATCTTTGACAATAGTATTAGTAGTGGACCTCTGGCATTTTACGTCAGATTAGGTATACGATTTATTTTTTGAAAGAATACCTAAACAATAGTAGATTGTTATACAAGGGGCTAAAATACGAGGTAGCTATATATATAGCTATATACGAGGTATTTTTAGGGCCCGAGACGTAAGTCGAGGGCCGCCTAAATAGAAACCGAGTTTATAATGGGTTTAGTCCCACGTGTTACACTCTGCTTTTCACTACGATTGCGAGAAAATAAAATAGTTTAGTAGGTACAATGTTCAATGATTTATTTTAATTGAAAATTAAATGTACAAAGTCTGCAATTTTGGATATTAAGGGAGATGTTTTTACCCGGTAACATAATTTCCGACTACTGTGAAGATGAATAATGAATGTGAGGTAGACGTGAGAGATAATAGTTTAAATAACTCCTTTCGTAAGTAAATCCATTCGTTATTGTTTTCTCCACTTATTAAATTTTTCGTAGGTATTCGTAGGTATCGTAAGTAAGTATTTAAGTAAATGCGTCTCGACTTTGATGGTAACAGATTGAAAATTTTATCCATCTCCAAATTAAGATTACCATATTACTAGATGAAGACAACAATAATATCACTAGATGAAGACAACAATAACAATTATTGTTGAGAAATATGTAAGTTACCGTCACAAATTTACAATGAATTTCTGAAAAAAATCAAGTGTGTATTACCTATTCACGCCAATTTTTTTTAAATTCTCGCTTTTTAATTTTATTTTTTTCATATGAGAAAAAGGCAAAGGTATCACACCGTAAAGGATGTCCCATGTCTTCAAATCTCGCTCTATTCGCAACTCAATAAAATTAAATAAAAAAATAAACGCATTCCACTGACAAGAACGGTGCATTTCATTCCAATTTAAAGTTTTTTATTTATTTTTCAAAACGATCGGCGCCTTACCTATAATGATTCTACTTTCGAATAAAACCTCCTCCGTTTTATAGTAGGCTAGTACTTGGCTAGTACTCGTAATAGACAAGAATTAAAAAAACAAAATTACTTTAGCCCCTAGAGGCTAATATGCTTGTTTAGCCCCGCTGTGGAGTGGTAATATGACAGTGTTTTTGAGCAAGAGTAGTGAAAAATAATTTCTTAACCTTTTTAACATAAAGAAAGCTACCTTAAGCAAGATAGATATACCTAGGTATTTTAGTCATTGCGTAAAGACGTTAGACATATTTTGCATGATGACATCTATTCTGTCAATTGTAAGTCATACGTAAGTCCAGCGGCCAAGGCTTGTATAGTACTTTTCTCAAATAATGCACGGGAATTAAACCAAGTACCTAGTACAATTCAGAACTTTTATTTGAAAATACAATTATTGAATGTACAATTCTTAAAATTTAATATGGATTTTCCGGGAATTATGTTGGTTTGAGATAATTCTAACGATGTTGAAGTTTGTTAAACCTATAGTAGTGATTTTGAATTTCAAAGTTTTGATGGGAAGTCGATGGTCGGGATAAGATTTCGTTAATTTTACATGTACCTAATACTATTTTAAAACCAATGGATCCAATCAAGTTACTCAAATACATCTTAGCTTCTAAACATGTGTCAATGGACATAAGTGTTCGTAAGTTGGTCCGTGGATATCTCAAAAACTATAAAATAAATCTGAAAAAAAAAACTTTGATTAGCAACAGGGTTAAAAATACATTGTTAAAGTTGTTATAAATAATTTGTATTTTATTATTTTTCAGATTCTCAAAAATCATGAACTAAGGCAAAGATGGGTAACCGATATAAACAGGTCCTTTAGTATATAGAAGATAAGATCTTTTTAACATCCAAAATTGTAGCATTTGTACATTTAATTTTATATTATTTTAGGGTTCCAAACGTATTATTAAAATAAAACATTGAATAGGTAGGACTGTACTGTATTATTTCAGTTTCTCGCACTCGCAATCGTAGTGAAAAGTTGAATATAACACGCGGGGCTAAACCCGTTCTAACATTCTACTTAATGCTCTGGCCTTACAGCTCGTGCATTAAAATAAATCGTATATAATGGGTCTTTTTAGCCCCGACGATATAAATTAATTGAAATAGATATATTTTTTGTATCTTGAAAATAGACTATTAGGCAATTATTATTACTAATGATGAGAGTAAATTGTTATGATAAAGCCACTTATGTAGGTTATATATTATGTATACCTACCTAAACATCTGCTTTAAATTCTTACTTATCAACTATATGTAGGTACACAAGAATACATTCGAATAAGTTGGTTCCCTCGTCACATATCATGGAATTGGCGGGGGCATAAAAATTGCGGCGCGCTATTCGTCGGGCTATAATAAAAATGTAAGGTCGCAACGACCGACGGTTTATCCCCACACGGCCACTTTAATAGTTTTTCATTACTCAAGTAGACGGCAATAAAAACCGAATAAAGATCGGTAAGAAAATTGCATGCCGTGCATAATGCTTGCCTATAGACGTGGAACCATAAATTTTATGTCACATAGTATTGTATTGTATACCTACATATTTGGGAAGTAGGGAATCGAAAGGCAGGCGTAAATAACAAGGACTTCAGATCTATGGTACCTATAATACATTGCTTTTACTACGGGCCTAGCTCCACTAACTTCTCAATATCAAAGTGCTACTGCTACTATGAATTGTTCTACACTTTTTTTTTATTCTTTACAAGTTAGCCCTTGACTAAGTACAATACAAATCACCTGATGGTAAGTGATGATGCAATCTCAGATGGAAGCGGACTAACTTGTTAGGAGGAGGAAAGTCCACACCTCTTTCGGTTTCTACACGACATCGTACCGGAACGCTAAATCGCTTGGCGGTACGTCTTTGTGGTAACTAGCCACGGCCGAAGCCTCCCACCAGCCAGACCTGAACCAATTAAGAAAACTACAATGGACCCAGTCGGAGATCGAACACAGGACCTCCGTCTTGTAAATCCACCGCGCATACCACTGCGCCACGGAGGCCGTCAACATTATACTTTATCACCTGACATTAATATTATAAAGGCATTATAAGTGCGTAAGTGTGTACCTATATGTTTGTTCCTCTGCGCTGCGGCTACTGAAGCGATTTGGCTGAAATTTGCAATGGAAATAGATTTTACTCTGGATTAACACAAAGGCTACAATTTCTTCAAAAATCCATGGTTTCCGCAGAATGAAAAACTGGATTCCACGTGGACGAAGTCGCGCGCGTCCGCTAGTAATATTATTCAGAGATATATAGATGGTTTGTGATGTTGCAAGGGAAAATCTGGATCTACAGAACCGATTTGGGATTTTTTACCACTAGAAAGCCGCATTATTTGTGAGTATCATAGGCAATAGGCATATTTTATCATCGTAATCCCACAGGAACGGGAACTATGCGGGTAAAATTGCAGAGTGCCGGCTAGTTCGTCGATAGACAGAAAACCTACTGAATTTTTCACAACCTGACCCACAAGTGGAACACAAGATCTCATGATCCGCATGAAGGCAACGAGACCGCTGGGTATTTTTTAAAAGAATATTTGTCATATCTTTTAAATATGATCAATATTCCCATTCCCCTTCAACTAGTCGGGAAAGACTATTAGGAGTGGGTACGACAATAGACCAACGGGGCGGGGACCGAACCACCAACCCTCGGTGATGAGTTCGACCGCTCTTACCGTTGAGCTATTGAGGCTATTTGCTGGTAGATACCTACTCGCAGATGCCCGCGACTACATCCACCTAGAAAACTCTTTGAATTTAAAATTTTTCCCCCCATTCCTCCTAAAAGTAAGCCTATGTCAATGTTAGTGATGTCACTACTCATAAGTCAGTCTGCCTGGCTGGTAGTTACAGAGATTAGCCTGTTTAAACAAATATACAGTAATACACAAACAAACCCAAAGAATCTTTCGCTAAATCTCATTAGTATCGGTCGCTGTCTCAAGATAAATAATCACAAACTTGTAAATCACAAACCTGTCACTTTTAACATAGCAATCCATAAGATGGATTGCTATATTAAAAGTGACAGACGTTTATCATAGCGATCGTTGTTTTTTATGTAAATCCCTTTCATCCCATTATTATTTTTATTTTGCGGATCCTATTTATCTGTGGGTACCTATATGTACATAAAATTCATTTAAATCGATTCAGCGTTTTTCCATGAAATAGAGAAACAGTTTTTCACGATGAAATGAATCCATCATTGCTATGTGTATAGTTTTGATGTTTTTACTATTATTTAGTCTGTGGTTTTGTAAAAACACAACAAAAACTCTATTTTATTACGATGCGAATATGATTCACCGGTATCAATAACTCGTGTCTCAGAGGAATCTTTATCACAACAAAACCAAACAGCATTGATTTATGATATCGTAAATCTCAAATTAGTGTTTAACGTACCTTTTATGGCGGATCGCGTAAACCAGAACTAATCAGTCCACGAAACTCATATTTTCCCATTTCGTTTTTGGACCCTTAGCTATTGAGGCATTGACCCCATCGGATGAAATGGCTTATGTACAAGAGGGTGAGGGATAATGGGATTTAATGTCGTAAAAGCCGACATGTGGGCATTCTTGCCTAAATAAAATTTGAGTAGGTAAATACAGAATATAAAGATAGATATGTAGTAGGTACATACCTAGGTCTCTTTGTAGGCATATCCTACTAATATTATAAACGCGAAAGTTTGTATGGATGTTTGGATGTTTGCTACTACTGAAGCGATTTGACTGAAATTTGGAATAGAAATACTCTGGATTAACACATAAGCTACTTTTTATCCCGTAAAATTCCATGATTTTCCCGAGATTTGCGGAAACTGATTATTTTGATGATATGAATGTTTGTTACACTTTCATGACTCGAGAATTGAGATATATTATAGCATAGATTAACACATAGGCTACTTTTTATCCTGGAAAAATCCATGATTCCCGAGGGATTTCTGAAAAACTAAATTCCACGCGGACGAAGTCGCGGGCGTCCGCTGGTTAGAAATATTACAACAGCGACTTCGTGGGCGTAGAAATTGGATCGTGTCTTTCAAATAAAAGCCTTTCATCGGTTCACAATTAAGCATAAAAGATATATCTATAATTATGTAGGTACGGTCACAGAATACATATGTACAAGTATACGGTCTACTTATATTTTTTTTGTTGAATGACAAGTTATAGTCCGGTCATTTTAGACATTCGAAGTTACCGTTAAAACTAACTAAGTATTACAAGTTATACCTATGATATATCTACTGTGCCTATACGAACTTGACCGTTCTATTAGTATCAGCGATCTCAAGCGATGTTAAGTGACGATGCAGTCTAAGATGGAAGCAGGCTTAGGTAATTCGTCTACGTTGGTAAGGTGGTAACTAGTTACGACCAATGTCTGAGCCAATTTAGAAATTATAAAAATCTTTTTAACAAAAAAATTTAACCGACTTCAAAATCACAAAAATAAACTAATAAGCGAAAAATAACACCGTGTGTACTACCTTCTGATCACTTTGAAGGCGGTGCCAAGCCAGTGACGTACCTATTAATTAAAGCCGTTTCTGAAAGAACCTCGGGAAAGAATTGTCTTTAAGTCCTAAAATTTAATGATTTAATCGGCTTTAGTTAATGCATCACAATTTTGGCACCGCCTTCAAGGAGATCAGATTTGTAAAGACTACCACCGGCTCGGAAGGCAGGAATCCTACACAGACTCGAGCTCGGAATCGAACCCAGGACCTCTCCGTTGAGAACCACAGTAGGTACCTACTGCCATTTGCGCCAGAGAGAGATCCTATCGATATACGATTTGTTAAGACCTCTGCCTTCGATTCGGAGGGCGTAGGTTCGAATCCGGTCCGGGGCTTGCACCTCTAACTTTTCGTTATGTACATTTTAAGGAATGAAATATTACGTGTCCCCAGTTATGTATAATATACGCTATACAAAGTATCTGAAATACAAGATGCAAGATACTTAAAAAAAAGCATTTCAGATGCCAGATACAAATAGTTTTCTAAAAAGGTATCAGAAGTACTACATACAAAATAAGTATCTATCTTTCAAATACTTTTGTAAGAAAACAGCATTTAATTGAACTAGTGGACCAATTTTAAAAATTATACCATCAATAGAAAGCTACAGTATCAGCGAGTAAAAATTTTGAACTTAAGTTTATTTCTTCGAGAAATTAGAGAATTTTCACCTTCTAAGTCTGATGAAGTAAAATCCGTTAACTAAATTTTTGGTTTCGACAATAGTCGATACCTATTGTCGGGAAATTATTTCAAATACAAGATGTAAATTCGTATTTTGTATCTTGTGTCTGTATTTCAGATACTTTTCAGATCTAAGATAAGTCACATCTCTGTGTGTCTCATACGGTGAAGGAAAACATCGTGAGGAAACCTGAGAGGAGTATACTTAGCTGAGAATTTTCTTCTATTAAGCCTAACCCCTCTCATTCTGAGAGGAGACTCGTGCTCAACAGTGTGCCGAACATGGTTTGATAATGATGATGATGACGATTACTTATCGTATATAGTATGAAAACCTAGATAGATAAACGCCTAACTATACCCTACTCAATGTGTACCTACTGTTTCATCATCACTAGATATCATCATCATATCAGCCGATGGACGTCCACTGCAGGACATAGGCCTTTTTTAGGGACTTCCAAACATCACGATACTGAGCCACCTGGGAGCACCTGAGCATCCAGGGAATCCCTGCGACTCGCTTGATGTTGTCAGTCCACCTGGTGGGGGGTCGACCAACACTGCGCTTTCTAGTGCGGAGTCGCCTTTTCAGCACTTTGGGACCCCAACGTCCATCGGCTCTTGGAATTGTATGCCACGCCCATTGCCACATCAGCTACGCAACTCGTTGAGCTATGTCGGTGACTTAAGTTCTTCTGCGGATCTCCTCATTTCTGATTCGATCACGCAAAGATACTCCTAACTGTTTATCAACAAAAAAATGTTTGTTTATAGTACCTATAGATTATAATATACCGAAAAATAACATGTTAAATTGTAATCAGTATTTTTAGTTCACAATATGACGGCAGATTATAATATCACGAGTGAGATTATAAACTAACGTATTTTACAATTTAACGGTAACACATATCTACACAACACAGACAGAAAAGTCTAACTCAGAACACCCCACATTTTTACGTCGGGGTTTAATAAAATGACCACGTTAGGTATTTTCTTTCTCGGAAATTGGATAAGGCTTCTGCCGACACTGTTTTATGAGCGTAGCTACACTTTTTATCACGGTGGTCGTATGGCTTTTTTATATTTACTGCGTACGTGTCCTGTCCGTTGCCGTCTGGGGCAATTATTTATGTGCTGTATAAAACTGGGGGTACAAACATATTTCCTTGTAAGTACATAAAAGCTAACTGCGTACTGCTTACGTACTGCAGTGAACTAGGTTAAAGAAAATGGCTTCTTGTAGCTGGGCTTAGATTTAGATGTATTATGTCAGTCTACCGATTTCCAGACTAGACATGGCATCCTTAATGACTTTATAATAAAGGGATACCGTAATTTCCTTACCGTAACATCCTTAGTGACTTTGTAATAAAGGGATAACGCAGACATGCTCAATCTCAAAGTAAGTATACCTACAGGCCGCAGAAAACATGTGTAGGTAGTAGGTACAAGTGGTTTTATATATTTTCTCGAAAGATATAGAAAGAAATGTTTATGTAAGAGTAGGCTGGGTTCACAAGCCATTGTTATTTTTAACCGACTTCAAAAAGGTTCAAAGACTTCAAGGAGGTTTTCAAGTTGACCGGTATGTTTTTGTTATTAATTTCCACGGGAATTTGAAATGCATATTATGTATATTACCTATATATTTTGTTAAAAAATATAGAAATTGGAAGAGGAAGAGTGTGCGGCGGTGCTTGATCAATTTTCCAATGCTCTGCCTGTATCGACTTGAGATGGGTAGCACAAGGAGCAAATAGCGTATGTTGTCGAGTGAAAAACCAGTGGCAGTTATTTGAGCTCTGAAATGTGAGAAGAGAGGAAAGAGGAAAAGAGAAAATAAAAACCAAAGAAAACATTTCAAACATTAGCAGGATAAATTCTGCGCTGTTCCATGCTGACTTGAAAGCTAAGATGAAAGACTTGAAAGTCAACCTGCAGAATTCCGATCCGGAAACTATATCTTGATTTATTTCCTCCTACATAGAGAAAGGCTGAAATATATTAAAGAGAAGAGAATCATTATTATTAGTCGTTGGATACCATCTTGCAGGCGGCGCTGACATCAACGAAGGGTGAGATCGACCCCAAAACAGTTACCCCGAGCGAGTTCCCTGAGCGTTTGCTAGGGAGAACCCGAGTTGGAACTTTCGACCTTACTACAACCATCAATATTACTAGGACCATATAAATGAAAATGCTAAGAGTGCTTCCCCGCAACACAACGCTTCTTGCAGATGGAAAAACTCTAAAACTAAAAAAACATCAAAATTCGCTTAGGCTAAAATATCAGCCACGTATGATCATCATATAAAACGTAAAGTAGGTATGATCTGTCTTTAGTGACTCTACCATTGGTTCTCTCGTTTTTTCATTTTAATTTACCTATGCAAACTGCTGCTTGCAACTTTATCTGCTTCAAATAGCTTCTTTTCTTTTCTCTTCTTGTATTTACTTGTAACAGAGAGCTAAATAATTGAAAGGCTATGTTCAAAATATAATAGGTACCTACTTATTGCTGTGAACTTATAAACTATGTAGGTAAGTGTTCGGCGTAAAGCACGGCTTTTCACTGGTAAAAGAATTATTATTAAAACCAATAAATAGTAATTTATCCGCATGAAAGCATAACAAACAAACTCACTTTCGGGACGCCCGCGACTTCGTCCGCGTGAAACACAGTTTTTTACAAATCCCGCGGAAACCATCGGTTTTTCCGGGAAAAATGGCCTAAGTAAGTAGTAAGTTAATCTAGGGTATAATTTATCTTCATTCCAAATTTATGCCACATCTAGTTATTCAGTATTTTGCGTGAAAGAGTAATGCTTACAAACTTTCGCATTTATAAAACTTTCGCATTTATAATTAATTCAACAGGATAAAGATCGTACCTGCCTGATCGTACCTGCCTGAACGTACCTAGGTACTGCCTTCCGAACCGGTGGTAGAATCTTTACAAATAGTAAACTGACGTGTCAAAAGTGCTTGTAAACTGAGCCTACTTAAAATAAATGATTATTGATTTTGATTTTACCTACCTACCGCTCTTTTCTGCAACCTGCCTTCACAAGACATCTCACCGTTAAAGTAGGTACACAAAATTAACAAGTCTTGCCGTTTTAACATGGGTAAACTGTTCAAAAATGACCTTTACAGCAAGAAGGTGAGATAACAACAGACAACAAAAAAACAAAACAACAAAAGCAAGAACTAGATATAACTGTAGGTACATCATCTTCGTCGAAGAAGAAGATCTTCGCGTTAGCACTTCGCACTTAGCTCACAAACCGCATTCGAATGGCCTTCAAGTAAACTGCAATTCTCTTAGACAGCTTCAAATACAAATCATTTTGACTGTAATCTACCAGTCGATACATAGAATGTTCACTAGGCTTACCTACATAATTGCAACTTGAAAAAATCCCTAGCAGTAGCAAGTTTTGGCTGGTGGGAGGCTTCGGCCGCGGCTAGTTACTACCCTACCGACAAAGGGATGTGAATTTTCATCCTCTTCCTAACAAGTTAGCCCACTTCCATCTTAGATTGCATGCATGAAGTTACCGATTGGGAAAATTACCATTAATAATAGGTACATCATTTCTGTTGAATAACCATAATGTAGAAGTTTAAGTAGAATTGAAAAATCACTGTTACGTAAACTGTAGTGCTCTTTGACAAACTGGAAAAATTACATTTTTAATAGGTATAGCTTAAAGAAAAACATATAGTAGGGTAGATGCAGTAATTTAATGCATATATGAAGTGCACGCCACTACCTACAGAAGGAAGCCTGGCCCTGTTGTCAACATTATCAGCCTATTTAAACGATTCGATTAACTACCACAGAGTCAGAGTTTTCTCCTGAAATACAGTTCCATCATCGTCATCATCATATGAGGAATGGCAGACTTCACACACCTAGAGAATAAAGAAATTTTTTATATGCAGGTTTTATTACGATGTTTTTCCTTCACCGTTTGAGACACGATATTTAATTTCTTAAAATGCGCATAACTGAAAAGTTGGACGTGCATGCCCCTGACCGGTTTCGAATCTACACCCTCCGGAATCGGAGGCAGAGGTCATATCTACTGGGCTATCACGGTTCTTAGTAGGTACACTTTAACAGTTCCTACTAGACTATAATACCTAGACCCTAGACCAGGGCCCACAACCATTAGGTCCAAATTATAACACAACGATTGATACAACTACACAGGGAGCTCAACTGTTGGTTTTGTGCCTAATATCGTGCTCCAAGATAAAAGTGACCTATCTCAAAATTCGTTGAATTTGCGATTTTGCTATAAACTGACGTGAAAAAGCTTTTTCTAAATCATGTGGTAAAAAAGAGCCTGCGTTACTAGTAACAAAAATAAGAACAGTTATAAGATTAATCCCTAAATTAGCCTAGTGATCTAATTTGAGACTACTTTATAACTTAAGTTATTTAAAAAATATATTGTAATACATTTTTATAATCATAACTAGCCGACGCCACGAGCTTTCACCCGCGTAGTTCCCGTTACTTGGGAATACGAGGATAAAATATAGCGTTTACCACTTACAAATAACGTGCCTTTCTAGTAGTAGGTAAAGGAATTTTCAAAAATGGTTCTATAGATCCAGATATTTTAACAATAGCACCAAATTTACCTCTTTATAATATTAAGTAAACCAATTTGTAAATTAAGAATCAATAAAAATCCAGCCGTTTCCAATGGAAGTAGGATATAGATTGAAATGTATCTTGTACTTCAAGCTGTTTAATACTGCTGGTTTCTTTAAACCTTAGTACCTGGTACTTGAAACCTAACTTTAAAAAAATATTTTTTTTTTTTTAAGTTAGGTCACTTTCATTCTAATGATACGATTATATAGCTCTATCACACAACAAGAAAGCTTTATCGATCCAAACTTCACGTAAGTCCCCGCCTCTATAGCAATGGCGTTGGTAAAAGAACCCCTCTGATTCGCCAGCCGAAAGCTTTCTTTTGTAACGTAAGAGCGCGCATGTGCTTTTGAGCACATTTTCAAAATGGCCGCCGTCCCTTTATTACATCAAAGTGACAGTTTGATAGATAGTTCAATGCTATTGGTGAATATTGTAAGCTAAAGCAGGATATTATTGGTCAAAATAAAGAAAAGTCATATGGCGGAGTAAAGGTTGAAAAAGGAGAAATGTGTAAGGATTAGGTAAGTTTGGTGTTTTGAATAACTTGTTTACCTACTGCGATAATAATTTTGAAAGCAGAGAACATTATCAGAAAGCCTTAAATTACGGCCTTTTAAATTAAGCCTTAAATTAAGCCTTAAATTTGTCTACGGTATTTTTAATTAGGTACATGTTAAAATTTTATGTAAATCAATGTGTAATTCTTATAGGTAGTTGCAGAATAATTAAATTCATTCATTCATTACCTACCTATATGAACGCACACATTATCTGTTTGCGATACGACAATGCTTTTGATTTCAGATTAGAGTGGGTAGTTTAATTATTTTTGAAACCTAAATATAACTTAGGTAGAAGGTATAGGTAGGTATTGATAAACGGAGCACGAAGGTACCTAATTCCATAAAAAAGATGAAAACTGCTTTCTTTATCCTTGCTATAGGTATATACTATGATAACATACCTTTAGTCACACAGCGATCCAAAAGTAAAACCCACTGAAAAGTCCTTTGGAACACGATTAGGTAAAAATAAACCTTCATGATGAACTTTTATAAATGTCGCTAAATCCATCACATTGCGACACCGTGTCTAAAGTTTAACTGAATATAATTCCTTTGTTAGGCCAGCCGGGCTTTAACCCTTTGTGAGGCTTCTAAAAGTCACAAATGTGCAGTAAATCCTTCAATCAAGGTGCATAGTTTGTAAGAATTTTAAGGCCAGGGCCGCATTAACTTATTTTTATATCTAATTAAGAACTCGTAAGTATTTCATTTTGTTTACTAGTTTTTGCAATCGGCTTTAACAGTGTGTACTTATACTTATTCGTAGATCTTTTTTTCTTTTTAATTATTCTGGCGTGGGAACAATGGAACATACTTTTCTTGGATGAAAAGTACCTACCTCATGTTCTTTTTACTATGTACGTGCCTACTTATTCCTAACAATTAATGTACTTACTTAAAATTACTTAGGTAGGTACTTACTTGTTTACTGTTTGCTGATGATCGGTTAAATCGAGAAAGAACGAGCAAAAAAACTTACGCATTTATAATAAGTACTATACTAGTAGCATAATAATACCAGCTATCGTTTGAACGCAGCTTCTGCCATACTTTTAAGGTTTTTTTTTTATTCAAGTACAATTAAGTAAATAACTTCATCATCAGAAAGTATCTAGTAGAAGAGAATATTTTGCTATTAATGTTATTTTTAAAATATCAAACATAGGCCCGTAACTACATACCATGTACCTATTAATAGAGATATGGGACTATCTATGGCCTACCATAACATTGTGATCATTCTGCAATGACCTATGGCTTAGATATAAAGGTAGACAATTAAATAATGTGACACCTATTTAAGTGCATTCTCGAGTCCAGCCCTGCCTTTTTCCTTGTTTACCCATTTTGGGTTATCCCATTTAGTAATAAAATCAATGAATGCATTTAACAACAATGCTCGTGATAATCACTGCATTTAAACTCGGAGGATTTATGATAACTATAAATTGCAGTTAGGACAGTTTTATAGTGGAGTATTTTAAGTAGTAGGTACATATTGCCTATAGGTATAACTGCATACCTAGTAGATATGTACAATTTTACAAGTTGTTTAAATTTATAGATAATAGACTACGACTACTAATAAGATATTGTTTGTATACTGTGGTACTAGTAGGTACATTGATAAGTTCATGAAAAGTTCTTCACAATAATGGCAGAGTAAAGTGATAATGATATTTCTATTTTGAAGTTACCTATACCACAGTATACACTATACTTTGGTAAGTAGGTACCTTGTCTTTTTAGTACAGATTGTAATTTGTAAGTCTTAGTAGAAGTAGAAGTACAGTAGTAGGTACATTGGTAAGTTCATGAAAAGTTCTTTACAATAATGACAGAGTAAAGTGATAATGATATTTCTATTTTGAAGTTACCTACCACAGAATACACTATACCACAGTAGATATATTACAAGCAGTATAATAACTCGGCCATATTTTTGAAATAAATACCTACAGCCGCGCGCTCCGTAAACATGTGATAGGGCTGCCTGTCTCCAGCATTTTAATTACATTTGCCAACTTTGTGTTTCCATTTAGTTATGTGATTGTAAATATACTTTTTTTTAAATAAACAAATAAAATACTTTGTAAATTGTAGTAAAATAGGAAGTGATCAATAAAAGGCGTGTTGTTTTTTGATTGGTAGATTTAAATAAGGCTGATACTAATCAATGATCTTGAAGGACCTTCATATATTTATTTTGGTGATGCCATCTATCTATTACCACCACACTAGGTGACCAAATAATAAAAAATCGGTCAAGTGCGTGTCGGGCCACGCGCAGTGTAGGGTTCCGTAGATTATGTTAGCACTTTAACCCCTTATGTAATGTACAAAAATACCGATAACGATACCCCCACACTATAGAATAGACGATAAAAAATTGACCCTGACTTGGCATGTAGGGAAGGAACTACAAAAAACAAATTGAGATTGACCGGGTTCGCTAGTAGTTTAATAAAAAAATCTGGATAGGTATATTGATATCAGCTGGCTCTTTACTTTATTTATTCAAATACATTAAAGTATGAGCAACACAATAATGTTGTTAAATTCAAACAACTTCTTTACGTAACTTCTTTATTACCTTAAAATACTGGTATACAAAACATACATGTCATAAGATTTAAATGTATGTATTACATAATAATCAAAGAAAACAACCTAAATGAAGAAGTTAATAAATAATTATTTAATAATATTATATTAACGTTTACGTCATTTACCTATTTACACAATTTTATCATTTAAGCATTTATTTATATATATATTTATTAAATTATGCCTTTAGAATACAAAATATTAATAAACTTTATAAAAATAATAACTTTTTTCCTAGTCGTCATAATTAAAAAATCCAATACACTGCGTTCGTCACCGCGGCACAGTCGCAACGGTCTTCACCCCACGATCACCCTACGTACGAGCTGCGTAGGTATAGCTCGCGTTTCGACCTTTAGTATGAAGTCCAACTACTGCTTGTAATATATCTACTGTGACTATACTATGATAAGTAGGTACCTATTGTCTTTTTACTACCGATTGTAATTTGAAAGTCTAAGTAGAAGTACAGTTTAAAGAGTTTGCTGTGATAAATGTTGTTTTAGGATGCCCCGCCAGCATTAACGCAAGATTTTTGTACAAAATAGTAAAAGATAATTTGGACGTAATTAAACGTAGGTAATATTAATTAGTCTTAAGATAGTTTTAGTTAATGAATGTTTTAGCTTAAGTAGCATTATGAGAGCTACATAGTCACTTTATTGACTGAGCTCTTTAAAAGAGAACAAAAAAAAAAATAATAAAGTAGGTGACTCTTTGGATAGATTGTAAAAATATTAAGGCATAAAATATTTTTTATATAGTTTGCTAATTACCTATGTACCTACCTTCATAGCAATTCGATTCTTCGATTTAAAATTGAGTTTTTTTTAAGAATCAAACATTCGTCCTTAACATGGCTTTCACTTTGTGATTCTGGATGATCGCTATACCTAAATTTTAATCATGAGATAAAAAAATCTAAAGTTAGATTTTTTTTGTGTTTTCCATCTTGCACTCCAAAAGTGACATTCATATCCAAAAATTTCAGAGTTTTGAAATTTTCCGGAAATCTTCAAGTAGATAGCTAACTTCTATATTTTTTCAAAATTTTAGGCTTAGAGCACAGAAAACATTTTAGAATTTCGGAGAAAAAGGTAGGGGAGTGGTCTATTTTTTTGAATAACTTGGAAACGATTTGTTTCAAAATTACAAAAAAAGCATATTTAAGATAAGAAACTCTTAACAAGCTATTTCATTTAATGTGTCAAGTTCAAAAAAAATCGTGTCTTCCATTTTGCCCCCAAAAAGTGACCTTCATATACGCAAGCAGGCAGGTAGGTACATAAATTGCATAAACTATCTACCTTAGTAATATTACTTGCAAGCTGTGAGCTGTATTGCCCTTACAGATTAATGCCCTCTCTACACTTGCGCCGCGATTCACGCCGTGAAATCACGATGCGAACGCGGCGTGTTGGTGCTCTACACGTAAACGTGTCCCTCAACATTATTCCAGGTAAGTATTCCAGGTTTGCTTCGCACACTCCAACGAAAATGGACTACAGCAATATAATATATGGTAACGCATTCACGAAAGATTTTGAAGATAATTATTATGTCGCGAACGTCTCTACACTCACAGTTCATGGTATTCGCGGCGCGAGTGTAGAGTGGGATTTACCTGCCAACTGCAGAAGTGCCAACTGACGTGTCTCATGGACGGGTACGGGTTCGTATTACGAATCAAATACATTGTAATCTTTGTTACGAATGAACAAGCTTTAGTTTTCAAAGCTTTACATTGATCAAATAGTTCACTGTTTTATACAAAGATGGCGTTTGTAGGTAATATTTATAATAATGTTTTAAATTTGTGTTCTCTTGTTAAACTAGCTTTCTTTTCTAATTCTAATATAGTGATCTCTGTAATATATAGTTTGCTCTACTACTTACCTAGTAATATGAACTAAATTTGTCAACTGTTCAAGGTTTATGAGTAGAGCTATAAATCATGTTAAAGTTTTGATTATGAATGGGGAAGCTTTCTTAGTCAAAGCAAAATCAAATTCAATAAGACTTAGTTTTTAGCAATTTGCAACGTCAGATTATGTTACGAGAGGCAATGGTGATAATTAAAGTCGAAAACTTAAAATTAAAGATACGAGGGTTCCAAACACGCCGTTCTTTCTACATTGAGTAAGTAGTTTACTATACTATTCATAGATGGCGGAAGCAATATTAAAGCTTAAATGTTTAAAAAAATGTCTCCTTGTTTTCTTTTTACGAATCGAATCTGCTTACTAAAATGCAAATGGTAGATACCATTCTACCATTTGCGTCTTATCCATTAATTAAGAGATATTCTGTCTATTATAATAATATGGCCTGAAAACCCTAAATATCATCCTCACGCAGATGTTAAAAAGTTTACAAAATGAGAAGGGTGGGTTCTTATTGAACGGACAAGCTTTCAAAGCTCTAATTTTGTGAAGTAGTTTACTATATTGTGCATAGATGGCGGTAGTAAAAGTTAAAAAGCTGCCTTAATACATTTGAGCTTTAGTTATGATCAGCTAAAAAGTTCAACAAATTTAATTTAGATGGCGTTAGATAATTTTTGGAAAAGAAGCTTTCTGGTATTTAAAGGTATTTGATTACATTTATTGATATCAATTCCTGTTTACATTATGTTTATATTATTATTTAGGCTTCTATTATTATAGTTAATTAGGTTACCTAGGATATAAGTATGACCGGCGCTAGTGTCCCCTGCGAATCTGGTGTAGGTAGGTGTATCACCTTTCATAGGCTTTGATAGGTAGGTATAGTATCTATAGACAGGTAGGTATATTAGTATTGTAATATTGTAGTTTTAGCACGTTTTTAGTAAAATGTATATTATGTATGCCATGGCATGGCATATTATGTACTTACCTACCTACTTACTTAAAGTATCGACAGTTTATTGCACCTTTATATATTTTCTTCGATAGGATTAGATGATACATTTTACTCATAGCTATCAATGTCAGTACCTATATGTACCTACCTAATAATTTCTTAATGGTTTGTTATGCCTAGGCTGTATTAAAAGTATGAAATGTATGATATATATAGGAAGTGGTCATAGATAGGAAATCAAGGATTGTAAAAAAATGGGAACAGATTTCAGAATTAGGTACAACTTTAATTTAATGAATTTATTTATTATTATTAGTACTTACGTAGGTATGATGCATTTGGTTGTACCTACCTACCTAGGTACCCTAATGGGTGTCTAATTCAACTACCTACCTACTACCTACCTTTGCTTAATAACTAATTGTAGGTACGTACGTACTTACTACAGTAATATTATAGAAAGCTATACGAGTAGAGAGCTTCAGACAATGGAATTAACTCTACGAGTTTCGGGCAACCCTCTAGGGCTCTAGATAAATTATGTAGTTGTTGACGTGATTTAACATTGAAGGGAGCGTACCTTCCTCCCTTGACCACCTCGCAAGTTTACTTTACGCTAATGAATTAGGGATACTTTGAGTGGGGAAACATGTAAGAGTACCTACCTATCTATGGATGTATATCTTAGATACTTAGTGTAGATTTTACGGCCTCCGTGACACAGTGGTATGCGCGGTGGATTTACAAAACGGAGGTCCTGGGTTCGATCCCCAGCTGGGCCGATTGAGATTTTGTTAATTGGTCCAGGTCTGGCTGGTAGGAGGCTTCGGCCGTGGATAGTTACCACCCTAACCGACAAAGACGTACCGCCAAGCGATTAGCGTTCCGGTACGATGTCGTGTAGAAACCGAAAGGGATGTGGATTTTCACCCTACTCCTAACAAGTTAGCCTGATTTCATCTTAGATTGCATCATCACTTACCATCAGGTGAGATTGTAGTCAAGGGCTATAAGGGCTTGTATAGAATAAAAAAAAAAGATAATATGTCTGCACCAGGAATGTTACGGAGGTTCGACTCCGGCTCCATGAAGTCGAAACTTTCGCTTATTATTACACCCTCGGTTCCGACTTCGGCTCCGACACTTTTAAAACGGAGGTTTTAATTGGACGGCGAAGCATAATTTGCTACTTTGGTATTGAATTCATTAAATTTTTCTTGTTTATTTGGAAACATGCCAATTTTTTTTTCATTGTTTGTGTATAATAATTATAAATATAAAATAAAACAAAAATTTACTGAATAATGTTTTATTGGCCCTTAAACAAAAAATCTCTCTCCTGCCACTTCTGACCCTGCCCCTAATAATAAAAATAATTAACATAAATTTTATCAATAAGCTTAGATATGGTTAATATATTTTATATAACATTTTATAAACAAACCATGTATAATTTAAAATAAAAAAGTTATGAAATGACATGCTATTTCTACCTTCATTTCTAATTTCTTTGTTGGTAAACAGTAAGTACCCATCAAGAAAGGCTATAGTATAGTATAGGTACCCAACCCACCTGCAGGTTTATTCACTATCATTGACGTATGCTGGTTGACATATAAGAAATTGAGATTCAATGTAAAATTGTCATTCGGTGCTTACTGGTGGATATCAGATACCTATTTTGTCAATTGATTTGAGGTTTTAGATTTGATTCATATTAAAGATCAAATAGTGAATAGGCCAGCTGTTCTCTATCGTGCGAGTGCCTATAAGACAACTTACAACTTAGACTTATCCATATCTACCTATGAACCTAGCTAATGCTCTAAATACTCGTAAGTTTGTTTCTTGGAAGTATCGTGAGGTCCTTCAGTAGTGCTTCAAGCCTTCGACTTCATTAACCTGCTGAGCTATTACTGAGGTAATTGCAGGCGGTAACTTCGGACATAATTACACAACGCAGGCAATTCTCTGGACGTGTAGTTAGAAGTTACCAATGTTATTATACGGATGGATCTATAATGTATAGTTATTTATAGTTTAATGTACCTACCTATCTTTTACCACTTTTACTAAGGTGTGATTCTATTGTATTAATAGCTCTATGAAAAATTATTGAGGCTCGCTGAAAAATGAACTAATTTGGCGTGTCTAGCGGACAATTTCTATCTAAGTAATGTGGTAATGATAAAAATGTCAAAGACTTACAATTTAATCAAAATAGGATTTTCTTATTTAACAGGTTAATATAAATATCCAATTATTTATTTATTTCATATTCAAGCAATACCATACAATTTACATTATGTATACAATGTAATTATTATACTAGTTACACTTTATTATAATATAATGCAAGTTATATAGGAAGGATACCCAGTTTGTTTGCCTTAGTTGTCGAGTGCGTGATACTGATTTTATTTTTGGTTTTCTTTAATACATTTCAATGCAATGCAATTTCTTCATGCATGTAGTCATTTGCCGCGTAGTACCTAGCACTTATCGACCAGATAGTCCCTTAATTTCATTTTGAATGTAATATATTTTTCCTCATTTCGTATATGGTGTGGTATCATGCTATAATCTTGCAAATGACACAAAATCCAAAATTATTCTCTGTATTTGTAAGTAAATACCTCGGTGACAACTCTACGCAGCCTTTATAATACCATTTCCTTTCCTACAATATCATACTGCATTAAAACATAGGTATATATCGTGATTTTTATTTGACATTCTTCTTTTTTCAGGTTCTCAGTAAATGGAGTTTTCCTGGTCTTTCTTCTCACTGTTGATGTTTTGCAGTAATAGTATAGTAGTAAATGATTATTCAGAGCTTTTACCTGCTGTAAATGAAATTCTGTGACAAATATCAATAAAACTTCAACAACAAGTAATTTATACCTACACCATAAAATTTTTATGGAATATACTATGTGGTCTGTACTTTAAATGGTCTAAGGGTCTGTAGCATAGTGAGGGTGACAGTTCAATTATGACGTTCATAAAACGTACTAATACGGTGAATCGCGACAAACTTTCAAGAGTGAAACGAACTGTCACCCGCACCATGCTATAGCGCACGAACTGTAGGTACCCACTTATATAATTAGGTATTTATGCACACACCATTTTAATTTTGGTACTAGCTTCGCATACAAATATGGGTATTACGGTCAATGATTGTTCCCCTCTGAAATTTACCCTTAAAATCGACTCATTTCACTTGAACAAGCACCCTTCCACCCTTACAACATCCTGTCCCCGTTACTTCCCTCACAGCTTCCGCCATACTCGATCCCTCTAAAACAGGAAAGAGAACACAGTATGCCGATGCCGAAAGAGCGACAGAGATAAAAAATTAGGGCTGCAAAATGGTACCATTGTGTGTGTAAGCTCCGTGAGTCGCTTGTTTGAGATACGATTCTTCTAAATTAACTTGGAGTCCACAGTCTCGGGGATTTGATAGGGAAGATTCTGAAAATTAAAAAAAAAACAATTGATTACTTAAATACTTTATTCTAGTAAAAGTAAGTTTATAATTTTATTAAAAACTCATGTTTTTAATAAAATTATGTTAAGAAAATTAAATTCCTCGTAAAATATGAAGTAGGAAAATATTTATATGTGTATTGTGTGTACTCGATTATGGCTCAATTTGTGGTAGATAATCTTCTTTTTTCAGGTTTTCGGTGAATGGGGTTTTCCTGTAATTTCTGTTGATGTATGTTTAAATTCGGAGTACTAAGTGATTTTTCAGAGTTTTTACCTGCTGAAAATCAAATGTTTTGAATTTTGATAAATAACAATAGGTATAATATAAACTTAATGATAATGAGTAGGTAGGTACCTACTAACTCTTGAATAAAATACTCTTTATCATATTCGACATTTAATCAGAGATGTGATTTATTTGAAATACTTCTATTTAAAATGCAAATACAAAATGCAAAATACCTATTTTGTATTTTGCATTTAAATGCTTTTTACTAAAAAGCATTTTGTATTTTATTTGAAATACCTTTCGAGATGTATTTTGTATTTTTAATATTCATTTCAAAATGCAAAATACTTTGTGATTAAGTTTAGCCTACATTAACAGTCAAAGAAAACGAAATGAACGAATGACGCTTGTATTGCCGAATTTGACCAATAGAGGCGCTTGCTAGCCATGCGCGCCCTTTTTAGGGTTCCGTAGTTCACAAGGAACCCTTATAGTTTCGCTATGTCCGTCTGTCCGTCCGACCGCGGCTTAGCGCAGTGATTATAATTACTAGAAATCTGTAAATTAGCATGAGCGTGTATATTAAAATGTAAACAAAGTCATATAGGTAATAAAATCTTTAATAATATTTTTTTAGGTTAAAATTATTAATTAAAAATAAATTATGAGTTAATTAAAAAGGTAAAGTTGTAAATAAAATAAAATATCTCAGAGTCTGTTAAAACTAGAAAGCTGAAATTTGGTATGGATATACATGCATATTAATTACGTCTATAAAGTAGTAAAAAGAAAATTCGAAAAAAAGTTGTTTTTGGGGTTCTTTCCTACATGCAAAGTGAGGATGAATTTTTTATCTTCTATCACATGGTGTGGGGCACCGTTATCGGTATTTTTGTGCATTACATAAGGAATTAAACTGCTCATTTAATCTACGGAACTCTACTCTGCGCGTGGCCCGACACGCGCTTGGCTGGTTTTTATTTTTTTATTCGTTGGTCAAAGTGCGCGCCTTTAGTCTTGACGAGTGACAATGTCACACGAAAAGAAAACGACGAACATTATGACGAACGTTTTTGTTCGGCTATGTCTCTATTTCTCATAATAAATACAAATTATCTGTGATTTGGTCAAAAGGTATTTTATTTTGAAAAAGTATTTTGAAAATACCTATTTTGCATTTAGCATTTAAAATACCAAACGCAATCCTATTTGGTATTTTGCATTTGAAATAGTAAATCTCAAAAGTATTTTGCATTTTGTATTTAAATGCTTTTTTAAAACCATTTTGTACATCTCTGCATTTAATATTGCAATTGAAAATTCTTTCTAATTAAAAGAGGAATACTACTAGCGTTAAGGAATTTTCATGTAGAATTAGCTATAATGTGGTTATAATTCAACATGAATTTGAAATTAACTGTGTCCACTAATTAGGTAAATACATTTTGAAAGAATATAAAATTTTAGGGAGTTTTATTCTTTTAGAGTAGGTATATAGGATGGATTTTTTTAGGAACGCGTTTTTTAACAACAGGAAACGGGACACCGCATCCATTCTCTAAATAATTTTGGGTTCTATTTTATTTTAAGTTAAAACGAATCTATACTTACTCATAAGTAAGTTTGTAAAAGGTAGGAGATAATATTCTATTAAGTAGATTTATTATGACCTAACTAGCGGAAGCCTGCGACTTCGCCCTCGTGGAATTCAGTTTTTCACTAATCCCGCGAGAACCATGTACCTATTTTTCCGGGATGAAAAGTAGCGTATGTGCTAATCCAGAGTAAAATCCAAATTTCAGCCCAATCTCTTTATTAGTAGCGGCGTCAAAGCGTAACAAACATCCAAACAAACATCCATACAAACTTTTGCGTTAGTAAGATATTAAAATACTATTGGTAATGGCTATACTATAGCCCTAGGCTTCGGTCACACCTAATGCCTGCCCGTGATTGTGAGCAAAGACATAACCTACAATGGAATACGCTTGTCATGAGGCCTATTCTTTCTACTTGAAGATACCCTTTCATACCATTATTATGTATGAGCACATACAATGTACCTACCTCCTTAAAGTATATAAGACGACAGCTGCATGAATAAATATTGAATAGGTACGAACGTACTTATTGTGTTTATGTATGTATTAAAAATGTAATTACTATGCGTGAATTGAAATTAATCACAACAAATAACATTATACCTAAGTATTATCGCAATACAATTAGGCACCGACAATGTTTATTGTATGCACACAGTAGACCTTAAAGTATCCACTCGGTTAACAGTTTTCAATAGTTATCCTGCTAACAACGGAGAGTTGTAGTCAAACTTGCGTCGCCGGCTGTATCCAAACCACATTCCATATTCCTTATCAAGTCGTGGCACCCCCAAAGCCAGAAAGCACTCAAGTGAAATTCCCCGCGACTCTGTTTATAGCTCTCGTTATCAAGGCCGTTACTTTTCGTCATTCGATCGCATTAGGCGTATGACGCACTAATATATACCGGAATTTATGGCTTCGTGCCGTCTATGATGGCTTTTTAGCTTAACAATTCCTGCTGCTAGTATAGGATTCCATTTTGATATTTCTTACTCATATACTTAGTTACTTGTTACTGTTTCTTCCTACTGTAAATATTGCCATAGGCCTGAGTTAATTGTATGTTTTTTTTATCAGATTACGAACGGACCTGTGATTTCGTCCTTGTAGTTCCCATTCCCTTAGGAATACGGGGATAAAAAAGCCTATGTTATTCGCTGATAATGTTATTTTTCAATGGTGAAAATATTTTTAAAATCGGTTTAGTAGTTTTGGTCTAAACCTATATCAATACTACCTCTGTGTAATATTTGAGCTTTTAGAAATAAAAATAATACTAATAATAGTCAAATAGGTAGGTATGTACGTAATTCTAGCGTGACTCTCAATAATAAGTGACGTAATTATCTACGAGTAGCTATCTAGCTATATATTTTCTACTTCTAGAAAATCGCTGGTTAGTTAAAAACGTTACACTAGGTTCGTATAAACGTAATGTAGTGTAAGAGATTAAGCTATTTATAATTAAGGCGAATTGATGTTTATTATGACGGCACGTGCTTTTAATTACTGCTATGCAATAAAACTCTGGGGGTATGACTGGTGTTCTAATAATTATGTAGATACGCATTATCTTAACGAATTTCGTCTAATAGATGCGGGTCTGACAGTGTGGAAATTACTTACTATGAAGCTACTCATAACAATTACTGTGATATACAAGTAGGCGAGTAGGTAGGGACCTACATACATTAAAAGTTTTTTTAGAAATAAATGAAGCGAATGGTATAATCTAATGGAGTAGGTAATAGTACCTATATACCTAGTTTGTCTATAAGTTATGTCCTATGTGAACAACATTCACCTTTAACAGAATAACCCGGGGTATGCAAAGATTAGGAGTATGTCCTTTATAGTGCCACCCTATGTGAAGGATCTCTGTTAAGCTTACCTATACCCATGCCATTCAGACACAGAGATGGCGGCACAAATAAGCAGAAGATAGTAGGTACTTCCCCGATCTCAGCTCAAGTTTCAAGGTCAGTCGCAAAAAGCTACTGCTTAATAATCTGGCCACCACAGGCTATCGCTCTAAAAGGATAATCTTACTAGTTTTATGGTAATGTCCTTTTCAGTAGATATTGAGATTTAAAAGGCATGTGTTCACAAATAAACTAGACAACATTTTTACGTGGGCAAATCCTCATGGACACTTTCTCGTGACTTACTTTTTTTATGTATGAGTTTTAAGTTAACCATAGTCGTAGACACGTCCGTGAACACACAAGGTTTCACCTGAAAACCAGCGCCACCACTCGCTGTGGTATCGTGCTGAGGTGGATATCTTTTTGTCGACGACCAGATTTTTGAATGTTCTGTTTGTTTATTTTATTTTATTACTTGTGTGTGGACAAATAAAGATATTCTATTCTACTCTATTCTTTACCGAGGAGGCAAGAAAGTTATGTCGGACCTCAACCGATTAAAACCGCATGGTGTACTGTCTCGTCGCTTGATGACTGATCTACGGGAACGTTTCGTTAGTCACCGCCAGTAAAAAGCCAACTTTAATGTTGGTATATCTATTAGAAAAAATAGATTTATTCGGCCTGCTCTTTCTTTGAGTTATATACGATACACCTAACAATCTATTTAACTAACACAGTACTTAGACCAAAGTATCTAAGCTTGAAAAAGAACAGTCTTAGTTCTTTTGTATTGCGCGTCGGTTTACGACGCCGGCGGCTAAGTGCATGAGCGCGGCGAGCGTGTATTTTACGAGACTAATGCTGCCCTCTGTCTTCATAGAGACCCCAGCTTAATATTATGATTTTTATCCACGGTTTATCCAAGAGATTTAGCGTTCCGGTACGATGTCGCGTAGAAACCGAAAGGGGCTTGTAGCTTTTCATCCTTCTCCTAACAATTAGCCGATCGATTACATCATCACTTACCATCAGGTGAGATTGTAGTCAAGGGATAACTTGTAAAGAATAAAAAGGCGAATAAACGTCCTCTACATCGTGTGCTTCAAAAAGCCGACTCTGCAATCACAGGTTCCGACGGCGATGGCGTCGAGAGAGACGGCGAAAAATCACCGGTTTTTGAAACCGCTCCACCTCTACTGAGGTAATTAAACTAAACGGATTAGCTGGATTGATTTTTAGGCTAAGATACCACAACCTGGGGGCTAGAAAAACACGACTGGAGCTAAACAAAGATAGCCGCGCTTTACCCGACAAGGAGGTTTTCCAGTCCATTACATAATAGAGGAACGTGAGGAGATGATATACTGCTGATGATTGTGACTTTTTGACACTATCACGATGCTTCTGTGATTCGCCTAACAACCACTATTTCTTGTTTTTATTATGATTATATGCCTAGATGTACATAAGATAGGGCTGGAATGCAATCACGTATGATGCAACGTTTTATACAGTACCTAGTACTGTAATAATAAGTACAGGGGTGTAAGGGGGGGGGGCTAGACAGCTTTTCCAACTGCTAACCTCACCTGCTCGTGGTGCAGCCTGCAGACAGACTGACGAGACCCTGGCGACCGACTACTGTATCACCATTCGATTCACCAAAGGAATAGATAAGAAGTTACAATAACTTACGTTTACTAAGATTCCGAAAATCAACTTAAATACACATAGCTATGGGTGGTTAATTTTAGGCTAACTAAATTAATTTTAACCTTTGTTTAAAAACTTTGATCTGACTAAACAAACAGACATGGCACAACAGTTACGTATAGTACAATAAAGCGTATTAAGTAGACAGTACGTACGTACGTAGGTACGTATAGCACGGTAAGTATGGAGGTAATGTAATAGCTCTGTCGAGAGGCAGCCGCCCTTTAACGGCGTCGTAATTGCGAACTAAAATTAAGTGTTATTTTTATGGTGATTTCCCTACTACTACTTAGTTGCTTTCAATGGCGTAAAGAGTTTTATTAATTGAAACAAGTGGTTATATACACAGGTGTGCTGTTTCAGAAGTTTTGGTGTAGATATTAAACTATGAACTAACCTAATGTTTTTTGTAAACAGAGATAAAATCACAAGTTTTTGATAAAGGCAAATTCCTACAAAATGTATGTAATAGGTAACTTACATACTCGTGTTATTAGTATGCTGATGTATGTTGTGATGAATATAAAAACTTTGTGACAATAAAATTGGACTTTAGTATTTTCTGCAAGGCTTTAACTAAAATACTAAATTACTGAACCGATATTTGTGAAAATGTAATGGGATCAATCTGGAAATCTCATCTCTCTGTCTTTGAAAAAACAAAAAAAATCAAAATTTGTTAAGAAATGACGATGTTATGAAGTAACACTAACAAACATCAAAGAAAAAAGCGCGTCGAATTGAGAACCTCCTCCTTTTTTGTAGTCGGTTAAAAATGGAGAATAATTAAGTGCTCAAATTTTATTTCTAGTTTATGTATCTAACTAAAAAGAAAAGCCTTGATAATATATACTCTTGCTTATTAGAGAGAATGGCTGATAGGTATTTTGTTGTAACCTCAGTCTAGGATGGTTACTCCAATAGCTATAGGTCACTTAATCTTGGCTATCCTACAATAAACAACTTTAAGGATATTAACAACTGCGCGATCACCAAAAAATTTGAAATTGATGAGAAAATTTCGCTTGATAATGAGCCTGCCACACACTGCACTAGTGGCATGGGAAGGAGCAAGGTATGTAAATTTCTCAATCTTATAGTATTCAGTTCAAATACAGGTATATTTTAGCTTAGCTTTCAGTAGAAATATCTTATAACCTATACATACTGCTAGTATGAGGATACGGCTAGTATACGCAGAAGAACCAAAGTCACCGAAGAGTCGCGGAGTTGAAGTGGCAAGGGGCAGGTCACGTAGTTCGATGAGTTGATAGATGTTGTGGTCTCAAAATGGAATGGTATCCCGCACTAGAAAACACAGTGTTGGTCGACCCCCCACCAGGTGGACTGACGACATCAAGTGAGTCGCAGGGATTTGCTGGATGCGGCTCAGAATCGTGATGTTTGAAAGTCATTACAAAAGGCCTATTTCCTGCAGAGGACGTCCATCGGCTGATGATGATGACCGCTAGTATGTACATATTAGGTGCATATACCTATATATATAGGAATGTATAGATTTTCTTATATGTATTTTGTAAGATACCTACTTAACGATTTATTAGATAGGTACATGCATGTATATTTTATCACAGATACTTACTCCAACGAGTTGGGTGCGAGGCATATGCTGGGTTGGCCGGAGCCATAAACCGACCCGCCATAAATTATTGCAACTTTGTTACTTTCGGGTACGGGGCCTCCGAGCCTACCTCTACACATGCATTATACATGAGAGCGACCTGATTAAATTCACGGTATTTTGTGTAGATTTCATCTATGATTTCCTTATGTTAGAAATGGGCTGTGGTGGTTCTAACCTCCGATTCCATATTTCTCTTATATTCTCGTTTGAATAGTAGAGGGGCCTGACCGTTTGGTGGTTCGTTAAAATAAGATGATAATAAGTGTAAAATGACATTTCCAGCCAGTAAAACGACATTTCAGTGACAGTTGCACTTGTCATTTTACTCACTGGAATTAATAATCGTACTTTAGTTATATTATGTTATAAAGACTACGAGTATAGGCTTGATAAAAGTTCCTTGAAAGTTAAGTATAGATTTATAGATATCTAATTTTTCTTTGTAGATAGTTTTTCTTTGTTATTTTGTTCTAAGTTAATCAACATCACTAAAAATATTATTAAGTAGTAGGTACTGACATTACGTAGGATATAAAACGAACTGTTATCTAACGTACCGGCGAACCAGATCGCTTACAATTCCGTCTTTACATCAAAAAGGGACATTATCCTTTCTTCGGAGCGACCGTAAAACCTTATCTGGGAGAAAGCAAGGCAGGCGAGCGTCGCAATCTACATAGAGCTGATAATGGCGAACCAGTATACCGTGACCTACAAACTTTCATCGCGTCCCTATCAAAATTGGCCGCGGTAATGAAAACGGGGGCTATATTTCGCTGGTCGCGATATAAGTAATCTTGGTGGAACACAGTGGGAGGTTTACGAGCGTGGGTGGAGAAGGCTTTTATATTTATTAAGTAAGTTGGGCTTTCGGCTGTATTAATCCACCTTTATGGGGGGGTACCAGGCGTCTGCGGTAAGGGATACGAGTACAGTGCCGAGTGGGGCTAATGCTTTGCAAATTCGGAGACTTCAGTCGTTAATCTTAAGTGTGTTTTTGTATTTAAGCCAACACTTTACCTAAGGGCTTTGTATAACGTACCTAGTTACTTTACTTTATTTTTATCAAACTTACCAAAATTATAAACCGTTAAAGGTCGATAGGTTTTTATTACTTCTGATACAACTTTTGTAACTTGGTTTTAATTCTCTTGAATCTTTTGAAGTACACTGCGTATGATCCATTGTCCTTTGATTCAAATATTCGTCGCATGTTTATGACATTAAAACCTGAAATAAAAGAAAAATATGATCTTTAATGTTAAATTATAATCTGTATGTATACGAGGATAGTAAGACACCTTAGTAGGTGTCTCAATTGGCTCCTAATATCATTTATTCGATAGCTACCAAGACACCTAGCTCCTTCACAAAATACATGTGTGTGGTTATGCTAGCATATTATGCTACTGCCTTTTCTTAAATTCTTTGTACCTATGCGTACCTACCTAAACTAACATATTGTAGGAAACAGGATCAGTTCATACCTATTCAGATTTTAGGTATACTCAGACCAACTTTTAGGTTAATTTATCAACTGAAATTAAAAAAAAAACTAAATGCAAATGCGAAGGTTGTTATATCATCATCATCATCAATAACAACCCATATTCGGCTCATTGTTAAGTAGGTACCTAAGAGTATCCTCTTAGAATGAAAGGGGTAAGGCTAATAGTCCACCAAGGTAATTTATTGCAGATTGACCTATTTCACACACGTTGTCAAACGTACCTACCTACCGTAATTCTCTAGGTGTAGAGTACTAGAAGAAGAAGAAGAAGAAGAAGAAGAAATACTTTATTGCACACAAAAATACAATTATAAATTGAAACTACTAGCCTAGACTAAATCCGGCAATTCCTAGGAATCATGTCATAAAGCTCTCGTTTTATTTTCATTGATTTTCTGCATTTTAGAGTTTTATTGTAATAAATTAGAATGCATTTAATTCAATATAGTTCTGTAAAGATGCGCACGTGGAGTGGAGATTAAACAAGAGTATTTTAAGTGGTTAATTCGATTTTCTCGGTGGACTCTATCGAAAGTTTTAGTAAAGTTGCCTTCGCCATAATAAAGTATGACGTAACTTGACTAAGACTGACTGCCAACGACGGGCGATGAACTATATTTGATCGCTTTCTGCTTAATAGGGCAAATCATTGGATTAAAATTATTAGGTACTTGATCACTGGCTAAATGTATTGCGAAACCATATTCAAGAAAAGAAACAAAAAAAAGAAGATTAAAAAAATTGCATTAAAAAAGGAATGCAGGTTTCCTTACGATGTTTTTCCGCCACTGTATGCAAACCTTAAAATTGAAAACGTCGACAAAATAATTCAAAAAATGTCTCTTGCTCATCAAATGTCACAAAGACTTCACCATCACGTAAAAATCGAGGCAATCCAGCTTCTCCAAGTCGAATACAGTGAACGAAAAGTTACGAAAAAGACTTAAACGGTCATGGAAGATCACGTGAACAAAGTGACCTAAAGACGTAATAGTTAGTGATTAGTCTTTCACTAACTTTTTATAAGTTATTGGACATTATCTTAATATGGGTAATAATATATTCGGCCGTGACTAGTTACCACCCTACCGACAAAAATGTACCGCCAAGCGAATTACCGTTCCGAAACGATCGCGTGTAGAAACCGAAAGGTGTGTGGATTTTCATCCTCCTCCTAACAAGTTAACCCGTTTTCATCTTAGACTGTATTATAACTTACCACCAGGTGAGATTGTAGTCAAGGGCTAACGTGTAAAGAATTATTTTTTAAAAAATAATTAATTAATAAAAATATAAACAAAAAATTACTACCAATTAGCCACATAAGTAGACTAGATTGTAATTTTATGAAGTACCAAATTGAACCTGGACCCGTGGATTCAGTCTTGGTACTTTACAACAGAGAAAAATAGTAGATTGTTATACAAGGGGCTAAAAAGACCCATGGTATACGAGGTAGGGCACGAGCCGTAAGGCGATGGCCGCTAAATAGAAACCGAGTTTACCTAAAATACCTCGTATAACAATCTACTATTAATTTCTTTAAATAATTACATTGGTTAGTACCTATAGGTATCCAGGTAGGTATTACCGTATGTGATTCGGAACGTTATCTACGTTGGTAGCTAACCGTGTGCGGTTAGTAGCTCCGAGTACGTGAACGTTATCATAATTTTACGGGCTACGTGAAAATGCGCACTTTTATTACGTGGACTTTTATTACGCTTCTAGATTAGAAACCCGAATGGGGGTCGGGCTTTTGAGCTGATATTCACATTTTATATTTGACAGGCTCTAAACCGCTGCTTGACTCGTGGTAACTTCGTTACATACCTACCTACCTATTACCAACTGCTCTAATATAATGTAATTTAAATAAATTGAAAAATATGGGGCTGACATGTTATCAATAAAAGTCCCTAAAAACTTATAGATAAGAAAAAAAAGAAAAATAATTCAAAAACAAAGTCACTATACTTCAAACCTAACCTAAATGGAATGAATAATAAATTATTGTTGTTGCCCGAAGAATTTAAATGAAAGAAAGGTACGTAAGTACCTTTCTTTCATAGTATCATACCTTTCATATCCACAGTAAAATATTGGTGTAGGTATATTAAGGACATCCTAAATAGGATTTGTCTTAGGTACTGTCACATATTTAACGAATAAAATCAAAGTCAAAATTAATTTATTTCAATAAGGCTTACTTTACAAACGTCAGTTAATAATATTATTAGATAATGTGCATAACAATTCGTTGAAAATTTAAAGTTAATGTTACGAGGGTTCCAAAAGTGCCTTGGTCCGATAATAGTGTACGTAATCTACCAGTCATTCACTTCGGACGAATGCTTTTATCCTTTCTACATAAATATAATTATTTATTAAGTTAATAAACAAATATGTACCTACCTAATATATATTTGTTTATTAACTTAATATAATATAAAGCTACTGTTACACGTGCTCATTTCGAGCACGAAAGCATGCTACTATTGAACAGTTGCTACTTATTAGCATGTGTATCGCGACATTGCTAATAATGAGCATGCTTATTTCGAGCTTGCTCAAGAATCAACAGTCGTGCGATTTATGAGCATGCGAAGTTAAAGTGATATGTCATATTTAGATGCCTGGTATGGTACACGTATACTGGTAAGTATGGATCCAACAATTATAGATAAGTAAGTATACCTACCTAATTTCTAAAATATAAGCATTTTAATTTGAGAAATTGATTGTACTTTCCTGAGGATTTTCCTGAATAGTCCTCAAATATTTGACATTAATTATTAGTAGTTTAGTAAGCGTGCGAATGGGCACCCTACTCCAAACCTCTATATTAGGTAAAGGATCGTTCCAAATAAATTCGGCCAAGCAAAGTAAAAACGGGGATATGACGCGTGAAGAAATCGGGTCCGTATTTATGGCAAGAGTTATTGTTTGAAATGTCTAAGTCGTAATTCCGCGGCATAAAGCAGCGGGATTCTTTGGGCACCCCCCATTTCCCACCCCCCTCCACAACGGGGATGCTGTTTTTCCTGCGAAATGGCCCGTTTGAAATTGTTGTTTTATGGAAGTTTTTAGTAGTTGACTTTGCTCGGGAGAAATAATATAACGTATATACCTATATCAATATTTCAGTCCATTAATACACTAATCGATAAGTAAAATTGAAAGTGAGTGATTTGAGTTTCTTTGAGTTTTAAGCACCAACAAGGTCTACTTAGGTAAAGTATAAGTTAAAATGTGTGCTGTAACATATTTTCGGGTGTTATGCTAGCAGTGGCGTGCACAGATATATGACCCAGGGTAAACATTTTAGCATTGATGCAAAGCTCAAAAGTACGACCTATATAAAATTTCGTGAGTTTCGTTTTTTTTTTGTTAAATAAACGTTATTCTTATGCTTTACATTATTAGGTCCTATAAACATAGGCACAGGATATGCGATATACACACATGTCAGATTACTTGATCGTCAGTTGCTGACATGACATTAGCGACGTATGGTAAAAGGTATCACGAGTACCTAAAGCCGGATTTACATTTGTCTGACGTGTCGTGTTGTGACGTCACGTCACGTCAGACAAATGTAAATCCGCCTTAAGTAAAATAGCTACAGGCTGACGCCACTACAATTTGCGACGTGTCAAAAGTGCTTGTAAACTGAGCCTACTTGAAATAAATAATTTTTGATTTTTTTTTGATTTTGACTATTTGACATCATTTATGTATTAGGCAAGCTCCGAGGATCCGTCTAACACTTTGTTTAAATTGTACCTGCGCAGACAAATGTCATTTTGGTTCACCTAACTTGCTAGGGTCTGTACATCTTAGATAGATAAAGTCTTTATTGCTCAATATTATACAAAGAAGATCAAATTAAAATTCGCAGAGGAAGTTAAAAATAAGATTTTAGTAATGGAAAGACAGAGTTCTTGAAATGTTTTAAAAATATATCTTATATTTTAAATATCGTGGGAGTAGATCGTGGGTATCGTACGTAATGTCTAAATAATGTCCAAATCATTTGCAGCGGAAAATATAAATAACCAACCTTACATTATACGGTAAAAAATATGGTCTCTCAAAAAGGATGCAAATCAGTGGGTCGACGATCTCGAGGAAACATCGAAAGCGGAGACCGATAAAAAGTTCTAAATAACGACCTGTCACAAAATAATATACAATGAAAATTATCTCCACCATTTCAAAGTTGGAACGCGTTCGACGCTCGCACGCCATTGGTCGGCGCTTGACAGCGGATGAAATACGCCGGGACGGGCTGGGTTGCTAGCGCAGCGGGTGTCAACATGGTGCCACTAAAATCCCCTAATTAAATTAAATTCCGTACGTTTTAGCTTTGCTCGTAAATAATTCGTGTATCTAATCCGCTGATTAATGAACGAGATGGTATTTTTAAAATATTTCTATCCATTTCCATATAAAATTTCTTAGTTCAGTAACTATAGGAGTTACGTACTTATTATTATTTATTATCTACTTTCCTATAAAATCCAGCTAAAGAGTTTTAAGGTAACAAGAAAACAGTTCATCTTTCAATTCGTTATACCTATAGCTGCAATTTGATGCCTAATTCTTAACTACCTAATTGTTCCAGTGTTTGAATAACCTATGTGGTTTTGGATAATAATATCCTGAGTTTGAGTCCTGGAATCTGGATTGAGCTCATAGCTCGAACACAGTAGGTATACTTACACACATAATCCATATACTGAACTTTTTCTGATAATATTTTGTTAGTGCCCACTCAAATAATATTATACATTTAATTATTACCGTTCATCCAGGGATATTTTTCAAGATCTTTAAATTCATGTTCGCTTTTCGCTTATTAGGTACCTAATACTTATCTAATAATCGAAAATAAAAATCTATTAATTTATTTGGGTCACATAATACCAAAATAAATAGACATAATGGTAGCTATGTATTTTAGTATACATAGCTGTGTATTTAGATATCTAGGTATTTACTTTAAGTATAACTTATTGTAGAGCGTAATAACATAAATAAACTAAAGTAACAGTCAAAGTTTGTGCACTTAACAGTAAAAAGGTAATATTGTTATATCTATAGGCCATAACAGCAATAAATTGTACACCCGATCACTCAGACATTTTTATGACATTAGATAGAGCTTACAAATCACTGCCATATAATATATCGTTTGAAAAAGCCTAGGGATAACTATAATGTCATAGATTGAAGTAGGTGCACCATTAGCTATTGTAAAAACAGGACATACAATAATAAAGTATGTATTACCTACCTACCTTCTATTATCAACATTATGCAATAATATAGGTTTTGTAAGAAAATGTTATTTTTGACCGCCTAAAAGTAATTTTCCTATCCTTGGGGAAATGGAAGTTTATAATAATATTGCGGTGAACTGTGCAGTTCAGGCAAGGTACGCGTCTAAAAGAATATTATACATTGGCATTTATACCAATATATAAAAAAACATCATAGGTAGGTACGACTACAAATTAAAAAAGAACGATAAATCAGAGGATATAAATATCAATCAAAGGTTTAATTTGAGCTGGGTAGGTAGATATATTTACTTACGAGTAAGTGGGTAAATAATAAATCTCTCATTTATTTATTTCTCCTTTTTTAAATTTTTTAACAATGTTATATACATACAAGATACACAAAACACTATTAAAAACTTATTAAAACGAGTGTTTTAATATTTACAATTTCTTTCTTTATTTTAAATTCTATACATTTCTTTTTAAGTTTTTTACAAAATGTATAGTTATTTATTATATTAACTTCATTATCATCTAACCTTGAATGTAAAGTGAAACCTTTTAACGTCTGGTTATTATTAAAAAAGCTAAACAAGTACGTATGTTTAAGTTTCCGAATATTTTATAAAACTTGTCTTGACAATTTACAAAATGATGGTTAATCTAGAAGAAATGTTTCTAGCTCTTTAAAAGCATTTTAGATAAGCCCGCGAGTTGGAGAGGCCGGTGGTACGGTAACAACAAAATTACACGTTTACGAGGGACAATATAGTCTTATGGCGGCTTACGGAACCACTCATGTGATGCACTAAAGAACTGGTTTACTGGCCTACTGATTATTTACTGGTGCATTCCACTTAGTGTGACGTCAAACATCTTGTGTTAGTAAATTTTGGCTTCAGCCGTGGCTAGTTTCCACCCTACCGTCAAATACGTACCGCCAAGTTATTTAGCGTTCCGGTACGATGTCGTGTAGAAACCGAAATGGGTATGGATTTTCATCCAACGCTTAAGTTAACCTGCTTCCGTCTAGGATTGCATCATCACTTACTATCAGGTGAGATTGAGTTCAAGGGCTAACTTGTAAAGAATAAAAAAAGGATATAGATGTCAACAAAAACCTACCTACTTTTTTGTTAACATCTATATCCTTTTTTTATCTACAGGTATCCTAAAAATATGATGTCAACAAAAATTACCTACATGATGTCAACAAAAAAGTACTATCTAGGTATATCCTTTTTTTATTCTTTACAAGTTAGACCTAGACTGGTATACCTACTCGTAATAATAACTACTTATATGTACCTCATTAAGCGCGATCTAAAATCAATCTTTCAGTGGCGTAACTGTACCATCTGAGGCCCAATATATTTTTTTAATGTTAGATTACTTCAGAGCTCACCGCCTCCGTGGTGGGTCCGTGACATTTTGCCACCCCTGAAATCCAATAGTTACGCCACTGCAAACATCATTTCTAATCTACCTAATCGAGCCTCAGTGAAATGTAGGTATAGGTTAGCATAATATAACCTAAGCCTCTCTTTACCTAAATGAAACAACGCGTTCCCAAGTTGGTATAAGTATATAGGGATCGATGTATCGATTTTGCATGGCAATATTTCTTGTTCACCAGGATCTTACCCAACCGGTAGGTAATCAAGAGAATCACATCTATAAATCGTCGCAGTTCCAGCCCACCCAAGCCGTTAAATAATAAAAACAAATGTCATATCGCTTAGTGTGAGACATAAATTATGGCGAAGAAAACCGATATTTCTTTTCAGCTATCGTAAATTACCGGTAAATGATATTCTTAATAAAGGGGAAAACAAAAGGAGCTTAATGATTCCATGTCGGTTTTAACTACGATGTAGTTTTGTCTGCGACTCGTATGCTTGCCTACATAGATGTTAATAAATAAAGATAAATAAAATTTAGTTATTATATTATAGATACATATATATTTGTAAATAGTGCCCTTCCATCAATTTTATTGATCATATCTACTTTTTATAAAGTTTTGAATTCGTATAGACTCCACTGTTTATTACTAAGTTATAAGTTATAACAAAATTATGTTAATCACTTAACGGTCTTAATTCGTTGCTTTAATTCCTACCGAATTTTTTATAGCGCTATGATTGTGTTCGTAAATTTCCCTATCTCAATTATTTCTTCTCAACCAATCAATACCAATTGAGGGTATTTTATGAAAACCACGTTATCGGCTGGAACGCGATAGCCGCCATTGTTGAATCATTGTTGAGTTGAGAGAGATTTTTGCCATCGGAGATTGATTGTCTTTTCGAAACTTCGACGCCAAGTTCAAACCTGCAAATCTCAGGAAATCGCTAATTTTCTATATAAAACCAGATTTCCACGATTGTGGTAATCAGTCGTGGAAATCTGGTTTTATATAGAAAATTGATGCAGCTTATGCATTGCAAGTCATAGACATTTTATTGGAGGACAGAGAGAGAGGAGAGACATTTTACATTTCGTTTCAGTATCGGAACGATCACTTTACACGATTTCTATATGTATTGTGTTCGAAGCATTCGGAAAATAGCTTATGGCTGAATATAGCTCAATTACGAGTCAATTGCTGAGACAGAGGTAACCGTGTTTGCTTTGCACCACAAGTAGGAAGCATCATCATAGTGTTTAGTAGTCAGGAGACACCGTAGGAGCAAGATTTGTAACGTAACATTAAATTCAACCGTTTTATTATGTATACAGTAGTTATATACCTATCTGAACTGGTTCATAGGGATTGAGGCAATAGTACCCTGAGTGGGTAATTTATGAAGGCACGGTCAGCATTAATTTATAAGGGGTTCGTGAGGATCCTGTCTTTACCCCACGGGTATTCCGTTTCCTACAAACTTGGAATTAATTACTTAAATATGTACATGTTTAAGATTATCTCAATAAATAAACAAAAACTTACTCAATAAAACCTTTATGATGATGATTTTAATTCGTTTTAAAAATGGTTTTGATTTAAATATTCTGTTGTGCGATTAAGTTAAGACAAAAAATTAAAAAGTTTTTTAAAAATATATAAACAATCCTATAATAAGAATAAGTATATCACAACCCCACCAATTGTGAAACTAATCTGTGTCCAAGACTACTCATAAAAAATTCACCAATACGTATCGGCCTACCTACTTAATTTATTTACGTTAGGTACGTACTGACATACTTTCGTCGTTCGTCAAGTAGGCATAATCTACAAATTTTTTTCAACCCTAGGATAACGAGAAATGAAACATCCACATACGGTGAATTATTTCGTTATTAAATATTAATAGGAAATAATCTCAATCCATTCATATCTCAATTCGCACGTATAGTTACGACATTCGTAAAACCTTATTTCATGATTTTAATATTTTCCTCGGGGCACATATGCGATCCGGCTCATGCGTGAGACGTGGATTTACGATCCAATATTTATATGCAAAGTGTGTCGCCAAATGTGCCGGTGCCGAAAAAACAGCCACGTCCTTTTGCACGTAAAAAGGATGCGGCAAAATAAATATACATGGAGCCACCCTTTTTGTCCATTAAACGACCCGGCCTTTTGCCGTTGCCTCCATAAAATGTGCCCCAATAAATATGTAAATCTACCGAAAAAAAACACACCGCCGCCCGGTTTGTGAGTTTCACTTTCGACTGGACTTAATTGGTACAATTGTAGAATTTTAAAGGCCTCCACGACCCTGCCGATGGCGTGCCGATGACCTTTTTCTCTCAGCGTGCCTTTGTGGATTGTCTTGAGATCGAAAAAGTAATTTAAATGAGCGCTTAAGTAGTTTTATTGCAGTGTTTTGGGTATGAGAACAGTCTTATAGCATGTTTGTATACCTTTTAGTTGTAAACTATTGTTTTGGGTAATGAATATTTGTAGTTTACTTCTGCGAAAGCTTCGCCGGATTCCATGCGCTAACACCACATAATAACCATCTAAAAAACTATCTCCATATATCTGTGCATTTTCTTTTTGTTGACTCTACAATCGTCCACTATGATGACAGGTTTAATTATGAACACTAACTAAGTAATGTTGTCTCTTGATTTGTCTGATTGGAAAAGAGCAATATATTTTTCTATTCATCTAATCTAAATGTTTATAAAAACGAAAGGTCATCACGTAATCTCGATAACCTCTTGTCGTAAAAAGATGACATTTGACAGCGAGGTAGTTTAAAGTTAGTAGACGGATTTTATGCGACAGGGCCGCCGGATAAAGGAGGTCTTAGGGCGGACGAAGTCGCGGGTATCCGCTAGTACAATATAATGAATATAAAAAATTACATTTCCCGTCTTTAGTCACTGCATTTTCTTTTATACCACAAAGTTTTCTTATTAAACAATTTTTCACTATCACTCATACCTTCAATAATTATGTCTGCCTTATAATACCTATGTATAGATTGGTAGATGTATGTATATATAGATAGGTAGGTAGGTCGGTATACGATTATGTTGAAATTGTGTTTTGAAGAAAGCGATCTGGGACCGAGCGAGGGAGCTGCATCGATCCGACCGGGCGTTACCCCTCGGGGAGACGCGCTCCCCCACATCTGCCTCTCGTATAATTAAGTCAACATACATACGCAATCACATACCTACCTATTACGTTTATAAAAGTTTTCAAATTATGGTATGATCAATGCTCATTTTGCTCATCATAATATTAGTTATACCTGTTCGGAAAGCAAAATGAACGAGGAGTCCTTACCTACATACCTACGTACGTACTCATAAGTAAGACGTACCTTGCCACTTTGTTACGAATATCTACTATTCAGATTAGCTAGCTATATTGAAGACTAACTGAAACTTAAAAAGTTGTACCTACCTCCGATTACCTACCGGACCAATTTTTTTCAAATAAGTTCGAAGTTGAAAGTGAAGTGATTTGTTATTACATTAAAAGTAGGGTAATTCCAGGATAGATGCCCCAGTGGGATAGATGACTTGATTTTTATTTCACTATGTTAGGAGCACTGTAGGAGTTAAATTTTACTGTAAGTAACGAGTCCTCCCCCCGCAAACCTTAGTGTCGGGAGGATTTTGACCGGAGTGCATGCGTTTCGTCTGTGTGAGTAAAAATCTTCCGCGGTGAGACGACAAAAGGCGCCAAAATAAGATTCGTAAGTTCTTTCAACAGTGTATTTTTTCTCTCGCTTATAATGTCTATTTTTTTTCTATTTGTCTGCTTGCATTGAAGATTAACCTATGTAAACTGATAGATTTTATAGTAATTGAAACTAATCTTTTATTTTTATCGATAAAGGCATCTATCCCCTACAAAAAGTATAGTTGCCCCGTTTTTTATTAGGATAGATGCCCCTAAGGGCAACTATCCCCAACTGTTTATTATAGGTGTTGTATTGTTGCAGGAGAGCAAAATGCCTCGTAAATATAAAAGAAAACAGGGTGTTGTCCTTCGTACTGTAACCTAGAACGAAGACAGTATGCTAACAGCATTTGAAGACATGAAAAAGGAAGAGAAAGACGTAAATCAGATTTCTAGAATATAAGAAATACCATCTAAAATATTAAGACGAAGATTTGCCATTAATAGCAAATCTAATTTTCAAAATAACTGTATATGTACTGTTGTTGTAAATTTGATTTACTTTTACTTTGTATTGTATTGCATCATATCATTGTAGTTACAATCTGGCATAATTATTACTAAACAATATATTCGTTATAATATAAGTCGTTTTTAATGCTGGATATATATCCAGCATTAAAAACGACTCGTGGCTCTTACATTCAAATTAGGAGAAGCTGGATTTCCGCCGGACCGAACAGCAATACGTCAGTTAGCATACCAGTTTGTTAAAAAGCTACAGCTAAAGCATAACTTTAACCAAGATGGCCAAGAAATGAAAATGAAAGTTATATAAAACACCATAAAGACTGATTATAATAATATAGTTGTTTGATTTCAGAACAAACCAAGTACAATGTTTAAACTAAGTCGCCAATCCCCACTAAGGGCACCTATCCTCAGAAGTTTTTTCATGATAAGTCATCTATCCGCCACAGTAGGCGTCTATCCCATTTTTTAGAGGTCCAAAAAATTACAATTTACACAAAATCTACACAGTCTATATCAGAACGATTCAGATTATATATAACATTAAGAAATATATTTAATATTTCCCAAATAACGCAATGCTCTAAGATTATAAAATTCCGAGTTATTTAGCATTTTCGAAAAGTGGGGCATCTATCCTGGACTTACCCTATATATTAGACAAAAAAATGTGGAAATTTTCAGGCCTCTGTGTCTAATCTTGATGTACCTAGTTTTAATGTTATAAAAATGCGGTATCATCAGGAAGGTAAAATTTTCAATTTTCCAGATGTTAAGTACCTATTATTTTCGATTTTACTTCATCTAATGATGAACCTCACTAATTTGTTGTTTGCGTTACTATTATGTTGTCTGTGGTTGTGTAAATAATTGTTAGTAGATACACTACCCACCCACCAGATTCCAGCGTACTTTTTACCTGACTCCACTTGTAGGCACGGTAAAGTATAGTGGACATAAATTCACACAAACGCATCGGGTTAAATGCACCAGCCACATTATCATTGTCGTAATTTATGTTGCAAAAAGTAAAACCGCGAACGACCATCACGAAAAATCTTTAAAAAGGCTACATTTTTCCTTAATGAATGCTATTGATCGGTCGAGGCTATAAGCGGATAATTTACGACTAACTCTGCGCTCGGGTTCGGGTGCGTGCTCCGAAGGTGTGTTATTTATACCCCCTTTTTTATGCCCCCTTTTTTCGCAGCTCGTAACGGCTGGCTATAAAGGGGACGTAATTTTAATTTCATGATTGGAAAGCTCGATTGGCCGGTTATGTGGCTTAATGAGTTTATGGCGGCAATGAGTGAATGATAACGGTCGTGGGACAGAACGAATTGGCTCTCTCTGATCCAGATTTTTGTGACACGTTTTGTCATATCATTCCTACATTGATGTACACGTACAGTGCCACAAAATTATATGCCCCTGCATGCTGTAAAGTTACAGCGAAGTAACATCGTTCATTTCCATGCCAACATATAAATAATTTCATAGCGACATTTAGGTTTGACATCCCATAGAAATAAAGTTCAAATTCTAATAAAATTATAGTTGAATATTAAACATCGACGAGTTTAAAATAGCGGAATCACCCCTGGCCCGGTGAGTCGTTGTTGTCGTGCTTTTAGTGTACCTAATGTTCTGCAAAATTGCGACCTCCGTGAAGTTAGTTCCACTTTTGACCACCGGGTCAGAAAAGTTTGTGGCACTATACCTATTTTCGTGGACGTGATAGCCTAATGGACATGACCTCTGCCTTCGATTCGGAGGGCGTAGAATCGAATCCGGTCCGCGGCATGCACCTCCAACTTTTCAGTTATGTGTATTAAAAAAAATATATATCACGTGTCTCAAACGGTGAAGGAAAAACATCGTGAGGAAACTTAGTTTTTTCTTGATTCTTGTGTGAAGTCTGCCAATCCGAATTAAGCCAGTGAGGTGGACTCACAATAAGAGTATTCTGAGTGGAGACTCGTGCTTAACAGTGAGCCGATTAATGATGACCTATGTTTATCCAAGACAAACAATATAAACAATGCCTATGTTTGTAAACAGCAATCCTTGAAGTAATTTCCTTTTAATATAAAACGCCTTTTAATTTATAGATTGGTTAAGCATTAATTTTTAAACGGAAAATCTCTATTTGAACACGTGCTAACTAATAAGGTATGTGTTTAGAGTTCGTATTTCCTTTATGTGGGTATGAAATGCATGCTTAGTTAGTAGGTACCCAAGCGTAGTTAAAAATAAAGCTTCCCACATATTCATTATCGATAGCAGAAACGTCTAGGTAGAGATTTATAGTCTCATAAAATAGTTCCAGGTTTAAAAGCGCCGCTTTGTTCTGCATAATTCATTAAATTAGCTATTTAAATATATATTTTTTGTATTTTCTTTCAAAGTTCTACTTTATCTTCATAAATATCGCGCCACTTCATTGAAATTTCCAGGGTATTTTAAACAAGAACGCGCGGTTCGGCTTCGTTTCATTCCCACACCATATTGAAAAAGATAAATCTCTGTCGCACCCGCCCTCCGTTTCGATCCATTAAACTCGGCTTTTTGTGCCTGAAGAAATATTGTTACCTAAAAATATTCCCAACTATACATAGCGTAGGTAGTAAATGGAGGTTCGGTTGTATGGAACTGGTTTAGATCTCGTCTTTAGATGTGCTACAATGTATCCTCTTTTATATTCATAACGTATATTTTAACGCGCGTTGAATTTTAATAAATCCGATAATAAAACATGTACTTACAGTAAAACCTTCAAACGATGCAAAAAGCTGAACCTTGGTTGATTTATACATACCGCCTTCGAAGCAGATTACGTTCGCACTTAGGTACCTACGCGTATTAATATTTTTTTTATTTCATTCTTCGCAACATTGTAATGTATCTACGGAGTCACTTAACGAAAATATGGCGTATTAAAACGCATAAAGAAAACAGTGTTTTCAGTAAAATAGTTGAGTATAAAGGAAAGTTGTATAAGAACGTCGTAACTTTGGACATAAATTTTGTGAATGGTTTGAAAAGAATCTATGGCGAGGGAATTGTTAATAAAGATATAGAGCGATGTATTACGGGACATTAGTGACGTTTTATGGGAGCCATGGCCGGTCTCATGAATGCACCCGCGCTGAGATGATGAAATTATTGCAATTTATCAAACTGAAATGACTTGTAAATGGTTACGACTGTAATTGTTATGATGTGACTGAATTTAATGTCAAGCAACCGCTTTCTTCAGCATGCTTCTTCACGATCAAATTTATCGCTATGTAATCGTAAGTATTGTTTCGTTACAACGGCGTCGTGGTTAGTCTATGCGGATTCCGATCATGTGGTCCTGGTACTATGAAATATCAGGTAGGTAGGTATAAACTTTTCTTTAATTCCAGAAATTTTCGTCATCGTGCTTCGGAAAACACGTAAAGCATTATCATTAAAATCTGATAGCATTCGTTACAGAGTCAAACATTATCACTAATGCTAGAAGCCACGCACCATCCAATAAGTTCAGATGCCTGCAGCACTAACTCCGTTTCTAAACACACGATCAGTTTTATCGGATGTCCTGCCGTTACCGCTGCAGGCACGTGAACTTATTGGATGATGATGCTAAGCAGTAAGCACGCCAATCTGCATTAAAGGAACGTGGTGGATCTGCTTCAAATCCAGTCTCCTAGTGACACTTAGGTATAGTGGGTAATTAAAATAGGCTAATGATGACAATGACCCACCAGGCGACAGTTACCGTACCCATGCTATCTGAAAAACACTTTAATAACGAAATTGCCATGGATATGAGCGATGTCACATCGCTGTAACTTTGCAGAATGCAGGGAGATGGAGATATCTGAAATAATAGCTTACGAGTACTTAGCATCATACATTCTTGTTGAATTAATTAGATATTTTTTTTAAGATATTCGCCGAAAGATAAGAGAAGAGAAGGGTTTATTTGACTCGCACTGGGTTAATTAATATTATGTTAATTAAAACTTGTAACAAATTTTATGGCATTATCAACGGTGTGCAAGCGCCGCGGTAAATGACTTTGGAATTTTAACGGCGAACTTTTCTATGGATTAAAGTTTAATAATATATTAACTACTTTTTACGTGGTAAATAGGAGTGGTTTCAATAACTAATATAATCTATATTATTATAATAGAGCTGAAGAGTTTCTTTGTTCGTTTGACGGCCTCCGTGGCGCAGTGGTACGCGCGGTGGATTTACAAGACGGAGGTCCTGGGTTCGATCCCCGGCTGGGCAGATTGAGATTTTCTTAATTTGTCCAGGTCTGGCTGGTGGGAGGTTTCGGCTGTGGCTAGTTACCACCCTAACGGCAAAGACGTACCGCCAAGCGATTTAGCGTTCCGGTACGATGCCGTGTAGAAACCGAAAGGGGTGTGGCTTTCATCCTCCTCCTAACAAGTTCATCACTTACCATTAGGTGAGATTGTAGTCAAGGGCTAACTTGTAAAGAATAAAAAAAAAAAAATAAATAAATAGATAGCCCATTTATCGAGGAAGGCTATATAGGCCATATATTATTCCCGTTTTCCTACGGGAACGGGAATCACGCGGGTAAAACCGCGCGGCGTCAGCTAGTAGCTTATTAGCGTAAGATAAAACTGAAAGAATTTTTCAATCGGACCAGTACTTCTTGAGATTAGCGCGTTCAATCAAACAAACAAATAAACAAACAAACAAATTCTTCAGCTTTATATATTAGTATTGAAGTATAGATTAGGAATCATCGACCAGGTTCAGTCGTGAAAATGTGACAGGTAGACAATTTGCTTTTATAATATTAGTATGGATTATAGAAGCAATAAATAAATAGAAAACATATATAAATAATTAAATACATAAGTGATATATGATGAAGCTATGGTAGTAGGTGCTCACAGAAATCATACAACTACAGAGTAAGCTTATCTCCATATAATAATATTCAAGAAATGTTTCCACGGCACCTATTTCAAACCGGCCATAAATGTCTCGACCAGGATAATATTTTACGACGCCTTACGCGGCTGTAGAGGGGGTGCCCTTATCTGCCTATACACATGTGGGATTGTCGGGTGACATTCAAATTTATCGACTTAAAAATATCCAACCAGATTAAAGATGCATCCTCCGTAGTCCTGATAAAATATTATGCTTGGCACAAAAAATATTCTTTCCACTTGACTGTACCAATTTATATAGTTGGTGTCACGTAAAAAAATAACTAAAGTAATATAAGCCATGTTTTTAAGCATTACTTCTTATTTATTACTAAAATTATTGTTTTCTCTCCAATTAAACGTAAGACCGAGTCGAAAAAAAAAATTAACGGACAGAATAAAATCTACACCTCTCAAATTTGAAGCTTTCATATCACGCAAGGTTAACAAGGTCTATCTTTATTTTTGAACTAGTTCACGTCGCGCAGTTTTACCCGCGTGGTTCCCGTTCCCGTAGGAATTCAAGGATTATATATAGCGTATTGCTTTCCTCGATAAATGGGCTATCTAACACTGAAAGGATTTTTCAAATCCGACCAGTAGATCCTGAGATTAGCGCGTTCTAGCAAACAAACTCTTCAGCTTTATAATATTTGTACATATTGTATTGGATATTACGTTCCATTGCAATTTCCGTTTGTCAGTACTGGAGTATGTATTGGAAAACCAAGTCGCTCTAGAAAAATATTCAAAGAAAACCAAACCACAACATATAGATTATTATAATACCTATTAAGTTGTAGATAAGTAGGTAGGTATATTGAAACGTTAACGTTATTTTTAGACTAAAATAAAATATTAGGACAATACACACATCAAAGTAAACGTTAGGCTGTGTTACATTATTAGAGACTTCTAAGAGAATAATTGATAAATATACACAAATGTTTAATATACCTACATAAATACTTATCTCTACAATAAAAAAATATATATCTCCCGCGCCTAAACTGCTTGGGTACTGCAAAACACCCATATGTTCCACACAAATATGTTTCCAGTTGTAGACATCGAACCCACTACCTTGGGATGCATTAGTACCCAAATAGATCTACACCAAATGGGTGTCAAATATGTATGCCTGTTAGATACAGGTAACGACATACTAATACAATAGTATTTAACCAAGCGCTGCTTTTGAAGTTCAGAGTTAAAATAATACTTCTGTTTAATTTTACATTCAAATATAACACATAAAATGTGTTTGTATAGTGCTGCTTGTTTTCAAATTTTCTGACGGCGGCCGCTCGCGAAACTCGCGTTCGCATGTAAATAACAGGAGGCTGGGATTGTACTGCTTGTTTATGTTTAACGGTACAGACATACTTGGGGACTACGATAGATATCTTCTCATTATGTCTACAAAGCTAGAGCTGTGATAACCCAGTGGATATGACCTGTGCCTCCGATTCCGGAGGGTGTGGGTTCGAATCCGACCCGGGGGCATGCACCTCCAACTTTTCAGTTATGTGTATTTTAAGAAATTAAATATCACGTCTCTCAAACGGCGAAGGAAAAACATCGTGAGGAAACCTGCATACCAGAGTTATTCTTAATTCTCTGCGTGTGTGAAGTCCGCCAATCCGCAATGGGCCAGCGTGGTGGACTAAGGCTTAACCCCTCTCATTCTGAGAGGATACTCAAGTTCAGCAGTGAGAAAAATATGGGTTCATAATGAGATGAGATGATGTCTACAAAGAATTCAATTTATTTCAAGTAGACTTAGCTTACATGCACTTTGGAAATGTCATGTTATTGGTAGGCGTCCAATCCACATTGTACGTATCGGACACATCGCATCAAATGGATTTTAAATTTACGATACATAAAATCCGTACAATTTAATCCGCAGGACGCGGATCAGTGGACGCACTTGTATGACTTTCTATACAAAGAATACCAAAATCCGTTTGATGCGATGCGTCCGTACAATGCGGATCACTAAACGCATACGTTAAGTATGTTATCTGGACTAATATTATAAAGAGGTAAAATTTGTGGTATTAATAGGGGGTAATCTATGGATAAAATAGTGCATTTTATTCCAAAGTTTTTTTTTATTGTTTAGATTACCTATCATATACCTACCTACGCAAATTTTGCTAGAAAGTCTCTTTCTTTATCATATACCTAGTATGAAACAAAGATAATCCCGCCTTCTAAATCCTTAGATCTTTTAAACTGCGCAACAGATTTTGATGCGGTTTTCATCGTTAGATTTCCTGGACATACAAAATTACAATTCCTAGACCATTAAAAATAATAGCGTTAAAAATAACCAACTTTATAGTAGCTTTGCCGGTTGCGGTGGCTATCTCGGAAAAACCCACGTCTGATTTTGAATCAGACCACAGAACACACAACACTTATGCGTGAATCAGATTTTGGCAAGTGCCTGATTTACTATCAAAAATATAAAAGTCAACAAATGTAGGTACTCTAGAGCTTTTCAATATTACTTCTCACTTACAGTTGAGCACAAGTTTCCTCTCAGAATGACTCTCATTCTGAGAGTAACCCATCTGGGGTTTAACCTTTGTCCATCACGCTGGTCCAATGCGGATTGGCAGACTTCACACACGTAGAAAATTAGAAAAAATCTCAGGTACGCAGGTTTTCTTTTCAGAGGTGCATGCTCCGGACCGGATTCGAACCTTCCGAAGGCATATACACTGGGCTATCACGGTTAGCTTCAAAAGGTCACTTCAGGGGGTCACTATATTTAACAATATTTACTTACATTTAAAAGACATTATGTAAAGTTGCTACATGCACAATATTTTTGGACACTTACATGCAACCAGTGTTATTTCGTTGAAGAGCTTTGGTATTTAATGCGTGTGGCAGATCCCGCTAAGCCGCAGTAAACTAATAGATGATGAATATTTTGTATCGTTAACGATTTCACATTTAGCATTTAGAATTTATAAACGTATACACTCGGTTGTGTTTCAAATTATACTAACAGACTAAAACGTGGGCCCGACCAAGTTATATGAGGCGTCTATAAACCAAACCGCATCTATTATTCCGTTGGTCGAGCAGCCTTCCAGCTGACGTGGTTTTAAATACGCTTTATGGCCCAAATAATTTGGGCTTTTGACCCAGTTCTGTGCAATAAAAGTGTTAATTTTAATGAGGCACAATTCGCTGGCCCACATCAAGTTTACAAAGTAAATAGTGGGATGTAAGTTTGTCTCTACAGTTGCTTTCGATCCATTCTATGTATGTAAGAGACTCTACGATGTTGATTCAACATCTTATTGATGACTACTGAGTCATGACTCATGATGTTATAGGTATGAGGTGGGTACGTGAGAGAGAATTAATTTTGGACGGTATCTACCTATTTTATAGGGAGACATCGTAGGATTAAAAGTAGTATCTGATACGTGTTTTGGTCGATAATGTACGGAGAATAGTTATAGAAATAGGTACACTAGAATCCAGAAATGGCAAATTAATAGAGAATCTCCTCGTAAGGCAATATTAGGAAAGTGCCCAATTCTGTAGTGAAAGTTGGTCTATTTGACTTCGTCTATACAGCTTCGGGCTCGTGCCGGTGTCGGGCAGCAGCGACAGCGACAAATTCGCATGCCCAGCATTCATTCATTCAGCATTCATTCAGCATTCGCATGGTCAGTACTGGGCAAAACTTAGTATGGACAACAAAGCGCAGTGTTGGTCGACCCCCCACCAGGTGGAACAACGACATCAAGTCGCAGGGATTCGCTGGATGCAGGTAGCTCAGTGATGTTAGGAAGTCCCTACAAAAGGCCTATGGCCGGCAGTGGACGTCCATCGGCTGATATGACGATGATGGTGATACAGCTTATAACACTAATAATTTATTAAAAGGTTGGAATTAACTAGGAACAAAGTCGGCTGCAATACAAACATTGCAACGGTACACTAACACCTTGGCGTAATTGCGAAGTGTCTCGTTGTAAAGCCGCCGCTCAAAAATGTAGCCAATAAACAAATATTTGGTGACCAATACTGGCCCTAAAGTCGCATATACACTAAATATTGGAACAAGTTCGCTAAGCCAGCTCAAAATGATGTAACGATCCGTGCAAACACATCGTGTGTGCATAGCTTATTAACAGATCTTTGCTACAGGCAGTCGTCGCAACCAAAACGTTGTAAACTCCGGGAATTACTCTCAATAAAATGTATCTTTATTGAATACGAAATAAGGTCGACAATTAAAATTTGTTGTAAACTGCATACACGATGATCGGAACAGTGTTTATTGCACCCACGAGCAATTCATCCCGAGTTAACGTTTGACTAATTTGTGAAGTATTGTGGCGGTATCGTAAAATAAGGCCAATGACGTCCAATCAGCTGTTTAAGCTACAATAAAACTGACGTCAGAACTTCTATCGATTGATAACTGTGTGGAGCTAAGAAAGTTGTTGATATTGCACCTACATAAAGCCATCTATAACAGGTATCACCTTGATAGCTATATTGCAATTTATATGACCTATTCAACGTAAGTAATGAATTATTAATTATTGTATGAATGCCATACTTATTTCAAATCGGAAAAACTAGATCATATTTGTTAAAAACTTAAATATTTCTACTTACCTATGTGAACATTGGGCTTGCTTCATTTGTTTTTTAAAAAGAAAATCGTTTTCATTATCTTTCTTGACCTCTATATGTACTATGTATTTGATAATGGTCTTCGATAGTGCCCGTAGTAATTAGGTTTCTAAATAATCGACTTGTCAATTTTTAGCACTTATTGGAATTTAGATAGTTTAGTTTGACTGAACAAAACGTTTTAATAACACTGTTCACGTCTTGTACAAGAGACACCAAAACATAAACTGACCAAACACTCCTTGTAATCACCTTGAACCCCGTTTTCACTTTTCGCGTTCAAATAAACCAGTGTTTTATTGTTTTGTACACTCTTATGCAAATGAGCATCGCAAACAGTAGCCTTTATGGAAGGGTTTCCTAAAAATAGAGAAAAAAAAATCGAAAGTGAAAGCCAACTGGGGGCATATTGTGATTGTTTGTCACGCTTCCTTTCCACTATTGTTAGGATAAATATTTACGTTACGACATGCAAAAGAGGTTTTTACAAGACGACTACCGAATCGGCCTTTTTTTGTGCAACCCTTTGCAGAGCGGCGTTGTTTGTTTGTCCGTCTATCTGGTGCGATGTGTCGAATTGGGTGCTAAAGCAAACATTTGACAAGCATCGTAATATTTAAATTCTTACATTGTTTAGAGTTATATTTAGCATCTTTATTCGTGGTAGCGACTTTGTCCTCGTTACGTGATTAAAAGTTAATCCGATCTTATGTTAAATCACATAGCCTTCCAAGATGAAAATGAGTTTACTATTATTTTTTTACAGAAAAAGAATAATAGGGAAGTTACTTATCCTAATAACTAAACAAATCATGCCCACGTTATATGGTGGCAAGAACTGGCTGCATTTCCGCGCTGGACAGCCAGGCTGAAGGCTTTGCCTTTGCGCAAAAAATGAGCCAGTCACTATACAGTTTTTTGCATAGATTTAACAGTCGGTACAAGGTTTTTTGGCACTGCGACTCTATGGTCTCCACGGCAAAAGGCACCAATAAATATGGTTACTTAGATGGGGTCGGGTTAATTAAACTTATTTGGTTTATATTTGACAGCGTGCATAAATACCTACTTGAATCGCTTGAGGAGACGTATAACGTCTTTACTGTTAAGGTAGGATTTATGCACCTACACCAATTTCAATGTGAGGAGATAATATAAATTCCTAAATAAATCTGAACTGGAAATTAAGACGTAAAACATACTTATTATTTCAAATATTACGATTAGAACGTTAGTGTTATTAGGTTTTTTTAAACTGAATTTGAAGCCGGAACTCAGCCTGGACCTAAACAGTTATTAGGTTTTCTGACTGGCAAGTACCTGGGTATTTACATATCTTGAAGAGCACGTATAACCACCCATGTATTTCTTCATATATAGGTATATCATCTATAAAAAATACTTCTTAATCTTTAAAAAGTACTACTTATCTACTATACTATAATAATTATTATTTAAGTAGTTCTGTTTATTTATTATGTATAATTATGTATGTAGGTGTACTCATATATTTTCTTTTTTTATTTATGTAGGTATATTTAGTATGTAATTGTATGTGTAGTTTAATTTAGTATATTATTTTTAATAGTTTAATTACTATAGGTATGTTATATTGCACTATCCGCTTTCCTTTCTTTAAATATTTCATTTAAGGTTGTCTGGAGGAGATCGCTTTTAACGACAAGACCGCCTTTGTGCATCTTACTTTTCTATTTTTTTTTCTCTTTTTTTTGTATCTTATTTGTGTGCAATAAAGAATTAAAATAAATAATAAATAAATCTATATATATAAAGAAATACAGAACAAGCCTGTTTGGAAACAGTAATATAATATGTCAAGAATTACTACTGTTATTAAATATACGATTAAGTTAATGATGATTATAATTATATTTGGACAACATAACAGGTTGGTAGTATTCTGTATGACAGCTATGAAAATACTACTTTACCTCTTAAATTAAATTTGTATGTAGATAGGTGTATGGATGTAGATATGTTGTTAAAATAACAATAAATTTACTCAACCGGTACTCGTGTTTGAGACATCGAATGAAAGCATGTTCGTAAGAGCCATAAAGCACTAATGAGTTATATTTCTTAACAAACTGGTACATTCGTTACCAATTATTTATTGTGATTTAGTATTTGTACCGACGGATTGTCCCACATCATGGCAGTAAAACGTTAATTAAGGATACGAGTAAAATTACGACTTATGTAGAACACAGAAATTGTATGAAGTCCTACTATTTACAATATTTATTTATGTATTATTAATATATCTGAACAGAAGGCTAACTTTGACGAAATACATCTTCACGATAAAAAAGCCCTTGGCCACCGAGTGAGAAAGATGTAGGTATTTATTGGCTTTTAAATCGAAAGTCCCAACTATTGCTGGAAAATATCTTTTACCTATTGTACAAGGTCATACTCAGCGCCGGACCGAGGTAAATTTTAGAATGGAGCGAGATCCAATTATGGCGCCTTTCCTGTTTGCTCCTAACATTATATACTAGGGACGTTTGAAAAGTTCGTAGCCTAACGTATATCGGAATGTCATAAATTTTTAACCGACTTCAAAAAAAGGAGGAGGTCGAGGATTCGACCGTTCGATTTCGAGTCGATTCAAGCCGTTTAAATCATAAAGATTATAACTGGATTTTCATACAATTCTTTCAGATACGGCTTTAATTAACACAGCACTAACTTGGTACCGCCTTCGATCAGAAGGTAACCATTTCGGTGTCTTTACCATTTCGGCGCCCCCTAGGATTTGGCGCCTGGAGCGACCGCTCCGTTCGCCGTATGGACGGTCCGGCCCTGGTCATACTTAATCCGGTATGGACGTACGGAGTACAACTTTGCAGCAACATTATGCAACGGTTCCAGTCAAAAATGCTTCGCATGATTACCAATGCTCCTTGGTACATCAAAAAGGATCGCTTGCATCGTGAACTAAAAATTAAAACTATAAAGACAAAAGTTGCACACTCAATGAAAACATACCAATTAAACATCCAAATCAACTTGCAAGGAACCTAATGATGAGCCCAATGCGGATTGGCAGACTTCACACACGCAGAGAGTTTTTAATTAATGAAAAATACTCTGAAATTTTTTTATTAATTAATGAATTAAAAATTCTCTGGATGCAGGTTTCCACACGATGTTTTCCTTCACCGTTTGAGACACGTGATATTTAATTTCTTAAAATGCACACACATTGGAGGAATATTTAAACCTACTTATTATTATACTTACATTAAAATTAATGAATGTTTTAATTATCGTGCATTCACAGCCTTAAAAATAAGAGTCGCTTGCCTCGGTTTAGGACCCTCGACTTATCAGGCTCAAGATTATGGGGCTCGCACAGATATTGGTAATCTAGTGCTAAAAGCATTCTTAAAGTAATACGTAAAGGTCATCTACCTACTTGCCCGTTCTTTTGTTTTTAATAACAATATTTACCCTCCTATCCACTTATTGTTCTTGATAATTGAAGGTTAAAATTAATAAATCCGAATAAAAAATAATTAAGATGTGTATTTATATTATAATGTATATCTATACGCAGTCAGTATCTCTACAAATGTTTTTGAGCCTAGCGTGACTGCAGAAAATATTTAGAAAAGTAATGAATGGGGGGTCTGTTAGGGGGGTTCACGGCCTCCAGGGTTCTCCTGTCCAAGTCTCCCAGACACGGGTGGTCTGGGAGACTTGGACAGGATTACCTACCCTGGAGGTCACCAGCTGTCTCCAGGTCACGGCTTACAACTATAGCAAAAAGTGTCGTTACAATTTTTTGGTCTTAATTTTTTTCGTCTAGCCCCCTTTCGCAACGCGCGATAAAGATCTTCATTCCATAAACTCTTTCAGCAATAGAAAGCTACATTATCAGGGAGTAACATAGGCTATATTTCATTCCTATACCTATACACAGGAATGGGAACTAAGCGGGCGCAACCGTTAGTTTCTGCTAGTAGATAGCACCTAAACCAAATATCCATGAACTAGGTCCTCCAACCTAATTTTCAAAATAATTGGGTAGCGTCGTGAATCGAGCCATATTTCTATATTATATATTGTGATAAACATTCATACAAACCCTAAAGGTATCCTATACCTCACTGCAGTTCTAATAAATGCAGACTCCATTAGGTCAGAGTCTATTCTGAGTAATTTCGGAACGAATTGGATTGTTTTTCTTAGTTCCACGATTGGATTTATTCCTACTTTTATTGTGTCTCGAATCCCTGTCGTAAAGTTTAATGCCGCGACCTACTACTGCGACCTTCCCGTACTGATACTCGTATTTCTTTGTACTCTTTGTGAACTCTCTACGTCTTAAACATAAAACAAATATATCTAATAGAGAGGATGATGAAGAAAAAAGAGTTATCGGTTAACCCGGAAAACGTGGTTCTGCCATATTTCCTCACAATGAAAATTTCATTATAAGCGGTCGAGGCGAATCTGATTTTCTGCAAGGTTGGAGTATCGATCCCGATCGATATTTTCTTACAAAGAAAATTTCATTGCAATCGGTCTAGACATTTCTGATTTTTTACAGGTTTAAATTCTCTCTCTTTCCGACTGTTGATTTGAAAAGGGAATCGTAATTAAAAAATTGAAAAAATATGGCTTACCTATAGGTATTCTTTATAAATAAATACAACTACATAATATTAATTGGGCATGGTAAATAGCGAAGCGATCGAGTTATTTTTTTTTCATTCTTGACAAGTTAGCCCTTGACTACAATCTCACCTGATGGTAAGTGATGATGCAGTCTAAGATGGAAGCGGGCTAACTTGATAGGAGGAGGATGGACCAACTAAGAAAACCTTAATCGCCCCAGCTGGGGATCGAACCCAGGACCTCCGTCTTGTAAATCCACCGCGCATACCACTGCGTCACGGAGGCCGTCTAAAACCGACTGTTGAATTGAAAAGGGAATCGTAATTAAAAAATATGGCTTATATTCTCTATAAATAAATATATCTACATAATATTAATTGGGCATGGTTACCATTGAGTTTTATTCGTACGATTTCTTTTTTTACCTTTTTTTTTAATTTTTCCTACTTAGGTAAGTATAGAGTTCCATAGTTCATTTGTTTCGCTTCCATTACGGAATTTCTAATCAAAGCCGTTAGAGTGTGAGCAAACAGTTCTGCTCAAACACGCAAGATTGCACGCAACATTCCTGACTTCCTGAGTATATTGACTCGGATTCACCACGCACCTCCCTGCAATACAAAGCAATGCCATAGCTGTGTACAGATAGGAAAAAAGAAAGAAACTAGCAACTTAGATGAGTATTTGGGAGCATTGTCGGCTGCAGACTACAAGGGTGTACAATTTTTAACATTAATTGTTTAAGTAAACTTAATACACAAATCTTAAAAGGTATATAAAAGCGAAAGGTAACAAAATATCGAATATTGATTAACAAATATGAATCTTGATAACTTGTTATAGTACAGATTTTGCAACTGAGCCGGATTAAAGAGGTCTAAGGGCGGACGAAGTCGTGGGTGTGCTCTACTCGTAGGTACTTAATTATATTTAAGTTGCTGTCCAAATTTAAAAATAATTCAACAGCAGAAGGCGAATTTGTAGTCAAAAGTGTTCACCAGAGCTAAAAAACGTTTTAGATATATTTTATAAGAATAATATGTTCCAATTGTCATGTCAAGAAACATCTCCCCGAAAAATATCCTAGCGACACCCAAGCTTAGGAGATTCTTTAACGTATAAGTATTTTACATAATTTTTTACCTAACATACCTAATTCAGAATAGGTCTACCTATCTAGCTATTAGGTACCTATTAGGTACTCTTTAAATAGTCAATCAAAAAATGTCAACATCATGTCATCGTTATTTTTAAAAATATCGAACACGTGAGAAGTGTTTTTTGGTTATTTAAAAAACATCACGTTATATGTACCTACATAAATATCTTGATTTACCGTTTTTACCAATACCTATTTAAACAACACGATTTAATAATACTTCTTAAGGCGTGTCCAAACATAGCGCGGCAAGCGACACGCCGAGCTATTGCTACGCTGTGTGGACAGTTGCCGCGCACGAAAGTTTCTGCGATGTCTATACTAGTCGCGCAGCAGGGCTGTGTCTCACGATTTGCTGCCGCGCTGTTTAGACACGCCTTTAATATTTCTTTTAAATTTTGCATAGGTATCTCTTTAAAGTTACACACGAAGAACACAAAATTTTAATTATTACGGATATCATCGTTGACAAGCCATGTTTGTCTCACTGTTGAGCACGACCCTGTTATCAGAAAGAGTGGGTTAGTTTAATACTCCACCACCCAATGCCGATTGATAGATTTCACACACGTAGAGAATTAAGAAAGTTCGCAGGTGTGCAGGTTTCCTCACGATATTTTCCTTCACCGTTTGAGACACGTGATATTTAATTCTTCTGCTAACGGTACCTAATATCTGCGCACTGGCACGAGTTGAAACAGTCTGGTGTTTGCAAATCCCGCTAATTGCCGCCAAGTCTTTCAGCTGATCTTACACCTCTCAGCGTACTACGTCCACTGTTGACTGAAGCAATATTGTTCTCCTAGGATGCATTTACCAACGATATTGCCTACCTTAGTATCGTCGGTACAATACTACGTCGGTCCTGGGTATAATCCCGGGTCGTGATATGATTTTTTTTTATTTTTTACAAGTTAGCCCTTGACTACAGTCTCACGTGATGGTAAGTGATGATGCAATCTAAGATGGAAGCGGGCTTACTTGTATGACGTTGTGAATGAGACTCGTGATGACCCAGGATTTTGGAAAGTTGGTCTCAGTTCTACAGACAGACAGAAAAATAGATTTAAAAAAAACTTAGTTATTAGTAACACCGCTGACAGCCCTGTGGATATGACCTCTGCCCATGATTCAGAGGGCGTAGGTTTGAATCCGGTCTGGGGGTAATGCACCTCCAACTTTTCAGTTAAGTATGTACATTTACATAGAAAGTAAATATCAAACGGTGGAGGAAAAACATCGTGAGGAAACCTCCATATTTGAGAATTTTCTTAATTCTCCATTTATGCGTGAAGTTTGCCAATCCGCATTGGGCGACCTTGGTAGACTATTCGCCTAACCACTCTCATTCTGAGAGGAGACCCGTGCTCAACGGTGAGCCGAAAATGGGTTGCTAATGAAATAACACCGCTTCCACTTTTTCATTATATTTAGTAACTAGTTGTAGGTAGTAGGTATCTTACCTAACACAGATACGATAAAGATAAAGTGGAACAGTGGGATTGTACCTATTTAATTATGTAAATTTTATTCTATTCAAAAACAATTAGAATAATTGAGTGAACTCCGTCCATCATAAAGTAACATAAAAGCGTACAATTAAAACGTTATAAACACCTCGGAATGTTCACAGACAGTTTTTGATAACTAACAATGGGTTGAGCGTTCCCCAAAAAATAGGTACCTACCTACCTTACCTAATACCTGTCATATGATATAGGATGTTGCAGAGTATTTCCCATAACTTCAACACATAAAAAACTTTTTATAAAATAAAGTAATTCAAACAATTCCGACGATTCATGTATTACATGACTTTAACTATCCATGCATTTTATAATACGTAATCGTAGTACTATGCACTTCCCTAGTAAGCTACTTTATGATATTTATCTAATCTAATATTATAAAGCTGAAGAGTTCGTTGGGTTGAACGCGCTAATCTCAGGAACTACTGGTCCAATTTGAAAAATTCTTTCAGGGTTAGATAGCCAGTTATTTTATCCATCTATCCCTGGGAACCATAAGGGAATGGGAACCATGCGGGTGAAACCGTGCGGCGTCTACTAGTAACGAATAAGCCTGGCTAGATCATAATATAAGGATGCGATACAAGGGACACTATATAAGATCGATTTACAAAAGAAATATTTTTTACTCCGAAAATATTCATTTTAATTTTTTGCTCTCTTCCTGGAGCACGTTTTCCGGGTATCTTACCTTCTAGGATCAAAGTAAGAAACTCATAGAGGGATCCCTTTTGCAATACCCGAAAACTGGAGGTGATGGTCACCTTTTTTATATTTCCCAGTAAGTAGGTACTTATAATTTGAGAAATCATAATTATGCCCGGTTGCAAGACACATTGTCATTGGAATCTCAAGGTGCTGGGATGGCGACCCCGTGCTAGAAAGCGCAGTGTTGGTCGACCCCCCACCAGGTTGACTGACGACATCAAGCGATTCGCAGGGAATCGCTAGATGCTGGCGGCTCAGGAGCGTGACGTTTGAAATTCCCTACAAAAGGCCTACAGGGGACATCCATCGGCTGATATGATGATGCTAGAGACGTTGCACGTGGTTTACTTTTGCGGTGATTTTATAGGCACATAACATTTTTTTTTTATTTTATTTTTTCATGTTATACCTATGGTCTAATAGTATAAAATATCCATGCATTTAGGGCTATAGGTTATGTAGGTACAGTTATGTATAGCAACTTTGGAAAACACTGTTCAGTTTTATTTCGTATCGCAGTTTTTAATATTATCTTTTAATCTATTTTAATGTCGCCTGATTGCAGTTTAATCTTTAATATGCGTTTGATGGAGGACCGCTACAATTAACAGTTGTTTTAAAGCCATAAAATGTAAATCTGTCCAATGTTAGATAAGCGAATGCATATTAAAAACACGTTTATTGTAATAAATTGTTATTATACTGCAAATCTTAACTTTAAATAAGGCTGCTTAGCTACTGAGCATTAAATGCTTATTTACTATGTAGGTTTGTGGGTTTTTAGGTAGGATATACTTTTAAACTACCAGAGCTCTCGCGGTTTCTCCCGCGTAGCTTTCATCTTCGTGGGATTTTAGAGTTAAAATATAGCTTATGTTATTCACTGATAATATAGCTTTCAATTGGTAGAAGAATTTTTGAAATCGGTTTAGTAATTATAGAGTCAACGCAAACAAACAAACAATACAATCTGTCCTTTTCTTATAATATTACTAGCCGACACCCGTGGTTTCACCCGCGTTGTTCCCGTTACCGTGAGAGTATGGGGATAAAATATATGACACTTACAAATAACGTCTCTTTCTAGTATTAAAAGAATTTCAAAATCCGTTTAGTAGACCCTGAGATTACTCCTACAATACCATAAGCTTTCCATCCTTATAATATTAGCAAGTATAGATTAGTATTAGTATAGATAAAGTTGACAACCCTAATACGCATAGATACGCAACATTTTTATAACAGAGCCTTAAGGTAGGCGTCCACAGATCCGCATTGCACGTATTTATTTATTTATTTATTAGGTTTATTTACAATCACTTACTCTACTAAAATAATAAAATGTAACTAAATTATAAATCACTATACCTAAGTGTATTGATTATTTACAAATAAACACATCATGAAATAAAAAAGAACAATAAATAAAAGATAACTTAAATATCACAAAGAAAGAACATACACACTAATATTATTAACTGAAAAAAAAGAAAAAATGAGAGAAAGAAAGAAAATGAAAAATAAGGTGAGCACATTTTAATCATATGAGTACCAAGTAGAGATGATTTAATGATTTAATAATGATTCAGAGTAAATGTTTACTTTAGAACTGACATTATAAAGGTCTTTCATATATATCGGACGCATCGCATCAAATGGATCGTAGTATTCTTTGTCAAGTCATACAAGTACGTCCACTGTAACGCATTGTACGTATCATATCGCACGGATTTTATCCGTAAAATTATAATTACATTTGATGCGATGCGTCCGATACGTACGATACGGATATGTGGACGCCTACGTTTAGTGATATGAAATAATGTTTTTTTTTAAATTCTTTACAAGACAACCCTTGACTACAATCTCACCTGATGGTAAGTGATGATGTAATCTAAGATGGAAGCGGGCTAACTTGTTAGAAGGAGGATGAAAATTCACACTCCTTTCGGTTCTACACGACATCGTACCGGAACGCTAAATCCCTTGGCGGTACGTCTTTGCCGGTAGGGTGGTAACTAGGCACGGCTGAAGCTTCCCACCAGCTAGACCTGGACCAATCAAGAAAACCTCAATCGGTCAAGCCGGGGATCGAACCCAGGACCTCCGCCATTAAATCCACTGCGCATACAACTGCGCATAGGAGGCCGTCAAAATGTGTTTATGAATATCATTATTCTGAAAGATTTTAGCAAGTTGTTAGGTATAGTACCTACTTGATGTTCACAGTAACGCATGGGTACCTACAAACGGTAACCCCACACTAATTACCCACTCCGACTGATAATAAAGAGCGATTTAGTTGCTGATAATGTTTGTAGCGAAATTAACTTTGTATTGTGGGGTTTTACTATCTACTCAGGTGGTCCAAGTAGATGACTAACTGATCAAGGATTAAAAAATTAATATTTGTAGGACTGTATATTATCGAGACCGTCTAAATAAAATAGTAATTGAATATTTTTTAGTAGGTAATTTATTAGAAATTATAATTTCTGTAGTTTTGGAATACTTAGTGTACCTAATGATTGTCCAAACCGTAAAACATGAAATATTTTTTCTATTAATTTATAACTCAAAATCATCTGATTAAAAAGCGCTTCTATATAACTAATTCTATAATAGGTATCTAGTTTTGTAGTGACCCTACTACTGTCCTTTTAGAAGTTGACTAAAAATATTAAATGTGTAAACTTTACACAAACCCATCGAAAATACAACGCCAGCACTCAAAACACGACAGCGTAAAAAAAAATCTCGCAGCGGCACGAATTATTTACCGAGCACATAAACACTTGACGGGACTCCCTGTATGTACTCGAAAAATCTCACAGCGAGGCAAATTGGAGAAATGAGATACCTACGTTACCGAGGGATGGTATCGGCGCGCGCCTCGTTCGAGCGAATACGTCCCGCCCGCCCAAGCGCCCAGCGGTTTTGATCGCATCGCATACCGTAGAACGCCGTCGTCGCGATCGGCCGCGCCTTTACGCGCACCGCGTTATACCAGTACCTAAAGTGAACCACTAATTTACAGCACACTTAAAGTGATGATACTAGTTTATCGACTATAAATCTGTGCAGTGTTGTGCTCGAGTCGCAGGTAAGTGATAATTGCTCAGTCGCATGCCGCTCTGTTTGGGGAGCAAACACTCGCGTCGGATGAAACAATGCGTCGGTAACCCTTTAGGTCGCGTTTGTGTTGGTCTGTGACAATTCGACACTTTACGTTGAATTTTAGCTATGAACGTAACGGATTTGTAAATTAACTGCGTGTTTTTGGCTTCTTAAAAACTACTTTATTTATATTTATAATAAATATGGTGGAAAGTTTTTTACTTTGACTCTGCTAATAAGATAGAATTCACAATTTGTTTAAGAAAGTTAATAACGAAAGTAAACTCGTACAATGTTTAAAATTGCGAAGCACGTTTGAGAATTGTCTGTCTTGTACATAATAAATCTTAAATAATAAAATAATACATACGAGAAAGTATATAAAATCCCACATTCGTACATGTCACTAATAATAACTAATAACAAACCCGTTTGGAATCTTATTTGTTAGTAAAACCTACTACATAGTTAGATACCTACTACCTACCTAGTTGCTTCTATATATACCTACCTAATAGTTTCAGAATCGGAAGGGATATTGCACTTTCTATATGTATAAAATTTTGATTTTGTTTTGAATAATACCTTCGTATATATACATTATTAATAACTACTCGTATTGTATAAGTATCTGAATGAATGTGAACCATCACATAAAATAAATTAGGTGAGTAGGTACCTACTTAGGTCTAACAATATCTAACAAGAAAATGAGGCATGGTAGGTCACAGAATTGTTAAGTTTTAAATCTCAGATGTTTATTAACCATTTATAAGTAAGGTATACTTAGGTGTAGGAAGCTTCTTATATCTATACCCTACTTATAAATGGTAAATAAACACAAGAAAAGAAAGAAGAAGTTTCTAATTATTTAATACGTTTTTTTACATGAATATTAGCTGTGAGATTTAATATTCTGAGCCTCTGTGGCCAATATTTCCAGATCCTCTCCAAATAAGTTCATAAGCCGTGGATAGAAGGAACTACGATATATCTAAGCCGTAACCTTTCGAATTTGATACCGGCCCCTGAGCTTATTGAGGCTAATTTATATATTTTTTTTATTTTATATTATATTTATTGTTCATATTGTTTTATTATTCGCTATATTATCTCATTCATAATTATTAACATAATACATAGGTAAGTAGTATAATTTTGGATTGCGGTGTATAATATAAAATTATTTTTAATTTTTAAATAATTAACTCATATTCAATTAAGCTTTAAAATTAACACGGGAACCTACGTACTCCTATCTGTTCTATAGGTATCTAGGTAAGTAGAGAAATTACTTTTGTCATGCACAGTCCAAGGCAAGCAAGGCACACGTCCTACAAGGTACCTACCGACCTTTCATCAACCTTTATGCCTGTAATGCAACTATGCCCTTTAAACTTGCAGGGCTATAGCGATGATTTGTATAACTCGCAAATGAGAGTTTCGAACTCACTTCTATCTCTCTCTGTCTAACACGATACTGTAGAAAGAGAAAGAATTTAGGTGAATTCAAAACTCGCACTTACGTAATAGGCCTCCTGAACACAGCAATGTGTGGTGGCAGAAATAAGAATAGAGATAGTAGGTACCTAAGTATTTCTCCGGGCGACTTTAGTCACAAAAGTTCTACTGCTTACAAAAATTTACTCTAAGTATACTACTATACTACTAGAAAAACTCTACTACTACTTAATAGCTCTACTCTATTACTTCAAGTAGAACTTATCTAGTAATACTAGAGGCTAGAGCTTGTAGTAGTAACTAGTGGAGTTTTTTCATTAGGACCAGCTGGCCTATTCGCTATTTTGGTCTTTATTATCAACCAATAAAAATAAACATCAAATTAATTGACAAATACTGAGTGAGGCACCGGATGACATTTGTTACATAGAATCTCAGTTTAGCCTGCAAAACTTTTTAATAGAAGTAAAGCTTTTTGTGGTCTATTACTAGAAAGGTCTTCTAGGAGTAGTAGAGATTATCAGTAGTGTGTCTCTAGTGGTAGAAGATAAAAAATCAAACCAAATCAAAATTCATTTATTTCAAATTAATTATATCAATGTTACAAATAGGCTTAGTTTTCAAGCACTTTTGAAATGTCAAGTTGGACTGGACTATTTGAAAAAAACTTTTTATTAGAAGTACCTACTAGCTCCTGAACTATTCAGATTTTATTGTAACTATACATGAGGTGACTACAATTTTGTATTTATTTATTAATATAACAACAGGTGATCATAAAATGAACTTGTACTAAGATTAAATCTTTTATAATAGGTAACCATAAACCAGTTTAGTACCTAGTAGAAGAGCTTATAGTCTATATACCTTAGCTATAAGGACCCAGGTTTTTGTTATTTTCTGTAACCAAGAAGCAATTCTGTGGTTAGAAAGGCAAAATCACAGCTAATTGAGTTTTCGAGAAAAACGGCCAGAAAATTCAAAATTCATTTATTTCAAGTACCTAATTTACAAGTACTTTTGAAACGTCAGTTGATTATTTGTAAAGATTCTACCACCGGTTCGGAAGGCAGGTTCTGCTGACGTTTTCTTAGTTTTCACTGCAAAGCGTTGTTCAGAGGGCCTAGTGGCAGTTTGATACTGTTACTACCGCGTTAACGTAAACGCGAATTTCTAAGGAATTGAAACAGCGCCATCTAGTGGCACTACTGCACAACTGTTTCAATTCCATATAAATTTGCGTTTACGTCAACGCGATAGTAACAGTATGAAAATATTGAAAAATTAAATTAATTTAATTAGGCACACAGTTAACGGCGATGGTTTTTCCATAAGGTAGGCCGTTTGCTTATTACTTCAACTATTATTTTTTACTATATAAAAAACTACCCAGATCTTGTTGGATTCTATTATCTGAAAATACGCAGTAACATAAAGAGATATAAGTACCTACCAAATCCAAGCTTTGTTTTATACAAATAAATCAACACGAACTATGTAAATCATTTCAATCCATCACAGCTCGCTAAATGAATGACACGAACCGTAAACTTATAATGGCCTACGATTCACCCACGTGCAGGGGCCTATTTCATAAGTCCATTCATCAACTTTATTACAAACGACATAGAGTTCAAATTAGAAACGAGTCACCCGAGAAGGCTGTATGGGACACGTTATTACACTTTATGTAGTTCCACATAAAACGATACAGACACCCAAGTAGTGGATTTAGGAGCTCTGACTCTGACGCAACTATGGAGCTGTAAAGCAATTTCAAACGGGCAGAGGTCAATTTTTAAGCTTCCTCCCTGTTTATGATTTGTTGTTATTATCTAACAGTACCTACCATATTTGAACGCCACACTATGGTTGTAAACGTTTGATTGCATCTATTAATTTAGCGTAAGGTTTTGTGTTTGTATTTAAGCTTTTGTATTGAAGTGGATGTTTTTATTATGTTTTTCACGCTCATTTTTATTGGTCGCTATTTGGATGATCTGTTTTTATTAAGCTGTTCTACTATACTGTATAGTACAGTAGGTATAGTAAGATGACTCAAGTCTTTTAAAGTTTTGCAAACACTTTTTTACTGAGTGACAATTAACTTAACTAAAATTAGATAGGTAGCTTAGGAGGTGTTATCGATGCGTTTCAGAATTGAACTTTAAGCAAAGTTAAATTATTATATTACTTTTTATATATTTTAAAACAAATGTAGAGATTTAAACTGATTTCTACCTATGATTCTTAGTCTATTATTTGTAAAATTTAGTTATATAGAAAGATAGATAGTTGAGCTATTTTAAGTCAACATACTACTTGCACATATGTTTTCTGGTTCCAACATTGGAATTTGGACCACTACAATTATTTTCATTTTCTAAATAGTAAATAGATATTAGGTAGATAGCGCTACGTGTCCAAATTCAAGTGGTCACATAGCATTATGCTGAGTTGGGGCCATTTTCTGGGTTATGCCACACATCGCAGGGTATTGTCCTGGATGTCATGGTGTACTGGAGATATTGTATTGTGTGGCATAGTTTTGAAATAAACGCATTTTTCTTTCTTTCTTTCTTTTCTTTCTATTTACTACCTAAGTATTTCATAGCTTACTCTAGGTAAGACAACCATCTGTGATACCTATAATGATGCTCTATAATCTTTGAAATATATTTTTTTGACTTTGTTACTCAAGGTGTTTAATAAAATTCTCTTGATAATTTAACATGTAATTGTAGGTATCTACCTACCGTGGTAGGTAAAATGTAAAGCAGATAACTAGTAAATGTAGCTTTTTACTTTGAGTTTATTAGTCTGAAACCTTTTAGTGAACCTGTTTACTTACTCAATAAGTAGATACAGTTTCAACACTGTCTGTGCCGATTAATGTCTTTTTAAACTTCTTACATTGCATTGATAAGTAGGTAACTTATCAATGCAATGTAAGAAGTTTAAAAAGTAATCCACTTACATTCTGTGCTCAATAAGCATACGTTTTTATGAGTGCATTGACTGTCGCTGGATCAAGTTTGAATTTTGTTGTAGGTACATACATAATTAAGTAGGTGTAGATTTGGTAACTTTTACCTTCAATAAATCACTTAATTATACATACAGGGAGCCGCGATAGCCCAGTGTATATTAGCCCAAGAGCCCACGACAGCCAGACCTTCGTTATTTTATAAAAGTTGAAAGTTTCTCTGTAGATGTCTCCTATACAGGTAAGAACGACCAGCGACTATAAAGTTTGGGTTGTGGTTACCTGGACAGGTAACAGGTAGTAAAGGTGTATAAAATAGTACTTGAAATTCGTTAAAGTATAAAGCTCAATTTTTTAATATTTCCTTCGGGATAACTTTAAAAATCTCGTCATCCATTGCCGGACACTTATGACAGTTGCTACCCCCTGCCAGACACCCCTAAACTTTAATAAATTATAATTATACTTTCGTTATAGTATAAAAGCTAAATTTTATATATGTTACTTGGGGACTTATAAAAAGATGTTACCTCAATAGCCGGACAGTTTTCGTGGTTTTTACATCTTGCCAGACACATCGAAAGTCCACTATAGGTGCGAGCGCGAATGCTTAGTCGATTACTATTTTTTAAGATATCTAATAAAAAATAATTTTATTACGTTCATAGCCATGTTGTATAAAGTAAAAAAATGTTTGTTACAAGTAAAAAAAGATAATTAAACTTATTTATTAATTTAAACATTGTCGTCGATGTTTTCATTTTCTTCATCACTACTACTCCAGTCGATGGCAGAATCGTCCTCAACATCACCTTCTTCTTCAGTTGTAAGTGACCAGTGTGTAGATGTTATCAGTGGTTATTTATAATCATAAACTTCAATATTCATAGTTGGTGCACTAATGTTATCAGGCTGCTGAAGTGCATTAAGATATTTTCATAATCACAAAAGAAAAAATAAATCGTTGAATAATAAGAATCTTCTTTTCTTTTTTGATTAAAAATCCTTTAATATTTGAAGGATTATTGCAGTTTGTTTTCCTTATTTCTATATATTTAAAAAAATTTGGCAATTTAAATATTTGGGTACATTAGTATTATATAGTGAAATAGGTGATTTTGTAAATATTATGTTTATGTTAAATTTTTTTCATTATTAATATATAAGAATTAAGTAAAACAAACAGCAATAGTCATACAACTAAAATATAGATTGTACTCGTAGAGAGAATGCCATCTATGGGTAGCCAATAAATCTAATTAGAATGCGCCATCTAGTGATCACGGTATATAACTTTTTTAACTGAAATGAGAGTTGCGTATCTATCTCAATATATAATGTATCATCTATGGATGGTGCGCAGTAAAAGAACGCACTCGACTAAGCGCTCTATCTCACTCGCACCTACTTGAACAGTTGTTACCCCGCACTCGCACCTATAGTGGACTTTCGATGTGTCTGGCAAGATGTAAAAACCACGAAAACTGTCCGGCTATTGAGGTAACATCTTTTTATAAGTCCCCAAGTAACATATATAAAATTTAGCTTTTATACTATAACGAAAGTATTATTATAATTTATTAAAGTTTAGGGGTGTCTGGCAGGGGGTAGCAACTGTCATAAGTGTCCGGCAATGGATGACGAGATTTTTAAAGTTATCCCGAAGGAAATATTAAAAAATTGAGCTTTATACTTTAACGAAATTCAAGTACTATTTTATACACCTTTACTACCTGTTACCTGTCCAGGTAACCACAACCCAAACTTTATAGACGCTGGTCGTTCTTACCTGTATAGGAGACATCTACAGAGAAACTTTCAACTTTTATAAAATAACGAAGGTCTGGCTGTCGTGGGCTCTTGCTCTATATGATCTCTGCCTTCCTGCCAGTTTAGGTGTGTGCATTTTAAGAAATTAAATAGGTATCACGTATTTCAAACGGTGAAGGAAAAAGTGTTTTGTGAGGAATACATACCTGAGAATTTTCTTAATTTCCTGCATGTGTAAAAGTGCTGTGATTATCAAGAGAAAGAGACTGAGCTTGGATCTAGATCACTATATTAGCATTATCATTATCCGCCAATGGACGTCCGCTGCTAGACACCTCGAGCAGGTCCCAGTACTTGTGACTTTGGGTGTAAGTTTAAAGGTTCCTTTTAGAATGCATTAACACTCACCTTCCCTGCCCGACTTGTTCTCTATGCCCACACTAAACAATTTATGATCATTATAACATAAAAAAATATTAATAATTACAATAAAACATTATTCCACAAAATCACTAATGCGACTGGCAGCGTGACGGTGTCCACGCTGCCTACCATACAACTGAGCTCAATTCATCAAATACCCTCTTATACCAACACTGATACCTCCCCTCCACAATAAATTAGATAATTAATGTTGATACCCCTCGTAATTGAGTAACTTGTAACAATAGGCAATAGGCATCCTATGTGAAGAAGTTCAAACACCACGGTCTTGATCCACCAGCATCCAGCAACACCATACAAACTCCTCTATGTCCTATCGGTCCATCAAGTGAAGGGACCGCCATTCCAGCCCCTTGGGACTCCAACGTCCAATGGTTCTTCGAAGCCCGCCCTTTTCACTTCAGGCAAGAGATAGATAAATTCTCTAAATCAAAATAAAGGCAAGCATACCTATTTTATGGCTGTAGCTAGTAGGTAGGTACAGTGACCGGATTAAAGTAAAATTGTATTATTCTATTTTTCCGGTAAACGTATTTACTGAATAGGTATAGTAGTCGTTTATTTGATCGTATGAATAAAATAAAATAAATTGTACGGTTTATGTATAAATAGTCACTTCCCTATTTTATTGTAGGCACCTATACAGTTGTAATAAGTGCAGATTTCCATCTTAAAACCGATTTAACGCCATGTTTTATGTAATCAAGAGCGAACATAAAGCGAACGCCGGTAATTACAATCGCGTAGTGAGTGTAAATTTGAGTTGTGCGATGTTATTTTAGAAAAGAATCGCCATTTAAACCGCAGAAACGGTGAAATCTAATCAATATCCAATCAACGGGCGGCAGTAAAGTTAACTAAGCGGGAAATTAACTGAGTCGGCGCTGTCTTGTGGTGTAGGGTAACAGGTTAGGAGTTATTGTGATGAGGTTTTGCTATGGACTAGGACTCTACCTAGCCGTGTAGGTATATGATTTATTTATAGACACGGGCGTAGCAAGGTACGGGCAGTGGGGGGGACGGACACCTAACAGTACTCGGGAAAACAGTTGTCCAATTCGTTTACCCGGGCCACAGTAAACAATATAATTACTGAAATGAAACACAAAATTATGAAATATAAAAAAAAAGACTTTAAAATAGCCTCCGGGACGCGTTATTATTTATTAAGATATAGGTACCTACTTGCTACCAGAAAACTGCAATGTTTTAATAGCTACCACTGTAACGCGTCTTTAACATAATGTAAATTATTAATTATTATAATTTATAACCATAATCATAATCAGTGGCGTAGCCTGGTCATCCGACGGCTGGAGCCTAGAAATTCCCCCCCCCCCCATTTAAATTATTATTTTGATGTTAAAATATCTTATTCAACGGACTTGACTTACACCGTACCTACTTACAATTCATGAATATTATGATAAAGAAGTACTGCATGCTGTACCATGACAAAACACTATCTTAAAAACATACATTTTTGAGAAATCGCAGTTCTTTGTTTTTAGAAACAGTGTGTGTGTTTTATTTGTTAGAAACAGTGTGTACTATAAATGCATTCCTATAGGTTTTAACAAAATTAATTAAATGCCAGTAACTACGAGCGAGGACCTTATTTAACACTCAACCACAACATACTGTATATGAAGATACAGTGTAATGTACACGACAGCTATGGAAGAAGCACACATTGTATGAGAAGAAATTGCCTATTGTTGAGTAATCCGAATATTACCGCAGGCATTCAAAAGGCAGCTTAGATTTTACAGCTGTTTAATCGATTACGAATTCCAACAGTTACTCATCTAATGAGTTTTATGAGGCGTGCATACGCCTTTTTCCAATATTATTTTTATTTTCAACTAGCGGGGACGCCTGTAAATTCATCCACGAAATTATGTTTTACATAAATCTCGCGGGACCGCGGATTTTTGCGGGATAAAAGGGTAAAATCTATATTTTTATTCCTAATTTTAGCCAAATCAGCTGAGTAGCTGTAAATGTGTAATAAACATAGATACACTGACACACACATATTCGCCTTTATACCTAATATTAATGTGATGACAAAATCGTCCCTTTTCGATGGTCTTCGGGGCAATGCCCTCTCGGCCCACCATGGCTACGCTACTGATCACAATTGTATAATAACCAACCAATAATAATTATTTATACCTATGCATATTCGAATATTAACTATCAGTATGTGTTTAATTTGATATTCAAATAACTCGTGTGTATTAATATTCCGCGAAAGTTATATCCAGCGCTGTATCGTGTAATGTAAACTGTTAGCGTAAACAGTAAAGCGCTATTCAGCGCGTAACGGCCAATCCAGCGCTAATAATTTGAAATGTTATGAACTTTTGAGTCAATAAATCGAGCAAACGACTCTAAAGGTTGTTATTTGTCGTAAACGCTTACAAATGGACACTAAAATGGTAGGAGTTACGGTGACGTATATACTGCCTATCCAACACAAATAGGCGAGTGTAGGTTGTAAGTTACGTCAGTTTACGTGCTATGAATGAATGGGTTTCGAAATACCTAACTTTGATTTAATGCATTGCCGTGAACTATGTATAAATTTTGTATTGAACATTAACGGATGCTCTCTATTTTTTTTCTACGAGAAAATCGGCGTAAGCTATCAAAATTATATGTCAACTAGCTACGCCCTGCGGTGTTATCTTCAAAAATTAAGTAGGTACGCGTATGAACTAGTATTCTAAATCGGTTCAGTAGTAGGTAGGTATAGCAAAAAGCAGCAAACCTAATAAACATAAACACACATACTTTCGCCTATATGATAATAAAAATAGTGCGAAGTTTTTACGTTTGAAAGAATGTAAATTTCTTTTACTTACACAAATTTTTATGCCTTGTCACACAGGAACTCTATAATTTTCCGGGATTAAAGTATTCTAAATGTTATTTCAATTATGCAGACACCTGGGGCTCTGTGAAATTTTGTTTATCATAAATCACACGGAAATCATGATTTTTCCGGGATTTAAAGTAGGTATAGATTATGTGTTAACCCAGAGTAAAATCTATTTACATTCCAAATTTCAGCTAAATCGGTTCAGTAGTTGCGCCATTAAAGAGTAGGTAATAAACATCCAAATATCCAAAAAGCGTCCATACAAACTTTCGCGTTTATAAGTAACATTAGTAGGATCAGTACCTAATAATAACTTTATTTTTAATAATAATTAATCATTTTAGCAGTCTTATTACATAATTAATAGCCCTGTCAATTTAACACCAAAATATATTATGTAAATCTACACTAATTCCCAAAAAAATTAAAATTGGTAACATCGCGGTCGAAATTTTCATTTCATGTGTTACTTATATTCTATTTACTTTGAATTTTAATTTACAGAAAATTGATTATGAAACACGGCTAAAACTCACGTGATATTAGGTCGGAGTATGCCCGACTAGTTTCGAACCCATACAGGGCCCTTAGTCATGAGCTGGTTCTTGCATCGCAGCAAGAATAATAGTTACCTATAATTATGTTTAAAATTATTTTAGAAAAAAAAATAATAGAAACAAAGATATTTTTCTATAATAATGAATAAGGCACTTATCTATAGTAGTAGGTATGGTACTATCTATTATAGTACCTACCTACAATATATAAATACTGCCAATGGTCCATTGGTTCCCGTTAAGAGTACTGTGTAGTAGGTATCGTGACAAAAGATCAAGCTTTCACTCTGTACCTACTGTACCGTATTATTCAAAGTTCCCTTTCTAAAGTGGGAATCTACATTTTAAAGATGGCAGAGAATGGAGGCGGTGTTAAATCTTGGTTTCGGTAATACGTAGGCGTGGCTCTATTGAGCCCTGCCCTTTGCAAATGGCGCCGAAATCGACCAATGCTGAGTCAGACGAAGCTTCCATTTTTGAATGAACGAATGTCACTGGCGGAATTTGCAAGATCAACAACATTATCACATTCATGTTCGCGACACGATAAGAAGGCCGAAATTATAGAGTAAGTTTGTCTTTCAATGACAACGGAATTATTTCAAAATATTATTGCACGTAATTTGTAGTCGAGTCTTTAAATTGTACTATGAAGTAAGTAGGAATAAATAATATCTATTTATAAATAAAAAAAATGTCATCCATAAAATTCATAATCCAACGCTACTAATTAACGTTATCGATACCAATGTTACTTTCGAAATAACGAAAAATCATACCTCTTTCAATACATAATTATAGGTAGGTACCTAATACTAGGTAAGTAGATAATATTATTTTTCAATAACATTTAAAATTATTTATGATAAGTAATTAGATTTTGTTTTCATGCCATGTAAAAAAAATTCTGGACTTTTTTAAATGTAGCAGTAAATTTTTACAAGTCACAAACGTAAAACGGCCCTCATATGGTGTCGCACATATAAGTACAGTACGATTAGCATTTTATAAGAATTTATTGTTAAATGAAAAGTAAAAAATTAGAAATATTAAATTATTTTTAAATTTGAAATTCCGTTTGTTTATTTCATAAATCGGTAATATTATTTCTAAAAATGTCTATAAATAAGTACATTACCTATTACGATAGTATGACATCTACCTATTGACGGCTAAACTAAAATGCAACAAAAGAACACAACCATAGTTAGGAAAGGACATCGTAACAATGAAGTCTAAAGATATCGTAAGAGATGTCGCTTTCCCCAACTGAAAGCTTTTGGTAAAAAGTTTGAAAGCTCTACCACAGATGGCGCTGTTAGAAGGAGTAAAATTTTACTCAGTTCCTAGATGGCAGTATCACAAACCTGGAATAATAAATATGTATATCAATGAAATGAATTTTATTACCCAACTTTAACAAAGTGGGGTCAACTCGGCTTTAAATAACTTATTCAAATTAATGTAACTCACTATCATATTAATGTTATTTACTTACAAAATATTTTATAAGAATCAAGTTTATAAATATATTCTGAGAGCTGGTCGACAAAGAAAAAAATTTCAAGGATATTTTTATAAAAAAAATTGCCACAACTCCCCAGCCAGGTCTCCAGTTCTATATTAAGGTACCTGACTAATTAAATTTTATGTTCCTCTTACCTACTTGATTTTCTTTTTTTTGTTCTCTAATAATATACCTAGCAGTGTATTTGTCCTATGTTATTTTTGGTCGTTTTTCTTCTTTTTTGCATGTAGGTACTTTGTTTTTACTTACTTAGATAGATTAATATTTTAATTGTTTTTTTTTGTTTTAGTTTCTTATTGTGCCAAATAAATAAAAACATAATTCTTAGTAGGTATAACAGAGGTAAAAGACAAGATCTCAGTTCGCCCGAAGTACCTACCCAAAAATGTCGACCTGCTCTCGGACTAATATTCTGTTACATAAGTGTGATTTCAGACTAGCGTATTTTTCGCGCGTATACGGTCATTTCAGCATGCGCGCTTACACGCGCGCTGCTACATTTTGCGTTTCACAAAACCTGACTCGCGTAAACGGGCATTACATATTTCAGCGTGTTCGCTCGAACCGGTGGTGTCGTGTCAGCATCAACATAACATATAGATAACGAGCTTAGAAGCGTGTCAACGCGTGTATAAAACGCTAGTCTGAAACCGCTCTAAGAGGCTAGGACTTATCTACAAGTGAAGTTCATACGCACAAATACTAAGATTTATTTTAACCTTTTAATATTATATATTGGCCCTATTATTAAGATGAAACAACTTTAGTTACTGACAAGCAACTTCAACCGTGAGAAATTTAGTTTGTCATAAATCCCGCTCGGATTTTTCTGGGATAAAAAGTAGCTAATATGTTGTCCAATCTCCTTAACTTCTTCTATCTTTTAGTGAAACTCACGTTAAATTTGGTTTAGCCGCTCCAGAGATTAGCCCGGACAAACAGGCAGACATTTTTTGGTAGATACCTACCGTGTGAATAACTAAAAGTTAGATTGATAAGTATCTACAGTTATTTTGAAATCCTACCTATACAGTAGGTAATTTTAATTAGGTACGAAGGTAGGTACGTTGAAAGTAAAAAGTAGTTTTTATTTTGCTCAATGACCTGCTCCATCTTACAATAAAGTCCCATTAAAATTGGTTCAGGCGTCCCAAATTAGCCAGGACATAATAAAAGACATACTGACCTGGCAAAAATTTCAAAAAGCTCGTGTGCTTTGGTGCCGTGTAAACAATTATAAGCTCTTAGGAAGACATAGTTATTGTGAAAGCAAACACAGACATCAATATCATTTGTGTACTAGCAGATGGCCGCGACTTCGTTCACGCGGGAGTGAAAGTTTCAGTAAAATTAGTTCAGCCGTTTCAAAATTTAGCTCGCGGACAAACTGAAAGACTTTTTCAAAAAAGCTTGATTGTGCTTTGTCTTGTTTGTTATGTCGCTGCCCTTAGCACATAGACAGACACTTCAATTTTATTCATATGATGATGATCTATTTATGTATTCATGAGACTTAGTAGGTAGATGGGTACCTACCTCAAGTTCATGATGGATATAAATCAGCACTTTTTAGCACGCGTTCATTGCATGCCGTGTTAAATATTGCACTGTTTGTAAGCTGTTTCTAACCACTTACCATGTGATGTTATCCATGCTTGTTTCATCAATTTAATAAAATAAGTAATAAAAAACATTTTTATTTTCAATTACTAAGCGGTATCGGAAGACTTATATGAAATATTTTGTTAAATAGGTAGCTATTATGGTTATTTCAAAGCTTAGTATACATTCAGTGCCAGTCCAAAGTAAATTTTAAAATGGAGCGAGATCCAACTATGGCGCCTGTCCTGTTTGTTCCTAATAATATGCAGATACCTATACCAAATTATGAGTGTAAAGTAAGAATGGAACGCGAAGATCTTGACCATACTTTGGGGTGACCAATTTAAAATCAGGCGCAGTACCTACTTACCGTGTACGGTTGACTAGGATTCTCATTTGGGCGCTCTCTAGGATTTGGCGCCTGGATAGAATTAAAATAACCCTTCTTACAGTCAGGTGATGAGAATTACACGATGCGTTATGCACTGTAGGTTCCTATACTATATACCTACCTACCTAAAGTAAATTGGCATTTACCAGAAGTATAGTAGGTATAGGCAGGTGTATGTATTGACTTACTGTAGTAGGTTTATCGAAACTATCACCTACATAAACCTACCTAGTTGTATAGATACGAGTATGGTTATAGAATATTCGTAGAGAGAAAGATTTAAAACCACTATGAATACATTTTAAATCTTATATCTAACGAACTACAAGACGTTTTCCTTTGCATAACATTTAGCTTAGTCAAGTTTCCAAGAAAGGGGGGAAACAGGGTGGCATTGGTATTGATCGGCGGCCATCTTTATTCGGCACATGCGCCATCGTTCCATTTTATCTTAACTAACTCTATAATCGCATAGATGGCGTTAGTATTTTACAAAACTATTATTTTATTAAATTAAATTAATTAATTTATTATTATTATTATTATTAAGTAGGTAGGTATCTGCTTTACCCACATAAATATTCTTGATTATTTGTAAACAAACCGTTTTATTTATTTGTCAATGAAAAATAAAACAATTACTTACTATACCTACTTACGTAAGTATATTATCAAATTCTTAGGTAAGCTAAAAGTACTTATAGATAGTTGGCTTACCTGAGTATTTTGAATCTATTTTAATGTAGGTATCTATAGGGGCAGGCCTTCTTCCTTATAGAACAGAGGATGTAGAGAGTACCTACCTATTCACCATAAACTTACTAGACCTAAGACCCATAGGTGTATTTAATACCAGACGTATTTTAGTCTGGAAGATGGCGTGTGGAAGAAAACAACCCATCACCTTCGCTTTGTTTACAGTTTTATCCAATTCGCTATGAAAATCATATACCTACGTAAAGTTTGACCAGTAGGTACCTAAATATTTTGTTTCTAGGCCTAATTATATTACTCTTCACTTTTTAATAAGGTATATGCATATATTCGTACATTCAAAACACCCAAGTATTTCAGGAAGTGTAAAAGCTTGAAAAATGTTCTACGCCCGTCGGCATATTGCCGTCGGCGCTCGTATACCTTTTATGAAACTATCGAGTTAAAAATCTGCCTCATTATTTAAAAATCTATACTATATAATAATATATATAATTTATTTAAAAAATCTATACTAGGTATATCAATATGTAAAAAAAAAACTTTGAAGTTTTGACAATATAATGAACCATGTAAAGATACCTAGACTAAAGCTTGGAAATCTCTAGCAAAATGAACTACACCTATAGGTATACTAATAAACAATGGTTAAAACTGTAATTTTTGAGAATCAAAATTTCAGGTTTAAAAACTTTTCAAAACTTAAACTTACCTAATTGTTTTATCAAGTCCGACAAAATACTACTTAAAAATTATTAGTCATTCATCACACGAATTATAATAAAGAGACGTTGATCCGAAGAGACTAGAAAACTAATTCAGTTACACGAATTGATGCCGTATTGTTTAACGTCTAAAATTGACTCGATTAAATGTTAACTAATATATCCTACTATTCTATATTGTTCTATTAAAAATTCAAGTTCATAATCTAGTCACTTGTCTGATTAATGCTTACCTATGTCTAACTAAATGTCTTGAAGCCGTGATAGCCCAGTGGGTATAATCTCTGCCTTCGATTCCGGAGGGCGTGGGTTCGAATCCGGTCCGAGGCATGCACCTCCAACTTTTCAGTTGTGTACATTTTAAGTAATTAAATATCACGTGTCTCAAACGGTGAAGGAAAACATCGTGAGGAAACTGCATACCAGAGAATTTTCCTGATTCTCTGCGTATGTGAAGTCTGCCAATCCGCATAGTGCCAGCGCCTAACCCCTCTCATTCTAAGAGGAGACTCGAGCTCAGCTGCAGTGAGCCGAATATGGGTTAATAATGATGATGTCTACCTAATATTTAACGAACTTAGCTGTAAAAATAAATATTTTCATACAAAGGGCAGCTTCTTTGTTGTTATGAATATTTTCCGAGGGTTGGAAACTTTTTTTTGCATGGTAATAACTTATCTATACATACTTTCGACGTTTCACAATAAGGTATTTTCTTGAAATACCATAACGTTTTTTTTATATAATATATTTGTTATCAACCCAAATTCGGCTCACTGCCGAGCTCGAGTCTCCTTTCAGAATGAGAGGGTTAGGCCAATAATCCAATGCGGATTGGCAGACTTCACACACGCACAGAATTAAGAAAATTCTCTGGTACATATGCAGGTTTTCTCACGATGTTTTCCTTCAACGTTTGAGACACTATTACACCACCATTTAATTTTTTAAAATGCACACAACTGAAGAATTTTAAAATTCTTGAATCATATTATATTTTGTATTTTTTTTATGATTTATGAACAAATTCTTAAAACTGTAACTCTAAAAATGAAGGACTTTTCATACAAACCCTTTAACCCCTATTTCACCCCCTTCTATTATTATTTTAGGGTAAAACAGAACCCTATGTACCTGGGACCTTGGAGCAAAATGCTCCAAGTCAATGTCCCGTTTTACCATTATACCAAAATATTGATCGGTTCTGCCGTTTACCCGTGAAAAGGTAACAGACAGTGAAACAATATCTTAATAAATATTGTTTCATAAATAAATTGTGTAATTAATAAAGTTCGTGTTGGTCTAACTACAACAGTAGGTATGTACCTAAGTAGATACAATTTGATGCCTCTGAGAGTTGCAAGCTAGTGTATAGGCTATCCTATCTCAGTTCACGTCACGCGCCCGCCGTAATAAAAGCCAGCGGTGCCGGCAAAACGCGCTGAGGGAAGTGACTTTCTTTATACTTTTATACTTTCTTTTTGCTTTTATATACTTTTCTTTTTTACGCCTCCGCTGAGGCCGGAGACGTGACGGAGATATTTCTAAGAGAATTCGTGACATTCTCGAGTGAATACCGTTATTACATATACCTATATAATATGTATGTACCATCTACCTATTCTCTTTTCATGTTTTGTTCCCTTGTATAGATTTATGGCTCGCGTGAGCGGAAAATGTATACGTAGGATTATAAAACGAAATGTATGAATCAGGCCGATTTTATCCATGATGTGCGTTTCTTCCTGAAGGGTTCGTCACCCTGCTTTCAAGTCGAGTAAATATTCTTTTCTCATTAGCAGTGTAGCTTGTTTGCTAAGCAGACTCCACGTGGTTTATAGATAGATAGTTTATAGGTAGATAAAATCCGTTCGATGCAATCCGTACGGTACGGATTAGTGGACGTACTTGTATGACTTTCTGTACAAACAATACTTACCTACTACGATCCGTTTGATGCGATGCGTCGAATACGTACGATGCGGATCTGTGGACGCCCACCATTAGTAGCTATCTCGAATAGATTATGCCTTAGATAAGTCTATATTCGATAACGATATCTATCTTTTGTTGTTGCGTCTCTAACTAATCTCCTAATTTCTGTAATAAATTATGCAGCAAAGGGGAAGTCGGAAGATTAGGGGGGCTTGAAGTTTTGTTTTATTCAAATGATGTAACCCTTTTACGATGAAATCGAGTCGGCGGTGGGTCGGGCCTGAATGCGATAATTAAAACCTTTACAACAGTGACATTTATGCTGATGCGAGGATCCAGCCTTAATGAAGGGCGGGCTCTTTGACTACATCCACGGAATCCCTTAATTAACATTTCCCGGGTAAAGGTTTCAAGTTTAGTACTTACGAACACTAAATTTCAAGTTGACATTTCGCTGGACGAACCAACTACCTGCCTAAAATATTGTTTTGATATTTCACCATCATTGTCAGCATATTTATTATCAGCTCAGGGGATATGACATCTGCCTTCGTTTCGACGGCGTAGGTACTTGTACATATGTTTTCTGTGGCGTAGGTTCGAATCCGCTCTGGGGCATGCTTCAGGGCAACTTTTCAGTTAGGTTATGTGCATTTTAAGAAATTAAATATCACGTGTCTCAAATCTGCACACCTGGGAACTTTATTAATTCTCTACGTGTAACGTGTGCATGTGAAGTCTGAAAGAAAGAAGAAGAAAGAAAGATCTTTCTTTTTTAAGTCTGCTGATCCGCATCGCCTCAGCGTGATAGACTATTACATAAATAGGTACATTATTAGCCTAACACCTCTCATTTTAAGAGACTCGAGTTCAACAGTCAGTCGAATATGGGTTGTAATGATGGTCAGCATATTTTAACGGTACAGCACTAAGCCAGACCTCCCTATGGAGATAATAGAGAGGATATGGAGCTTAGAACCACCACGCTTCTTTTAGGTACTTACAGTCACATCAGTCTATCATCTAAGTATGTTACAAGTTATTTTTTTTGTCCTCATTTTCAACCTCCTCCTAAAAGTTAGCCTGCTTCTATCTTAGATTGCATCATCACTTACCATCAGGTGAGATTGTAGTCAAGGGCTAATTTGTAGAGAATAAAAAAGGTCGCCAGCTTCTCGCACTGCCGCTTGCATGCCAGACACTGCTCTACTCGCGGCAGGACGATTAAAAGTGGCTGCCGCGGAGTGCCTTTCTTGGCCACACACTGCTTTACTCGAGGAAATACTCGCGCGAATATTTCCAAAATATTCCCACGAATATTCGCGGAAGGACGAGTAACGTGGCCGAACAACTTCCCTGCTCACATTCCTTGTAACTTCCTACACCACTCGATCAATGTGTGGCAGCGGCATGATACTTAAAGCTAAATAAGTAGAGATAAAAAAAATATAGCATAGACAGTGAATAGTAAGTACTTTACTTGGACATATTTTTTCAAATAATTTTATAGAAAGGAAAATCTGATACAGTAATATACAAAGCTGATTTAAAAATATTTTCGAGTATTTTGTTTCAATAAGCTGGTTTATATAATTACATGTATGATGTATATGATGCCACAATAATAACGAAGTAACACCACACTGAAAGAGAAAATAAGAAAAAATTCAAGTAGATAGGTATTATAAGTAAGTAGGTAGATTGAGCCGTGATAGCCCAGTGGATATGACCTCTGCCTCCGATTCCGGAGGGTGTGGTTCCGAATACGGTCCGGGGCATGCACCTCCAACTTTTCAGTTCGTGCATTTTAAGAAATTAAATATCACGTGTCTCAAACGGTGAAGGAAAAACATCGTGAGGAAACCTGCATAACAAAGAATTATCTTAATTTGCTGCGTGTGAAGTCTGCCAATCCACATTGGGCCAGCGTGGTGGACTATTGGTCTAACTCCTCTCATTCTGAGAGGAGACTCTTGCTTAGCGGTGAGCCGAATATGGGTTGATAATCGTGATGATGATGAGGTATACTAGACAGGTGGAAAGGTATTTGCAACATAATTATCGAAAAAGGAAGTTTGTCAATACTTACTAATCAAATAAAGGATCAAATAATAAATCTGCGAGTAATACCACCGGCAATTCGTATACTGTTCTTGTATTACCACCAATATCCCGTAGACGATCGAAACAAGACATGAAAGCAGTGCACTGGCTATGACAATATCTGCAGTTATTGGAATTGACTGGAAAATATTTGAATTATTTATAAAAAAAATATATCATTTTTTGATGAAATATGATCAGAATTATTGGTAAGTTGCGAAATTTTAAAACAGATTTACCTAGGTACTCCAAAGATAGTAATATTATTGTCTTTTTTACCCGACTGCAGGAAGGGTTATGTTTTTCACGCGTATCTTGTATGTTTGTATGTATATATCTAATTATTTAAGCCCATAACAATCTCGAATAATCTGAAGAACCTATCTAATAGGTATGTATCTAGGCCTGTAGCCAAGTGGCACGTCGATTGTCTTTCTACAAACGCTAACGCTTCGAAAACTAAAAAACTAACTAACGTTTTGTAGAAAGAGAATCGACGTTTTGACGGTGAGGTTACAATCCTACCGACAAAGACGTACCGCCAAGCGATTTGGCGTTCCGGTACCATGTGGTGTAGAAACCGAAAGTGATGTGGATTTTCATCCTCTTCCTAACTAGATTGCATCACCACTTACCATCAGGTGAGATTGTAGTCAAGGGCTAACTTGAAGAATAAAAAAAAAGAAAACGACGTCCCACATGGCTACAGACCCTGGACCGACTGGAAGACCAGGGTGTTAGGAAGTACTTACTAAATTGTACTGGCCAATTACCACAGGGGGCAACAATGAAGATGATCTACATACCTAATACTAGAATATACATTATACGTATAACGTAAAAGATAGGTACGTACCAAAAATATTCCCAACAAAAACGCAAAGCAGCTACACATGAGAATCATTTCAAATACAAAGAACATCCATCTAAACGTTTCAACGAGCTGAAGTACAGGACTTGACTCGTTGAACAGTTCTTTGCAAGCTGGTATAACCAAGAGACGAATTTTGTGAGCGCTTGCCAACTGGAAAGAATGGTTGAACAAGTTTTACTTACCATCGTTGTCAGCTACAAACAAGCTTTAGATGTTTTTGTTTTCATAATCTCCCTTTTCTTTATTTTCATCGTTTCTGTAGTTTTTTGCATATAGCACATCTTCAAGAAATAATTTATTCATCAAATAATTTGCCCAAATAAAACAAAGAATAAGAAAAGTGGTCAAATATAGTCGTCGATCATTGTCTGTCAGTTGGTTCTAAGTCAAGTCATCATACTTTAGTAAGGCGAAGGCAACCTACTAAACAATTAAACTGAAAAATGCAGCAATTCCTATGATATTTCCGCCAAACTTTGACATTGCATATTCATCATACTTGTTGGATCAATAAATTAAATCGATTTCAGTGACAATATTATACACACAAAGCGTCATCGTAAATCAAGACTTGGGGTAAAGGCTGTTCTTAAAATATCAGCCTACTTGAAGCCTTATATCAACTGGAGTTTGAAATTATGAACTTTTGAACTCATTCAAACCTTTTATTTCTTAATTTTCTCTAAAGTAGACTAGTTTACGTACCTATATACTACCACAATTTATGAATTACGTTAAATAGATACTTACGATACCCAAAAATGTTATAATACAAGAGGCGCATTTTAAATTTTTTATACACCAGCAAAACTTTCTCACTTTTGGCAACCAAATAAATAAATTCAATGATTTAACTTTACTTTTACACGGATTAGCTTTGCGTACATCGGGCATAATTATATAGATGCAATAAGTTCTTGCGAGGGAGTTTGTTCTGCGGTATATACAATTTCTATGGATGATTTCAACATAAAGCAAATAGTAAATTAATTAAAATGAAAGGTAAGAGTTTATTTTATGTGATAAGCACAGATTAATTTTAAAGTATCTAGTGTTGAGTCAGCCATTGGCAAATACAGATTATTGAATAGATATCTATGATCTCGACAAAGAACACTTTATGAAGACCAATGAATACGGATCACAGACCAGAGATTATTTATCAAAGGATTTGACATACAAAACACATACACTCATAGACACACACCAAACCTTAGATTTACGATTTGGTACAAGTACCTAGTACCTATTTGGCACAGATTAATGACTAATCTATCAGATGAAATTTCTCAGCCCGGAGTTGGGAATTTGGTATATTATCACCAGACCGAAGAAACTCCCAGATGACTTGACTTTTTCTTTTTCGTTTCTTCTTACAAATAATATTTATTTATTTTTCATAGGAATGGCTTCGTCAAAATTCCATTCTTCGCCACAGGTGCATAATAGTAGTAGATAATATAGCTTCTATGTAGGAGATGGAAACGGAATATCAAATACCAAGATTCATATTAAGAAATATATTAAAGATAGCAATAAAACGTATAGATACATAATTTCGAAACAAATCATCATGCAGGTTTACTACCTTACTATACATAACGTAGGAGTTACATTACATTCATTTCTTACGGTTATAAACTCTCTTGGTCATGTTTTCTCTTCTACGAACTCTGCGATCCTTTTCTGAAGGAAGACACCACCATTAAAAAGTAGACCCATACTGAAATTCAAAGAATTACAGTATTAAAATTAAATAGGTATAGTTTGTTACCTCTATCAGGAATGTTTTGCTCGTTTATCGTAAATAGTTTGGTAAATGCTAAATACAGTTTTTGAAAAATATTATATTCAGGTGCTGGATCAATACCGCGTTGGTAAGAAAAGTGGTGGTATGTATTCATCACTCTGATGAAATAAAGCCAAGTTACCCATACTGAAAATTGAAGTTATAAAATGATTAGAATAGAATAGAATAGAATATTTTTATTTGTCCACACACGAGTAATAAAATAAAATAAAATAAACAAACAGAACATACAAATATCTGGTCGTGGACAAAACAGGTATCCACCTCAGCACGATGCCACAGCGAGCTGTGGCGCTGGTTTTCAGGTCATTACAGTAATATATAAAATCATTAAACGTTTATCTTAATATATAAATGCTAATGGTCATCATCATCATCATTATCAGCCGATGGACATCCACTGCTGGACATAAGCCTCTTGCGTGGACCTCCAAGCATAACGGTCTTGAGCCGCCAGCCTATTAATAGTTTTGGAGTAATTTTCATTAATGTACACTACTATTTTTTAAAATATTTAACTGTTTATAACTTTTGCAATTGTTTATGTGCGGGTTTTTGAAATTTTTACACAATTTTTTAGAGGCTGCGACTAGTTGAATGAGCTACCACACGTATTTTATTCGCGGTATCAGTATTTAACACTGTTTCCAAGATGTTGACTGGCATACAAAAATAAAATAAATGCAATGAAACTAACCTATTAAGTCAAAACATGCAAAAAAGAACTCGAAGATTGGAAATAAACCTCCCACGTACACGCAAGCCGATACATACAGCATTCCATATAGGAACGATAGCAAAATCGCTATGAAACCTGCTATTATAAATATCAACGACGATCGCTTATCGCCTTCCTGAAATAGAAAACAAAAACAAAATAATAACCCTTCTTGCAGTCGGGTAAAAATGTATACAAGTAGTACCACTAGTATTATACAGGATGTTCAGTAATTAATGGATTAAACGCAAATGGTAGATACACTACCTAATCATCTAAAACTAATTTGAATAGATTTGAAAAAAATCCTAGGGACGACCATAGCACCACCTCCCAAAGAGTATGCACAAGTTTTGTACCAATTTACAAACCTCGATAATTTTACAAGTTGTTTAAATGTTGGTACAATTCAGTTACGAAAGAAAAATAATTATTACATTCAAAGCTTCTTCTACGAAACAAATAAAACATTATATAAAAAAGCAGTAACATAATATAGTAACATAGTATAAATCAGACTTTTAAAATCCTAATTACAGCATTAAAACCCTGATTCAAGATAAAAAAAAATAAAAATCCGAAAAAAATATATATATCTATGGTCACCCTAAGGATTTTTCAAAACTATACACCCTGTATACACATACATAGATGGAATATTTTCCCAACAGTTACCTGAAATATCTTGATTAGGAAGTTGAAACTGGATATAAGGAAAACTGCATCTGATACCAGAACCACCCAGCCGCTGTATCTAACGAACTCCACATACGCTGACTCGCTTTTGTTAACAGATTCCGTATCATTGCGAGTTAAGCAAGATGAGCCAAGACCTGAGCTAGCGCCGAAACCGAAGCTTAGCTGTAACATAAGGATGACTGATATATTTTATATATTATAGTATTATAAATAAATATCTACTAATATTGTGGGGTCCCAAGGTGCTGGAATGGCGACCCTGCACTAGAAAGCGCTGTGTTGGTCAACCCCCCACCAGGTGGACTGACGACATCAAACGAATCGATGTGCAAGCGAGTGATGTTTGGAAGTCCCTACAAAAGGCTTATGTCCTGCAGTTGGGCGTCCATCGACTGATATGATGACAATGATGATCTATTAATATTTAGTAAGCACAGTGTTGGCCGACCCCCCACCAGGAGGACTGACGACATCAAACGAATCGCAGAGATTCGATGGATGCAGGCAGGCGGCTCAGGATCGTGATGATTGGAAGCCCCTACAAAAGGTTTATGTCCTGCAGTGGACGTCCATCGGCTGATATCATGATCTATTAGTAATTTAACGTTTAAAAGTTTTTCAGGTAGCAAGGGATAGGTACCTAATCCCTAGGTCCAATTTTGAAAATTCTTCTACCAATAGTCAAGTTATTTGTATACGATGGTAAAATATATCTCATGAAAATTGTTATTAGCTAAATTTTATGCCCGTATTCCTACGGAAACATAAACTCCGCGCGAGTGAAACCGTGAGGAGTTGGCTAGCACCAGACTAAAGGATGGAAAATACTAAATAATACAACTTACATAAGCATAAATTCAAATTCAGATTCAAAATTCATTCATTTAGGCTTAGTTTACAAGCACTTTTGAAACGTGTCATGTCATGATTTAATGGTGGAACCTAAGTGAAGTAGAAAACTTAAAATTAAAGTTACGAGGGTTCCAAAGCCTTGGTCCGAGAAGAGCCCACAATCGTATAGTGCAGTTCAACACCAAGCTTTTTTATCATTTATGTAATTACTAGCGGACGTCCGCAACTTCGTTAGCGTGAAAGTTTTCCACAAATCCCTCGGAAACCATGGATTTTTCCCAGATTGTTAACCCAGAGTAAAATCTATTTCCATTCCAAATTTCAGACAAATCGCTTCTGTAGTAGCGGCGTTAAAGAGTAAAAAACATCCAAACATCTATACAAACTTTCGCGTTTATAATCTTAGTAGCATTAACACTATAATAAGACTTTCCTTTAAGCTTGCGTAAAATACCTAGTTAGTGATTGTGTTGATGTGTTGGGTAAAAAAAAAAACATGCATACTCACACTGTTGGTCATATAGATATCCACGACATCTGGTCGTGTCGCGCTAGAGTTCACGACACACGACACTTTGATCACGTACATGTGTCGTACGACCACCCACGATACCATTGGACTTGTCACCTGCAAATATTTTATTGAATTTTCTATATTTTGTTAATATACTACTAGTAGTGGACCAGGCAAACGTTGTTTCGCCGTGTATATTTCTTTTATGCAAAAATACTAAGAACCTGAACTATAAAAAGCACATAGAGGAGGTAGCAAAAAAGGCACAGAATATGACGGAGGCACTATATCGACTAATGCCAACTAAGGGTGGTCCGAGAGCAAGCAAGAGAAGAGTGCTGGCATCGGTTGCCCACTCAGTCATTCTTTACGGGGCGCCAATTTTCGATAGAGCAATGAGGGTAGAGCTATACCGGAAAAAGTTAGAAGCCGTACAGCGACGTTTAGCCATTGGTATCTGTGGAGCATACCGAACAATCTCCACAGATGCAGTTCTCGTTATTGCAGGGCTTGTTCCCATAGATAAAATGGTCAGAGAACGCGCCCAACTTTTTTCTAATAAAGAGCTAAAGCTAACAGAAATACGGGAAGAATCTCTTACAGAGTGGGAAAAAGAATGGAAAGAAGTAGGAAAAGGAGCATGGACGAGGGAGTTAATAACTGATCTCAAACGCTGGTTTAACAGAAAACACGGAGAGGTGGATCGCTGGCTCACGCAGGCGCTTAGTGGTCACGGGGTGTTCAACACTTATATATTCGCAATTGGGAAAACCCCAACAGACAAGTGCTACTTTTGCGGAGAGGAAGACACCCCAAGACATGGCATTTTTGAGTGTCTGGCTTGCGCGGATCTGAGATTGGTGGCACAGGGAACGCACAGCGCCGTAAGCTCTCGAAACTTAATAACACGTATGCTGAATAGCGAAAAAGAGTGGCAAGCATACGCGCAAATGATGAAAGAAACAATGAGGAGAAGAGAGGTTCGAGAAAAAGATGAGAAAAGGAAGAGAGAAATTTCGTAAGTGGGGGGCATGAAGTAATGCATTGCGGTCCCGTGCCACCCTTTGGAGTAGAGGAGGTTATTTTAGTCCGTGCAAGTCGGACATGCCCTGTCAACAGGCAGGAGTCCGCAGGGATTTTTCCTCAAGGAAAAAAAAAAAAAAATGCAAAAGTACTAAAAAATGGCAGCGGAGGGTGAGGGTAGAAGGTTAAGTTGTTAAAATATTATATTGTGGGTATATGTATATAATATATTATATATATATATTAATGAAGGTTAAGTTGTTAAAATATTATATTATATGGTGGGTATATATATATATCATTATGATAGTTAATTATAGTTTGGCTAGGAAATTTTTAGGCAACTTGCAATATATTTTTTAACGTACTAAATTTGATATAAAACACCTTTCATCCAATAAATAGGTGATGCAAATATTATTACAGAAAGTCTACTAACAATGCCTAAGACTGCTATGATAGCCGCAGCGGTTTTCAAATCTGTTACGCATCCGCAACATTTTTCTATCTTCGGCACCTTATCTAAAAACTTCTGCATATAGAAGTTGATAAAATATGTGTATAAGGGATAATAACCAAGATAAATTACAGACATAAATTGACGTAGCAAAAACCCTTTAAATAGTTATACATATTTCAATGTCAATGTCAATATTTGTAATCAAATTGATGTTGATGCATATACAGGAAATTAATGCCTATATGATCATAGTCAAACTAGTCAAGTCACAGAGTCAAGTGATATTTCCATTTGAAGAAAATGAAAAGCTTTGACACCTAGGTATATATAAAAAAAGCTTGCTCAAAAAATAGTAGAACAAAAAATAGATTAATGATAATCTTATTGATTAATTTAATTAATGATAAAATACTTATAGTGCATTTTTTTATTATTTTTCTTGTATTGTATATTTCTTTGTGGTGTACAATAAAGTATATTTTTATTTCATTTAATTACTTAGCAGATATATATATTTTTTGGGGTTTTTTATGGTTACCTTTAGTAACTTTGCAACATGTAAAAGTAATCGTAACAACTAAATTAGTAACAGAATAAAACTAAGTAGGTACCTAAATGATGATATTATCTATCTTGGTTAAATACTTATTGCGTAATGCGTGGCTTAGTTTAAGCTACGAAAACCGGGGATTTCAGCATTATTGCCTGGAAGGGGGGCCGCGGGGCGGGGGCGGGGGCGAGGGCCTCTTAACAAGATTACATTGGAGATAAAACGGCTGAGATAATAGCGCCCGAGTAAGCCGACGGAGCTGGGCTCTAAAACAAAATTAAAATGAGCGAAATGCATGAAAATCGGGAAACTTTCCTTTCAGGGTGCTCAGTCGGTATTGCTAACTTGGTACAATACGAAAAGCAAGTGGATATATGTATATAGAGAGCTGCGCAAATAAAATTGAAGGTGCACTTTAATATTTTCCAAATTGACAGATTCATAACACATATCTTGATACCGCTTTGTCTTATAAGTCTGCTGGTAATCATCTCCTTTACGAAAATATTACAGATACTAGCCGATGCCCCGCGGTTTCAGCGTAGTTCGCGTTTCCGTGGGAATACGGGAATAAATAAAGCCTAGGACACTCACAAATAACGTAGCTTCAAAGTGGTAAAAGAACTTTCACAATCGGTTCAGTAGATCTAGAGATTACACCCTACAATACCAAAAACTTTATCTCTTTACTAGCGGACCCGGTCAAGCTTCGTTTGACATAAGTGCACTTATTCTCTATCCCTACTCTACCCTTCTATACCTCTACCCCTACCCTACCCCTACCCTACCCCTAACCTACCCCTACCCTACCCCTATCCTACCCCTACTCTACCCTACCCCTACCCTACCCCTACCCTACCCCTACCCTACATCTACCGCTTGACTCTTAAACGTTTGTATGGGAAATAGAAAAGGGTTGTTTTTATGGATTTCCCGGCAATTATTCTAATTTTTCTCACCTTTCAAGCCTTTCCTATACCTTTCCTATACCCCCACAAACATTTCAAGACCAAGATAAGATAAATCCGTTCAGCCGTCCTCGAGTTTTAGCGAGACTAACGAACAGCAATTAATTTTTATATATATAGAAGATAAATTAAATAACACTTAATAAAAACGGTAGATATTTTATGCAAACTTTATTTGTCGAATGTCAAAAGTAGGTAGAGTTAGATACAAATAAAGTACTTACTCCATAGAGCAAAGTAATTCGCAGGTAACTGAAATATTGACATGAATTTAATTTCTAGTAATGGAAATTCTATTATAATTCCAACCTACAATTGCGTGATAAGCATCTACGTGCCGTAGGTACCTACCTACTTTTGTTGAATTGTAGAGAGAACTGTAACATAAATAGGGGTTTGCTGTGGACTGGTATTGATCGCCGCTTCACCGTTGTTTCAAATTCAATTCGCAGAGTGGGGTATAACAATAAAAAGCAAACCGCCTTGTATCTCCACTTGGCATCACGTGTGTTTTGAACGTGAATCGAATGTTTTAGCTTGAGTTGGTTCTACAATTTTGCTGTTTGCCTGGTATATAGATAGCTATCTCCTTGAGTATATTATTAGCTACATTTGCAATGATGGTATCTGTTCTTCTTTTATGTAGTTGACATCTTTATTAGAAGGCAATTCTAGGAACATCAAAACTCGGCAAGCGTACTTTGCGGTACGTTTTCTACCAAGAAATGTCAAAATATTTCATACGAGGCTTATCAAAAAAATGCTAGAGGCGTTTCTTTTCTATGATATACATCTATTTTTATGGCCACGACCTCATCCTTGTCGTACGAGACGAACACGCCTTGGGCTTAGTTCGCGATACGCAATACGGGTCGCGCGATAAATCTTCACGAATTCCAACTTTATTTATTAAGTTGTACGCCATTTTTACGAGGTTCCTCTGTTGGGACATTCATTACTGCTTCCACTGGGTGATGAAAAAAACTTTGCCTGATATCTCCGCAACATTAATTGCAAAAGTTTCTCGCTCCCTCTTAAATTTCTTGAGGCAGCTTTAATAACGTATTTTACGATTTTGGGTTGGGGAGAAGGAATAAGAAAAACGTGATTCGCCTCGAACTGATAAAAACACTTGTATATCTAGTGATAGCGAACGGTATAAAGGCGAAGACGTCACGTAATAGAAGAGAACTGTGAGTTTTATGTCCGCAATTCGGGGCGTGCACAAAAGAATTGTTAAGTTTGATACGAACGTGCCGCCCTGGCTCTAACGCTTCGAGCGGTTCAATTATGGCAAGCAAACATCGAGATAGTGTTGATAAGAAATAATATTAGTCAGTTAGATTAGATACCTAGCTAAAATAAAATGGGTCGTTTGTTCGTTCGTTATCAACACATACACGGCTCACTGCTGAGCTCGAGTCTACTCTCAGAATGAGAGGGGTTAGGCTAATAGTCCACCACGCTGGCCCAATTCGGATTGGCAGACATCACACACGCAGAGAATTAAGAAATTCTCTGGTGTGCAGGTTTCCTCACGAGGTTTTCCTTCACCGTTTGAGACATGTGATATTTAATTTCTTAAAATGCACACAACTGAAAAGTTGGAGTTGCATTCCCCGGACCAGATTCTCCAGAGAACCCACACCCTCCAGAATCTGAGGCAGAGGTCATATCCATTGGGCTATCAAGGCTCGGCTAAAATGGGTCGGCTATTTAATAATCAACTTGCGAATGAGTTTTTGAAACAAATAAAAAGGTTCACAGTATGTAGGCAGGTATTAAATTTTATCAGGTAGGTACTGAAAAAAAAAGTGTTCCTGTTATTATTTTCACTGCCAATATTGTCCAGTACTTTACGATGCTATAAAATAACTGAACATTTTTAATACATTGACACTTATGGTAATGCAAGTATTTTTTACAGTTAATGTTTTTATGAACTCGAGATAAAAATCTGTTTCCACATTGGTGATACCGATACGTGGTACCTATAGATGTTTTGGTATCATATGTTAAGGTGCTGATAGACTTGAGCATTCAGTTGTAAGGATATTCGTGCGAATGTTCATCATCACAGAATAGTACAAGAACATTTTAAGCCGGGTCCAGTCGTGTGTAACGCATAATGTAATCCACCGTGTAATGTAATGCGAATTCTACGTGTGGACGGCACTACAAGCATTACATGTTTCGCCGGCGTTCGGTCTGATCCATCGGCTGTCAGTTTTTTGCGCGAACACAAAGTCGCTTGCAGCTGGGAAACCGCTCTTGAAATAGATTCGGGTAGACAAATCGCTTTAAGTTCGTGTACCATCCACACTGTTGACACTGTGGACGCATAATGTAAGATTATATTACACGTAATCTTACATTATGCGTTACACACGTCTGCGCTCGACGTTAGCGAGCATTCTATCGAGCGTTCTGGCGAGCATTTTAGCGAGCAGATTTGCTTGGAGCTTTTTGCTGAGCCAAGCCTTTGTCATCGTTTTGACGAGCATCGAATAGAGCGTTCGCTAGAATTCTCAAGATGATCGTAGCAATATTTGGCTCTATGCTTGGCTCGACTCGTTCAGTTCTACAATATAAAAACGGCAAATGCTCGTTGTTCTGTTACAAGTGAATGCTCAAGTCTATCAGCACCTTTAGGGTTACGTAGATCTCCGTGTAATCAAATTCGGCGAGGTAATAACTTCTTGGGAAAGATAATGCAAGTTTCGCCAGGGGAGGGCGAAGCGGGGTGCTCTAGGTGAGTGCCGGAGGGCGGATCTCATACAGCTAATTTATGCCTCTATAACTCAGCCGGACAGCTGCTCAATAGGTAATTTAGATGTTCCGAGCAACATTGTCGTAATGAGAATGAACCATTTCTGAGTCGAGTTTATTGGTGCGCTGAGCGGACTATTCACAATGGGTGGTGTGTGAACGCCCGGTGTGTATTCTGAGTTGTTCCCTAACATACATTAGATAGGTAAGTAAGTATAGCTAGACAGAAATATTGAAGGGTTACAAATTTACAGAGCCGTGATAACCCAGTGGATGTGACCTCTGCCTTTGATTCGGAGGATGTAGGTCGAATCTGGTCAGGGGCATGTACCTACCTCCAACTTTTCAGTTATGTGCATTTTAAGAAATTAAAAATCAAACGTTGAAGGAAAAACATCGTGAGGAAACTTGTATACCTGTGAATGCAAGTTTCCTCACGATGTTTTCTTGCGTACCTGTGAATTTTCTAAAAAACAAATTATCTTCGTATGTGTAGTCTGGGCTAGCGTTGTGTACTATTAGCCTAACCCCTCTCATACTGAGTGGAGACTCGTGCTCAACAGTGAGCTGAATATGGGTTGTCAATGATAACATTTTATTGAAATGTATACGCCTCAATCTACCCGTTCACTTTGCCATGGCGTAATTTGCTGATGATAATTTTATAAACTGCATTAGGGCAATGCTAAGTTATCGACCATTGTTTCATAGTTGTAACTAGGTAGTTCTCTTAAAAATAAATCAATGTGAAAGAGTCTAAAAGACAGATTTAGGGATAAACTCAATAATTAGTAGGTATCTACATAAGTAAACTGATCACGGTGATAAAATCGATCCAACAGTTATTATCTCTCCTTGATTGTTAACTAACCCTTACCTACGTATATTATATATTTAGGTTAATATATATATTTAGGTTACTAACACAATCTTTATATAGAATAAAAATATTCAGTTTTACCAACGTCACACATTTAAAAATCCTTTTTATCTACATAATCTCTGTCACGTCGAAAAAGAATTTCCAAACATAAAATGTTTATTTAATCAAATAAGCTCTGGTTTTATATCTATAGGTGCCTACCTCCGTAATAATAAGACTTTAAGTAAAACATCCAAAGGGTGGTTCGCGCCTTGGCTTTTTACATTCTTCAGCAAACGACTGTTAAATGAATATAATCATAGTCGTTATAGGAATAGAGTTTTTATTTGAGTGCGCTGCGTTATAGTGATACGACGTTCTGAAATGTAACAAATGTTCTGGCTTAAACGAAAAAGCTCATAATATACACAAGATATGGCCTCATGTGGCAGTTTGTTATGAAGTTTATAGTGTAGCCCTTTCTAGTTACAAGAAAAAGTATAAGTCGAGATCCTCGGGTATTAAGTGTTACATCAAATGGGATCGAATGAAAAACTAAATCCTAAATTATGAACAAAAATGGATAGGCATGTGAGATGAGTAATTGGATAGTAGGTACCAACGTATTTTATGTTTATTATATTTTCGTAGGTAGAACACCGTTATGATAAACGCTCTGTGAGAGAAACATGATGTCGGAATGTTATTAGATATTTTTATTATAAAGCATAGTCGTAAACTAGATCGTACGCGGTGCGCTTTGACGCTAATTATTATTATTATTAAATCTCGGAGTGTACATAGATTATTATTATTCTACAGTCGTAAAGATAAACTTTATTGAAGGTAGGAATAATTTTATGTTTAAAAATTGTTTTTACTAAGAATAGTAGGTAATAAGTAAAAGGTATAAGTGCGTTTAGAAATAGGTATTTCAGGTAGATACTGGCCTCTGAGATAAAAAAGTTAACACCTAGCAGGATTCAGTTTTAGATTTAGACTAACCTTAGGTACACATAATTAAGCACCTATTAAGATCAGGAACCTCCCTATTTGTCTGCAGCAAAAATGCGGTTTCCAAAATATACTGTCTCTATTTTATGTATTACAGACATAGTAAACCATTGCACAATACCTAGTATCGTAAAACAATTCATACATAAATATATCATTAATGCGAGACAATCAAATTCGATTGCTATAAATATTATGAACAACATAAACGAACTTAAGCCACGTATTCATTACTACACTTTCAAATGCTATAATTACGTGTAGGTACGTAATAGCTACAAATATTTCTACTTAATTTGTATATATACGAGTATGTAAATCAGTTTATTTAGTCTCATTTTAACAATTTAACTAATTTTTTAATTTAATTAGTTTAATTTTTTTATTTGTATGTACCTATAAGGTTTTATACACGCACAACTAAAACCTAACACAAACTTATCTAACAAAACATCTCTTAGGACATGCATAGACTATCAAAGTTATTATTAAATAAAAATAATATGTACTTGTATATGTAATTTTCTTTTGTGTATGACCAATATGGACTAACCATATTCGTCGCTAGGTTATTTTTAGTGAGGTATATTGCGTTGGTCGCATTGCTACGACTCTACGAGTCTACGAAAATAGCTAACAATTAAGTAAACCGACTTGTTTCGAAACATTATTTAATAGTGAGTGCGTGGCATAAGCAATATCTATCGGTTCTAAATAATCTAATACTTCCGAATTCCCGATTGCAAATCCAATCGATATTCGATACTAATAAAACAGCGCCGATTCGCAAATACATAAAAGTCGGATTCAAGTCTTGCGCTCTGCATGGAGTTAGAAGGGTTCCCTCTTTTATTGCAAGGAATTTGCATATAAAGTAACCATTGAAGAAAAGCGATCTTGATACGATTCCGTGCTTTTTTCGTATTCATTGTTGAAGGCCGGCCCATACCAACATCCCGTTTTATAGTCTATGACGCGAATAAAATAAATAATGGTATCAACACTTTTTTTGCTGATGATTTATTTGGGAAAGTGTCGGCCGTGTGTTGTATGTTTTGACGTTTTAATCTCTGCTATAATTTAGGACTAGACAAACGTAATAATATTAAGAAAGATAAATGTTTCATTGTGTTTTTTTTTGTTTCAGATTATTATTATTATGGACCGATAAGAGAGCTATAGGTAAGTAAATATTATTATTTTGGTACTCATTTGTAGACTAGACTATTTACACACAATATAATGTTATTACGAGTATATGTCGGTTTAAACAAAAATTATAAAATAGAGATATGTCACTAACGCGTCAAAACTGAGGCGAACAACAGCGGCTAATTGTCTTAATTTCATTGAGCCGCGTAATAGTTAGAACACAACGAAAGTTATTTAAACAAATAATACATAAATATTGTCTACAATGTCGATTTGTGTGTTTAGTTTATATAATATATCTTATAGGTACAAAATTGTGCATGTGTGCGCTCAGTGGAGTCGCTAAATTCGGAGCACTTTTTGCGGTGATTTTGCGTGCAGGTAACATGTATATAATATACCTAAAATATCGTTGGGCTTAAATAGCCAAAATCATACAAGACCGTCTCTATTTCAATTTTAGTCAGTTTTAAAATATAGATACTGTTATGGGTTAAGTTAATAAATAACAGAAGCTAGTCCAATTTACAATGAGTTTATTTTACAACTACAACTATACAGATACAATTACTTCAATAATACTACTGCTAACTACTTTACTAAAACTAACTACTTGACTACTTAAAACTATGGTTGGACGCCAGGAGAGTTTTGTGGGGTTGTTGTTAATGTTCACAGGCACCCTGCCAGGCCTAATAGTGTTAGCTCATTAGAGCAGACCCTCAGGGATCCGTTTGGAGGATACCTCGTACCGAGAAGGCGTTGCAGTAGGCTACCGACAATAGAACAAAGCATGAATGACAAAATAATATCGAACCTATCGTAGATCTTGCGCATGACTTAACCTACTACTCACCCCGCTAAGCTCGATGACAAAACACACCAAAACTAATGAATCTCAAATCACTGAATTGTTCTGCAATTACTCAATCAAAACTAAAAGTAACGTGCTAATTATTTATTGCACTACAAAATGTCAGTACTGTGACACGGAAGCCACCGTGGGTTTCACAGACGACCGTCGCTCCACAGCACCACACCAATATGGCCGAAACAAATTGAATTGCCTTTTGATATACGAGTATTAAATTAGCTACTTTAATATCACATCAGAATGTCTACTGCTCTCAAATCGATAGGAATAATTTAAAAAAGTACAATTGTGTTATAACAGAAGTGAGGTTTGAACCCGCGGTCGCGATTCCATAGACGCAAGCATTCACGCCGCTGCGCTGTCCGGTCATTACTTATTATTGTGAAAATGTGCAAGGTACTAGTACAATGTACGTCCTCGTTACGAGATAGACTCACGCGCAGTTTAAAGTACTTATTCATAATAATACTTAGTTCTGAAATGAAACTGAGTCTATATAAACCTAAATAGGGATAAAGACTTAATGTCAGATATGTAGCATTTAAAATGTTTAAAAGGTTATGTTTTGTATTATAAGAAGATTGTTGTTATTAGGCAATCAAAAGAAACGTAAAGAACACTTAATGTGGTATAAAAATATAAAATAAGATAAAATACTGACCACGGGGCGTTTCCCAATAAAAATGATATTTAATTGAAGTCGATAACACGTCATGTCGCGATGCCTAATAAACTGTCTTTATTATTACTGTGTATGGTCATCTTGCGAGATAAACATAATAAAGTGGGTAGGTATGTTCAAATGCATTTTTATTAAAGAGAATATTAGCAATGTAGGTATTTTAAATGATAAAGTTCTCTAAATATAACTTAGCGTGAAAAGTACCTACTGGCAGAGTGACAATTTTATTTGTGTTCTGTTATTTTTTTTATTGTCCCGTATAACTTTACGATTTATTTTATTTTTTGTATTAATTTACATTTATTTTTTTTTAATTGAAAAATATTAGCTGGGAAAATCAAAAATTGTGCAAAAACGTGCTTGATATTTAGTTAAATGAATCCACCATTCAAATGAATCTAATGTTCGATAATGTTTTCAAAACGCTTTGTTTCGTTTCGGTAGGAGGTTCATCTGGACTTTATTGTATCAAACATGCATGTAACTTATTAAGCTTCTTTAATAGCTAAAAGTGAGTAAAATATTGATACTTAGTTGGGTGTCGGGACGTTATATCGCCAGGTGATACCGCATATAAATTGGTAGCGAATAATTTATTGAAATTGCAAAGTCCTCGGTCGGATCGCGCCTCTAGTGTCGACCGGTCCATAAATTGTTTTATCTTTAATACCTTAGGAGCCATCATGCGGATCTGATTTGCATGACAATTTTTCATACATTCCATACCCTAGAGTTGGATACACATTGTAGCTACGTTTTGCCGTCGGTAGGAGATAAAAGACGCGAAAGCACAAAAGCGTTTAAGTGATAGTTATGGCAGCTTTTATAGGCAGTTAGATTTATTTTTACTGCACTGTTTGTTTTAATGCGTTTTTCGCAAGTTGAGAGGTCGTGACAATTGCCTTCTCATTCATTTATCGCTGCTATGTTTTATGCGTAGTTCACACTTACAAATTGTTTAGTAGGTAGGGCCCACTTAATTTGTTATAATGGTGGCCCCACACAGCGTTTTGCAGTTAAATTACCATTTTCGTATGTGCAGTATTATCTAGAATATTTTTCCTTTTTTATTTCTGTAATATCTATCTATATTTCATAAGAAGGTGAAGCTTGTTAAAATCAGAAATTAGTTTTAAGCATCACATAAGCACTTTTGAAAGTTGGTAGGCGCTTCATTATCTCGTTACCGTTTCGATTAAAGGTTTTGATGTAAAAAAATCGAAGAGCCATTAATTCACCAGTTGCTCAAGTAATTAGGTATACATATCTCATTGGATTGACTATTATCATTTCGAAAGAAATACGAAGAAGAAAAAATTAAAAGCCGGTCTTATTCAACAGTTGTCTTTTTCAAAATACATATCATTTACAACTTATCATATAAGGTCGAAACCTCTTCCTTTTATGAAATCGGTTAAACGGTAAGATTTCTTTGAAAGTATATAGTAGGTCTCAGACCAATTATAGAAGGACCTGTATCGCACTCATAGTCAAGAACAAAATTGTCTGTCATTTTCTGAAGAAAACGAGCTTAGATTTGGTATATCTTATAGTAAACTAGAAGGTTTTGCCCGTTTTTTACACAATTCAATTATACAAAAAGGTATTTTTACGGATCTCTTTAACCGACGAACATGATTACAACTATTTAACATCGATACTATAGAGACAGTTTTTTTAATCGCATTAGATCGTTGATCATATACTTTGACAGAAAAGTAACGTCTTGCGAGGCAGGTCCTATACAATAATTGGTCTGAGATAGTAGGTAAATGATAGAAAGGTATAGGTATGTTACCCAGTCGCGCCCAACCCCCATTTATTAGAGAGGCATGACAACGTAGGTCGAGCCTAATCAGAAAATATAGGCCAATAAAACGGGACGGTGGTGAGCCTTAATCAAATTGTCCAAATGACTATTGGAGGTAACCTGTTTGTGATGGGATATTAGGACGGACGGATTAACCATCTATCTACTGAGACTAAGTATGTTTGGTACAATGTTGGAAATTTTCTTTAAGTATCAATTCCACCAGGTAGGCAATAAATATGAGTTTATGTTTATTTATTTAATACGGTTTATTTTTTTTATTGAAAAAATATAATACGAAACTTTATACTAACATAACCTAATACAAGTCAAGCACACGTGGCGCTTGGGGCCATTGGATCAGCTTCCACCTTCACACAGGAAGTAAAACTATAAGAAATTATAATGTTGTCTACAATTGTAAATTATAACACTGTATGATTTCTTTTAAAAAGAGCAACTGTTAGTATCTTGTCGGTTTCTTCTCAGCAGAACCAGCATTCCGAACCGGTTGTAGAATCTTTACAAATAGTCAACTGACGTGTAAAAAGTGCTTTTAAACTGAGCCTACTTGAAATAAATGAATTTTGAATTTTTGTGGAATGGCAACAAGAGTACTGGCTGCATTTCTGCGATGGACATGCCTTTGGTTACTGTAAAGATATCCTATTTTCTCATATTGGTTATCTGTTCACCAAAACAACAGAACATGAATTCGATCCTTGTGATCTGTTCTGATATCTAGGACTGGGTTTATTTGGAAATTTATATATTACTAAGCATAATATTTTGTATTGGGTTTTTAGTTGTCAATAAAAATATTATTATTATTTTCCTTTGCGCTAAAAATTAACCAGCCATTCTCTCACCAAACTATTTTAATGGCATTTCGCAATAATAACGATATTCAGAATATAGATTTTCAGCCAGGACTTTAGTGACATCTCGGCTAGAAACAATAAACAAAAGTACCTGAATGCAGACATACAACTATATTTTTCCTATATACCTATCCAAAAACAAAGATCTCTTTAAAAATTCAGCATGTGACTCCCGGGATGTGTCCAATAAATCAGTTTTACAGCATTCCCGTGTCATTTCAGTCGTCGAACGGCATAAAATGATAATTTTATTGCTCTCCCCTTCCGTCTCCAGAGTTTACGACAATTGTGAAATGTATCGACAGTTCGGATGTCACCTCCAAGGTGGACCAAACCAACGTACGAGCCTTACCCGTTTGCTTCCCACTTCCAAATTGTCTATGGCCTAAGGCTCAAAATTGACAAAACTAACAGCCCTCGAAGCTGAAGTATATTGGTTTCAGCGACACATGGTGTTAGGTACATCCCTGTCTCGGCTGAAAATATTTTCGGAAAGTGTTGAACAGCTCATCAATCTTTCAGGTGACTTTACAATTTAATTTGATGGCGCAATGATGCGAGCTCGTAGGTATCGCGCTTGTAGATTAATGGGCACTTAACAATTTTTAAAAATAGAAGAAAATATAATTATTTGCTTTATAGTTAAATTGTGCCAGTCAGTTTATCCAGAATAGGAATCAGTTTGAACTCAGCCAATCATGAAAATCTTTTAAAGTGATTTGAAATCTGAAAAAATAGTACCTAATATTTTTAGATTCTTCAGATCGGTTAAGTAGAGCGCAGCCAGACAAACCTCATTATATGAAAGCTCTATCTGCTTACCTTTAATATTCATGTTGGTTTAGTTCAGGAAGGTATCAGATTTCAAGGCTCCAGATCTTCACAAGTCCAACTATAAACGCATTTTATTGATATTCAATCAATCGGGATATCCCAAAGAATCATGTCTGCAGTAAAATATCATTAAAACTTGAACGGAAAACAAATTTTTGAGATTTACCACCTACGAGTAACTACGTATTATACTATTCATTTCAATAGAGCTTAATGTAGCCGACTGTCCTTGGGCTAATTAGCATCTTACTTGTGCTCTTTGTATTAAATGATACTTGTCACAACTAGCAACAACAAATAATTACTGTTGTTAACAATTCGCTCTTGACATTGTTATGCTAAACCGCGTCCCATTGTCAGCATGCAACGTTTGTGGCAAAACTACTTCAATAATTAGGTGAAGGAACATTGCAGTCTCAGGTAAAACAAACTTTCGCTGATTATGCAATAATGTATCAACTATTTCTAAGGAGATATTTACTCTATCTGTTACAGGAAGTTCGTTTGGATGGTTGGTAAGGTATACAGACAAGCGTTTGACAGGTTGGTCTGTAAAACAATGTTACTTTGGTAAACTTACGTACTATCGTCATACTAATTAACTTTGACTTAATCCAGTAGAATAAGACACGAGTGATCCTATAAGGGTTCCGTGGTTTTCTGAAAACATAATAATGTCTGATATTTCACACATGACTACAAAGATTTTATACTATTAAATATGTTTCATGGCTACAAAAATACCGCAAAAAGTGATCCGAATTTAGCTACTCCACCGCACATTTTATTGTTTACATTCTTTATATATTTATGTATATAGTTTTTGCACTTCCTAAACTCACAACTTGACATTATAGAGTCATAGACAATATTTAGGTATTATTTGTTTAATTATTATCTTTCGTTGTTTACAATGCGACTAAATAAAATAAAGACAATTTGCCACTTTTGTAATAGAATAAAATCTTTTCATGGCTAACAATGTTTATTGTCTAACCTCTTTATTCTGATACAAAATTCGTGTTCGTAAACACCTATATTCTATAGTGCCTACGCCGATGATGGATTGACTAGATGATAGTTATAACATTATCTAGCACTTCTTTATTCTAAGAGATAACTTGTGCTCATTAATTATTTTGTATAGGGTAAGTCCAGGATAGATGCCCCACTTTTCGAAAATGCCAAATAACTCCGAAATTTAGAATCTTAGAGCATTGCGTTCTTTGGGAGATATTAAATATATTTCTTAATGTTCTATATTATCTGAATCGTTCTGATATAGACTGTGTAGATTTTGGGTAAATTGTATTTTTTTGGACCTCTGAAAAATGGGATAGACGCCTACTGTGGCGGATAGATGACTTATCATGAAAAAACTTCTGAGGATAGGTGCCCCTAGTGGGGACCGACGACTTAGTTTAAACATTGTAATTGGTTTGTTCTGAAATCAAAGAACTATATTATTATAATCAGTCTTTATGGTGTTTTATATAACTTTTATTTTCATTTCTTGGTCATCTTCGTCAAAGTTATGCTTTAGCTGTAGCTTTTTAGCGAAATGGTATGCTAACTGACGTATTGGTGTTCAGTCCGGTTAAAATCCAGCTTCTCCTAATTTGAATGTAAGAGCCACGAGTCGTTTTTCGTTATTATAGGATGTTTTCATAAAATAAATAAAAATAAATGCTGGATATATATATTTTTTTTCAGTAATAATTATGCCAGACAGTAACTACAATGATATGATGCAAAGTAAAAATCAAATTTAAAACAATAGTAGGTAAATATACAGTAATTTTGAAAATAGGTTATAACATAGATACTGAATGTCAATTTATTTTTGCCATTAATAGAAAATCTTCGTCTTAATATTTTAGATGGTACTCCTTATATTCTAGAAGTCTGATTTACGTCTTTCTTTCCCTTTTTCATCTCTTCAAACGCTGCTAGCATACTGTTTTCGGTGTATAGTACGAGAGACAACACTATGTTTTCTTTTATATTTACTCTCCTGCAACAACACAACACTTATAATAAACAGTTAGGGATAGTTGCCCTTAGGGGCATCTATCCTAATAAAAAACGGGGCAACTATACTTTTTGTAGGGGTTAGATGCCCTTATCAATAAAAACAAAAGTTGAGTTTCAATTACTATAAAATCTATCAGTTTACATAGGCTAATCTTCAATGCATGCAGACAAATAGATAAAAAATAAACATTATAAGCGAGAGAAAAAATACACTGTTGAAAGTACTTACGAATCTTATTTTGGCGCCTTTTGTCGTCTCACCGCGGAAGATTTTTACTCACACAGACGAAGCTAATGCACTCCGGTCGAAATTCCTCCCGACACTAAGGTTTGCAGGGGGAGGACTCGTTACTTACAGTAAAATTTAACTCTCACTGTGTTTCTAACATAGTGAAATAAAAATCAAGTCATCTATCCCACTGGGGCATCTATCCTGGAATTACCCTATACTAGCCGAAGCCCGCGGTTTAGGTCCCGTAAATTATAGCCTATGACACTCACAAATAACGTGGATTTCTAGTGGTGATTTTTCAAAATCGGTTCATTACATCCAGAGATTACCCCCCTACATCACTACATAAGTACTTTGCTTCAACTCGTATACGGCTCACTGCTGAGCTCGAGTCTTCTCTCAGAATAAGTGGAATTAGGCCAAATAGTCCACCACGCTGGCCCAAAGCGGATATTTCTAAGTACTTTACTCTTTATAATATTAATATAGACTACATTAACATGGTGGTACGTTTATGATTGTCTTGGCTTTATCTTCCAGCTAATGATTCCTCAGTGGGTTTACTACTGTTACACATTAAAGAGGAACTTGGGACGTAAATTCAAGGGTTAAGTGTCGCGACAATCGGCGGTTTACAACCTTTTCACTTTTCCACCATAAACTTTTACTATAAACTTGACCGTACTACTGCATCATTAGAATGCTTTAAACTTCACGACACGGTTTATTGTTTCCTTCAGAGTTTATATTTTAAATCACTATAGGTAATATATAATATACCTATCTACTTTAGGAACATATTAAAGAACACCTTAATATGCCCTGCTGTTTTGTGTAGGTAGTTCCCGTTCCCTAAGGAATACCGGATTATAAATATAGCCTATGTTCAATCAAAGAAATGTCAAAATCGTTCCAGCCATTTCAGGATTGAGTAAATTATAAATACCGTAAGAATACGGGGATAAAAAATAGCCTATAGCACCCAGGGTAGTAGAGTGTAGCTACCCAAGTGTGTAAGAATTTTTCAAATCGGAAGGTACCTACAGTAGTTTTGGAACTTATTCAATGCAAACAGACAAATAATCAAATCTTTCATCTTTATAATATTATTATGTAATATAATAAAAATACCTACCTCACAATGTCACAATACCTATACCTTTAGGTAAATTTCAACAATGAGGTTCAGTAGACCTACTTACTTACCTACAGCGATGAGCAATGGTCTAATGAGGGGGATTGAGACGTAAAGATAGACCGGAGCACCCATTAAGCAGACCCTCATGCATCTATGGATACTCGGTCGTTACAGGACCCTAATGATAGCTACTAATGGTAGTCAGATGTTACAGTATTCGTATACCTATGTTGTTATATTAAAATACAAAATATATATACCTATAGTTTTTAAGCCCAGACTTGTGAGGAGCCGGGAAAAACTATAGGTATAAACGAGGTGAATTGTGGTACGTTTTTCCAAGTTATCTTCTAGACTTTGCTGCGTCCGATAACAAATATTATGTCCCCTGAAAATTGTCTAACAAGGTTACCACTTGATTTTTATACAGGGTGTCCCGTAATAAATGGATAAAACGCAAACGGTAGATATACCATTTATCTATTTACTGAAAATGTATATACCTATACCTACCTATTCAAGGTTTCAACAAATACCAGATTATTAGATAAACGTGAATGAAATGGAAGGAATATGAAATCAGGTTTCAAAGTAACCTAAAAACAACGGTTTCCAAGGTTGACTACACAAAGCGTTCAGACATTTCAGTTCCAAGAAGCTTTCTCACGCAACGTCGGTCTTATGATAGAGACCGCGTAAAAAACAGCGCTGTGTCATGGTCTAAGATCCGGCATTAGGAATATATATTTTCATCTGGTATTCATTAGTGCTACAAAATAAATGATAAATAATGTTCACAGTGACAAATAGGTTGCCTAATTAAATTGCGGCCATTCACATTTTTCATACAAAATCTTGAAAACCATGAACTTGATCAAAGGCAACCTAATACAGTTAAATTAAGCATAAAATAAGCTTTCGTGTGACATATAAGACGACTAAATAACTGATGAGAATATATAATAATTTATAAAAAAAATAATCTTTTAATACTGTAGTTTGGCCGCAATTTAACTGGGCAATCTATGTGCATTGTGTAAATGTAAATATTTTCTATCATGTATTTCCTAACCCATTTATAAATAACAGATGAGGGTATATTTATTTTGCCGGATCTCATTCCATCACACGGGTAAAGACCGTTCTCCACTAGACGACATTACAAGTATTGATACAAGAAAAGACCTTCCAACTGTGCGTCAGACGGATACAGCAGTATATGCTGTCTCATTCACACGTTCAGCGGTCCCTGCCTTGCGCGAACGTTTACTGCAGTGGAGAGACGCCCTAAACGCGCCGTACCGGTTCGGACGAGGCGAACGTCACAAAATGGCGGCCGTAAAAACAAGTGAAGAGTGAGTTACGGTCGAGCGTGTGGGTCGGGGACGCGGGGACCTGCCCGGGGGGAGGGGGGCGACCAATGGCGGCGCGCTGAGTTAGCCGCTCTCCCGCCAACTCTGCTATTTCTTTTATAGACGTTGTTTTTCTCCGGAGCTTTTTCCTGATTTTTTTGCGAGTTTTGTTTGCTTTGTAAGGCGCGGACTACAATGTGTTTTTAAGTGTTTTTCCCTCGGTCTGCAGCACAGAGCTTTCTCTTTAATGTTCGGTTGACAGATAACTGCTGTTTGTGAAGTCAGCCGCTATCATTTTGTTACATTGTAATGATATGGAAACGGTGGTGTTTAACCTAATTTCATAACTTTCGTTTACATAAAATGTATAGCTGTTTAGGTATCCATTAATACCTAAGTTCCTACCTACTAAGGTATAGAATTACTCCTGTTAAATACGTTATAGGTAGGTAGGTACATAGAACGCATATTATATAAGCAGGAGTCATACTCCTAGATTAATCCTAAATAAATAGATAGGTATATCGGAGCACCGAAGATGTAAGCCAATTTCACAGACTGCATCAAAATTGCATAGAAAATATGTACATACATAGAAGTAATAACTAAATTTTTAATAGGCAATTCTATAGTAATTAACAAAAAGTTATCTTCTATCTGTAAAGAGGAAAGATTTGATTGTTTGTTTGTATGTTTTGAATAGGCTCTGTAACTACCTACTGAATCGATATGAAAAATTCTTTCACTGTTATGGGAAGCTTTAAACTATGCCCGAGTGCTAATAGGCTATAATTTATTCCCGTATTCCTACGGAAACAGGAACCACGCGGGCGAAATCGCACGGCGTCTGCTAGTGAAACTATAAAGATGTATAAAATATTTAATTCGAAAATATTTAGATGGGTAAAAGGTATCTACACCTATATCTACAACTATCTATCTTTGTTGGGTACATTTATGTATCAATGCTATGTATTTGACAAGACATCGGTAGGGTGTATATATAATCTAAAAACCAATGGCTCCCAAGATACAGTTACAGCTAGTTTGGGAGCCAGGGATCTACTCTATTATTGTATTAGAAATTTGTTACTGTGTGTTTAATAAATAAATTTTCATTTTTCATTTTCATTTAATGCTAAAAGAGCAAGTTCTACAAAAATATACCAAACAAAACACTAAGGAACTGCGCGTAATCCTACACAGCCATAAAAAGTTAAAAGTTATTTAGTACAACACAGAACTCATCGGCAAAGTTGCAGAGTAATAATTTACGGAGGACGAGGCCGTCTTAGCGTCTTGTAATATCTTCCAGTGACATATTTATTGTTTTCGAGGGGATGGCTCTCTTGAAGGGGAACACCAGTAAGATACCTACATAAATATAGATATTTTATTAAACAAGGGATGCTTACGAGTAGGGATGCCACGAATGATGTGTTGGAAATCAGGACAGCTACTGTTAGTGATATTTCACTGTATCTTCAGATACAATACTATATGGTCAAACTTATAAATGAGATCCTTGCACATAGTTACATAATTAAAATAGCATTTAAATATTTTTTCAAGACTTTATTAATAATATGTCTTGAAAGATGTTATCCTTTGTAAGAAAGTTTTCCAAGATGGCAGAAAATGCAGATGAGAAAACTTGATCGAGAATTTGAAGTTAAGCTATCTACGTCTGCTCAACGTCATGTCCAAAATTCAGCTTATTCGGTTCATTTGCAAATCCAAATGTATTTTATCTAACTGTCTTGAAATTAAGTATGTGCGGTTTTGACTTAAAACAAAAACTGTGATTGATTCTTAAAAGTTGATGTTTGTTAGGTGAAGTAAGTTTTTAAGGCAAATCTTTAATATAATAAATTATGTTCTATTGTTGGTGGAATAAAGATGGAAGCTTAAACCATAAACTACCGCACTACTTAATACTTAAAATACTATACCTAGTAGGCTTTTTTATACATAACAGAAGAAAATTTATATATAGTTACTAACGAATTCAAAATGAATAAACGTCACTTTAAATTGTCTGCGTTATTGATCATTTAGGTATAGATTGGTAAATATTTAGAGACAATAATATTTGGTATTAACTAGTCTTCAACCGTTGTGAACACAGTACAAAACGTAATATTTCGGAACTTTTCCGTTAGAAATATAGGTTAAAAAAAAGCATATAGCCTTTAGGGAATTACACTAAGAGCAGATAATATTGCTAGCGTATAAAAGTATATTTACTAGTACTAGTGACTTTTACTCCGCCTAGATATTAAACAAAAATCGGGATAATCCATCAAATGTGTATAAAACTGGCTACAATCTTGTAAGATATTGGATCCAAAAAACAATATTGGATGCAAAAAACAAAATTGGGTTGGAAAAATGTTTTTGCTATATATTTTTAAAATAAGTACCTACAGAAAATTATAGCTGTCGATCGGTTATCGCATTTTTAATCTGTTAAATAATATCTTACCTGTTGTTTAATATACCTGTTGCTATGAAGATATAAAAATTTATTGAGCCATCAAAATATTTCTGGTAAACAATTAATTTATTTTTTTCCTTAACAAAGATCTATATCATCGATACCACAGAAGACTTTTTTATTATGTGATGGACGTAATTACAAGTGCTACTCTTTGGTTTATGGTATACCTATAGATATTAAGCTTTAGTTTATAACTACGCTGATAATATTTTTTTTACTCTAGATAGTCTTGCACTTGAATACAATTTTGCCTGATTTAATTATGATTAAATTGGAGTTCGTTTGTATAGACTATGCTTATTTACTGCTATGCTTTAAAGCTTCTTTTAAATCAAGCAGAAAGAAAAAGCTTTCGGGAGCTTATATGAACACACTTAAAGCTTGACAGTAATCAGATTAATGCTAAAGGAATGCATTGAAAACAAAAAAAAATATCTTAAAAGCTATATAGATATTAGATATAACTACCTACTAACCTAAAGGTAAATTATCTAGTCAGGTAACAGGAAAGTTAATTAAAAAATTCCAAACCAGATTTCGTGTCAACATTTTTTTTATGTGGCAATAATGTTCATGATGAAGACGTTTGTATAATTATGTGAACAAAATCTCCTGATCAGATCTTGGTATTCTACCAACCTTTTGCTAACCCACCTACATACCTACTGTGTGGTTAAGGGTATGTTTATACAGGCGTCTGTCAGCTGCGATGTAAAATTAAAAAGCGGACGCAACGTGTTATGTTTGCAGGGTTGTCAAAAACTTATATTATGCTAAACGTATGCAATTTTTATTAAAAAAATTTGTTAAATTCTTACTATTTAGTCATTTATTGTTGACATTAATGAATATAATCTTAATAGCTCCAAATTACGAGTACGTACATAAACAAGTTTTATCTAAAAGTGGGGCTCCGATTAACAATACCTTATTACAAAAAGGTATGTACTTGTAATTTAAGGTCTATCAGCTATAGATAGTCTATTTTAGATTTCAAATTCTAGCATTGTCAAAGCTTTAGATTTTCCTCATTACCATTTTATATTGATGAAAAATAATCAAATCTGAGTTTTTGCGAGACTAACGGGCACAATTCATCTTTATTTCCCAGTAGTACAAGATTACTAGCGGACGCCCGCGACCGCCCATAGACCTCTTTAATCAAGCCCTATCGCAAAATCCGTTCTTAGTGGACACCTACTAACTATAAACTAGCTCCCTGCTAAATTTCAGCTTTGTACATCAAGCTGTTTTCGAGATTTCGTGATGAATATTAAAATGATCCCTAGTTTTTCGTTTTTGTTAAATATCCATGAAAATCTGAAAAGGCAACCCTGAAAGTCAAGGCGTGGGGCGGCGGGTCGTCGACCGGTCGCTTGCACTGTATATCGCCGCAATATCGGGCTCGGCTTAATTCCCGCCTGTCTGCTCCGAGCTTTACTTTAATTTACTCGATATATTTTATCTGCTTTGTGATAATTTTTATTAAGGTTAGCGAACTGCTGATATAAGTTCGTGTACCGACAAATATTTTATTACTTAGCTATACCTACTTAGCGATAATCTTAAGAAAACAATGTATCTATAGGTACGGCTCAAACAGGCATAAGTAATTTTTCGAGCTTTTCTTAATTTTTTTAAAATGTAAAGTAACCAATAAATTTGTTAGACTTATACCTACTTCAAAGTAGTAGGGAATAATGTAACTAGATTAATATGTATGATATAATGAATCATACACAAATAGGTATTGGTGCTACGACGCTACGACGAAGTGGGATGCTTGAGTTTTTTTTTAGTTTTACTTGTTAGCTGTTGAGTTTTTCGCCGGCTTTTCTCAGCAGAACCTGCCTTTGGAACTAGTGGTAGTGTTTAAAAATAGACAAACTTGACATTTCAAAAGTGCTTGTAAACCAACGACCAACGACATATATTGTACTTACGTACTATTTACGTCGTTGTTGTAAATTAAGTTGACTGAATTTGAAATTATACACCAACTTGATTAAGGACAATACCTACGACGATAATTAAATATAGTTCGGTGATACATATCTTAAAAATGACTTTATCAAAAAATTGTTAAACCTTGTAGAGCGGATGTAAAAGTTTAATGTAATTAGGCACGTTAGCGACTAAATATATATAAACAACTAAAATTTTCCAACTTTCTTCAGCTAAACACAATTTCCACATTTCACACCTATTGAATAATTCTCTAAGGCGCCATTGTTCGATAGAATTAAGACATTCTGCCGACCGCAGAAACACTGTTCTGGAGCTGGCAGTTCGTTACATTTACATAGCTACTAGCCTATAAATAAATACCGGCTCACTCACACGTGCACAATATGACGTTGTTTTAAGTTTATTTTATTTTTATACTCGACGTCGGTGGTGCGCGCGCCGCCTGTAATTTCGCGCTGTTCGCGCAGCGCAGGCGCGTACGCACGCCGGACCAAGATGGCCGCGCATTGAAATAAAATAACCCTTTAGTGCTCCACAATACGCGAGGACAATGGAATAGATTTTGTTTTCTATAAATCTTTTCACATTTTATCGATTGGTTATGTTATCGAGAAGTTTTTTCAGTGCCAAGGAATATGTTTACGCTACGTATGCTACGGCGCTTCAGTTTTCAGAAGATTTACTGCGTTTGAGTGAGTAAGAATTTCAATTTTTAAATTTATTGATAATAAGTCTTTCATTATTTTCATACCTACGTATGTAATAATTTTATATAATATGAATTTGATATTTATTAAATTTTTCCCAACTATGGAAATGTAGGTAGGTATAATTAATCTCGGAATTATCTACTAAAGACATTGTTGCAAAAAAACCTAGGTATTTACGTCATTAATTGTAATAAAGTATCTTTATACTCATTAATAGAAATATATAATTTTTAATACATATTTATCTACTAACAATAACTTATAGCCCTACCAGCATCGGCCCGAAGTAAATTTTAAAATGGAGCGAGATCCAATTATGGCGCCTCTTCTGTTTGCTCCTAATAATATGGAGATATCTATATCAAACTATGAGTATAAAGTAAGAATGGAAAGCGAATATCTTGACCATACTATGGGGTGACCAATTGAAAATCAGTCGCAGTACCGTCTACGGTTGACTAGGATTATCATTTAGGCGCTCTCTAGGAGTTGCCGCCTGGAGCGACTGCTCCGTTCGCCATATAGACGGGCCGGCCCTGAGCCCTACAGATCTTTGCAGCTATTGAAAAATTGCTTAAGTATCACAATCTACGAGTAGGTATAACTTTTACTATCTACTTTTTATCGTGACTGAAGGAGCTGATGCGAGCAATTAATTGCTCGATTTTCACGACAGAAATTCGTGAGGGAGATACTGAAACGAGCTTCGTGAACACGTTTGCATAAAAGTTATTTTTTTCTAGATGTGCCCTATACCTAGGTAGATAGGTAGGTATTACTTAGCATAAAATGAGTCGTTTTCGCTTAGATCTTTTAAACTATTCAACGGATTTTAATGCAGTTTTCAGATAAATTCATTTATTTGAATTAAATTTACTTTACAAGCACTTTTGAAACGTCAAGTTTGACTATTTGTAAAGACTACCAACCGGTTCGGAAAGCAGGTTCTGCTGAGAAGAGCAGGCAAAAAACTCAAAAGTTGCTCTTTTAAAAAAAATCATACATTTTTATAATTTACATAAATTGGGTACATATATAAAGATTTTTACTATGTATGTAACATAGTAAAAATCTTTATAAATGTACCCAATTTATTTTATTTAAATTCCTAAGTAGGTATGCGAAGGTGGAAGCTGATCCAATGGCCTCCAAGTATCTTTATCACTAAGAAATTCATCTAGTGTGTAGTTACCTCGACTTCGTAAATGTTTTTTAACCGACTTCAAATAATAGGAGGAAGTTTCTTAATTCGACCGTAGGTATATTTTTTTCAACATACTGCTTGAACTGATGCATTGGCAATTCAAAGTTATATCGGGAAGAACGTTTATATGTATATATTATAGAACTGAAAATATATCAGAGATTTTATATGCGTAGGCACAGCGGCTGCCGGGATATAAGTACATTTGGTTGGCAGTAGGTAGTCGAGGGCCGAGGGGTTTGCCATCAAGATATCCTGTAGTATAGACCAGTGTTTCCCAACCTTTGCAGCCCCGGACCCTTAGGAAATCATGCACAGTTTTCACGGACCCCCTTAATAAAATAAACAGTGGGTACTAACGGCCACACACTTCTTAGAAGTAATTTCATGTGTGGAATAAGGTTGTTTAATACTTTAAATATTGCTTCATCTGTAGTGTGCGAAGGCTGAGGTAAACAAAATAAAAAAAACATATGCAAGCAAGATTGCATCATTTCTAATATCTGTGTTAGTTAGTCTCTCATCTGAAAAGAAAAAAATCTGCTCGCTTTATGTAAGCGTAGCGATTACGAGATATTAGCATGTATGGTCCAGGCCGCAGACCCCCATACACATACTCGCGGACCCCCAGGGGTCCGAGGACCACAGGTTGGGAAACGATGGTATAGACTAATAATATTAGCACCCGTGCGAAGCCGGGGCGGGTCGCTAGTCGACTAATACGTGCTCCTTGGAATGGCAAAATTTTTATCGCAAGCCCGTTATCGTAGCCGATCATAAATCTGTTTTCAAATCGTGAGTCGCCATTGCTGGCGAATAGAGCTGGTGCAAGCTCATGTAGAGTCTTCACTGTGACCGAAACTGGACCATTTTGTGAAAGTCGTAAAGTTTAATTTACGATGGCCACTAACCTTCATTTGCTACGTTGGGGAATTCGAAGGGTTTATTGTCGCATTGTACGTAAGTATTTGCCAATGCACGTAAAATACTAGGCTAGGTTCTTAAAATGCCAGACTTATTTACAGTTCGAGAACGTACCTATTTCCTTACGGAATTGTTTAAGTTTTGTGTAAAAATAAACCATCCACTTATGCTAGCCACTCACCACCCAATAAGTTCACGTGCCTGCAGCGCTAATGGCAGGACATCCGATAAAACTGATCGTGTGTTGGTCGCGATGTGCATGACATCATGCAGATCGCAACCAACACACTATCAGTTTTATCGGATGTTACAATTTTGTATCTACCACGTGGCTTTTGTATTGAATTGATTTTAGATGCAACAAACATATTGCGCTATACTATTTCAAATAAAAGCTTTAAATAATACATAATATATAATAAAAGGTATTCGCGAGCTATCTGTGTATTTAAGTATGTACCTAAATAACTATTTAAGGCATCACATTCATAATAATATGTTGATTTAAATAATTTCATCATTACTAATCCAAGATTTCAAAGTGACCTCGAAGGTGTCTTAATAAATATTTCATTAGATATATTTATCTATTCAACAGGGCAGTCACTCTAACCTACGTAGGTACATTAATTATTTAAAAATATCCGGAAAATGAAAATTTGTTTATGGGCATGTAATTCGATACTGTCAGTTACGAGAGACTAATATTAAGATGTGTATCTTAATGATTAACCAATTATTAAAATGTTAAATAATAATCAAGGATATCTTTCAATCTAAAATCTAGATTTTATCACGGATATCTAGTATTTAAAATGATAGTAGATTATTTGGTCTCGGGTGACTATATCGGGTGAAATAGAACTCCAACGATAAATAATAATAATTGGATAATAAAACTAATTTCCTACTTCCTACTCTACATTACCAACGCGCCATTAATCCAAAAAGTTTCAGACTTTTACGATAAAGCCGTTAGTAATTTTATATAAAATGAAAACTCGTACCTACCCGCAGAATTGTATGATTTATCGTCTCGAGATCTAGCGCAATTAGACGTAGTGCGGGCAACTGCGGGATTGATTTATGATGATTCACAGTAATCATACTTGGACAGCCCGTGATCCGGTCAGTGAGAGTGTTCCTCTTTATTTCTCTTTTATGACAGTCCCTCTGATAAATGTTATAAACGCGACCGGTGACGTAGTGCGGTTTGGGCGCCATTTTGCGTTGTCGATGCAAATTGCGGTCACATTTAAATTATTGGTGGACGTTTCAATCTTGAATTACTATGTAGGTATAATTCTACAACCTCACCTTGAGCTATAATCATCATAATGCCTTTAACGGCTTCTTTTGCTTCTTTCTTAATTGTGTTTAAATTGGTTAAGGATAATGGAATGGAAATGACCTGAGGTTCGAATCTGGACCGGGACATGCACCTCTAACTTTATAGTTAGGTATGTGCTTTTTAAAAAATTAAATATCACGTGTCTCAAACTTTTAAGGGAAATCATTGTGAGAAAACCTGCATACCTGAGAATTTTCTTAATTCCCCTACGTGTGTGCGAAGGCCTTATCTTATCAACCAATAGATGTCCACTGCTGGTCATAGACCTCTTGCATGGATCTAACAACGGTCTTGAGCCGCCAGCATCCAGCAGCTCTCTGCAATGCGTTCGATATCCTCAGTCCACCTAGAGGGGGGTCGACCAACACTGCGCTTTCCGGTGCGGGGTCGCCATTCCAGCACCTTGGTACCCCAACGTCCATCGGCTCTTCGAACTATGTGGCCTGCCCATTGCCACTTCAGCTTCGCGACTCGCTAAGCTATGTCAGTGATTTTGGTTCGTCTGCGGATCTCCTCATTTCTGATTGGATCACGCAGAGAAACCCCAAGCATAGCTCGCTCCATCGCCCGCTGAGTGACTTTGAGCCTTGTTAATAGGCCCGTAGTCAGCGACCAAGTCTCGAACTATTTGCGTAACGCACTTTAATTCTAAGAGGAGACTCGTGTTTATCAGTGAGCCGAATATGGTTTGTTAATGATGATGATAGCGGAACTCTTTATAAGCAAGTTTTCAATCGAACCGTGTTACTTCTAGATACTAGCATTACCTGAAAGCGATAAACAGGGCACTAAAGGCGACACACATAAAAAGATCTACTTTACACGGCGCTGATACCGCGTCATCGCTGTCGTCGCCTCGCTATAACCGATAAACAAATCGACTCCACTCAACCCCCACTATCGTGACCGTAAAAACTTAACTATCCGGTGACACGAACACACCTGAATATAAATCACAACACTGGTAACGCACTTATCGAACTGTGTATGACACGATCGCGGTTTATTCTATTCGTGCTCACGTTCCACGATAACATGAATGTTCAAGAAAATATGCAAAAATCACGCGATGTCTAACAGTCTACCACGCTAAAGCGTCCGCCTCGAACTATATTTACATGCAAAATACTCTGAGCCTTTCAAATATTACTTTCGTTTCCCACAAAATCGAAAATATTTAACCTAGCCGACCAATAATATGCAAATTCGACCCTTTCTTTATAAAGGACGCGACAGATAATGCCAATGATTTCGGTGCATTGTTTCACGTTTTTACAAGCCCGTACCTCACAAAGGATGGTAATTCGCCTAATGCGTATCGACGATTTATGAAAAGGTTGCGTAAGTTATACAATTGTCGGGTCCCTGACTTTCGGTTTCAGCGTACTGATTTGCATAACCGAGCGAGTTGACAATGGGTGGACACCCTTTGAATAATCCTTTTCGTTTCACTTTTAAAATGGGTTGCATTGTTGACATTTTGTAAGAGCAATAAATAAATCAGGCGCCTTATACGATCCGACGCATGTGGTACCTACCTATTGCTCAACATTGTTGCTTTATGTACGAGTATCTACCTACTTAACTCACCGGTTTTGTGTCTCACCGGTTTCTACTCGGTAGGTAGGTAGGTATCCATTGTACCTATCTACTGCGCACCTTCGGTTATATTACATCTCTTAATGTTTTGTTATATGCATATAAGCAAAGATTTTATACTAGAGATATGTTACTAGCGCGTCAAAACTGAGGTGAACAAAAGCGGCTAATTGACTTAATTTCATTGAGTCCCATAGTAAACAACGAAAGTCATTTAGGTAAACAATTAATACCTAAATATTGTATACAATGTCGTATGTGTTTTCAGGAAGTGTAAAAACTATATTACATAAATATAAAGGAATTAAACACAAAATTGTGCATGAGTGCGCTCAGTGGTGTGGCCTTAATCACTTTTTGAGGTGATTTTGTAGGCCTGTAACATATCTACAGTATAAAATGTCGTTAGGTAGGTATAAGATGTTATAAGCAATCTGTACTGAATTCCGGTCCAATCTTAACAATCGTTATTGGGTCCTACCGGCTGCGCCATGTATAGTTTAGTAATTCAACCCTTGTTCTATACATGATATGATTTATTACGGATTACTTAATATTAAGGGTTAAGTAAGGATTATTTAATATTAAGGATTAAAGTACAAGACCACAATGATTACAAAAGTGCGAAGTCGTTTTCTCTGTCTGTGACAGTCGCTGTCACCTGTCATTCTGACATTACAGACAACATAATATATTATATGTTGCCATTCTTACAGGTACGTATCTCTAATGAATCCCACACTCGTACTGGTGTAAGTAGCAACTACCCATCTCATCTAATAGCCGAAGTGGTCATTGGCGGTGAAATGTTTCAAATAAATACCAATAACACACGTCATTATGGTGTGTAATATCGTTTTACAACTTAAAGGCAATAAATAAATTGACTGCCGTTTGTACATTTTATTACGATTTAAAAGTCGATGACTGTTTGAAACGAATAATTGATTTATGCTGGTTATTAATGTTAATTTGATGCCTTGTTAAGTAGTACTAATTTTTTCAATAATATTGACCTACATAGTAAAAAAGCTGCTATTTTTGTTAGTTGTTGTGATTAACTATTTATATTGTTGTGCTTAACTATTTAATATATAGAATTATTGGACACTTTTGACGATGTGTACTTGTTTTAGTATTATTATTTTATTCAACTAAAGAACTAACTATTTATTAGGTAGGTACTTGTGTTCTGTAGGGTTTATACCAGGGTTCCGGACCATGAACGTTAAACTGAATACATTTTTGTTAGTTTTCTTAAAAAATTTTGTCAGTTTCTGCAAAATAACCTAAATAGTTTGTGTAGAGTCAATAAATAGAGACTACATTGTCAGAATTTATTTTCCGGCTTACGTGGAAAATAACAGAATATGTTTTATATATAAAACATAATAGGTAAGTAAGTAGTATCTGTTTCTATTTAAGTTTTTCTGACTCATACATTTCTCCTAGCTGTAGGTAATTTATCTTCATAAAATTCAAAACGTAACAGTAATATAATAACTATTAACTAAGTTGGTACTTTAGATATGTTTATCTAATAAAGATAATCATCTTAACAGTTGTTCGTAATAATTGAAACGTTTTGTTACGAGAACATAAATTGTACACAAAACTACGAAGCAAATTACTATTAAAATAAAATATGGCCATAATTACCTGGTGAACCGTAATATAAACCGAAATATCTGAATGGTAATTCATCACACTCATATGTTAATGATCGGACTTTTCTACAAATGTTTTAGTCTTTTAGTCGTTCAACACGTGTTAATAACCAATAAAACAGTTTAGTGGTACATAAAAAGTTGGGATTTATAACGAATAACTTATAAAACGCGTGCCCGCTTTACAGTGTGATTAAATCTAGGCGATTCTATGGTTTGTGTTTCATTGACTTTCACTTCTGTTTCGCGATTATGACTTCCGAATTCTACGACTTGTGTTTATAACCGTTTAAAAGTCACTATATTTTTATACTACCTGTATATTTAATTTTATAGAATACTACTCCTTTTTAAACGCCATAAACGTTTACGAGTATTAGTCTAGTAATTTATACTGAGGTAGTCCAGTGGTTGTAAACTGTTGGACGTTGCGGTCAGTTTTAATTACGATTCGATAATACGACATAAGAATGTTTAAACTTTGTTACAAAATAAACTTAAAATACGAGTTGGATAAAGAAGACGATATACGTTTATGTGGTACAAGATTATGCACTCACACATTACTGATGAGTGCTCTCCGATCCAATCAGAATGCTCCTAAAGGTTCGTTATGAGAGCAATGTCGATAAATTTTGTTCAATGTTGTTTCGATAATACTTAATCCAAACATATACTGCGTAGGAGGTAAATGGAAATGAGTTGTAAGGACCTTTCACATATTGAAATAAATTTCTTTCTAATTTTACAAAAGCGTTTTCATCCTTTACATCATAAATATATAGAAAGAATATACACATATTTCATGTTTTTTACAAAGAAAAACTAATTATATTTTTACAATTAAGTTTTATAGATTGTTTAGTTCATTTTGTTAGTTTTTTTATTATTTTTTTCATTTTTAGGCTCTTTTTGTAAGGACTGCATATAAAACAGTGAAAGTCTTCTCCAATTGCATCCATTGTACTTTGTCTCTGGCTGTTCGTTGTCATGTTTTCCTGACCCTGACTATATCGTCACTCCACCTTCTTAATAGTCTACCTCGTCTGTGTCTCGTGAATACCAGCTTATAACCGTTTGCAACCTATCGTCCAGATGTGGCATGGTAAATTTTAAATCGCATATGTTTCGTTAAAACTTACACGTAGAATTATAGAAAAAAATCATCTACCTACATTTGATGTCTTCTGATGTTCTAGAGTCATTAAGGGTAATTTTCTGTTGATAACATTCCTTGTAAAAAAATACATGTCGAAAATAAATTGAAATGAAATGAAAATAATTTATTTCGCGTAGCAAGCTATACCTATCTGTAAAAGTGATCATCATTATCAACCCATATTCGGCTCACTGCTGAGCTCAAGTCTCCTCTCACAATGAAAGGGGTTAGGCCAATAGTCCAGCACGCTGGCCCAATGCGGATTGGTAGACTTCACACACGCAGAGAATTAAGAAAATTCTCTGGTACGATTTTTGGTACGGTTTGTGACACGATATTTAATTTCTTAAACTTTCATAATTATTTTAAAATATCATGAATTTTTGACACATGTTCTAACATTCGTCGTAAAAACGAATACATGTCGAAAATAAATTGAAATGAAATGATAATAATTTATTTCGCGTAGGAAGCTATATCTGTAAAACTGATCGCCTTATCCGATTTTAGTGAGTAAGTTTGAAGTAAGGTTCGTTGCACCGCGTGTGTGAAGGGACCCGGCGTGGGAGCAGTATCTGGAACGCTGGTCTGGCGGGTGAGTCGTAAACAGAATTAGTGCTCCGAACTAACCGGTAACAAAAAACGCCGTTTAAATTTAGACGCCGGGTAATCTGAGTCCACTGCATACCTACCTCTTCGGATTTTAAATCTGTTCTTATAAGGTGATTGGACGATACAACCACCTACATGTTACTTAATATTTGTGTGTTATTGTTGTTTTTATGTCTGCGTTTTATCAAAAGTTAGTGGGTGGTGGAGAAGACATGAAGGTAGTTATTGTCGTATCAGAGCTAGCTCAAGGACTATATATATGTACCTACCTACTGTTGTTCTATCCTTACCCTTAGTTTTTAAAACGGCGGTAACTTTTGTTAGCAAGTATAAAATTCATTTATTTCAATTAGGCTCTGAGAAAGAATACAATAAGTAACTTAAGTTAATCGTAATAACTATACAAATCATGCCCACGTGGAATGGTGGCAAGAATATTTTTCCGCGCTGGACAGCCAGGCTGATCCTTTGCGTAAAAAATGAGCCAGCCCTACTGTCACCAGTCGAAGCAACTAGCCGCGGTGAATTTACTAGGACTAGGCTCAGTTTACAAGCACTTTCGAAACGAAGAGAAACAAGAATGTTGAATTTGATGGTATATTTGGTAGAAAATTTCTACTTATCAGCTTAAAATGAAAACTTCTTCCAAACTTAAGTAGATAGGTACTGATTCGTTATTCAATTAATATTATCATTTGATACATGAAAGGTATCTACTACTTCTGGGCCAACGATAGTAAAGTAAATGATTTCGTTATAGTATCTATCTCACTCATAAAAAAGTTATAGAATAATATTAGAAGGGAAAAGGGAATCCAACCTACTTTACTTTAAATACAAACTGTCTAATTAGCCTCTATCGCTTTCGATTATGAATTTTCCGTGTTCAAGTATTGGGATGATTTTACTACATTTTATGATGAGTTTACCTTTCTTGCGAAAACTCTCTGAAGCTCTATAGAGTGTTAAGCTCCCGTGACTTGGAAGGCACGTTACTTATAGTATCGGTTCAGTCATTATTAATATCGCTATAGACTATATGAGTCTGAGTAGAATGATGATGATGATGAAGCAACGATACAGCTATTGTTGGTACTATTAAAGGTATATAGTTACGATTTTATTTACTATATAGGTATGTAGGTGTTCAGGTATCAGGAAATCATTGTCTTGCAAGATAATATCACTTTATTACTAATCTATGTTATTAGTTCCTCATTGCAATAATTACTGGCGTTGCATAAAAATAGAGCTTGTAGATTATAACAATATTAAAAGACTGCATTATTGTAATAACCGTTCATCTACTTGTTGTTGTGCTATTTCTTCTACTACCTAGCAACCTAGCTGTTGTGCTAGCAAGCAACGCTTGTTGTTTTCGAGGCATAAAATACAATAATTGTAAAGAAATTACTGTCATTAACGGTAGGCATCCACAGATTCGCATTGTACTTGTAAAAGCTCGTTTATATCTATATTAGGTAACTGATTATATTCACCTTCACATCCATCATTATATACATTCATTTATCATCATTCACAATCCATATTCGGCTCACTGTTGAGCACGAGTCTCCTCTCAAAATGAGGGGAGACGTAGACGTATCGCTTTATGCATCTGTAGTATCACATGAAAACTAAGTGACACTTGGGTCTATTTAACCCACAGAGCATAGGTAAATAGCTTAAGCTAGCATTTAACCTGTGGGGCTAACCCCTTAAAAGCGCTACAACAAACTTGTTATACGGGGACTAAACATTTGCGCTGAAAATAAAGGAAACTCCTAAAATTTTCGTTAAATATAAAAGAAAATCCGAAAGGACAATTTTTATTAAAATTAAATGAGGTTCTGCATTGTTATGTAAATATCTTATTAAAATGTCCTTCTTCAAATGTTCAAGTCAAAATGTTTCCCCTCAATTTTCCACCCTTTAGGTAATATCTCTCGTGACCAATTAGTTGGTTACAAGGGCTCCATGCTATTAAAACTTTTCCCATCAAACTATCACTAAATTAAAACATAGAATACCCCTATTTTTTGATCCGGTTAGAACTTGATTTTATTTTTATAGGCGCCGGTTACGACAAAAGGCTCAGTGAAAGGGTGGGAGTGTGTGAAAATTACGTGCGGGTTATCATTAAAAGGGAAATAAATTAAAAATACTGCCACCAAGCTTTAAGGGAAAACCTACTTTCTAAAAGGGGTTTGATGTACATTTTAAGACAGAAAAACTAAAATAAATCGTAATTATAAGTTAAAAAAGAATTTGAATAATTTTATTTGTATTCTTTATTTCAATTGCTTTGAATTATTGTGCCCTAAAAGGCTTAAATATTTTTAATAATTAAATTTTAAAATAAAATTTAAATATATCTCTACGAGATTTTACTTATGAATTGTGCATTCACGCTTAGTTTCTAAATCTATACTAATATTATAAAGAGGTAAAGTTTGTAAGTTTGTAAGTTTGTCACATTCTTTAAATGGGGTAATCTTCGGAACTACTGGTCCGATTTCAAAAATTCTTTCACCAGTAGAATGCTACATTATCGGGGAGTGCTATAGGTTATATTTTATATTAGTATGATATATATTCGCCGAGTTAACACAGTTTTTGTCATACAGGTCGGATCGAAAATCCTCTTAAGCAGACTTATTCGCATGCGCTGCCTTAACCATTGTGTAAAATTGAAATTAATGTATGGAGGCTTTATGTATCTTTTAAAGTTCTACAAAAAAGTCCGCGACGCCATATATCTATCTTCTATATATTAGCAGATATAGTACCTTTTGTGTTTTAAAAATTATAAATTTTGTATACTTAGGTTTGCGTCATTATTTATGCTACTTAACTTAAATCCTTATCAAAATAAATTATTTAATAATCACAAGGATATTATGGAGATAAGATTTGCCCTTTATAGTATGTTAATTAGTTAAATAGTTTCGGAGATAATACAAAATTTCTAATAGACGCAGAAATTTCGCTACATGACGCCCCACGCTTTCAATAACGTAGTTCCCGTTCCCGTGTGAATATGGGGATCAAACATAGCCTATGACACTCGCAAATAACGTAGCTTACTACTGGTAAAAGAATTTTCTAAATCGGTCCAGTAGATCCAGAGATTACGCCACTTTAGTTTCTTGGGAAATAGTCCTTTGGTCATTGCACCACGCTCAAAGGGCAGGACCGATTTTGCTAAAGGTAGGGGAAGGGTAGGGGTAAGGTAGGGAAGGTGTAGGGTACGAGTAGGTTAGGGTAGGGGAGGGGTAGTGTAGGGATAGGGGTACGATAGGGAAGGGTAGGATAGAGGTAGGGTAGAGAAGGGGTAGGGTATGGTACGGGTAGGGTAGAATACGGGTAGGGTACGGGTAAGGGTAGAGTAGAGGTAAGGCAGGGGTAGGGTAGGGTTAGGGTTAGCGGTAGGGTAAGGGAAAAGTAGGGGCACAGTAGGGTTGGGTAGGTTTAGGTAGGGAGTAGGGTAGATGTATACATAAGTAAAAGCGAAAGCGAAATGACCGCTATCACACTAATATTTTAAAGACGAAAGTTTGTGTGTGTGTGTGTATGTTTGTTCCTCCTTTACGCTGCGGTTGCTAAAGCGATTTGGATGAAATTTGGAATGGAAATAGATTTTATTCTGGATTAACACATAGGCTACTTTTCATCCCGGAAAAATCTATGGTTTCCGAGGGATTTCTAAAAAAACTAATTTTACGCGGACGAAGTCGCGGGCGTCCGCTAGTGTACATACATATTAGAAAGAACATGTACCTACTCGAAATCATATTTTGCTTTATCAGCTAAGAGATATTTCATATAAACTGAAAGCTAAAATACAAAAGTCCTAATAAGTTAAACTTAGGTATATTCGCGTGACTAAAATAAAGCGATGAATAAAATTCTTACGTTCTACAACGTCTACAGTAAATATGTATGGGCTTTGGTTATGATAGCCATGAATAATGCATGTCATGTAAATCTTTACCATCACAGACCATTTCACCGGAACTATGAGTCGACCAAAATTATCTAACACAAAGATAGCTAGAGGGACCGGGGGAGATAGACTTTTTTATTATTTATGTAATATTTTGTAATTTTTTAAATCAGAAGGGTGGATCCCCTCTAAAGGGTGGGCCATAGCTGAATGAATTTATTGTCCTTTGTAGATAAACATATCAATTTGTTGGTGTTTTGTTAGCGACGTAAATATGTGTTACAATTGTGGACGAATTGTGTCCTCAGTTCGACTGGTGGCGTTTTACTGAGCACTTGGTTGTGAATGAAGAGTGACTTTATATCTTTATGTTGTGTTTCATAAGTGTAGTTTTAAGTGCAAGCAAACGAAGAGTTCTACAGTATCTAATTCAAGAGATCTCACATGTATGTAAGTTATTGACTTCTTATATGTACTAGTATTGACCCGCGTAGATACACTATTGTCAGACAATCGGAATGAAAAGTAGTCTTTATTCTCGTGATCTTTTACTGTGACAAAACTTCATCAAAATTTGAGCGGTTACCTTTAAAATGGAGCTAAAGTTTTTGCGCATTTCTCTTAAATTGTTCCGTAAAAAACCTTTTAGGTAGTTCGATTTCCGATCACTTGAAATATCAATTTCAAGTGATTTCAAGTGATCGGAAAAGTTTTCTCCATCTGACCGCCAAACTTCAGTTTGAAGAGGGCACCCGATGATGATGATGATGAGTTCGATGTACTGATCGGTTAATCGATCGGAAAATGTAACTCTCTTTGAAAGGAACTTCTACAGAAAATATTTGTGTGCCGAGCACGGGGTGTTTTCCGCTTGAAAACCGCCGAACCGCCGAATTAGTTTTCCCATTTTCCCATTCCAGAATAGATCACGAGGAAGAGCTAAACAAACCGGCGTTACCATACTTTGTTTATCCAACTCCGCACCTAACCATACGTATCCGCCAACCACTTCCTCGTGTTGGAAAAAAATGTAATACACAAGCGTGGCGTTAATCTACGAGCGATTTTATCCGTGAATCGATTAGAAAGCTAGCGAATAAAATCGATTTTCCCCCAAATTGAATAGTCGTAAAACGTAGGTAGCAGTTTTACCGTCCAGATTGTTTACGCAGCGGCGTCACGAGTGTAAACGCTTGTCGATAATTGATGATTTGATTTACAACATCACTAAACAACCGGTGTTTGGGTGATCGATACGGTTGCCTTTGAATGAACGGATGCCTTACTATGTTCTATTTAATCTCGTCTATATTTTCTATTTATCTAAATCGGAACTTGCGCAAGTCGTAAAAGTTATAACAAATATTTAGCTACGTATATTATCTAAGTAAATTATTTTAACATTCCACGGCAAGAGTCTGACGTCCAGAACATCGTTTTCCCAGTCTGAAATTTTGTAAGCCATTACATCTATTAATAGGTATAAGTACTGTACAGGCAACTTTAGAGTAGACCTCTTTTTCTTTTCACATCTAATTACCTATAGGATTACTGACTGACTGGCTGGCTGACATATTATCAACAACCAGCCGAAACTATTGAACTTGTGTATTTTATGACATAGAGAGTCACTTAAAAGGGTTTCTCTCGGAAATAACTTGATGGAAGAAAATGTGGAAGAAAACGTAACTTTAGAGTTCTCACAAGAGGACGAAGTCACAGGCTTTTGATATAATTACTAGTAATAATTTTTCTATTCTTTTCATCAAAGCAAATATCTTGTGCTTGATGGGGTTAAATTATCATCATCACTTTGTATTCTTCATAATGTAGTTTGGTGGTCAATAGTTATGCGAAAAGCATTTTCCTCAACGCGCTTCAGTTGTGGGTAGTCTATTCTGATCTCATTGGTGTTAAAGCTGTTTCACTAAATTGCGCATGTGTTTGGTGCGCAAACAAAGCAGACATACGTACCTAACGAGAAAGTAAGTCACATCGCCCTATACCGTCTAAGAAATCCTAGCTACCGTTATACAATATTTATAGGAACATGCTGCAATACTAACTTAACGGTTACATTACGAATTACGATCATGTGTTCCGATTTTCACAGTATTATGTTTCCTACTCATACATCACGCGTTATTACCTATGTACTCATGAATGAGAAGTCGTAAAATAAAATCCGAATAACTTATGTCCAATTATTCGTAATATTACTAAAACAATATCGCCGCCTTATCGTAGTACAATGGACTAATGGGCTGCGAGAGTCAGATATTCCTCATTTTATGAAGACTGAAACTTTGTCATCCCATGTGGGCTCTTCTTGGGGCGAGGTGCTATGGAGCCCTCGTCACTTTAATTTTAAGCTTTCGACTAATTATCACCATTAAATCGTGACATAATTTGACGTTTCAAAAGTGCTTGTAAACTAAGTCTAATTGAATTAAATGACTTTTGACTTTGACTATATGCTCCTACCATATTTGTAGGTTACGTTGGTTAATTGATGACTTAAACCCTTTAAACCTGCTAACCTTTCATTACCACCACAGGTTGTTTCCAAAACCACACAAGCTGACAAACTTTCAACACAATAAAAAAATAAATAGGTATAATATTTGCCATGTCTTTTAAATATGACCAATATTTCCATTCCCCTCCAATTAGTCGTGAAGTATGTCTGGCTATCGCAAAATCTCGTTCCACAATAAAATATTTATAAAATCCCGCACAGCCATTAGAAACGCGTAATCAGGCAATTGAAAGGTCAACGACATCACAAACTGCACTCGTAACCTTAGGTACTATAAATTTTATTTGATAAACAATGAAACAATCGCTGTAATTCCCAACTTTTGAGGTAGGTTATGGCTATTTAGACTTCTTCCGTGTTTACTGAGTTAGTGTTATATTTCTTGAGACAGGACTCAATTAATTTTAATATGGGATTTATAAGTTAATTTAGGCAAAACATAAAATGCTAAGCGTAGGTATAAGTCCATTTGATTTGGGTATCTAATGCCTGGACAGTGTGCTTATTTTTACTTACCTATAATTAATATTATATATTAATATCTGCCTGTCTATAGATTATATTTAATGACTGCATAGATTTAACTAGTAGGTAGGTCTTACTAAGAATAAATTGAGTGTTAAGAGAAGAGTTGGTAATAGAATAGATAACACAATTCTGTCTGCCTGTCTAGTCACATTTATATCTGAAATTACTGAACGGATTTTTTACTAGTAAGTAATTGCTTCAGTCAATCATATGGCTATGATTAGGCTGGCTTGCACAGTTAATTTAACTTTTATAATTGATGCCTCCTTATAGTACCTAATATCTTGTTACCACCTTGTATTATACTTTAAACTATAGCCGAATTTTTCATAACAATATCCAGTAGTCTTCGAAAGTTTCATATAATCTCACTCTATAACGTAAATAATCAGCTTTTACAACGCCCCAACGTTCGTTGTTTTAATGGATTTTTATACCGATTGGGGTAAATAATTAAGGCATGTGCGGTAGGAACGGCCCAAGCGCGCGCAATAAACATTTTATCGCTTGTTCTTTCAAGTATTATTTGACAGTGTTGATGCGTTAAATTGCGATTAATAGATGATTAGCCATTCAGAGGCTCGTTTATGGCGGTCGCGTAATAAATTCCGTTTATTGCGTATCAATCATAGTATGTGGAAGACGAGCGTGCCCTCGCTACATCGTGACCTCCGAGACGGTGCCTAGTAAATTACTTTTTATTGTGAGCAATATATTGCCGCGATGCAGGCCTACCGCGGTGTATTGTCATACAAATTGTTGTGTACGCTTACTATTAACTTGCACTAATTGACGGTTTGTTTTTTTAATTAATAGCTGAGTAACCAGATGGCCCACTTAAACATAAGTAACACTTAAGTAGACCAGTACCGATGATAACAAGTGTGCCTATCACTTTGCGAGTATAGATACCTAATATTATGCTTGGAACATACCTACCTACCTCAAATACAATACACCCATCAGATAACTAAACATTTACGTAGACTGCCTATCCTTTGAAATCTCGTAATTGTAAAAATATATTAAATATTTTTTCATATGTTGTGATAGGATTCATTGGTTATGTCGAGATAGATGAAATTACGAGTAATGGAGGATGTGAGGTTTGCAGGGAAGGGAACAGACATTATTTTCGATTTGTAGAGGATTTCCATTTATAAAAGTTCGAGATAAAGAGATTCTACAGTATTACTTATAATAAATTATATAGGTAGTGTAGGTACCTATTCGAGATATAGATGAAATAACGAATAATGAAGGGTGTGAGGTTTGAAAGGAAGGGAACAGACATTATTTTCGAGTTGTAGAGGTTTATCATTTATACCTAAAGGTTCGAGATAAAGAGGTTCTACAGTATTACTTACCTATAATAATTCAGTTAGATACACATAGAAGAATTAGGTAATAAATTGTTCGTAAATGTTAGATAATATTTATTTACAGAATATTTTCTTGTTTCATAACCTAGAAGTAAAAAAGAACCACTATATTCATGTAGCATCAGATGAGTTAGCAATTAGACAAAATTTTTGTGGAGCAAAAATTAAACAATAAATAGTCACTGCTACGCCAAGTAGGTCATCAACCTTATGCTGTATCTACAAAGGTCTACGAAAATTTCGTAGACCCTATATTTTATTGTTTCCTAGTACCTACACCCTTAACTGATAACATCAACAAAAAAACTTGTAGATATGTTTTATATATTATAAAACTACCTAGGTAGTATTTAATATCCACTTATACCTACTTCATTCCCAAAGTCGTTGCCTTGTTGTAGTCACGTTAAAAGCGCAGCTGTGCCTTGTAGCAAGCAGGTCAATAAATAAAACCTGTTTTGTGCACTAACGTAGGCACCAGTAGGTACATTATTTACCGTCTCACAGCGAGATAATCTTTGCTAAGTGCACGTTTGCTCGCTGGGAGCCCGCTCGGTTTATGGTAAGTTAAGCAAATATTAATGGCGGTAGATTTATAGCCGCCCTGGTATTACGATGGGCTTTCTTTTTAGTTGGTTAACGTGTGTTTAGTTGAAACGAACATGAGTGGTTGTTAAAAATGTCGATAATGGATAGGCGGGCTTATACCTACCTACTGACGTAGCTATACCATACATACAAATCAGATTACAGGTTGTTGTTATGATCTTGATATTCCTATTGATATAAATAACCAAAATTTCCTTTCCCCTCCAACTAGTCGGGAAAGACTGTATTAGGAGTGGGTACGACAATAGACCAACGTGGCGGGGATCGAACCACCACCCCACGGCGATGAGTCCAACCGCTCTTATCGTTGAGCGATCGAGGCTCTATATTTTATTGACATAAATGGTAGATAGGTACGTCTTTTGATAAGGTAGGTACCTATAGAGGTGTCATAGCTACCTTTTTAGGTACGTGTAGGGTTATTTGAATAATTATATTTATTAAAGTACAATATAATTTATCTTATGGTCTACAAATGTCTGCAAAAATAAAATATGTTTAAATAAATAATTTTTTTTGTATTTGATATTCTAAGTACTTAGTTAATGCTAGGGATGGACCTAGTTGACCAGCATTTATACCACATAATTACCTAAATAAATAAATAGATGTACCTACTACTCGTAAAATTTATCCACATTTTCCTAAATTAAAGGTATAGGTATGTCTAGATAGGTGGCACGTTATTAAAAAAAATATTGTGTTTAAAAGGTATTTTTGATTCGAGTAAGTAAGTATCTCACTCACTTTATGGCAAAAAAAAATGTAATGCTTAATTTCTTTTGTTACAGATCTCATCAAGATGGATTAATTAGCAAAACTCCGTTAAAACATCAACATAACGTTGCCTAAAAGGTAAATATTCAAAAAAAAATACTGTTATTACCTAACTAAAATTAAAGCGAATCTCCAAAGACATCAAAACTTAAAGTTATTTTTATTTGATAGCGACTATCAAATCTGTGCCATAATCAAAAATACTCCAAAAGGAATGCATTCAAAGCACCGCCATGCAGCTTTTAAAAATTTTTCATTCCCCTCTCAAATCAAAAATGAACCCGATCTGCTATCAATACACAAAGGAGATGGCACTACATTCTTCGCCTCACTTGACACGTATAGTTTTCGGTGAGATAGAATGAGATAGTAGATAAACAAACATGGCGTCGAGGAGAACTGGTATGGCACCTGAAATTCTCGGCCACACATGCATAGTGTTTATGTGTGTGTACAATCTTACTTGGATAAGGGAGGGTCTGAGATTCAGTTGTTATCAACCTTTGGTTAATTTAATTTAAATATTGTTGTTGATTTATTTTAACTGGAAACTGAAAAACACTTGCCTACCTAAATAATAATGAAATTAATTATATAAGTTATGTTATAAGTATTCCTCCTCCTCTTCCTCCTTGGATATTGAGACAAACAAGATTTTATATATATTTTCTAGTTAATGATGCCTATATATACTTACCTTTTTTATTCTTTTTTATCTTTATACAATTCAAAATCCTATAAGAAAGCATTTTAATCTAATGTGTACGTACATCGCTTTTTCACAAAAGCTGACTTGAAAAAATAATTGTTTAAATATAAATACATAGTTTGTCAAGTCAATAGTTAAAAGTTATTTTTGATATTGTTGTAGACATCCCTAACTTACAAACGTTTGCCTATGGGCTTGTAGTATACGTATCTACTATGTACGTATTATAGTTAAGTCTGTGATTTTTGTAAATGTAATTTAAATTTTAAGATGTAGTATTAATAACCAAAGGTTGACAATAACTGCCTCATACAAGATGATCACGTAGTTCCACAAGTATCGTTAAGATGGCGCTGATGCTACTTTTCTGAAACGTACCATGTTCTATCTTTTTAAACCGCCAATTTGATATTATTCTCGTACGAGTAGATACAAAAGTTATTTTGGCCATTGCTAAAATAAAATGGAGGTACTATTTGGTTATGTAAACCTACTTTTTATTCTTCAGTGTCATTGGCGAGGATATTGTACCTATTTATCTATTACCTACCTACATATCTACCTACTTACCTACCTACTCTGAGTAATAATTAATTATTATTGTAGTATATGGATAGAAAACTTGGTATGCGTTAATTTGTCTTACTTCATTATTTTTGTTTGATAAAAGTAGGAACATTTAAGTACGAAAATGTCACTTGAAAATAATCAGCTAACTATAGCCATACCATAATTACAGTTTTGGGTTAGTTGAAGACGTTCATTTGTACTTCTCTATTATATAACTTTATAATAAATTTTCAAGGTAATTTATGTGATAAGTGAGTTGATGAGCTATAGATACCAAATATTTTCTTGTAATTCTTTCGAGCCTCATCTAGAAGTATCTACTCAGCCTTGTCTAAGTGAAAACTTGTGCGTTCATCAGCGCGCTAAGCCTTTACCATCAAAAAGTTTCGGCCTGTACCGTTAGATGGCGTTGTACAAAGTTAACTTTCAAAGGAGAATTTTTAGAGGAAATTTGTTTCTCGGTGTTTTGTTAATAATTTAGGATTAGACTATCTTCTGATCTTTTACCTTAACTTAATAAGTTTTATTTTACGTCAAAATAGGTAAATCCAACAAAGTTTCAGCTGTCGTAGTATCCCGGGATGCTAAATTTGCAGTTACTGCAGCGTCATTGGAATTAATTAGATTTGGTAGATTAGATGATAGTAAGAATAAAAGATTATATACTTTTTTCGCTTTATTCTGTGCGGAAAAACTACAGACTTTAACGACAACTTTTATTATTTTCGCTTACTGAAATCATCAGAAAACATGAGCGATTACTCAGGAGATTATTTCATTCAAAATAAGAAAAATATTAAGCCGCGCTCGTGGCTGGTTAACAGTAATAAGAGTTTTGTTTTGTAACTTTCAAACCCTCCCATTCCGTTACGTTACGCTCAAATCGTCAGATTTTCGAAATGTTCACCTTTAAGATATCAACTTACCTACCCTATCTTAATCTGACGTACTGCTTGAGTATTTCTGGATTTAGTTTTTTTTTTTGGTTGCTTTAAACGTACCCACCAGTAATAATACTCATACTTGGTATATAACAACTATAACAACTGAAGCCAACCCACCCCATTTTATCAAAGGATGCAATGGAAGGTATTTCCATTGCATCCTTTGATGAAAGTACCTACATAGGGACACGTGGAAGACCCCCCCTCTTGGACAAATTACTTAGCTCTCTGCTCACAATACCTCATTATAAATTCGTCATCATCATCATGTATAAGCCGATTGACGTCCACTGCAGGACATAGGGACTTTTATAGGGACTTCCAAACATCACGATACTGAGCTGCCTGCATCCAGTGAATCCCTGCGACTCGCTTGATGTCGTCAGTCCACCGTCAGTCCACCTGGTGGGGGATCGACCAACACTGCGCTTTGTGGTGCGGGGTCGCCATTCCAACACCATTATAAATTATTATTAGCTAATATTAAGGGCGTACACTGTTCCAAGTGCTGATCATGACCCGAACTTGTTCAATGAGATCCGTATCACTTAGTTACAATATATATTTTTTATATTTTATTTTGTGCATGCCCCGGACCGGAGTCAAACCCACCTCCGGAATCGGAGGCAGAGGTCATATCCACTGGGCTATCACGGCTATACTGGCTATACTATAAGTATATAGGTATGACATATTTAAAATACCTATACATACTAGTAATTACTTAACAGGGTTCTAATTTATTAGCTTATGTTAAGGGCGTGCACTGTTCCAAGCGCTGATCATGACCCGAACTTGTTTAATGAGATCCGCATCACTTAGGTTAATATATATTTTTTATATTTTATTTTACAAAACAATATTATACTAACTAAAAAAATACTATCATAATAGACAATACATTGCCGAAAACTTAATAGGTATTGTTGGAGGTTACTCGATCTGGTCATCATCATCATAATTAACAGCCGATGGACGTCCACTGCTGGACATAGGCCTCCTGCATGTAGGTACTTCCAAACAATACGGTCTCGAGCCGTTATCATCCAACGGCTCCTTGGAACCAGGTTGATATCTTCAGTCCACCTAGTGACTCGTAACTCAGCGAGTCGCGAAGCTGAAGTGAATGAGCAGGGCACATAGTTTAAATAGCCGATAGACGTTGGAGTCCCAAGGTGCTGGAATGGCGACTCGATCTAGTACCCAAAGCTAACATTATACCTACCTAAATGAATAGTATTTTCTTGTAAATCACAGCCTCAAAGAAAATGAAATTTTTGCAGACAGTCTGATTTGCAAGCATTTTTAATTGCACAATATTTTACTTATTTACTTAGCTAGTATATTTCATTTAAAATTCACAAAGTTACAAACTCAGAAACGACTAGGTAAATGTGTGTATAAAGCAACATTACAATTTAGAAAGCAATAAAACTAAACTTCCTAGAATGGCGTGCTGGTCCAATTTTGTATGAAAATTCAAATTAGTTTTTTTTTCGCCAGTTGGTAAAGAGAAAGCGTAGACGCAGCCAGTGCAGTATTAGATTTTATACGTGAAAGTAGTGTTTTGTGTTGAAATATATAGATTTCAGTATGTTTGTGATATTTTTGTATGTTTTTGTTTTAAAAGTAAATATGACTAGATGTGCTTGCGACGTTTGGCGCTTGGCCAAGTGTTCTGACACGAGATTGGGCGCCAGATGGCGAGGGAAGACCGAAGAAGTCTACATAGGTAGAATAAGGTATTTACAAATATCATATAATTAAATTACCATAAAGTTAATAAACTTTGAGATATGTAGGTATTTAGGTACTCAAGCCTACTGAACTTCATAAACATACAAGATGAGTCGACTGTAACTCTATTGTACGAGTATGTTTGAAGTTAAGAAACTTTATAAGTAAGTACTTACCTAGTTATACAATTTGTAGGCAGATGAATTTGTAAGCACAATTAAATAAAGATCAATCAATTCAATCAATTTTGATCAACATTAAAAAAGGAGCTTAACTTAAAGGCTCGGCACCCCATGAATTCTGTGATTTTCTCAAGAACTGCTTTTCCAATTTGAAAAGAGATTTTGTTATAATAGCACATTGTTCAGGCAAAGTTGTAATATGTTATCAAGATAGATTCGTTTTTCTTTGAATAAAAATCAATATAAAATGTCGATGGAACGGATTTTTTTTGTAAGTTACTTTAAGTAATAAAACTTTATAAAATGAATCTTATCAAGTGGTTTCTTGTATAGTAATTTTTTAACTTAATGCATCATTATTTTGATCAAACAACACAAGGAAGCTATAATGTTACACCTAAGCAATTAGTTGATAGTTATCTAAAGTTAAGATGTATAAGCTAATTACTTAGGTAGGTACGTCTACACTTAAGCGAAATGGCTAATTTGTTAACATAATGTAGAGTTAATTTTATGATGCCAAGATTGAGATAGAGATGAGGCTTAAATGGATTTTCATACTTTATTAAATTATTTACCTACTTGGAAGATCCGAATTATAAATGTATTTTAACATTTTTGAACTTTCCTTACTTATAATTATTAGACGTCTTTATAATATTGCAAAAAAATAAATTTTAATAACGTAAGTACGACCTAGACGTTATTAAAATTGAATTTGATGTATGAAAATGGTTATTATATTAACCTTAATATAATAAACCATTTTTCATTCGATCATCTCCATCATCTATCATTAAGAACCCATATTTGCCTTTTGTTGAGCACGAGTCTCCTCTCAGAATGATATTTTGTAGTTAGGATAATAGTCCACCACGCCGGCCACTGTACATTTTGTTACTTTTCGAATCGTTAACGTTTGTAGAAAGAGAATCGACATGCCCCATAGCTACATGCCCAAGGCCGACGGCTTAACATGTTCGAAGTGGTAACACTACAAACTTTTCAAGTCCGAGCTGCCTACTTATTGAATTTTTGGGAAGGAACATACGCCCGATATTTTAGTTCGACCTAAGGCTTAAACCTAGAAACTCATGATTCAAGGATAGCTCTGAAAGTATTTATCCCAACTAGAGCGAAGCCAAAAGGAATGGTTATTATTTTAGTAGTATGTATGTATAAACATTAAACATACATAGGTACCTTACTGCTAAAATGATAACGTTTACGTATTTTCCCCTGTAGGTACCTACCGCCTAAACTTTTCATCTGATTTTAATGAAAAATGTGTCAATCAATTTTATGGCCTGGGTAACATAGGCTACGAATTTCCCGACTTCAACAATACCAGAAATCTATTTTACCCTGTAAACCCTGGTTTTGAAAATGATTTATTTCCATAGTCAGGTTAATTTTTAAACTTTTTTTATTGTTATACATTAATAGCTGTACATTGTACATGTTAAATTATAAAGTAATCTATCATATTTCTCAGTGTGTGGTCTTTTACATAGTTTCAATGCAAACAGCTTAAATACCGCCGGCCCTAATTAACTTTACGACGACTTAATTTATCGTTAAGTGAATTCGCATGTGAACAAGTTATTAATTATTCGGCGATTACTAAAGCCTTTGCTTGTAACAGAGTTAACGACGTTATATGTATATTTTGTTTGATTATAATGGAACAATGCAATTTATGAACGTGATGATTGTGTAAATAGTTAGTTAGTACTTAGTTAGTTTCCATTCTACTTTATCAGAAGCTATAGACTCTCAAAAACAAGTAGACACCATTTATACAGATTTTAAAAAGGCATTCGATAAAGTACCTCATGCTCTTCTAGTTGAAAAATTAAAGTATTATGGGTTCTCAGGTTCGGTATTGCAATGGTTATCGTCATATTTGAACGAACGAACATTTTACGTAGTTATTAATGGTTTTAGCTCCTCTATAAACAAAATAACGTCAGGTATACCTCAAGGATCACATCTAGGCCCGATTTTGTTTAATATATTTGTAAACGACGTTGTACTATGCTTTGAACAGTCCAAACCATATTTATATGCCGATGACCTAAAGATATCAAAAACAATTTGTTCAATGGCCGATTCAGTTCTACTGCAGAGTGATCTAAATAGACTTATAAATTGGTGCAAATCTAATGGCATGCAACTTAACCTTAATAAATGTCTTCATATTAAATTCACTCGTAAAGTCAATATATTTCAAACACAATATAAATTAGATGGTAATAGTCTCAAGGAAGTTGACGTTATAAGAGATTTAGGAGTTATGTTTGACAGAAAATTAACCTTTTTGAACCATATAGAAAGTGTGATAAAGAAAGCGTCTAAATTACTGGGATTTGTTATGCGCCAAGGTCGATCTTTCAAAGAACCTAAAACTAAAATGACTCTTTATAATAGTCTTGTGCGTAGTCATTTGGAGTACTGTAGTATTGTTTGGCGTCCACATTACGCTACCCACCATTTAAGGCTAGAACGTGTGCAAAAAAGATTTATGTGGCATCTATCATACTCATCCAAAATTCATAAAACAGTAGTTTCATATAGGAAAAGGCTCAAGTATTTTAAAATGATAACCCTCGAACAAAGACGGGATTTGTTAGACCTAATATTCTTATATAAACTGCTAAGAAATAAGTTAGACTGCCCTGAGTTATTAGGTAAAATAAATTTTAGAGTGCCATATAGATATCCGCGTTCTGCTATTACTCCACTTTTTCCACCTCACACCAGGACAGTTTTCGGCGCCAACTCCATCTTCCCTCGGCTATGTAAACTGTATAATAAGCTTAGTGGTTCACTGGATGTCAATTCAAATTCGCCAAACACATTTCGCAGGTTAATCATTAATAACCTGGTTAGCCAAGTATGATTGGCTTGTTTTATTAGTTTCCTTGCATTTTTTTTTACTATTTATTGTTTAGTTTTTTTTTATTAATTTTTGATTATATAGTTTTAGATACAGAAATACATATTTAATTTTTTCTTTTCTGCTTTTAATTAGGATACTTTAGATTTATATTTAAGTTGTAAAATATAAGTATTTTGTTTTGTAAAATATTAGATGAAAGTGGTTTTGCAAGCAATGTTTGCTTTAATACGATTTTGCATACGCTAAGCATGTTAGTTCATAAGTTGATTTTTTGTATGTGTAAAAATATGTAAAAGTCGCTAGCAAACTTAATAAATAAATAAATAAATAAATAAATAAATTTATATAAGTGCCTTGCACAGATACCTATTTATGTAAATTGAAATAGCTATAACCTACTCATTCATAATTATTCTAAAACTATCCTTTCTATCTAATATACCTACCTACCTAAGTACCTATTATAATTTTATTATATCTTTAATCAAAATTCCAATCCAATTTCCAATAAAAACATGTAAGATTTATTTTTGTAGGTACAACTATAGTACGTTTCATGTAGGATGGTGCGGGTGACAGTTCGTTTCACTCTTGAAAATTTGGCGCGATTCACGAAAATAGTATCTACTTAGGTAGGTATTATGAATCGTTATACAGGCGACTGTCACCGTACCCATGCTATTCTCCGTTTTTGTTTGCGAAATTACATCGATGCATACCTATTGGTGGAGTACAATACTTCCTACGAAATATGATTTGATGTATCTCAGACCTAAAAGTCTCCTAAAGTTTAGTTGGACAATTCTACAAAATAACAAATGCATTTAAAATATATAAGTATATAGGTATGTCATATTTAAAATACCTATACTAGTAATTACCTAACAGGGTTCTAATTAATTGACATAGCGATGAGGCCATCAAACGCCGGTAGCGTTCAACGCGGGTGTTCCAGTCTCATGAGATATAGCACCTACGCCCGACCACCATCTTTACGATACGAGATAATAAGCTGCCAGACTACTTTCCTTATTTATCTATAGGTACCTAAGTGAAACGTACCTTTTACCTAACCACAACGAAGGAAGACGCTTTCTAGATAATGAATTGTTCATTGTTCATTTGCTCGTGGAATAGTAGCGTAGCATACCTACATAGGCTGTAGCCGCCCGGGCTTACTGGAAATTTGACCTTCCCTCCCCCTATTTCAATTATTATTTAAAGTTAAAATATTTTATAAGAAATGGCTAAATGAGTGAGTCCAACACTGCAGTCTTTGAAGAAGTATATTTTAGTGCCCGATCTTGTACATTTTTTTTTAAATTTTTAATTGTCAAAATCGTACCACTTGCTACTGCTCCCTTTTGTATGCCAGACAGGGCAATTGCACCCCTTGCCCACACATCGCTACTTAAGTTTGTTTCTAAGCTACTCTGTCGGAGACTAACCATAACATTATTATTCAGTAGACCATTAAACAGTACCGCGTTAGACCAAAATAAAGTTGTAGAACTTTATTTTCAGAAAATATACTAATCCTACCTGCTTATTAGGTATAGGTATTGGATCTAGTACGTCTAATTTAAGGTTTTGATCATACATTAAGATTATTATATATATTTTGACTACATAATAGGTACATAAATAAGTAATAGTGGGTAAAATAAAAGTACCTACATATCAAGTAGCACTGCTTAAAAAATAAATAACTGTAACACAGCTGTAGATAACCTAAATATACTTAATACTAGTAAACAAACCACTTTATCTCATACCTACCTACCTATTTACATACTACTACTAGTTAGGTATTAATAATTTTTTTATGGTCCCATTAATTCACCTAAACCATTTTGTATTTTAAAACACGAGCAATCCAATAGAATAGGAATATTTCGTTTAGATTTTTACGAGTTTCCGTACAAGAGGGGTGTAAGTGAAAACATATCGGAAGCGGGGAAATCCGTGCAATAACAATAACTCATACAGTTTCGCGCGCCCCCCGCTAGATGGCGCGCCGCGGACACAAGTAATCCATTTATTCTCGGGGCGCGCTTTATGTAGCGCACTCTAAGCAACGCTCATATTGTTTTATATTATTACTCTTGGTTAAATATCGTAGGTTCGTGTTCAGACTGACGCCTTTGGGATTAAGAGAGGATAGAATGTTAAGCCTCTAATGGTGTGTACCTACCTACCTAATACCTAGTGAATACCTAACTGAAGCATTTTTTACAGTTTTTTATGTATAAACTTATTATGTATCGTGGTATTGACGAATATTCACTGTTGGGCGAATTGTGGTACTATGTTAATTAGTTAGGTTAGGTTGCTACAGGCAAATGATTTTTTAGAAACAATTAGGCGGGTCGGTGGCTACGTCATTTGCTATTTCATCCATACTTACACACATGCGTTCATAATGCGTCCGTAGGGTATAGGCGTAGGGCAGTGTATTTTGGCATCTATGTAGTGCATGCAATTGCTTACATAACACATACCTACTAGGTTATTAAAAATGTTCATCTTACGTAGATTTATCTGCGGCTATTCAGCTCTGCACTACACACTAGTAGTTACTATAAATATATTTAAAAAAAATGGTAAAACAATGAAATAACATAAAGTAAGTATTTTCCAGAGTGGTGGACTATTGGCTTGGCCCCTCTCATTCTGAGAGGAGACTCGAGCTCAGCAGTGGGGCTGAATGTGGGTTGATAATGATGATGTATTTTAAGACAGTTACAAAATAAATACGAAAAGTTTAAGAGTTCTCATTGTTGCAATCAGCATCATTTGAATTTCAACCTTTTATATTTATTTAGATTCTTAGATTTACCGTAGCAGTATGTACCTATGTATCGGTAAAAAGTATTCGTATGTGGTATATATAAATATAACTAACGTACACGTAAACGTACGTATAAATATTTTAACTAACATGAAACATTTTATTAAAATGTTGGCGGGTATACTTTTAATCCAAAGTATAAGATTAAAGTGGATACATTTCTTGCAAGCGGGAGATATCCAAAGAATTTGCGAAGTCATTACGGCTGAGGGGAATCCAGAAAGTTCCCGAGGCTCGGAATTTTGCGGATAAACGCTTTAATTGGATCGCTCTGGAATATTTTGTAATTGCAGCCCGCGGCCAAGGATTCCAGGCACCTTGTAATTATAACGTCTACGGATGTAATCTTAAAATATTGTGAAGGTAGTTTTGAAGAATGTTAATTACATTTGTCTTTTACTCTTATTTGGATATGCATTTTATTATTTATGTAGTCATAAGAATATACTAAGAACATAGTTTTATTTATACCTAATACCTAGGTACTATCTATTTGATTCTTAATAGATATTAAATCGTATGTTTAGGTAGGTTTAAATAATACATATATTATTATGAGACCCAGTCAAACATCGCTTTGATATTTACACAACCATTCAATCGCAAGAAAGCTATCGGCGACAAACAGAGTTTTTTCTCGCTTATATGTAAGAAGAAAATATAGTCAGTAACGTGTACTATGTGTATAGTATTTTTAGAAGATGATTTATCTGTCAGATTTAATTTAAAATTCAAAAATCAAAATCAAAATTAAAAATCATTTATTTCAAGTAGGCTCAGTTTACAAGCACTTTTGACACTTCACTTTAATAAATAATACCTAATGCACAGGTAGGTATAGGTAATATAGAACAAATAAACGAAGAAAATAATAATTTGAGTGTAATAGGCAAGCATCCTTTGTAGTAGGTACATAATCATATAAATGACGGAATTATCGCTGGACATACATAAAAAAAACCTACATATAGCCGAACGTAGAACCTCCTCCTTTTTGGAAGTCGGTTAAAAACCCATATCGTATGTGACCGATCATAGCATCTACATATCTATTGATAATTCAAATGATTATGAGTCTACCATTACAATTTTACTAAGTCTAATTTAGTGTATATTTTAGATAAAAATAATGTGCAATTTTCTGTAATTTTCTGTAGATATTGCTTTTGACATATTTAATTAACTTTTCTGTATCTTACTACACTGAGGTAGTTCTATACAGCTAGCTTATGGAATTCTATATATTTTCAAATGCCATTTAACTCGAGAAGTTTGCAATTCTCCCTCGAAATCGGAACATTTGAGCCAAATGAAAGAGTTCCGGCGCGATAGTATCGGATAACAAAGAAAGTTTTTACGGCCCAACTTCTAGTTCTTAGATTCGACCCGAGTTGCGATTCCAATTTAAGGAAAGGTGGTAATAAAATCTTTTACTTATCCATGTATTTACTGATTGTATGGACTTTAGTTACGATGAGTTACTTTCAACTACCTATAAACTAAAAGTATTTTTTTTTCACCTACTAAAAAAACCTCATCAAAATCCGTTGCATACTTTCAAAGATTTAAGCATAGGTATATAGGGAATAGGAATGTTGGGATATAGGGACAGATAAAGCGACTTGGTTTACTAATATATATAATACTATGTAGTGATATACGATGTCAATACGTCATAAGTGTCGGGCTGCAGACCTAACACCATTTAACTTCACACCACCCACCATGTAACGTAGTGACGTAGTGAGTCCAAAAAATCGATGGAAATTGCTTATTGGCGTCGACATTCTCGTGTCCAATGTATTTGTTACCTATTAAAAGACAAATACCTGCCTGCCTACCGTCTTTTTTAACTTTTTGAATTATTTGGAAACAAGTTATTGACTGTTGAGTCAATAACTACACTATTACTTACCCATGCAATGGTGTGGGGTAGAGTAATTCGCTCATACTTTTTTCGTGTCTTATATCTACTCGTAGGTAGGTACATCTGTGGCCTATATTATGTACCTAAGAGTAGGTACACATTTAAAACAGTTTTTATTTTAATAGCCTAAAACATCTTGTTCATACATTACCCCATAACACCTGGTCCCATACAATTTTATTAAGGCTACATCCAATCAAATTCGTTTTGGACATTACAATATAATCCGGCCGAATGCGGTAGGCGGAATTTATATTTAAATTTAAATTGGTACAGTCTATAATGATGTCTTTGAGAGACGCCGCGCCCCTCGTTTCTTTTTCCTTTTTATAATGTAATTTTCTTAAATCACCTCCGGTACTCAGCCCTCCAACCTGTCTATTAACGCTGATGTTATTCACCGCAGGCGAAAGGACGGTGATATCTTAGCTTTTATCAGACTGAAATAAACCGCGGAATAAAAGTATAAAGATATATTGAACAGGTGTCTAAAGTAAAGATATCTGTTAAAAGGTGTACAATGTACCTACCTACATACTTAGATGCACAAAGTACCTATATTCTGTAGATATTACGAGAAACGAGATTTAGAATAGACAGCAAATTGAAGCTTAGTAAAAATGTAACTCATACCTACTCATTTAGCTTGACTTCTGTGACTTTTTAACTGAAAATTTACATTCGAATAATATATTCTCCGTTCTCTTTCCACTCTGTATAAAACTTCCAGTTACAGTTGCTTATAATTGTACAATATCGTCAAATAAGGTGATAGAGTGTCAGATTATCTTTCTATGATCACCTTCATTATATTCGCCGATGGACGTCCACGGCAAGACATGGCCTTTTGTAGGAACTTCTAAACATCATGATTCTGACTCAGCTGCATCCAGCGAATCCCTGCAACTAGCTTGATGTCGTCAGTCCACCTGTTGAGGGGTTGACCAACACCGCGCATTCTAGTGCGGGGTCGCCGTTCTTGCACCTTGGGACCCTAACGTTTTGTGGCTCGTCGAACTATGTTTCCCGCTTATTGTACAATATCTATATAATCATACAAATAAAATTTGAAAATTTAACATGATATATTTGCAAAAACGGTTAGGTGTGTTATGGGTTAACTTTCATCACAAACTCATAAAAGTAATGTATTGCCTAATTTGTCATGCACAACACAATTAAACGAACACGATCATAAATCCATTAATTGCTTGTCACAGCGTCAATAGCATTTTATTCATACCCAATTAAGGATTTTGTTTCTCCTTTGATTCCATTGCGCGGGCGCTACTAAGAGCGTACGGTCATTCACCCCAAGCATCTGTTCCTATATTTCAGTCTTGGTATCAGACGGGTTCGAATAAATATCAACTTGCGCTGCACTTGGCCTGTTATCTCGCTATTAGAATACATTAGCCAGTAATAAAACTAAGTTTATCATCCATTTATAGACTTAACACCTAATTTTCACCTAGGGTAGGAAATTGAAATATAATACTCGATTTTACTTACATACAAGTTTTAATTAATATGTGAAATATTAACTGCAAATGTGCGCTTTTTCGTCATATGAAAAGCATAATTTTTACAAATTCGCATAAAAATAATTTATTTAAATCAGTGAAGCAATAGTATTATACTTGTAATATTTCTTACTAAAACAATGAAAAAGGACCCCAAAAACAGGTACATAACTTATGTACCTACTCGTATGTATGTTTACCTATGTAAATTTCTTGTGGAGTTTTCTTTCTTAATTTACAGAGTTTAAAACAATAATTGAATACCTACTGCCTAATACTATTGCTCCACTACAAAAAAGTAAGTTTTTGGGGTTCTTTTTCATTGTTTTAGTAAGAAATATTATATAATATAAGTAGTTATGTAACATAACTACCTATATTATGCATTTGTATCGGGATTTTTTAGTGTTTATAAAGTATGGTTTGTGTTCTTCCTGTATTCATTGAAAAAACGTTTTAAAAGGGTAAACAAAAAAATACCAAATAATAAGAGTTACAGAGAAAACTTTTACAAAATTAAATATACTTTACATGCTTTTAATTCTTTCCGAAGCTGTTGCTTCTACCAAGCCATATCTTTGTCGGCATTGCAGGTATCTTAACCTTTCGCCATATCAAAATCCTGTACGTGACTGCACGTCGGTTATTCTTTAGTCGGAAATAATAGGGAGTGATAATGCCCATAGCTATCCGCCATATTAACCTCTCAGCGGATCTGATTGGCGCTCGAAGCAACATGGTTGCCGTGTATTTATAAAAGGTGCCCGTTTTGTACGGACCCGTTTCTTACCGAATACCCGATTACGTACCGTGTGCCGTTAGTCGATTTTGAACCGTACTGCTCAGGTTTTTGGGTTATTTTTGCTTTGTAAAGGTATTTGATGCCTCATTATTTTATAAGGATTTTTATTTTTGAACGCTATGCCATCATAACTTTTGACTTGACTCCTTGACTTTTGGTTTGACTCCGATTTTTATAAATGTTTTAATTGTTAAGTATTTTTTTAAGTTTAGGTAGGTACATGCAAACTAAAAATGAAAATCCTGAAAATCAGCACTACAGCTCTCAACTGTAGTATCGAGCTGAGGCAGCGCCCCTTTCAGCTGAAATTCTTTATTATATTATTATTATATATTATACTACAGACAGAGGAACTTTGTAATTTAAGTAGGTATCTTTAAGTAGTTTGTAAGCTCTGTTAGTATTAGTTTGTAATTTCTTCTTTTTTTTAATTTGTATTTTTTAGCTGAATAAAGGATTTTATTATTATTATTATTTTATTATAAAAACAAGTCCTTAATTAACATAGGTAACAAGTACCTGCATATTTGTCAGATACACCTACTATTTAAATTCCATTTTAGTATGAAGTTATCAAACTAAAGTACTGACTTTACTTTGGTATTGAAATAAGCTTTAAATTAAAAATACTAGTTATAAGGTATTGTTTTCGTTGTCAAATATTTAATAATTGAATTAAAATTTAAGTATTTGGAGTATATTAGAGTTTTCTCAAATGCATATACCTAGTTGTTTAGGGCATACTAACACACTCTTACTTATTAAATCACCTGTCTATTTATTACCTGTCTATTTTGTTCAGGCTAATATTTCGAACGGTTGAAACAATTTTGATGGTACTTTCAGTGGGAGATAGAAAAGCTTATTGCGCAACATTTAACAATTTTTTTCATCCCACAAAATCCATGATTTGCGCGTAATTTCGAATTATACGAACGGGCGCCACGTTTTTTTTTATAAAAGAACAATACCTCTCTTAAGTATGACATACCTACCTAATATTCTTTCTATTACTATTTATCTTTGATGAAAAGTTTGAAGTTATTGAAGGAAACGTATCAACATCGCAGCGCGTCGTGTCGCTTATTTCCATCCAGCGGGGAGTAAGATTTACGAGCACTTAGCCGCTCACCGATTCGGCACATTCAGTCTCCGCAAACATTACCGACGATCTTCGGGCTTGTTGTTTTGCTCAATCCAATCGATTGTTTCTTGGAGGCATGGATCTTGTGGAAAATTTGGCAGTCTATTGTTAATAGACTATAAGCCCTTGAACAAAAATTACATGTGATTTTAACCAACATGAATAACGCTTAGAAGGCTGTCAGAAAATAACTCTGAGCACTATGCCGTCATTTCTGAGCGGTACAGGTGAGTACGTTTACAGTTATTTTCTGATATAGTAACAGCCTTCTAAGCGTTATTCACGTTGGTTCATTTCACAGGTAGTTTTTGTTCAAGGGTTTGTAGTCTATGAGTAGGTACATGATTGACTTTTATCAATCACCAATGACCAATATTCGTATTCCCCTCCAACTAGTCGGGAAAGATTGTATTAGGAGTGGGTACGTCAATAGACCAACGGGGCGGGGATCGAACCACTACCCCTCGGTTATGAGTCCGACGGCTCTTACCGTTGAGCTATTGAGGCTATTTTCATTTATTTAATTATTATTTATTTAATGAATCCCAGTGGATATGACCTCTGCCTCCGATTCCGGAGGGTGTGGGTTCCAATTCGGTAGGGCACCTGCAACTTTTCAGTTGTGTGCATTTTAAGAAATTAAATATCACGTGTCTCAATCGGTGAAGGAAAACATCGTGAGGAAACCTGCATACCAGAGAATTATCTTAATTCTCTGCGTGTGTGAAGTCTGCCAATCCGCATTGGGCCAGCGTGGTAGACTATTGGCCTTATCTCATTCTGAGAGGAGACTCGAGCTCAGCAGTGAGCCGAATATGGGTTTATGACGACGAATCAATCCTGTTACAATAAAATGATGAATTTTAGTATTCTCATTCGCACGAGAGCCTTTTTAACGGACGTCAAAGAAGCGTTTAAATACAACAAAAACATTCCCGAGTAGATCCAAGTTAACACAGCGTTTTTAAAATAAGACGTTATTTTTCGAGGTGTGTTGCATTTTCAATTTTTGGCGTTGGAAATAGACCTTTATTTACTTTCATACTATATTTGAACGCTTTTTTAACGCCCGTTAAAAAACTCTCGTGCGAATGAGGGCTTAGAGCGGCATTTGTTAGGATAGCATGACTTGTGCAATGTTGCTATTATTAAAGATGACTGTATTTAGGTACCATCTGGTAAGGCATCAAGCTTGATCCGTCAATAATTAAAAAAAAAACAACAAATTAAATCAATGCATACAGGTTGTATCATACAGTTCTAAGCATACTTGGAATTTAATTTTTATTATCAAGATTTTCCTTTTTCATCACAACCTTCCACTACCTATGGTATTTTTCTAAGCAAACCAAAATGTAAAACAATTTTATAGAGTTCTAATCCAGCGGTCGATCTATCTTACATTATTTAAGGTAAGTACTCACCGTAGAGTAGGTCCTATCGACATTCCACGCGCTATTTAAGGGCGTTAAGCAGGAAAATTATTTCGGGTAGCTGGTAGTAGGTAAACTAAACACTAAAACGCTCGGTATGCAAACAACTACGCATGCGAGAGGAACTATATATTTTAATAGTTTCACAATTGGTAGCTTGTTGTCCGTCCTCATATATCTGTTAAACAATGAAGTCTGTTTGTTTTAATAGGAAGAGTCCCTTCTGTTTTATGTAGCTGCATGGGAGAAACAATCTTGGACACCTCCAAATAGAGCTTAAAATCGCCTGAGTGGTTAGTGATTTTGATGTTTTATAAAGTAGGAAGGTATCTATAACTAAGGCTTGAGACTTGTGTGAGTTATATGTCCTGATTTTTGAAAAACATTGATTAGTTCGTTTGTGTTTTAATCTACCTATTATCTAGGCTATCTAGTTGTGTTTTAGTTACCTATAGGAAAATAATCTATTTACTTGAATACAACACGATTGTTTTAATAGGTAACCATTTTTTTTATTTTATACGTTGGATCTCAATCTAAAACAAAATGCAAAAGATAAACTTAGGTAGGCATTTCCTGAAAATATATATACATTAAGAACAGTGTGTAAGTCTCTAAAGAAATTATGTTTATATATATATCTATGGGTATAGATATCATATCATATGGCGAAGTATGGAATTTTGACGAAAACAAGCCGTCCCAATAAAAAAGAAAATTTATACAGCGTGATACAACAATAAATATGCACGTATTATTGTTGTATCACGTATTTTAAAAGGTAACCCGGTGGGAATCGGTTTGCTTGGATTCTTCGCCGCTGATAGATACCTATACCTATAAACATAATGAAAGAAAAACTTACAAGTAGGCAAAACTTTTTGCTCTCTTTGAATTCATACTTTTGATAATTAGGTTAGAGTACCTACATTAAATAGATTATTTTCATTGTCAGACCATAGGTGCAAGTAGGTAAGAATCTATTTATCTTTATAACTGTGTAGAGCCAAGTTTTGTTATTTAGCCCGGTACTCGCTTTATAGGCACAATCTAATATAATCCGGGCCTTCATTTAGAGAAGGTGCGGCCCGGCTTAGCCTGTCCTCGAGTTATCCCGGCAATTTAATAAATACCCGCCCAAAACAGTTCTGCAACTCGTCGGGATCCGGCGAAATTACATGCTTACATACGCAGAGCGTAAAACGTGTGGGTATCCTTTTGTGAAACAGGCTTCATTCGGGAACATTTAAATTTATTGCTTCTAAATTGGATTAAGTTTAATTGTTTAGGTATTTATTTCTCTTTGGTAACCTACCTATGTATTTTAAAATCATCATCATAATTAACTCATAGCTCACTTTTGGGCACCAGTCCTCTCTTAAAATAATAATAAGCACACTTACCTACACATTTTTAGAATATAAGTTAGGATTTAAATGAGCCTTCATTAAACATTTTCTCTGTTAGGTAGGTACTTTATTTTTCTGAAACATTATAAAATGATAGCGACGTGAATATGAGAATAAGTATTCGATATATTAGACAAAATCAAGTAGGTATATAATGTTACCTCAATATTTTCTCGGCGATTGATTTATAAAACTTGGTAAGTACATGTCAACAGTTTGCTAGAAAAAGTGGGGGCAGGTAGTAGTAAGGTAACCAATATAAATACATACATACCTATCATACGAAGCAAGTTACGACTACGGAACCATTTAAACCTAACTTTATATCTACTCGTAGTTTCGTCAGTGACGAACCGTCACACTTTGAGTCATACATATTTAAATATGCATATTATTCAAGTCAACGTTCTCTCGCGTAAAAAAAGTTTTCCCAAAAAAATCTAAAAGGACAAATATCTCGCTCAGCGTGGCCCAATTTCGCCAAGTAATTCATTCATATTCATACCCCCTTTCACCCTTTGTTCCTTGTTACGCAACCACGTCCTATTGTCCCTTTGTACCCCTTCTTCTTTTGTTAATTTTTATTTCGCTATCTCAGCTTATTGTTATTCAAATAAGTAATTTAGAAATTTGAGCGTCAAGACAAATTGTTTGAAGATTCGACCGACAACAGTGTCCCTTAAGTTTAATATTTGCATTTTGAAATTGTCTTCGTAGACCCAATTAAAATACCTATCATTATCAGCCGATTGACGTCCACTGCTGGACATAGGTCTCTTTCATGGACCTCCAAGTACAATGATCTCCCTATGATGAGCCGTCAACATCCAGCGGCTCTCTGCAACCCGCATGATTTCTTCGGTCCACCTAGTGGTCGACCAACACTCCGCATAAAACCAAAAAATCCCTATATAATATACATACTAATAAAATTTTAAAGTTAAGAGATAAATGGAAAAATAATCTAAACCCTCTTACCTAATGCAATTGTTATAAGGTATGATTGCATTTGAAGGCCTAATCTATTTATTTATTCACTAGTCTTCATTACACAGTCACCTATTAACACCCCAATACTTATTTTTTTCTAACATAACATGCTTTACATGCATTGTATACCTAAGGAAAACACGATGCCTTGCCAGGCAGGGCATTGGTAGGTATATAAATTAAGATTGAAAATAAAAAGAAATAATATTGTGAGTAGGCTGCGGTAGATTTTCTATCAAAGTAAATATTATGATAATCTAAAACACTCTGCACAGAAAATAGAATATTTGCCAGTAAAGGAGAGGCTTTATCAGCTAGGACGGTATGAACTCGAGATATCAAGCCGAGTGAGTCCTGCAGAAAATGGCTTATTTGCATTTGAATGATAATAACTTGGACCCGACCGAGAACTGGTTTTTACACTTGCTGCATCAGATTAGGGCACTTTGAGTTTAATTGGAGTTTCAAGTGGCGTGCAATGAAACCTTACATGGACATTTTTATCAAATTGTTTTAAGTGCGTCTGGTTTCTCACGGTGCTGTATTTTTATAAACCATTTTTAGGTACTATAGTAGATATATTTACTTTATACCTAGTAGTAACCTTGGCTGAGTTTGTTGTGGCTCGGACCAAGGCGCGTTTGGAACCCTCGTAACTTTAATTTTAAGTTTTCGAATGATTATTAACACCATTGTCTTAAGTTTAATATTATTACCTGACGTTTCGAAAGAGCTTGTAAACTAAGCCTATTTGAAATAAATGAATTTTGACTTTGACTTTGACTATAGTACCTAAATATACTGAAATAACTGAAACAATTAATTCTTAACAGTTCAGTTATTACCTAGTAGGTATGTACCTACTTTAGTATCATCATCATCATCATATTTAAATAACCTATTACAGAGCCAAGTCTCCTCTCCAGGAGTCCCACTATGTTGGAATGACGGGATTAGGATGTTAACATTTGACATTGTAAATATTTACAGATGCTAATGATAATAACCTGGACTGAATGTGCTCTCCGAGATACGAAAGTATATAACACCACTTACTTACTACTTTTTTAAAGACATTGTCTCTAAATAAATATTTGCTTATATTTCATAGCCCTGTCATGAATTTGAACACTGGTGTTTATTGATCCAAAACCACACCCCCATACAATAACCACTGGACCTACATGGGCATTTAATTTTAGCATAGTCCATACTTTAGTTCATTTATCGTGTATCTGCGAAGCAGGCGTACCTACTTTGCACCTACCTAGGTACATATACTTTGTAGGTAAACTTCTATTTTTCATGTAGGTAACGATGTATATACGAGTTTATATGCCGAGCTGAGATTTGAAGAATCATGGCGTCAAGCCTCACAAACTTCATGAATCCCAATGTCCCGGAAAATATAACAAGGCGATTTATATTCGGGGGTGGTTCGGGCCGCGCTCGTTTTTCTATCAGCAATCTGGCGAGATGTGTGCTCCGTAAAATATATCAAGGTAACCTTTATTAGGTACTTACTTGAAATATTTCTACAAGTTATTTGAATAGTTATAGTACAGTAACTACGTCAGTGGGATTAGGACAAAATTATGTGAAAGAAAATGTAAATTAGTCTATAAGAAGGTATACGTAAGTAGGTAGTTGCTTGTTTATTTTTATTTACATTACATACTTACCTATGTACTTACCTACTTAATAATGAATTTTCAAGTTTTGATGACTTCCTATACTTTAATGAAATGGAAACAGCGTTATGTTTGTGTGTTTGAGATGTTTTTGGAATGACAAAGAGATGAAATGTTAAATTGATCTCAGTTCAGTATTAATAGATACGGCGTAATATTACTAAATCCAGTCACGAAAAACAGTTGCATCCTGCTGAAAACAAGCACCGAATCACAAACAAAGGGGTGGCGTTGAAATAATTTCTAATAAGAAACCACCGCCCCGAGACAAAAGGTTTCTGTTAAGGGACGCGTTATTTTTATACGAGACGGTCACTGAATAACAATATGGGGATTTCTTCGTATAAATATCTTAATAAAAACCCGGGGAATATACAATCATATTCTGATCATGCGTCCACTTGCTTCCTTTTCACTGAGCGTCAACTAAATGATTTTGGTCCTTTTGATTTATGCTCATTTAGTATTCGATGATTTATATTTATTTTAAAGGATGTTCTTTGTTACTCGATGTCTAATTTGCCTGTAAATGTACCCAGTGCTTCGTTTGGTTGTGAGAAAAATAAGCTACTTAAAGGAGCTTGCAAATTATTACTTGCTAACTAGTGCAGCATACGTAACACAGATGCTGTATACTTAGTAATGGTGCAGCTTACTTCGGATGAAACAACATCATGTTACATAAGGAGTTTGTATACCTACTACATGGTGCCAGTTACAACTATATTAATGGTTCGCTTTTTTTTTTGCCCTTGACTACAATCTCACCTGATGGTAAGTGATGATGCAGTCTAAGATGGAAGCGGGCTAACTTGTTAGGAGGCGGATGAAAATCCACACCCATTTCGGTTTCTACACGGCATCGTACCGGAACGCTAAATCGCTTGGCGGTACGTCTTTGCCGGTAGGGTGGTAACTAGCCACGGCCGAAACCTCCCACCAACCAGACCTGGACAAATTAAGAAAATCTCAATCTGCCCAGCCGAGGATCGAACCCAGGACCTCCGTCTTGTAAATCCAACGCGCATACCACTGCGCCACGGAGGCCGTCAAAAGCTTTGTTGATTACTCGTAAGTATGGCGGTCCAGGATTTTTTTTCTCAGTGTTACTCTCCCCCCGCCGGATCTTTTTATATTTCCCTACATTTGTGCATTCACTTCAAAGTTAATTAGACTTTATAGAGCGTTCCTTCCCAATTCCGTTTTACTCTCGTCTGACGCACGCCAAGACTTATTCATTGGAGGGAGGCGCAGTGCGCGGGTATGGGAGGGGAGGCCTTGCCCGAAATAGCAAATAAATGAGACGAAAATGTAAATGTTGCGCTTCAAAGATGAAAAGCGCGCCGCTCGCTGGGCTTGTTAAGCTCATCGCAAATGTACCAGAATTAGGAGTGGAGCTAAAATAATTTTCAGCCCAGATGTAACAGAAACTGGCTTATTATTTACGTAATATCTATATCTACAAACTGTATAACGTTTATTTAAAACCTTGTTAATAAACTGTACAAGACATCCCTAACGGCTCTACTGCTTTTTTATTTACATCTTTGACAGCATTACTTAACTCATGTAGGTACTGACCTAACCAATTATTTTGAAAATTTACCTTAACCTATTAAGTTATAATTTAAATGCTGCTGCCTAGGTTAACATACATCTACAGTAATATTATAAAGCAGATAGATTTCTATTTTTTTATGTAACGACCAAACAAACAACTGGACTGATTTGAAAAAGTCTTTCCCTATGGAAAGCTACATTATCAGGGTATAGTTACCGTATTTCCACGGGAATGGTAGATAACTCTACTACTGAAACCGCAAGGTTCTGCTAGTAACGCCTGCGTGGAATTCAGCTTTTCGCAAATCCCGCGGGAACCATGGATTTTTCCGGGAAAAGTTGCCTACATGTTAATCCAGGATATTATCTATCTTCAATTTAAATTTCAGCCAATTCGGTCCAGTACCTAGTTGCGGCGTTAAAGAGTAACATACATCCAAACAAACATTCATACAAACTTTCGAGTTTATAATATTAGTAGGATTAGTATTTGTACAATAAATAGGGAAAGTTCCCCAAGCTATAACATAAAGTTATTCTATAAGAATGTCCGGCTCTGTATAGGTAGGTACACGCCAGTCGTCTCTGTTCCAGGAAGTTAAGTTTGTTATGGGGAACACGTCTCTAGCCAAAACAATGGAATCCATAACCCGACTAAATGAGCTGACGACGACGGCATCAAATTGCTGCGAGTTCTGACTAAATTAATAGGTACCTTTAGCCTAACATAGAAGTAAAAAGTGATTAGATATACATATAAACATAACACTGACTGATATAGAATTCTATTGGTAATATACACAGGTAGAAAGATATATTGTCTCTTACATGATAACTGATAATATAAAATGTATACATTTAGGAGTCTAGAAGAACAACATACCTACCTACCGACCAATCAGTAAAGAAGAGACCGCAAATCTACTGTTTATTAATACTCTAAATCTCATAGATTCAAAGCTTTGTTTTTAATTAATAAAATACGAGTATGTAACCGACCTTTAGGTAGGAACTTAGAAAAAAGTTCTTGGGCATTATAAACCTTAATTATTTGATTCTGAATGATTTCTCATTCCTTCATGCAAATTTTTAGGTATGGAAAATTATTTATCTACAACAATAATAATTTCGAATAAGTAGATAAAATCCACCCAAAACTAAATGTCTCATGTCCTACGTATCTATATGAGTACAAAATCACTGCAGAGTTAATCTCGTTATGTGGGTAGGTATATATTTAGTAGTTTCATCACGACGCTCGCAAAAGTTAATAAAGTCACTGCACAATATCTGCGAGTCAGCCAACGTATATTTTCCCGAATAAGTCCGCTTAATAAAAGTCGTGACATATGTCCGTGTGTTGGCTGCGGTCCCCCGCTTATCTCATATTGCATTGGCAATAACCGATTCGGATAAACAGGTTTCATAATGCAATTCAATTGTATTGAGGAAATTGTTTTAGCGAACCACAAATTTTGAAATAAAGTTTTGATTTAAAAATATTTTCTTTTTGTTTTGAAATAGTTCTGTAATATCTGGTTGAAATAGTGTTATAGTTTTTATATTGGGATGAATGAATAACACGTTCAGTTATCATTATTAGAATACGTTTAAAATACTAATAAATAAAAAGACATACAATTTTAGCAGACTCAGAAAAGATTACTAAAATAAGAAAACTAATGTCGAACAAAGGTTATGATTCACAACATTTGTCAGGACAACTTAATTAACAAATCAAACTGTAACCAAAATAAGATTCTAGAATGATACAGTGAATATGTGATACCTTAAGTGAAGTCACGCACTTGTGAACGATGTGTGTAGTGTTAAAGGCGCCTTTGACAGTATGCGAGCACACTGAAGCTGCCCGTACCGCAAGTCGTTGCAACGCGGCGATAACACAATTTTTAAAAAACATTTGAACTTTTTCACAATTACAAGTTAAGTAAGACAATTAGGCATTCAGATATAAAAACAACAGTTTAATCCTACATTACGTCGGCATTTAAATAGATACAACTTTCATTAGTTGCTATATTTATACAACAGGTATGTTTGTAGTTAATAAGTACGTTATATAATATCAGCCCAAGGTAGATACATAAGCCACCGACAAATTTACATCGCGACCTCGCTATAAAGCGGACATAAAGTCGCGAAACAAAGAGATGCATTTATCTCCGCCTTTCTAAATACGATCTCCAGTTGGTATCATAAACTGAATCGCGATGCACTTTTGTACTGGGATAATTGGAATGCAAATAACCTACTTACCTAAATGAATATATAGGGGCGATATGTAGGAGCATAATCATAGACTTTACATCACATTATAATAAGTAAAAATAACTTTTATTTTGTCTCATCATCATCATATCAGCCGATAGACGTCCGCTGCAGCTAGTCTATTCTGTAACGATATTTTTATAACTCGCAAGTACGAGTTTCGAATTCACCTCTATCTCTCTCTGTTTAACACGATACTATAGAATGAGAAAGATAGCGATGAATCAGAAACTCACGTTTGCGAGTTATACAAAACATCGTTAGAGAATAGCCGTGCTGGACACAGGGCTTTTCGATCGATCGAATTTATCACGCAGTGATACTTAGAGCATAGCCGCCCGCTGTGTAACCGCATAAATCCAACTCTTTTAATATGCTTGAAAATATTAAACTATAGGACTATTTCCGAAGTCTGCGATTTTTTTTATACTCTACAAGTTAGCCCTTGACTACAATCTCGTGATGCAATCTAAGATGGAAGCGGGCTAACTTGTTAGGAGTAGGAAGTCCACACTCCTTTCTATTTCTACACGAAAAAAACCTCAATCGACCCAGCGGGGAATCGAACCCAGGACCTCCGTCTTGTAAATCCACCGCGCATACCACTGTGCCACGGAGGCCGTTAAGTTTACCTACAACTTCTTTTTTTCAACTTCTGTTCTAATTTCTAAACTCCAAAAAATAATTTACTTTTCAAAAAAGCTAACCAACCAACAAATGTGTAAGGATTTATCTTAATCAAACGACTCCATTTACCCCGTGTCATAACGCTATCAAAAAAGCACATCGCTGCATCGTAAAGTGCCTCCACGAGATCCTTGATACTGTACTTCTCAGAAAAGTGCACTACCTTTTTTGCATCGTGCATACTTCCTTACACATAACATAACATGGCCATTACATACTGTAATTACTGAAATAACGATTCCTTTTGTTGTTTTTTTGGTCATGCACTTAACATACAAAATATATGACGTAATCTTCACGTAGGTCTTCCACTGTAAAGATTATCAGCTTTATACAACCTCATAAATAAAGAAGTACACGTATACCTAAAGGTGTTAATAAATTTAAAATTTATTAATTTCAGTTTTGAGTTTGCAACATTAAGTAGGTACTTTATTAAGTATTTTTTTAGATATAATGGAAAATAACAAAAAACTGTTTTCTTAATATTAAACAAACAAAATTTAAAAAGGTATTTACTAAACTTGTTAAGTTTGTTAAATATTTTGGTAATTAGAGTAAAGTGTTGTTTGATTAAATACAACAGAATAAATACCCTCTCGCTTTGATTACATACTAACATAAATGTATCATAAAATTGTATTATGTAATGAATAATCAGGTATACAAGTTGTTTGCGAAAGCGAAATCAATTCGGCAAATACGGAGGCTCTTCTCTTGCATTTCGAACCCCGTAAATATTTTATGGCCCAGGAAAAAATACACGAACAAATTACGGAAAAATATTGGGAACATTTTTCAATCCTATTCCTTAAGTGGAACAAACCATAAAAATAAATTTAGCGCTTGTGGGCATTTATAGCTGAGATTTCTAGAGCTTTCATGGAGGGGGGCACGCCGTTTCCCTTCTTGCTAATGGAGGCTTCAAGGATGGGAAAGGAAAACCGTTTTATTACTTTTTATTGTAAAGAATATTGAAGGTTTATAATTTTGTTCAAAGATTTTTTCATTATTTTTACACTTATTAAACTTGTAGTTTTAGCTATAGACTTAAGTACTTGTTTCATTATTTATCTGGTAAATTGTAGACCGTGTCAGTTAAGAACATTGCTAAAAACTTCATTTAAAACTAGCTGACGCCGCGTGGTTTCACCCGCGTGGTTCCCGTTCCCGTAGGAATACGGGAATATTGTATAATTTATAGCATTCCTCGATAAATGGGCTATCTATCACTGAAAGAATTTTCCAAATCGGACCAGTAGTTCCTAAGATTAGCGCGTTCAATCAAACTAACAAACGAACAAACTCTTCAGCTTTGTAATATTAGTATAGATTTTCAAAACATCGATTCTGTACTTCTATTCTAGGTAGGTAGGTATACCTAAATTTACCACACACACACCCACAAACTTTACTTTTTGTACTTCTAAGGTAGATGTTAAAAGGTATCATGTCTATCGTGCTGGAATAAGAAATACGATTGTTGTTCAGACCTTCGAAAATTGTTACTTATAGAAATATTACTGTCAGTTCTCAAGGTTCCTGCCACCAAGAGTCAGGACAAAATTAAATTGTTTTAGTGCTCTAAATAAAAATTTTGGGGGTCAGAGTCACTCGCGTCCGTAGGTAATACCGAAGTTTGGTTCCAACCCTTGATACCCTACACGTGACCCCTGGGTGGTGCTAAATGAGTGACATTTCATGAGGTGGTAGACTTCGGTCGTGGCTTGAAAAACCACCCTGCGATCAAAGCCGCGTCGCCAAATGACTGATTATGGCAGGTAACTGTTACGATTAGTCGTGTTCCGGCGCGTTGGTCGCAAAAGCCGTCATAAGGAATTGGGTCTGTACAGTAGCTCTGCTTTCTGTGACAGAACCTGATCTGTGGAATAGATGCACCGGAAGTCTCGATTTGGAGGGTAGCGGGATCCGAAGCACGGTTCTCCGCTGGCCGACCGCAGTTAGTAGGGGGCCCAATTGTAGGTTAGCCACCTACGAAAGGCTGCCCCGCCAACTAGCGAAAAATCCTGGAATGGCTTCCATCGTGCCGGTTGGCGTCCGGAGAGAGGGTCCGATGGCGATTTCCAGGGGGGTTCGGGCGTCCCCGCAGTCTCCATTCGAGCCTTTCATTAGTGTATCTTTTTTATCAGATTGTGGAGTCTATGATTGCAGAGCCTCGTACAACTTCCACTTCCTTTACCCTATTCACTTGATAATTATGCAGCACAAGAAAAAGAAGAGTAAATTTGTTCAGCGGTTGCACCCCCTCTCTCTCAAAGTGCATCTCACTAATATAAGGGGATTGCACTCCAATCTCGTTGCAGTCCATCATCATCTTGAGACTGAGAGGCCGAATTTATTCTTCTTGACGGAGACGCAAATCAGTAGTCCAGCAGATGCAGCGTACCTGCATTACCCGGGATATGCGTTGGAGCACAATTTTAAATCTCACGCTGGGGTGTGCTTGTTTGCTCGTAATGACATCTGTTGCCGACGTCTCCGTAACTTGGAGGTGCCCAACTTCTCCATCTTGTGGTGCTTATTGGATATGGGCATGGAGCAGATCGTGTATGCTTGCATCTATAGGTCGCATACCGGTGATCAGGAGACAACTCGGATGTTTCAATATCTTACCCAGACGGCTGACATTGCCCTGCGTCGGTATCCTGCTGCTCAAATAGTATTTCTGGGGGACTTTAATGCCCATCACCAAGACTGGCTGTTCCCATACCAGACTACAGACCACGCTGGAAGAGAGGCTCTTAAATTCTCCTTGTCATTAGGTCTCTCTCAGCTAGTCCATGAAGCGACGCGGATACCTGACATTGAAGGTCACACACCTAATTGTCTGGACCTTCTGCTGACTTCCGACCCAGACCAGATTACAGTGTCAGTTGCCGCACCCCTTGGCACATCCGATCACTGTGTGGTCAAGTCGGTTTCGATGTATTACCCTCCAAAGTCTGGCTCTGCCGGTACTAGGCGGGTATGGCGGTTTAAGTCGGCAGACTGGGATGAGATGCGGCACTTCTTTGCATCTTACCCATGGCGGCAGATATGCTTCTCTTCTAATGATCCGTCGAGCTGCGAACAAGCTATATCAAAGGTGATACGTCAGGGTATGGAATTTTTTATTCCATACGCTGGCATATCTCTGGATGGCAAGGTTCCTCGGTGGTATAACTCTGCTTGCGCTGATGCTGAAATCCTTAAAAACTCAGCGTTTGCAGCGTGGGCTGAAGCCCGTACCACTAAAGCTCCGGATATCTCTGCAAAGAAGAGAGCATTCAACTTAGCTGCCAAGTCCTACAAGAAGGTTCTAAAGAAGGCTCGTTTCAACCGTACCAACCGCATTGGGGCCAAATTAGCATCTTATCCACGGGGTAGTAAAGCTTTTTGGTCTCTCGCGAAATCGGTTGAAACCAACTTCTGTCGTCCTTCGCTTCCACCCTTGCTGAAACCGGATGGATCGCTGGCTTTCACCTCAAAAGACAAGGCTAACATCTTAGCGACTCTTTTTGCGGAAAATTCACAGCTCAATGCTGGGAGCACCTCCCCTCCAAACCTTCCATCATGCGACACTGTTATGCCAGAGATTCGCATACGCCAATGTGAGGTTTTGAAGGTGCTCCGCAGCTTGGATGTGAATAAGGCCAGTGGTCCTGATGGAATACCAGCAATTTTATTGAAAACATGTGCCCCTGAGTTGTCTCCTGTTTTAACTCGCCTGTTCCGTCTCTCCCTTAAGTCTGCTCAGGTTCCGAAGGCTTGGAAGGTTGCTAATGTACAACCTGTACCAAAAAAGGGAAGCCGTGCCGACCCGGCTAATTACAGACCTATTGCAATCACTTCCATACTTTGTAAAAGTATGGAACGTGTATTGAACAACAGGCTCCTGGCATACCTCGAGCAAAATGATCTCCTTTCGGACCATCAGTACGGTTTTCGTCGCAACCGTTCGACAGGTGATCTTCTAGTGTATGCCACTTACATCTGGGGTGAAGCCATCGAGAAGCATGGTGAAGCGCTCGCTGTTTCACTAGACGTCTCGAAGGCTTTTGACCGGGTCTGGCATGATGGCCTTTTAAGTAAACTTCCTGCCTACGGGATTCCCTCTAGCCTATGTCGCTGGATATCAGATTTCCTGAGCGAACGATCATTTCGAGTTGTCGTAGACGGCAGCTCGTCTGATCCAATGGCAATCAATGCCGGAGTTCCTCAGGGATCAGTTCTCTCCGCTACACTCTTCCTGCTGCACATAAACGACCTGCTCAAGCCAGGTTTATTTGGGTATGCCGACGACAGCACTGTAACGGATAGATATATGTCCAGTCCTCGCGCTAGTGGGGCTGAGACCCTTGAGCAAAGAGAGACATTGGTAGAACGTGTCAATTTGACCTTAAACAAGGTGTCGGACTGGGGAGACGCCAATCTAGTCAAATTTAATGCTACCAAAACACAGGCGTGTTTATTCACTGCGAAAAGGAGTCCATTCCAGTTTACTCCTACTTTCCGGAATACACCTGTTCCGATCACCGACAGTATTGAGCTTCTAGGTATTACAATATCGTCCAAGCTCAACTTTGGAGAATGCATTGAGTCCAAAGCAGTAACAGCTGGTAAGAAGCTCGGTATCCTAAATAAGGTGAAGCGCTACTTCACGCCGGAACAACTTCTTACTCTTTACCAAGCTCAGGTTCGTTCGTGCATGGAGTACTGCTCCCATTTATGGGATGGATCGGCCAAATACCAGCTTGCTGCTCTGGACTCGGTGGATCGCCGAGCTAGAAGGCTCATCGGTAACGAGGCGCTAACTAATGCGAAATTGCAATCATTAGAGCATCGCCGAAAAGTTGCCTGTCTGTCGGTGTTCTACAGGATTTATTTCGGAGAGTGCGCTCAGGAACTTTTCGATCTAGTTCCCTCTTCACCTTTTTACCACAGAACTGCCAGGCATCGCAGAGGTCTGCATCCATACGTAGTTGATGTCCCCTGGACTCGTACGAAGCGTTTTGGTTCTTCGTTCCTGATCCGCACTGCGAAATTATGGAATGCCCTTCCAGCTTCAGTTTTCCCTACCACCTACAACATGGGTGTATTCAAGTTAAGAGTGAATAGGCATTTTCTAGGCAAGCGCGTTCCACCTTAGGCTGCATCATCGCTTACTGTCAAGCATGATTGCTGCCAAGCGCTAGCCTATATAACGTAAAAAAAAAAAAAACCGAGGTGTCGACAAAATTATCAGATGAACCACCGCCGCTTGACAGTTCGTAAAATTTATAACACCTACCGAATTAAATTGAGTGCAGACGAAGATTGCTCTCACCTTTGAAGGAGGAAGGACGCCCCTTTTTTATCAGTTTTTTTAATTAATCCCAAAATGTATTTATATTTTGGTAAAAGTAAAAATAATACGATATATTTTAATCATTTTCAAACTAGAGGACGTCCGCGACTTTGTCCTCGTTAAATTTTCTTATCTATTTCCAAATAAAATCTATTTCCATTCATATATTTCAACCAAATCGGTTCAGTAGTTGCGGCGTTAAAGAGTAACAAACATTCATACAAACATCCATAAAAACTTTCGCGTTTATATATATTAAGATACTCTCTAAGTAGGTGCTAGAGCAATAGGGAACTTTTAATCCCGGAAAAATCTATGATTTCTGCGGGATTAATGAAAACATAAAATAACGCGAACGGAGTCGCGAGCGTATCTATTTTTTATTTATTTATTTACTTAAGAAATTAATGACAAAGATTTTTCTTCTTTGTGCTCGTAAGCACACTTGTCGGCTTTTCTGAGTAATGAGTCAATGCTTTTCTAAGTAGGTACTTATATAAAACTATTTTTTTAAATATTTTACACGCTAATAATCAATGAACTTCCTAATAGCTTGATTCTTTACTGTTGTTATAAATGTTTTTGTACCATTTTATGAACTTTCATGCATTACAATGTAGGAACAACGAAAATACTGTCTAGTTTAATGATTTCTTAATAACTCCGACCGTTTAAAATTACTTATGCCTTGCTTTTTCCTGTATAATTTTACTGCCGAGAGTCCAATAAGAAAATGGACTACAGAATCGTATATTCAAAGGAATTATTATACTTGGTGGTAGTAAAATCGAACTTGTTATGATCATTTGCCTATTTAATTTACTACGGATAAGTAGGTAACTTACAATGTAAAGCGATGTATGTACGCGTGAAAATAAGCCACGTAGGGTGAATTAATATTGTGTAGCTTAACATTTAGTATTACACCGGCTTCTAGCTGTACATGGGACTTTCCAATAATTGTCTTGTTTAGTGAAAATAATATTTATTACTTATTTACGAGTAGTCACATAGTAGGTACCTATATGTTGACACAAAAGAGTAATATAAAAAAAATTCCAAAAGTTCCTGTTTGTGAAAATCTATGTAATATAATAAAAGCGAAAGGTCACGCATAACGAAATATTTATTATTTAACCGCTTAACGTACAAAGATGATGCAAGGATGTAGGTATTCAAGGAGTAGTTCATAGTTAATAGACCTCCATTAAGAAGGATTTTTCGACAGGGCCGGATTAAGGAGGTTTAAGGGCGGATGAAGTAGTGGACGTCTGTTAGTAATACCGTTAACCTGTTTAACTATGTATAAAGTAGGTATACCTATATTGACATGAAATATACAAGTATTCTACAATATATTTGTTTAATTAAAGGTACAATGAATAAGTTGATTTTCATAGTAGGTTACTGTTTTTTTATATTATGAAGCTGATAAATATGTGTCGTGAATTACAAAGGTAATAGTAGAGATATTGCTCGTAGTAGGTACGACATTATAATATTTTTATATGTATAGGTACCTATTGATAGGTATTAGTTATTATAAACCGACATTTGACCTCATAACATGTGCTATAAAACATCTACCTTATTAACGTCTTGGAAACTTTTGAAAAATGTTTATTATCAAGTTTTCTTTGTTTACTGGTAAATATACAATCGTCGTCATCAACCCATATTCGGCTCACTGCTGAGCTCGAGTCTCCTCTCAGAATGAGAGGGGTTAGGCCTATAGTCCACCACGCTGGCCCAATGCGGATTGGCAGACTTCACACACGCAGAGAATGAAGATAATTCTCTTGTATGCAGGTTTCCTCACGATGTTTTCCTTCACCGATTGAGACACGTGATATTTAATTTCTTAAAATGCACACAACTGAAAAGTTGGAGGTGCATGCCCCGGACAGGATTCGAACCCACACCCTCCGGAATCGGAGGCAGAGGTCATATCCACTGGGCTATCACTGCTCTAATATGAAATATATATAAATATACAATATGTTTCTTCTTTTATTCAATGACAAGTTAGTCCTTGACTGCATCACACCTGATGCTAAGTGACGATGCAGTCTATCACACGTAGGTACAATGTAAAATATACGTATTAGACCAATAAATAGCTTGGCGGTGCGTCTTTTCCGGTAGGGCGATAGATACCGATATTAGATAGTAACCGAAAACCAGACCCTACTGGCCTATTCACTATTTCTTTATTATCAACCTATTAAAATAAACATCAAATCGATTGAGAAATGTCATCTACTCAAAGGTTTTTAAAAGAAATGTCGTCTCTAGCGCGTCAAAGTGAGGCGAACAAAAGCGGCTAATTATTGTCTTAATTTCATTAAGTTGCATATTAAACAACGCAAGTTATTTAAATAAATAGTACCTGAATATTGTATAAAATGTCAAGTTGTGTGTTCAGAAACTGTAAAATCTATATATACCAGTAGTGAAGGCTGAAATTTTGTAATAGGTAACCCGATTATGGGTTTTTTAGTCATGCGAACAGGCGTTTATTGTAAACATTGTAGAAATGCTGTGGTAATATTATATACCTATTTCGAGCGTATAAAATAAATTACAATAAGAAATATGTACGAGTATTAAGGATTTATGATTAACATATGAATGATATTCACCATTAGGCACCGGATGACATTTGTTACATAGAATATCAATTTCTTATATGTCAACTAACATACGTCAAAGTTAGTGAAATAGTCTGCAGATCTAACCCAATTTTAATATATTAGATCGAACCTCTATTATAGCTGAGACTTGGTCGCCAACTATGGGCCTTATTAGAAGGCTCAAAGTCACTCAGCGGGCTATAGAGCGAGCTATGCTTGGGGTTTCTCTGCGTGATCGAATCAGAAATGAAGAGATCCGCAGATGAACCAAAATGCACTGACATAGCTCAGCGAGTCGCGAAGCTGAAGTGGCAATGGGCAGGCAGAATAGTTCGCTGAGCCGATGGACGTTGAGGTCCCAAAGTGCTGGAATGGCGACCCCGCACCGGAAAGCGCAGTGTTAGTTAGTGAGGTCTTCAATATGTATAATAAATCAATATTTATATTTTTCCAGGCGTGTTGCGGGCAAGGGTAAGGCGCGGCGTCCCTCGCGACCGACCTTACTAACAGGTGAGGCGACGACGCCACACAGAACATGATACTAAGGTTTGAATATGAACTTTATTTTTACTTATTTAGAGTGCACTTTTGCGTAACTGCATGCCCAGCTTATTTACTGCAATTAACGCTTGACCTTTCGTACCGGTAGGTACAGCAAATGAGAGAACAGATGATTTACTCGAACCTTGCGGGTAATTATTTACTTCTTTATCAGTATTTTAAATGTTTAGTTATAGAATAAATATGTCGAATAGGCAGTAACTTGAAAATATTATAAGAATATACAATATTTCTAAAATTTATACTAATAAGTATTTTAAAGAGGAAAGATTTGATTGTATGTTTGCTTGTTTGTTTGCATTCAATAGGCGCTGAAAATATACTTACTGAACCGTGTGCCTAGTGGGAGTTTCATTATTTTCATACTGTTACTATCGCGTTGACGTAAACGCGAATTTATATATACACTATACGTATACTAGTATACTGATGTATACTGATGTTTGACACATTGACCTTTTTCAAGGTCAATGTGTCAAACATCAGTGTGGTGTTTGATGCTTCTGCTGCTTGAGTTTAGATCTTTTTTTTTATTCTTTACAAGTTAGCCCTTGACTATAAGATCTTGGTCTTGCCTTGCTCAGGTGGTTTAGGCATCGGAAGCTACAATTATAGCTTAGGCGCATGTGGCACAGTTTTAAAATAAACGTTTTTCTTACTTTCTTATTTTCATGTCGAATAAATAAAAAAGACAAGTGGATACCTAAAGTAAAACACGCATATAAAAACTTTGATTAAATATAAGTCTTACGTGTTTTTACACCACCTGGCATGTAGAGACGATAGACTATCGTAACTCGTAAAAATCTATTTATTTGCATGCGTTTGTCTGTGCGTGTCTATATATCACTGCGGGGGAACCACTGGTGCTGCTAAAATTATACGGGTTTTATAGCGTAAAAAGTTTTTCATTTTGATTTGTCTAACATTTGTCGTGTTCTCACGGTCACATTACGTACTTAGACAAAAGACTTAGTAGACTTGTAGACCTCTCTGGCCCAGCAGCAGTAAAAAAATATTTAAAGATGGTCGCCGTAGTTAGGTGCGAGGCTTTATGCATCCCGACGTGTCTCAGTCGAATTTCACGCAAGCGCATTTGCATTATTATTGCATGCCCTCAGGCCTTACGACACGTTGCCGATAGTGTTGCCAGGTGTACTGATATGCAAGGAACGACCCGATTTTTGGGTAATGTTGTATCCTTGATTATGACCGGGAACCGGGCCATCGAATAAACCGAAATTGGGGTCACAGTTCACTTGATATTTTAAATAGTTGTCAAACAGCATTGCACTGTATCATTCTGAAAGGTAACTATAAGCTTAGATATGTAGCTAAAAAGGACTTGTGACTCATTTTGAAGGATAGAAGGCAACAATAGGTACCTACTAGGAGTAATTTTAGAGGCAAAGCTCTGTTACAGGCAGTGATTTTCCAGTGGGAGCAGGTTGGCCGTCCGCTTGCTCCGTCAACTTTTCAAGTACCTATTACTTGAAAAGTAGTACTCGTACTATTTAAATAAGTAGAGGAAGTAAGAATGTACTGAAAAATCATATCTGCAAACTTTATTTGTTTGTTATAGCTTAACCAATGGTACAAATTAAATTTAAAAAGTAAGTAGGTACGGTACATCCAACAAAAAAAAATGATTTACAAAATCCATTTTGTATGTAGCTCCCTTAACAGTAGTAACAAAAATCCCGAGTATCCGAGTATATTTTAACCTACTATTCCGAAATTTGACAGAGAACCTGGCAACACTACTTCAAGTGCGCTCGTGTCATGGCAAATTTAAAATGCAGCATGCACCTATGCATTCATGCATTAATCTACACAATCACATTATAAGCGATCAACGTTACATTTACTGATTCGGAGGAGCTCTGTCTGAAAATAAAGAACTGTAACTACTAGGTACATAAACAGCCTATCCTATAATAATAATTAGCAGTAGGTATGTGATATAGATGCGAAGCTGAAGTGGCAATGGGCAGGCCACATAGTTCGAAGAGCCGATGGACGTTGGGGTCCCAAGGTGCTGGAATGGCGACCCCACACTTGAAAGCGCAGTGTTGGTCGGTGTAGGAAACTGCTGGATGCTGGCGGCTCGAGATCGTTATGCTTGGAGGTCCATGCAAGAGGCTTATGTCCAGCATCGGACGTCCATTGGCTGATGATGATGATGATGATGATGGGATATATAATTTTATGTAATCGGGAGCTTACATAAAGCAGCTACCTATTCACCTTATGCATGATGATTTGATATTTATAATTAGTTTTATAAATGTTATATGAGTGTATTGATAATAGTAGGTGTATCAAAATTTATATTTTGTGTGATGTTTAAATGTGTATTGTTGGAGTACCTTCTTATTATTTAATTAATTATAGTGTAAATCTTTAACATTAGGGTTAGGTATCCTTTTTACCTAACTAACAACTGCCCCATATCTAACCTAGTTGCAAAACATATCCTTTAAACTTCACAAATAAAAAATAAAGTACCTACCACAAGTAAAAAATGTCCATGGCTATGTAACGCCATATACATTTTTTACTTAAGACCAATATTTATAATCCGTTGAGGACATTACAAAGGGGTTATAATATATGCATGCTAAGTTGTTTAATATGAAAATATTGCAGTATTATAATACAATCGTTTGACTTCGCCGACTCGGCAAACTAATTCAATTTCTTAATTTATCGCTCTCCAAATTACACGCGTACGAATAAAAAGGTCAACAATGTTGCGATTAGTTTATTCACGGTGATATTTTAATTTCTTTATGACATTAGCATATTTAGAACATTAATAGGTACCTACCGGGGATCTTGGCTTAATTAATATGCAAATTTTGCATTACAATGAAGATATTACGACATTTAATGAAGTTGAAACATTTTTGTTTTTGTTTCGGGGAGCCGGTTGTAAGGGAAATCTACACCTTATTTACCGAGATATGTATTTATTTAGCAGATATTATTATTTACTAACTCGTAATACGTGTATTACGTTACCGATAAGACAAATTTAAAGATATTCCTATCGGGCGTCTTGAAAGTTGAAAGTTATTACGTAATTGAAGTTTGGCGATGGTGGTGAGGTTAAAGCTTGGTGCAGTCCTAAATATATTCTATATTTCTTTGTGCGCTTCATTCAGAACTTTTATTAGGTATATGTTGAAAATATTACTCTTTGTTATTAATCGATATACGCTTATTAGCATAAAATTTCAAGTCCTTCAAAACTAGAAAAGTATAGAAGCAAATTAGAGCTTAAGTGTTACTTACCTACTTGAAAGTTAAATTTAATTTTGACTTATCCCACATTTAAAATACTGAAACGTACGAATACATAGAAAATATGTCAAATATTGGAATTTATTTCACTGAAAAACAGTAAACCATAGGTAGATAATGCTTACCTAAGCTTAAAATCAGTGTCTCTTACGTATAGATCCGAGACGTATCTATAGAAAATCTTTTCAGCTGTATCCCTAAACGTTTTAGCAATTGTAATTCACTGATCAAACTTTATATCGGATGATCTATTCCGGGCGATCCGGCGAATCACAATGTGTGTCCTTGAAGATAAAATCAGGCATATATCGACGAATCGAATACTGAGTAACACAGACCACCGGCTGATGGGTAGTTAGTATGTAAAACGTGTGTGTTTTCCAAATTGTTCGAGTCAATGTTCCTATGGGAAAACATTCGCCTGTAACTCTTTGCTATTTATTTGTATCTTCATGTTAAGCTTGATGTAGTATAGATTACTATTAGTTTAATTAAAGTAAATAATATAATTTCTAATAGGTACATATATATACATATAAAATTATCATATCGCGGTGTTTGTTTCCAAACTCCTCCGAAATGGTTTGAACAATTTTTATCAAATTTTGTGTGCATTTTTGTTTTTTCATTTTATAAGGCAAAGCAAGTTTACCGGGTTAGTCAGTTTCATTTTATCTTTGATTATCTTTCTTAGTTGGTAGACCGTTACTCTTAAAAAATAATTATGAACTGTAAATTTGTGGCAGTTTTTCATTGAAATTTCTTTAGACGAGTAGGTAAAGTGTTACTAATTTAGTATAAGATTATTTATTATTAAGATTAAGATTATTTTATTACTAAACTATACATCTACTATAAATATTTTTAGGTATTAGTTTTAATTTTAATTTATTTTAATTTTGTAGTTGTAGTTGTATTGATATTTCCTTATATTTTATTTTTATAATAAGTTTAGCCTATTTATGTACCTACTTGATTAATAAAAGTTTACATCTACTTATATATAAACAATATAAGGTAAGTACTTACTACCTAACTAGGTATTTTTAGTGACCCAAAAATTCCTACATAATTGCGTAGTGTAAATATAAGCGTGTGGTACTATACTTGGTAGAATATTTGTATCCAAACAAAGGTTTGTTTCTATATCTTCGCCAACAAACTGTTGGGATTATTTAGGAGCAAAGTTTTATCGCATTCTCACCAGTTTGAGCGTCTCTTGTTTTGACAGAGACGTTGAAGCGTTGCTAAGTCGCAGTTGGAATTGCAAATGAATCGGCCGTTTACATCTCGTCGTAAACGCGGTGATATGATCCAGTCAGTTTCGCACCATTAAACTCTTGGACGTCCTCCCCCGATGTTGTTGTAAATATGTCCTATGTGACGCAAACACATAAGTACGACTCTTAATGCATTTTCATCTTCGGTATTTCAATCATTTTCTGTATTTCAATCATATTCTTGTATATATTCTAATAGTAGACGTCGCGCGGTTTTACCCGCGTGGTTCCCGTTCCCGTATGAATACGGGGATAAAATATAGCCTATAGCCTTCCTCGATAAATGGGCTATCTGACACTGAAATAATTTTTCAAATCGGACCAGTAGTTCCTGAGATTAGCGCGTATAATCAAACAAACAATCGAAATCTTCAAGCAAGAAAGCTATCGGCGATAAATAGATTTTTTAGCCCAATACAAGAAAATAACCGTATTAGGATAGATCAGATCACGTGAGTTAAAATGTTTACATTATTTCCATTTGTTTTTCTTTTAGAAAAAGTACTTTTTCAATCGACCGTGGGAGAAGAATTCTTGAAGGCATATAAGAGTACAAGTGAATGAGATAACGAAGCCTGACAACTGTAATATGCGGCCAAACTTGTCCTGTCACCAGACCTATTGAGACTTCTGTACCACCACCATAAATTGAGCCCTTGTATAAATTTTTATATTCCGTTTCCTCCTTGTCATAGTGGTATCGAATGCACACAGGGAAGGTCCCATTAATTTGGTTTTTAAATACACCCGTTCGACTGGCTCGCGGCTTGCTTTGGAATTGAGTCGTAAACGTCGACTCGAGTGCACAACGCCATCGTTCTGTTGTCATTTACTCTTGAAAAAATAGTTAACAAAATGTTCGTCTATATTACGACTCGTGGTAGGCTCTCAAATGAATGAAAACTATGAAAAATATTATATATATACTCTCTTTATCAATCAAAGAATACCTGGGTGTATTCAAGAGTTTAACTCCTACATATATATATTCCAAAATGTCACTGTTAACACTGCCTTTTAGGTTTTCAGGAATGTATGTGGCTATGACTGGTAAAACCAAACTTATCTACTTACTCATGGTTTTAAATATTACTTCTTTACCTAAGCACATACATTATTAATTATTATGCTAAGAAGTGCTTACTTAGTGCACACATTGGTAGCTGAAAATTTTCAATGTAATACGAGTATGTTGTATTAGTTACTTAGTATTTAATTGGTCGTATAGACGCAAAGATGCTCAGAATTTTCCTATATTGCCTAAACTAAATGTTATCTATTTATTGTAGAGGTAATCGCTGGATCTACTGATCCGATTATGAAAATTCTTTTACCACTAGAAAGCCACATAATTTGTGAGTGTCACAGGCTATAATTTATCCCCGTATTCTTACGGGAAAGAGAACTACGCGGATGAAACCGCGAGGCGTTGCTAGTGTTAGATACATTTTGTGCTACGTATGCGATCTGTTTTAAATCAATCATTACGGAAACACGGGAAATTGTTACGAAGTACAAAACGAAATTTACGACCGCTAACATGTCTAGCAAAGCCAGTGATCGTTAAAGAATAAAGCCTGTAAACATGTTTTTTTGCGTTCAGACACAAGTAGGTTGCGTTCCACACCCCATGGAAGTTGGAAAAAACCGTGGCAATCGCAAATCACCTATTTTATGTAAACTTCGTGACTTTGCGCCGTATCGAATGACTTAGAAAGGATTTATTTATATTCGTATCGGGCGGCTAGAAAATAAAATGGTAGAGCTTCGTCAATGAGCTCGGCAAGGGCGTGGTGTAGCTCAAAATAAACTTCATATTACCTAGTATTCAAACCTCCCTAGTGTAACGTGGAATTCTATATAAGTCCTAGATTCATAACGCATTTAGATAAAATTTTCTTCTTTTATTTTTCTGTATTCTTATAAAGATGTCCACTAACATGGCTATCATGGTATACCTAAGTAACACATTTTATATGCATGTATTTATAGTATATATGTATGATATTGTATATATATGTATGATGATTCTATATATGTCTGAGCCATGGTATGGTACTCACATATATAGATTATAGCAAAGGTAGATTATAGCAATCTTTATTGAAAAAAAATCACTAGAGCCATGGTATGGTACATACATATATAGATTATAGCAGTCTTTATTGAAAAAAAATCACTAATTTGGTAGGTATTCTAATACAAGAGGATCTGAAAATGATTCTAACACACATTAACATAATTAAGTTATTTATATGCTTATACTACTTATGTTAAATCTTTTGGTGATATTTTAAAAATAATAAACTAATTTTAGTAGCATAAAATATGATTTTAATTTAATATGACAGCTAATCAACAAGTCAGATACCTTTTTCTCTTGTACATTTAAATTGATACACATTTTATTTTCATTTTAAATCGCGTAATTCCCGTAAGAAAAGTGACTATATTACGTGGTAAAAGAATTTTCAAAATCGGTTCAGTAGATTCAGAGAATAGGTACCTACCCTACACCCTATAAAATCACAAACTTTACCACTTCATAATATTATTATAGATTAAATACTATTCGTATGTTCGCAGAAATACATGCACAATGCACAAATAAGTTTCCTCAAATATTTAAATTTTCTACTTACTGATAATAATTAATTTATTGATCTCTTTAAGTAATTTATAAGATAGCAAGAAGATAAAATAAAAAACACAGTATGTAATCAATATCGTGAGTGTTATTCATATTAATTTATTATAAAACACTGGCAAAACTCACGTTACTCCGACGTTGTATCACGTCGGAGTATGCCCGACTAGTTTCGAACCCATCCACGATCACCCACCAAGGCACGATCCAAACTGCAAACTCAGTTTGGATCGTGCCGAGTTGCAAGAACCAGCTCATGACTAAGGGCCCCGTAGGGGTTCGAAATTAGTCGGGCGTACTCCGACGATGTATCACGAGAGTTATAGCCGAATTTTTTTAAAAAATAACAGTAGGTATTCACTGTAGTTGAATGTAAAGATCTTCGTTGCGGTTTTTTCTGTTTGTGGTGGGCTGCCGAGTGAGGGATTGAAAATAAATACAGCAACTATGGTGCAGTTTTTTCCTCACTAAAATTAAAAACTAATCAAGATGAAGTTATATTGTTTAAGTACTGTGAAATCTGTTGCCTAGGTAAATAGGGTGCAATTTGGGTTAATAGCATTGAACGATTAATTGCTTTTGAAAATCAATTAATTATGATAATCAATTTGAAGTATATGAAACTTTAATAAAGTTATTACATGTGTTGTTTTTATATACTTTTGTCTATTTAAAAATGAATATGCTTTGTTTACAGATTGCCCTGCCCGTTTACACAAACTTCGCTAGCCAGTTTACGACAAGGTGAATATTTAATCTTAATAATATAGTAGAAAATTTTTGAAACTTTATATTTGCCGCTTTTTCGGGTTAGGTATCCATCCGAAAATGTTCTACAACAACTCCTTCTAGATATTAATTTTAAATTTTTATACAAAAGTAAGTTATTAATGACGTAAGTAGGTATGTTTTATATTTAAGCTATTGCACGCTTTGAACGCGGGGACCGAATCGAGAAATTCCGTAACGAAAATACGAGTAAAAACCTAACATCACACATTTCGACGTTTTCATATCTAATCAACTGGACAAGTGGTGTGAAACTAAACCTATTAAATCGGAGTTTGATTCCAGCTCAATGTAGAGAAATTTTTATTTAATTTATTTTTATTTATTTTATTTTTTAATCTTTTTAAAAGAAAAAGAAAGTAATGCATAAATAAAATAAATAAGTAAGTATAATTGCATAAGTTGACAAAATATTGTATGCAAAAGCTTTACCGCGGTACTTCCCGTATGGCACATTTTTTACTTCATTAATTAATTTTTATATTTAGGTATATTTAATAAATAATTATTTATTTTCAAATTAATAATTTAAAATTTTCATGTTTACTTTGTATGTTATGTTTCTGGGCCAATCATATACATACCTACATGGTATTAGGTACGTTTTTCAGTTGGCTGTAAATAAATTGTGTTCAACAATAAAATACCCGTTGTTTTAAATGTCAGTAAATACGAACGATAAGATCTCCGATCGAGACGGCGTTTTGTAAAATTAAAATAATTAAAATCAAGTCCAAGTATCACGAAGCCTCATTTCAATATCCGTACATCCATAATATGTTTCATGAACCGGTAACTAACAGATTCAGGGTACATAAACTTGGAAAAATTTACGATTTCTCTGTCAAGAGAAAGGAATAAGTTGCAATTAACATTGACATGTTTTCTGTTAAACACTTAATTGGATTTGTGTAGATAAGTATACCATAATAATTATGTTGTAAACATTTATACAAATAAATTGAAATAAATTCAACCTACTAGTGGTATCTGTTTGCTTTTAATATGCTTTCTTGATACTCGTAGTTACTTACTTATGTACTTTATTATACAAAATCGTGAAATATAACCCTATTTCTTATCCTTACCTACACTTGCTAATTTCAACCCTTACACGAATACTCAATGCCATTCAAACTGAAATTTGACACAGATAAATAATTAAGTTAGCTGTATTAACACTCGGGAATTTGTTTTATCCCTTTACTTTACTATCTTTTCACTATAATCTCCAAAACAACGAAATGGTTTTTCACAATAATCACACAGATCGAATTTGCTTGAAGCAATACATGTGCTTTTTTCATTCAGTCAAAGCGCAAGGGTTAATGTTGTCATCGTTGTACATTAGGTACGAGATGTAAATTACCCGACACTCAATGGTGTGCATATGATTGTCGATCACGGTATGCACTAGTAAGAAAATTAAGCAAACTGGCAAAATCTTTATTTAATAAGCATTGAGAAGACAACTCTTAGGGTATGCAGTACTTCAAAGCATGTATGAAGTGCACGCCAATGCTGACACCTCAACACATTGTAGGAAAGCACGTAGCGAAACATATACTGAAAAGTTACTGAAAATCACATCTTGCCTTTAATATACAATAAACAATCAGAATGTGTGTTTTGGTAGCAGGAAAATTAGGCAGCGAAACGTGGTGAAAATGACACCTAACCTATCTACCTATTATATCATAGACAATACACACCCAAATATTGTATAAATATGTTGTTGTGCCAGTTAAATATACAATACAATATAGATACATACATATGTAGTTTTATTTAAATCACGTACGTGGTTGTAATATACTTACGTATGTATGTACTGTACTATGTAGGTACTGAAAAGTTACTGATAATCACATCTTGCCTTCTTTATTATAATAGACAATACACAACCACAACCAGAGTGTGTATATAAGTGTTGTGGTGGCATGGAAAATTAGGTAGCGAAATGTGATGTAACACTGAAAGGTTACTGAAAATGACACTTAATCTTTTTTATCATAGAAAATACAATACACACCCAAATATTGTACAAATATGATGTAGCGCCAGTTAAATATACAATAGGTACATACATATGTAATACAAATAGTTTTATTTAAATCACGTACGTGGTTGTAATATATGTATGTGTTTGTATTATGTGCTGTAGCCGAGGCGTTTGCGCAAGGAACGCGAGCGAGATAAGAAAGCGCACTTTTATTTACGCATACAGTATGGGCGATCATTGGCCTGGCGCGTTTCCTAACGTAAATATTTATAGCCGGGCCGCGCGGCGCACACTTGTTCCTATGTTTGTTTCTGTCATTCAACACGACTCAAATGCGTCTTGTTCCTTCGACGTTTTATCAGGATAGTGTTCGTTTTTTAAAATCTCACAGTGCTTTCTGTTTCAACATACAACTCTACTGATATACTTAGGCCAAGTCAAAAGTTGCGAGTGCTACGAAGGTTTTTTTGTAAGGATCTTTTTTGTAACATTTTGTTCAAACTAGATGCTATTTCGTGTAATATAATACACAAGTAGCAAATAATTAATTGTCATTAATAATACAAAAAATGGCTTTTTAATTGATAATTTTTTACACCTACTAAAAAAAAATTATTAAAAAAAATTCTAATTGTGAATCTGTACACCAAACTGAGAGGAGTTATCTTTTGGTCTATTATGGCACACCATAATAACTAAAAATATAGCTGATGAAACTTGAGTAAGTTAACATGCGAGACATACCTAATGTAGAGAGGTAGAGTTTTGAACTTAACTCCAAGGCACTGTTTCATACCTACTCTACTTCATCTTAATTCATAACAATAAAAAACTTTAGCAAAAGAAAACAATTTAATTAGCTAAAAGTAAGACGCTATTTCTAAATCTAAATCAAAACTCGCGCATGCGTAGACGTACCTAAGTCGCAAACGGACATAGAGCTTAATTTAAAATCATTATGTACAGGTATTGTAAAGAAAAATAACCAACAACAAAAATTATATAGCATAAAAACACTGAGGAATCTAGAGTACCTATTAGGTTATTATTATAATATATAATAATTTAATAAGTAAAAAAGTAATTATCAAACCAATTTTTATTGGGAAACAGTTGACACCTACATTATCCACGTATAAGCAATTTCATTTAAAATTTTTACTACAAATGAAAAACGCACTTTAATTCTATTTTATATTTTAATTCTATTACAAAAGTTTTATGTTACGAAAATAAGTAGATAAAATGTATTAAATACATACTTATATATCTGGTACTAAAAACTAAATTTCTATTAAGCATTTCATAGCAATTATTACGGCAAACAATAGTAGATAATTCTCAAAAGAAAACTTCTCTTAACAATTTTACAATAATTCTTTTTTTGAAATAAAACCTAACTAAAGAAATAATTATAGCTTCACGTTTAGGTACTGTGTTGTGTTAAATATTAAATCTGTGCTATTTTGTGTAAGTGTAAAATAAAATAGTAGCGAGTCTACGAGTTTTTATGTAGCAGAGTGCAAATTTATACTTGTAACCTGTAGTGGTAATCCCTATTGTAAAGTCCATAGACACGTATGTAGATACATAACTCGAAAAATCGGCTTATCATCGCTGACAGCTGCCTTTGTGTAAACTTCGTAATTGCTCGTACTTTATAGTTAAGTGTGGGAAATTAGTGAACTCATATTATATTTTGACTTAGCTTTTCAATTATTATAATAATAAGAAATTGTTAACAAGGTCGATAATGTGCTACATGTATGTTTTTACTATTGTCCGTCTGACACATTTTATAGCCGTGTCTTGGGTAAACAGAACATGTACTTACAATAGGTGTGAAATATTGTAAGATTTATCGGGTGTACCCTCATTGTTCCCTTTGACTTTATATGTGAAAAGGAAGGGTGTGCCGCGCCTTTGTACGGTTATAGGTATTACTTCAAGGTCTTTGAGCTTCTTTAGTATATTCTCTACTTTATATTCCCTGTAAGAAATATCATAAATCAAAGATAATTAATTTATTTACTTACAAAATAAATTATATTAGATAAGTAAGATAAGTAGGTAAGTGGTTAGGAAATACTGTAACAAATGTGTCTACACATTGAACGTTTGCTGAAGTAAGGTCAAGAGCTCCGACATTTTGAGTATTTCTCTCGTAAGTAAGAAAATTTTGTCCAAAATATGAGACAGTAGAACACGACCTTGCGATCAACATAAAACAATATATTATAAAGTGTCTAGTACTATGATTATTTGTGGTAAAATTAACAGACGATAAAATTAAGTTTATACTCACAATAAAACGTGAGTGAGTTGCCGTCATAAAGTCTCGACTTTTTTATCGGTGGCAAGTTGGCGATGGTCGGTGACGCTTGCAGTTTGGTTAAACGGCAGTTTATGGCTATTTTGCCTCCATTAATCGCTTTACTACGCACCCGCGCTCAGGAAACCGGCAACCCTTGCCCTGATTCACTTTGATTGTTTTATGATTACAATACTATTTTAGTATTTTGTACGGATTTATAAATATTATACTCATTTTATAACGTTCTATCAAAAGAAAAAAATATATTATGTAGATTAATTAATTTACACTATAATTTTATTAATTAAGTACATCATAAATTGAGTAACTATTGAGATATTAAGTCTACATACAATAAGCTGAAAATAAAGAATAAATATTTAAAAATAAAATAACTTTACGTCGAAGTCTAGCCTTCGATAAAAAATAAAGAGAGCCGAATGTAGAGTCGCTTGTGCGGGCGGGCGGCGCGGCGGTGTGTCCGCCCGCCGCTAGATGGCGTCGCATCGCTTGCCTGTGTGCGCCCGCCGTGCGCCGCACACCGCCGCGCGCCACCACTCCGCGCTCGACCGCGCTGCCGAACGCGCGCTTCGTATTTTTTTTCTCTCCATCCTCGCGATCACATTACGATACGCTCGCGACTTCATTCTCGCCGATAGGAAACTACGATCAGTGCTTTGCAGAACTTTTCCTTTGAGATCCGTCTCTGTTCGGAGGACTGTTTGACGTTAATTTTTTTTTGTTAATCTAATATTTAGAACTGTTTCGTGCTACCTGGACTTAATTTTGATAAGATCACACTGACTGACCGCTACGTCGAAACGTAGACGTGCAGTTTTCCGAATATTTTCCAAGAGTGTCGGGTCGCCGCGGTCGTCTCTCGTCCGGCCAGCAAGCTAAATTGGGAACCGCGTTTTGACTTTCATGTGCCGCTGCGTGGTCGCGTGTGCGCGTGGTGCGATGTGCCCGCGACGCGCGTGAACTGCCGGCCCGCTCCTGCTCACCCGTGGCTTGCCCGGCCGCCACCCTGTACCCTGACAACCATGTCGGGGGCCTCGGCGCCTGCGACGGGGCCGCCGTGTCGCCAGCGCCCGCCTCCGGGCACTCCACCGGCCAGGCCTGGTGGAGCATGATGAACGGCGTGGGCGGCGCGCTGTACGAGGAGGCGCACGCGTCGCCCCCGGGGGGCTCCCCGCCGGCCGCGCCCGCCGCCGCGCCGCCGTCCGCGTCCAGCGCCTCGCCGGCGTCCGTGGGCTCCAACCCGCCGCAGCCGCTGCACATCCCGGCCAAGCGCTACGAGCCCGAGCCCGGCGTCATCCGCCACGCGCAGCAGTCGTGGGGCTACCCGCCCGACGCGCCCGCACCCTTCGAGCACCAGTACCCGGCCGGGCCCACGTACTACAACCTGCCGGTGGAGCGCGAGCGCAAGGCGGGCCTGCCCTTCTGGCCCGGCGGCGGCGAGTACAAGCCCTACGCGGACGGCTGCCACCAAGGCTTCACGCAGCCGTGCTGGAACTACCCGTACGGGGCGCCGCGCGGCGACCAGCCGCTGCCGTACGTGGGCGAGGAGCGGCGCACCGCCGTGTCCGAGGCGTCCGGCTTCTCGCACGACGCGTACGGGCTGCGGAACTACGCGCCGGAGTCCGTGTCCAGCGCGCCCTACCCGCCGCCCAGCGCGCTGCCTGGTCAGTATCGCTACAGCTAATCTAGATTTATAAACAACTTCGACCCGTGAGCACACGTTTTCTTCGACGTCCGGTCACGGCACCGTAATGTTTGTAATCTTTACCAAACTTATCGAAGGCACATGTGCTAGGAAAACATTTCTTAAATTTGTAAACAAATAGTTCTGTGAAGTCTCAAGGTTCGAACGTGTTTATTACGTATGTAGTCAATTAATATCATGGTAATGACTTTATTAAAATCTCACAGGGACAGATGAATATATTTTGTAAATAAATAATTTATGATGAGTTTATCAACCTTGACCCTTGTGGGTGTGGGTGGCACTGCTGGCCGCTAGATGGCAGGCGCGACGACGTGCACACACTCAGCTCCAGCCGGATCCATGTGTGCGTGCGTTGGTGTGCGTGCCGCACACCACTGTACGTGTCGTCCGTGTGGGTTGTAAGTTTATCATTATCAGCGTCATGCAATGCTGCAGTGGCTGCAGTTTCGTATTCTTTATTTCCTTGCAACTATGTAGGTAAGTATATTATTTGCTCAGAAATTGATGATTATATTTTGAAAAGGTGTCTATTTTTAGAATGCAGAGACCTGCAATAGGTAAGAAGGTACAAATATAGAAAGCCAAAAATGTTGTTATCTAAACATCTAAAAGGTAGTCGTTCGTATTAGGTAATGTAGAGTCAATTTTGGGTATATTATTGTTCGAGTGTAAAACGTAAAAAGACGACGCGAAATCAAAGTATTTTCCCACAAGGCACCATAAATCTGATGAATGAACGAAACACGTGCTACGAATGTATAAAAACGAGCCGTAAGCATCGTTTAATAGGCAATGTTAAACGGCGCTATACAACCGGCGATAAATTAAAGTTTACGTAAAATAAAGCGCCAATAAAAATGTATAACTAATAAATAAACACGATACCTGGGCGTTAAGACAATAAACTGACGATCTTTGAGTGGTGGCAATAAACCAAATATTGCCACAATAAACACTGTTTAGGCTGATGAGGCGATAAAAAACAAACTAGAGCCTGGGGGCGAGGAACACACTGTACACGAGACTTACGCTACAGCCGTAGATGTATATCAGTTTTATGATATCGTAAAACCGCGACTACGTCATAGACGTGCAATGATAATACTGGTTTCTTCCCCAAATCGCTAGTAAGTAGTAATTAGGCAGCCTCGACTGTCAATATGAGAGCAATAAAAAGGCTCCATTCATAAACGGACGACGCTAGTTCGCTTTCGATCGCCGCCTAACCATAAAGATGGGTTTATCGCGCCTCTGTTACAGCAGAGGTGTAACTTGACATAATTTTGCGTAAAACGTACTATATAATGGGCCATTAAAAGGAAACAATTGTTGAAAAAGTTATGCGAGTGTTCACGTCACTTTATGATTGTGTGTTTATGGCCCACCTGAGGTTGACATTGACTTTGATTTGTGCATTTATGGCTTACGAACGGTTTGAAGAACAGTTATGCTCTGTTCGGAGCCTTACTTCGCGCAAGCCGGTTTGATTTTCATTCGCGATCGTGGTTTCTTAGCGTATATCTGGCGCAGTTTTGTACGCGTATAATTTATAGTTGGCAGGTTCTGAATTTATTTCAAGTTTGGATCAATTAGGGATTTTTAATTTGGTTTCAAACTGATATGGATTGACTTTCGATACCACATGCAGACAAAGATGTAGTGCCAAGCGATCTAGCGTCATAGTAAGTCTGCCTTGTGAGATCCAGTCTACATTGTATAAATAAACAAAATCAAACCCTCTTCATGAGCTAGAAATAAAGACACATGTAGATAACATATTATTATGCATAAGTTCTAATAAATGCTTTCTATCTGGTTTCATTACTGGTTAGATTGTGTGACTTTCTACAGCCTAGGTGCCTAGTATAGTCTAGCCTTTTACTTTCAGCAAAGAGATAAATCAATCAATATTGATATATTATAGGGTAGTCTTTATTAAATTCTCGTCATCAGGATTAAATTTAGTGGTCGAGGAATTCTTCTGTCTGCATTCTGGTTCCATCATCAGATCAGCTCCTTCGCAAATTATTGCATTATCAGACTTTACCAAATGTCTGCTCAATTATATTTCATAGCCAACCAGCGTAGTTTTCATTCTCAAAATCAATTTAGTAGTTTCAGAGCTTATTTATAACAAACAAAAAAGAAATCTCTTTATAATATTACTTGAGATTTTATCAACAATTTTTTATAATAAATTGAATTATCAATATTGATCCGGAAAAAGCAAACGTACTAACAAAGCAATTTTAATAAAAGCTTCGGAAATGTCCCGTTTAATTAGCAAGCATACAGATTTAGCATTTCTTTAAAACAGTACAACATGCATTGCTAAATAACCCTCTCATTTCAAAGCCATAACCGGAATGACAGAAACAAAATGCGAGCCGACAACGTAAGATTTTGGACCTTAAGCCGTTGGAACAAGCGGGTGTATTTTATCAAAGGACTTGCCCGCGGTCTGGTAGGTAACTTTTATGGGCGAACGGAACCCGCACATTTATTGCCTCTGATCGCTACCTATCCCCACGTAATTGACAACTCCACTCGTCATTATGTCCTCTTTAAACAATTGTTGCTTTCCATAGACGATACTTGGGTTGGAAACTTATATTCTTCATTCATAAAAATCATAACAATTGATACTGACTGTATCAGGTACCTACTACTGCTAAGACTATTTAAACTTAGTTTTCTTTATAGGTTATTAAAACGCTATTATTAATTGGAACCTTCTCTCTCAAATTAAACACCAATATTTGTGCTACTTTTAAACAATTGTTGCTTTCCATAGACGATACTTGGGTTGGAAACTTATATTCTTCATTCATAAAAATCATACTACTGCTAAAGACTATTTTAACTTAGTTTTCTTTATTGTTTAATTTAACACAATTTTTATTAATTGAGAGGTCAGTCTCCTTCTGTCTCAAATTAAAAACAAATATGTATAAACTTTGAATGAAGAATATACCCAAAGTTGAAAACTTATATTGCTGACTGTATTTGCTACTGCTAAAGAATATTTAAACTTAATTTCTTTATTGATTAATATTACATAATTTTTATTAATTGGAACGTTAGTCTCTTTCAGTCTCAAATTAAAAAATATGTATAAGTTACCTTTAAATAATTGTTTCTTTCCATTGACGATACTTGGGTTGAAAACTTATATAATTATCGGCACATATTATATTACACATTTCTATTAATTGAATTGTTAGCCTCGGTCTTCCACTTTCTTGAAAATACGAGTCTACGAAATTTTATATAAAATTAATTTGAATACTTTTCGTTTTAACCTACGTAGAAACGTAAAGGGGGTGGATTTCATCCTACTCCTAAGAAGTTAACCTACTTCCATCTTAGATTGCATCATCACTTGAACATGTAGAGAAAAAGTCAAAAAAGTTTTAGGTAATCTCTACAATGTCATCAAAACAGATCAAATGCATAAATAAATTAAATTGTGACACGTAGCTCAACATTTTATTGAAACAAAACTATACAAGCTAAAGTAAATTTGCTTGTTGCTACATTTTAAATCTTGGACTCTCGAATCACAGAATAGTTTTATCAGTTTTAGTAATAGTTCGATTGGATCTTGTATGTGAAATAAGACTTATCTCCAAGGTACAATCATATTACAGGCAACGGTGTAATATGGTTAATAAATAAATTAAAGGAATTGAATTATTCAATTAATTATTTTGTTATAACATATATCTTTATGCAGACTTTGTTTGCTAGAGTTTTTTTGGCAAGGATAAAATACCAATTTTAAAAAGAATTATATTCCAAATATTAATGGCGATCCTAATAATACATAAAATATATGAATCGTACCAGCACTTTTAAATTAAAAAAAAAATAAAGTTAAAGTAAATTCACATCAACAGTAGGAAAGGCTGGATTGAAATAAAAATACTAACGCGAAACCTCGCGTGAAGAGTTTGCATGAAGCTAAATATCACACTATGAATTGACGTTATGTCTTTATTGATTTATCACAAAGTAAAAGTGATGTCTCTTTGCAGCAGGCCTAGAAAGTCTTATTTTCTTTCGTTTTATTACAACAGAAATCTATTCTCGTGACAAATGAGATTTCTATGCAGCTTTACTATGGCTGTCCATTTCAACATTTATGTACAGTTTATTTTCTTCAATTTCAATTATCAACTTGCGTATAATACCAAAAGGCTATTTAGTTCAAATCATAGGTGAATATAGTACCTGGCTTTGATTAAATATACGTCTATATAATCAAACGTACCTGGATAGTGGATATAGTATGGTAATATTCAATAGAAGATAGGTATAGAGAACCAGAAGTCAAATTAGTTTTTAATACGTGACTAAATGGAATTGCCCCGACAAATTCACCCACTGAGAAAAAAAGTTCATTTGATAAACCTGAAGCATAGAGAAACCTGTAGCATAAAGAAAATTTTTTTATATAAAGCTGTTCAGTCTAAAAGGAAATATTCTAGATGCCCAGAATAAAAGAGGAGATATGAACAAAGGTGAAATATAGACGGTAAAACTTAGATGCATATCACAAATCAGATAACGTAATCCACTCGCTTTAGACAAAGTGGTAACTATTATTTAACCTGCGGTACTATCTTTCTATACTATTTTGAATAATAGGAAGTAGTGCAGAGAGTTACTTGCATCGAATATCGAAAAGGTTGTGGGTCGCATACAAAATTCATTATCGATGATGTCATCAAAAGAGCCGCTCACATAAATCGCGCTATATGCATCTTCTAACGCACCGTGAGGCAGTCTACAATTGTTTCTTTGAACGTTGCATAGAAATAGCCGGTTATAAGCGAAACGTTCGGTCACGCAATGCTACGTGTGCATTCGAAGCAATTAAAACCTACAACAATGTAGCTGCAAATATTTTAAAGATTTTTTCCAAATAACCAACAAATCTTAGTAAGGTACTCTATGCCACAAATATGCTAAAACAATTAAGTTAAAAGGTTTTAAATTCAACACGGAAGCCATTTAAATAGATTAGTGATAAAACAATATATTTTGATTAGGTAGGCATACCAGATTAAAAACTTGTATAAATTTTAAATATTATTAAGCATCGCTTGGCTTTTATTTTTTTAATAGGTACTTATTTTGTTTTTCTACAAGGTTGTGATGTCATCTTGTAGATCGTATTTCTCCCTGACTCTGTAAATTTTATTGAGATTGCCTCAAATGCCTCAAAGTTTAACTAAGACTACTAAGATGGCATTACAATTAGACCTTATACGAAATAAAATCCAAGTTAAAAAAATAATCCAAATCGTTTTAGAGACAATAAATCATAATATTTTGTAGATGATGACGATTAACGAGTGTGTGTTAATTGCTTATTTAAATAAGTATTAGACATGATTTTTTTTGTGCAGGATCCCTGTCCATGTCGGTCGGCGTCGGCGTCGGCTGCGGCTCCAACCCCCTAGACTGGACCGGACAAGTCACTGTGCGTAAAAAACGCAAACCCTACTCAAAGTTCCAGACCCTCGAATTAGAAAAAGAGTTCCTTTTCAACGCTTACGTGTCAAAGCAGAAGAGATGGGAACTGGCGCGGAACCTAAACCTCACAGAGAGACAGGTGAAGATATGGTTCCAGAACCGACGGATGAAGAACAAGAAGAACTCGCAGCGGCAGGCGGCGCAGGCGGCTCAGAACAACAACAACAACTCGAACGCCAATAACCACAACCACCACGGCAGCCATCACCATGCGCCGCACCACGTGGCGTTGCACCATGCGCCGCCTGCTAAGCATCATCAGTGACCCGCGCCTTTCTCTGGGACTTATCCCCTTCACCACGGTATAGCCAGCTAAATCCGGACGGAAGGAAAGTTCCAATGAGGACTCAATTGTGTTGTGCTCGATGATCGTACTTAAATATTCGAAAGGTTCGTCCGTTGTTCGTCATTCGATAGACAGTAAAGGAAAGTTGCTGTACCGTTCCGTACGTAATGTGGACGCTTCCCGGAGTGCCGGTGCGCCGCGAGTCCCAGAGAATCTAAACGTAAGACAAAATTATTGTGTTGTCGATTTGTGTATAGTATTAATTACGAAATTATTTTCTGTAATGTTAACGAGACTAAGTACATGAGTAGACGATTCCTGATATTGATAATATTATCTAGTATAGCGCAGACAATGTATTTGAATATGTTTTATGCATCGAAACTCGAATGCAACCACAGCATCACCTATGAATTATTGTATCTAGATAGTTTATTGAAAATGAATTTTGTAAAATATTTTGTGAGACTGCTTTATTGTTGTATTCGTATCGCTGTTCAGAGGGTGGTTAAGTCTTGAATAGTTAACTTTTATTTTCGTTACCAAATTGTTGAATTACTCGGGTTGCTTTGGTGGCAGTTGTAGAAATATTTTCGTATGGAGTGCGATGGATATTATATGGTAGACTTGTTGATCGGCAAATCGCAGCCGGTTAAGCCTAATACTTAAGAACGTAGCATCGACGTCGCTTATTCTGATATAAGAAAATAATTAAATCGCAAAATGATCAAATATTTATTACTGTTTATTTTCTCGTCTCATTATTCGTAAATTTTGTTATTTAAATTATCGATTTCTGACAAAGCTTTAACTCGGTTCCAGTAGAATTATGCATTAAGTTACTGTTATGACTTTTTTGAAATATTGAAGTTGATGTTGTAATCAATATAATTAGGTTATGGGCAAGTGCATTAATACTGTCCTCTATTGACTCATCGTTCTGTTCGCTTAAGCCTGTCTATTGCTTTTTTATTATTTTATTTGTTTTAGTTGAATATTTTATTATTTATTTATACATTGAAATAGCAACAATCTATCATGTATTAAATATATTTATTATAAGTTGTATTTTTGGTCTAGTACATCGAAGTGAAACGTGAATATTAGATGTACATTGTACAGCTGTTTATAATTGTGGTGTAATAGATACCTTTATATACAAAATATCTAGTTACATAAATCATCCCAGTGTTAGATTTTAACTATTAAACTTACATACTAGCTACATCTTCCCTATTTTATCTTATATCTATGTAATAAATGTTCTATCGTAAATTAGTAATTTACTGGGATCTATTTCAATATAATGTCCGTAACATTTTAATAGTGAGTAGCTTAGTTTTTGTACAAAAATGGCGACCTCGTCTAGGTAACCGAATTTCTACATAAGCGCAAGACATCTTTTAGATATCTTCTTATGATTGTAGCAATTCGATTATGAGGATATGGACACCTAAGTAAATTACATGCTAAATGTGACTTATGACTCCAATATTATTTATCAGCTCATATTATAATATTCATATTATAACCTTACTTAAAGCCTTCAACACCTTATGCATTAATTTAATTGATTTTAAATTGAAAGTGCTAGTTTTATCATTTTATATTTCTGGATTAAGATTTTTTTTTATATTTTAGTCAATTTTTAAACCAGTGTGACCATGTCCTCATGTTTTAAAACATAATTTCGTATCTTCAATGTTCCTCTGTAGACTCGAATTAGAAAAAAAAAGCTTATGAGTGGATGATTTTTACTTGATTGATACCTAATCGTTGTGAAGAGTGACGGATCTGACAGTTATAATTTTATTAGATACCTACTCGTACCTACCTATGATCATCAAAATTATTATCATTTCAGTATTATTAAATTAGGGAAAAGTAGAAAACTAAAAAATAAAAATCATTTTTTTTAAATAAAATTTGTTTTTGTTAATGACAATGAATCTTAAATGAAATTAGAAGTATTATAAAATTTATAATATTTTTTGTAGGTATCTTTTTGCTTAAATCTAAAATATGACAAATAATTACGTAATCTTTAGCCATTTTGAAAACTGTGTTAACTAAGTCTTATCAGGACATTTTTTTTAGTTAACAGAGAGTGAGGAATTTTTTGAAGGTCAGAAATTAATAAAATAACACGTCGGCTGAAAAATTATACCTACTACATGTGTTTATTTATTTTCCGTCACTTTTCATATTAAGTATTATTAAATACAGCTAGAGAAACTGCTTGATTATTTGAAAATCTGCCTATATTTATTTTTTTTTTGGAAAAAAATCAAGTTTTTAACTTTATCAAGTATTTTTCAATTTTTATCTATTGATTAATTTTATAACACAACTTAGTCGATTATTAGATTATTTGTAGGTATTTATTTGATCATGACATTGACTTATACGTAACATAAGAAATATATACTTTACTTTTGACAATATTACATTTTTAGGCATTTTTTGTAGATTACAGGCAGTTTCATTCAAATCAGCTTACATTATCAGGATACCTGTTACCTATATATTTATTTTCCGTAGATATTGAATCTAGAAATACTTCTAAACTATGTAATAATTAAAGGTCTCGTAATTATCACTGTACAGATAAATTAATGTAGTAAAAATCACACCTGCGTGTGAGGTCTTATTAAGTAATACCTAATGTATAATTAAATACCTAAATGAATGTGCTCCGACAGTTTTATGACGAATTTAGAAAAGAATGTATGAAAGGAAAAAGAATTAAATATTTCGTCGTGTCTTGGCCTATTTTTTTTTTGGCAACCCTGGATTTCGTTACCCTGTAGGTATACCCAATGAAACGGAAAAATTTGTGAGAGTGGATACTTGTTACTTCTTCTATTTTGATGGAACTGTGAAGCACCACCCCTACCAGTTATTAATGGGTAAGGTAACTCGTAGCACCGTAACTTGATCTAAAGTTAGCCCCAGTTTAAAATTAGGCCATTTGTCCACCACGCTGGCCCAATGCGGTTTGGCAGACTTCACACACGCAGAGAATCAAGAAAATTCTCTGGTATGCAGGTTTTCTCCCGATGTTTTCCTTCACCGTTTGAGACGCGTGATATTTAATTTCTTAAAATGCACACAACTGAAAATTTCGAGGTGCATGCCCCGGACCGGATTCGAACCCACAACTTCCGGAATCGGAGACAAAGGTCATATCCACTGGGCTATCACGGCTCTTACTAGCGGAGCCGGCAACATCATTCAAGAAAATTAGCTTTTCACAAATGTCGAGGAAACCATTGATGTTTTCGGAATAAAAATAGTAAGTATGTTCTTCTTCAAGAACTGAAAGAGAGCATAATATGGCGGCTGGGATAGAAACAATAGTTGGAGCCTAGGTATATAGGTACCTACTTAGCTACCTATTTGGTAACACATCGGTAGGTATGTAGGTACACAACTTGAGGAACAGACGGTAGGTAACTAAAATACGCTTGACATAAGAAAGGTAGGTAAGTACCTTCATGTACCTAAGTGTTTGTTTGTGTAGGTAAATGACTGCTGCTAATGCTAACTCGGGGTTATATCCAGCTAACTACCTAGGTATATAATATATGTCTAGGTAAAATGTCTCTACCATTATACTTACACAAATCATCTGATGAGTAGACAAGTAGTAGGTGTAAAAATTCTTCATTATTCACGCTTCCAAACCGCCAGGGGGCGTTGTAAATTGCTCAAAATACCTAGCTTAGGTACTCTCTTAGATAGGTACCTACCTAATAGGTCAGTAATTTTAAGCGTACCTATACCTATAGCCTAGATGAAGAAAATACAGGAAGTACGAGTAGGTACCTATTACTAAGAACCAACCTCATTTTCAGCTTAGATATTATTTTATTTTATCTACTTTTATATGATTAAAGAAAATTTAAAACTTACAAATGTACAAATATAAGTATAAGTCCTTCTAATATATAAGTACGTCAACAGGGTATGTTAAAATTTAACATGTAGGTACCTAATCATGAACTGTTTATTTTTGTACCGTTTCTTAAATAGGTACCGTAGCGCCCTCTTTACAGAAATTACTGAGCACAGCCTTATGAGTGGTTGCTTAGATTTGAAGAGCGCCATCTTGTGACGGATATAGAATATGGTACGTATCATTACAAGAGGAGAAAAGAAGTCGTTTGAAATAGGTATACTAATACGTACTCTTTACAAACAGATCTCAAGCCGATTTTGAAACTTGGACTCATCATAATACCTACTGACTCTGTAAAATATAGATCCATCTACTAAAAGCATAAAGCACTAGCCGAGCCGTGATCACGAATCCAATCCGGGGCATGCACCTTCAAATTTCCAGTTGTGTGCATTTTAAGAAAATAAATTTCACGTGTCTCATACGGTGAAGGAAAAACATCGTGAAGAAACCTGCATACCTGAGAATTTTCTTAATTCTCTGCGTGTGTGACTGCCAATCCGCATTGGGCCAGCGTGGTGGACTAATTGGCCTAACCCCTCTGACTCTGAGAGGAGACTCGAGCTCAACAGTTAGTCGAATATGGGTTGATAATGATGATGATGATAAAGCACTATGACAGAAAGAAAGAAACTAGTAAGTAGGTACTACTTATAGGCACTAATAAAGGCTTCGTTGGTCCAGACATGGAATTAGGTCCTGGGATGATGAGCTAAGAAATACAGAGCTTTCATAATTCTATGAAATTCTCAGTAGGTAGTCTGTAGTTGGTCATACACTATTAATTTATCAACATAAGCCTACCAACTAGGGTTGCCAACCGTAGGTACTATAATATTTAGTATTGTTCTATATTTCAGGTTTTCGTCCCGAATTATAGTACTCAAAGGCAAACGCCACAAATAAATAGTCCTTATATACTTACTCCTATATAACCAGGGGTTAGAGTTTAGACCATCTCTGTAGTGATAAATTCAAATAAGTTGATATCTAATGATGATAGTGATAAACTATAAAATTATTATACCTACCTAAGTAACTCGCTAAACACACAGTTTTTGTTGAAAATAATAAGGTAGTTATAGGTATAAAAGTACGCACCCACTACCTACTTATCTACCTCTTATCTATGATGTATTTGCATTCAAATAAAAAATATAAATACTGGATAGATTCAAGTATGTTTGTGCCTACTTATATATACCTACCTGTAACTCAGCTACACTACATTGTTACACTATATTGTAGATACGTAAACGCATGTTGCCATACCGGTTATTCAGAGCAACCTCCTCACCAATTAGCATTTAAATGAACTGAACGACACAACTTTATGTCACCGCTCATCACTACCTCTAACTATACCTACAGCGGCTCGTGTGGGCGTACAAGTGGACTTAACTTTTATGTTCAGATTGTTCAGTTTATGAAGACTGAAAGTAGTCTCACCTAATTGGTCCGAGTTGTCATCTTACGCTAAAAGCACCTAATGCCTCCTCCTAACACTAACTCGTAGCTTCAAAACAATCTTACGAAATATATCGGATAAGTATACTCAGCTCAGCGAGTCGCGAAGCTTAAGTGGCAATGGGCGGGACACATAGTTCGAAGAGCCGATGGACGTTGGGGTCCCAAGGTGACCCCGCACTAGAAAGCGCGGTGTTGGTCGACCTCCTACCAGGTGGACTGATGACATCAAACGAGTCGCAGAGATTCACTGAATGCAGGCGACACAGGATCGTGATTCGTTATGATTGAAAGTTCTTACAAAAGGCATATGTCCTGCAGTGGACGTCCATCGGCTGATATAATGATGATGATTATGATGATACCGTTTGACAAAGGACTATCTACTGAAGTTATGATTCCTTATGATAGGTACCTAAGAAAAATTGTTTGAAATGTTTCAAATTTTACTTTTAAGGAAAATTTCGAAATGTATAAGAACAAAAAAATATAGGTATTAAAAAAAATATTTAAAAACAATTGAGTATCTGGACCCATGATACCTGCTGGCGTCCAAAGCCACCACGGTCAAGGTACTTGATATATACCTTATGTTTAAGTACCTGATATAGGTAGGTACCTTACGTAGTTTGGTATTTAAACTTAGGTACCTATCTACTGCACCTACCTACCTAAGAAAGGCAGGTGGACAGTAATTATAATGTAAATTTTTATAGCAAATTATACTACGACTCCACAAGCATCGAATGGTCGACCAGCAAGGTAAATTAATATAGTAAATTATCGACAATAATTCGATATGTAAAGATCGCTAAGATATCCGTGCAACATTGTAAGACTATAGGACTGGGTAGGTATTGACTTCAGCGTAAATAAGAAGCGATAGCAATCAAATCAGTTGTTTACTGTTATTGGATCGTTTTGATATAAAGAGCACATTTTATATTTGTAACTTGATGTAGTTTCGTGTCTAGGTACACTACCATCTACCTACGTGTAGGTACATACACCTACTACCTATAATAAAGGTAATTATCAATCAATGAAGTTAAAGGTTTTGTATAGGTAGGCGTGCTGATAAAAAATAGGCGACTGAAAGTTAAACGATTTAAGTGTATATACATACACCTACTTCCTATAATATGATTATGTACTAATGAAGTTAAAGGTTTTGTCTGCGTGCCGATAAAAAAATAGGCGCCTTAGGTTACCTAGATATACCTAGTTAGACTAGCGGACGCCCGCGGCTTCGTTCGCGAGGAATGCAATGTTAACTTGCAACCCCTATTTCACCACTTTAGTTCTTGAATCACATTATGTTTTATATTTTTTTAATGATTTATGTACAAATTTTTAAAACTGTAATTTTAAAAATGAAAGACTATACAAGCTTTCAACCTTTATTTCACCGCCTTCGAACTTTGTTTTAGGGTCAATTAGTACCCTATATTTTGCTTCAAGGTCCCATTTATCACTAGGCAAAATTCATCTTGATCAGTTTAGCCGTTTAACCGTGAAAAGGTAACAGACAGACAGACTCACATACTTTCGCATTTATAAAATTAGTATAGATTAGGTAGGGTGGTAACTAGCCACGGTCAAAGCCTTCCACCAGCCTGACTTGGACCAATTAAGAAACCTCAATCTTTCCAGCCGGGCATCGAATCCAGGACCTCCATCTTGTAAATCCACCACGCATACCACTGTGCTATAGAGGCCACCAAAGAGGACTTATAGGTATACATGACTTCATACCTTTAATTTAATCTAAATGCTGAAATCAGTAATATTCAAATCTATATAGGTACCTACATATTAAAAGCCGACATAATTAAGCAGATAAATACCCAAACATAAAGTAATAAGCATAGATAATATGACAAAACAATCAGTGTTAGGCATTTATCATAAAATGTACTTAATTTCGCATGAAATCTCGACGTGACACGCTTTAGCTGAACATGATAGTCTGAGAGAGCGTGAACTACTTTCAAGATGTATTTCAATACTTATCTATAAATACTTTACATGCTTAATTTAATTTATATATACAGGATGCTCGGGAGTATTACCCATAACTTGAAGTTGTTGATAAGTCCACTTATAGGAGCCAAACTGCATAACGACTTCCAAAAAGGAGGAGGTTCTACGTTCGGCTGTATGTATGTTTTTTTTATGTTTGTCCGTCATTAACTAATATAAACTTACCTATAAAAAATCCCAATGACTTATTTTTTTTGTTGCTCTGACCCGGGAATCAAACTCAGAATCTCAATATGCCTTATTGATCTCGTGGTAAGCTGCTAAAAATAATGCAGCATAAACATGCTGCCTCCCAAAGCCAACAATAACAGTTGAGCTTTTTGTGACGAAGCTCGTCCGTGTAAGTATCTGTACCTATACGTACACTACTATTAAAGGTACAGTTTGGGTCCTCATCATTACCAGCGACCCATATTCGACTCACTGTTGAGCAAGAGTCTTCTCTCTTCAAGAGTCAAGAGAATGCGAGGGGTTATAGGCCTTAGTCCACCACGCTGACCCAATGCGGAGTGGCAGACTTCACACACGTAGAGAATCAAGAAAATTTTTAGGTATGCAGGTTTCCTCACGATGTTTTTCCTTCACCGTTTGAGATTTTCCTAATATGCACATAAATGAAAAGTTGGAGGTGCACGCCCCGGACCGGATTCGAACCTACCCCCTCCGAATCGAATGCAGAGGTCATATTCACTGGGCTATCACTTCTCTAGTTTGAGTTCTACAGTTTATTTACATTCTTTACAAGTTAAGTTAAGTGAAAATGCAATCTAAGATAGAAGCGGACTAACTTCTTATAGGAGAAGGATGAAATCCACATCCCTTTCAGTTTCTACTCGACATCGTACCGGATCGCTAAATTGCTTGGCGGTACGTCTTTTTCGGTAGGGTAACTAATTACGGCCGAAGCCACCCACCAGTCAGACCTGGACCGGGGATCGAACCCAGGACCTCCGTCTTGTAAATCCACCGCTCATACCACTGCGCTACAAAGGTCGTCAAATGTGATATTTTCTGCCACCAACATGAGACAGCGTTGCTATGTCGGTCTGAACGCCTGCCGGGTCAGCTAGTATTAACAAACATAAGTTAAACAGCCAAACAACGGATCTGTAAGTGTTTATCAGATAATGTAATTTGTAGTGAGTGTTACGGGACACCTCGCCTCACTCAGCGTAATTGAGTGCCCCCCGACTCCGGCTCACTCCCGCTATTAGGCAAATCGAATCTCGTCCGACCCGCCCCTCCCGCTCGCGTGTTGGCTGTGAACCAAAGATTCAATTTGGGCGAATGTAAATAAAGTGCCTCGTCAGAGCGTATTACTCAATTTATCACGGGAGACTTGGAAAATTTAAAAGAGCGCGGTTAACTGGTATCTACCCAATTTACATAATATACATTTCATAAGGAGCTAACGAAGGCGTATTATGAAAAGCTTTTCACGTGGCGTCGGTATATGAGGGTAGGTACAGCGGCGAAGAGTTCAAGCAAGCCGATTCCCGCTTACCATCCAATCTTAGTTTGTATCACGCTATATGAATTTCCTTTTCTTAGAGACAGCTTACCTTCATCCAAATTCCATCTATCGCCACCGGTAGGTAGTTGGAGTTAGACCCTCGCGCGTTTTAACCATCATAACTTTAATTTCAAGTTTTCGACTAATTATTATCACCATTAGGTATACAATAATATTATTACTTGACGTTTTGAAAGTGCAATTGAACTTTAAAATTAGTAATTACACTCGTAGCAAATTAATTTAGAGCCTGAAACAAAAATAAAATAGTTTGTAAGTAGATTATGTTAGTGCGGTAAGGTAAGTAGGTACTTATTTTAAGTAAACACGGTATCGTCAATTATTGGGTGGCCTGCAATATGGTGGCTATGAGACATTTCAAAGCCTCCAAAGTTTATACTCTAGATTTAGACTTCTTTTATTTAAAAAAGTCTAAATATTACCATTTTGGAAGGCAGAATCAACTGAGTAGAGCTGCTATAAATAAATTTATTATTTACTTTTTCATTTATTAGGTAGGTCAACGATATAGGTACCTAATATTACGGCTTGGGTACAGTTTTTGTATTAAATTATTGTCGTAGTAATAGAACAATTATGTTGATTCAACTATGAATATGTGTTAATTTTATTAAAAATATAACTTGAAAATTCCAAGCTTTTCAAAAAAAAGCTTTAAAGTGAATAAGCTCTAACTGTAGGATGTTTCTGGGACGTAAGGCAAACATTCAAAATTTTATTGTAAAATTTTCAGAGCTCTTTTAGAAGCCTATTAAATTATTAATTGAAATTAATTATACAAATGGTAATTAACCATAAGTAAAATACCTACATCCTCCTACTAATACTAACTGAACACATCTGATTTTTTTTGAATATTTTTGTATTTTCGTTAAAATTGGTAATTCAAACATCTGAATACCTACTCTTTAGAGATGTAGCTTTTTGTGCTTTCGTTAAAATTTGTAATTCAATAGAGTATTTAATACAGAGTAAATAACTTTCTGTGCATCAAGAAATCTTGAAAACTAGTTTCCTCTAATGAAGAAAAGTTTTCTCACTCCGTACCTTGCAATCGCAATAAAAGTTTCGATTCGCTTGCAAAGTTGTGCCAAGTAGTGATGCGATTCGATCCGAATTTTCTGTTTGTGTAGTGAACAATAAAGTTCGTGCAAAAATAGCTCCCTTTTTTTCGTATAAGTCCGTCCCCCTCTGGCGGCGCCGGCCGCACGTCCGGGGACCATAACGCCGTTTGATGTTCTGCTCTCCAATGCTGGCGGAGGCGATATAAAGCAAGATGTACGGCTGCGCTCTGGGCGACGCCTATATTTCCTAAACATCTTTCGGTGTTATAATATCGTGCGCTATGCTCTTGTAAGTACGTACTTTTTTTCGTTTTCTACTTTTTTTTTTGTTGTAAACTCTATGTTGTATATGTTCTGTAATAAAATTTTTTTGTTTATTTAGCCACTGTATTTGATATGTAAAGTAAAAGTTTTTTTTTTAATTACAGTTGGTAAGTATGTACTTAATTAACAATTAAAAAATTGTTACTTATATTTTATTTTTAAATATTACCAATTGTAGTTTTTAAATAAAATTGTATATGTTTCGTTTTCAGGAAAATCGTAATAAGAAAGTATACGTCATTACAAATACACGCCGTATACCTACATGCAACACGGTCGCGCTACTGAGCGGATACCAAATCTATCAACAACCTATAAACCGCAACCTTTCTTTGTCTCGCCTTTCAATATCATCGCGAAGGTGAGCGAGACGGAAATCTACGAGTTTAATGGGCCGTTACGCGAGAAAAAAATCAGTTCGCATTCGCGAGCGTAGATACGCGAGTGATAGTGGCAAGACGGGAAGGAACTCGCGTCGGTGCAACGAGTGGCAACAATTGACATTGACAGTGCTGTGATACTGATCTACTACTTGTTGCTGTCTCCTGACGTCACGTAAGTAGCTCATTAGTAGTATTTATATTTTATAGTGCGCAGTTCGTTAGTGATACGGGTTGCGCGTCAATTCGCCCGGCGTATTCCGCTTGTACTGAAGCGTGGTTCAGGCTTCTGCCAACGCATCACATAACCGGTTCCTGCATTATATGTAGCGACTTGGCGACTATATTTATAGGAATGCATTATTGTAACTTGAGACATCTTGACTTGGTGTAGAGAACTGTACAGTGAAACGTTTTTGATGTTTTCCGTAGTTCAGTAAATGTTTAAGGTCACGTTTTCCCGTTTATTTCAAATATACATTAAATTTAGACAAATATTTATGGTTAATATTATTAATTGTTATTTATTTAATAATTATAATTTAAATTAGATTCACTTACGAGTAATCATGAAAATTGAAATTCAACTTAACGTTATTATACTCACTTCCATTTGAAAAAAAGACTGCAGCTGATTAGAATTTTCTTCACAAATTTATAAGCTAAATAAATCCAAACACCAAATATATACTTGCACACTCAGAAAGCAAGAAGAGCAGTGATAGCCCAGTGGATATGACCTCTGCCTCCGATTCCGGAGGGTGTGGGTTCGAATCCTGTCCGGGGCAATGCACCTCCAACTTTTCAGTTGTGTGCATTTTAAGAAATTAAATATCACGTGTCTCAATCGGTGAAGGAAAAACATCGTGAGGAAACCTGCATACCAGAGAATTATCTTCATTCTCTGCGTGTGTGAAGTCTGCCAATCCGCATTGGGCCAGCGTGGTGGACTATTGGCCTAACCCCTCTCATTCTGAGAGGAGACTCGAGCTCAGCAGTGAGCCGAATATGGGTTGATGACGACGACGACGACACTCAGAAAGCTACAAATAACGAAATAATTAAAAAAATAACTTCAATAAGATCACAATATATTACGAGTAGATACGTAATCTAGGCCACTTTCTGTTGAGTAAGTTAATAAACTAACAGATATTTACCTATTTTAGGTATTTTAGGAAACATTCATAATTTGTTTCTAATTAAATTCTTTACAAAAATATTTTCAACATTATTACCATAAAATATGAACCGAAAGAACATTTAAGTAAAGTTTCATTGATAACTTTGAATGGGGACCGAGCTTTCTTTCCTTATTGCCTTATTTGCATTTGACATTGTAAATAAACTTTCATAAGGCACTGTTTAAATAGGGTAAGTATTCATGTGTTTTTTAAAATGTAGGTAACTATGACGTGATTTATAAATTATTAAAATAGGGAATCTTTTTCCATTTTATTTTATTCATCCACTCCTTTACGGAGGTAAGCTAGGTCCTGTAGTGCCTTAAATAGGCTGATGATAATTGTAATGATGATAATGATTCTATTTAAATTTTAACTATGTATTAACTTATACAATTATCAACATGCCTTTATATTTAGGTAGGTACCTAGGTCGAAAGGTAAATACTATGATAGGTTTCAATTGCATCAATTTATTAATCACAAAAACACCCTGAATGCATTTAGGTACTATCTAGTATCTAGCTATCTAGTATTTTTACATAATAAGTCATCATTAGATAAAATATAGCTACTACAAAAAATAGTATATGTTGTCATAAACTTAGTCCTTACCTACTAGTGTTAGAATAGTAATTAATTGTATTCCGCATTGGAACAGCATGGTGGGTATAAACTCCAGATTATATCTCATTGGATTCTTTAGGTCAGCACTGAAACATGATTAAACACTGAGCTTAAAATAAATTAAACACTGAGACATTGTTAAAATTACTAGCGCTTATGTACCTATTCTACATTTAATTAGGTAGGTATCTACCTACTAAATAAAATAATATTTTTGTTAATAAAGCATGACATAAAAACGTAATATAAAACTGTAGTAGGAACATGTTTTGTTCTGTTATATTGTCAGCAGGATTTCAATGTAGAGTTTCTCTTGATTAGCATAACAAAGAAAACTTCCTGGGCTGAGCTTACAAAGTTCGACACTTGGGTACATTTTCGACATTTTATGTAGCTTGTATCAAGTGTCTTTGATAAATGAAATGTAGATGCTCAGTTTTATTCTTAAAGTTTATTATTTTATTTCATTAAATTTTAAAATACAGTCTTTGATAATAATTATTCGACATAATATCGCTACGAGTGACTTACCTTTAATTAACCACTTAGTATCCCAATTTGAATCCAGTATTTCTGTCTTTACAAGGAGATGATACGGTAGTTAACTGCCTCGATCGTGGTTAAGCGTGAGTGGTTAAGCTTTCAGTCATTAGGTCCTGGGTTTGAGACTTAGATCAGGCTATGAGCTTGAGTTCTGTAGAAAAAAATCTTTTGAGAAATTCTCATCAGCATTACCTTCGCATGGCAAGTCAAGCTGTTGGTTCCGGTCTTTATCATTAACATCTGATAGTGATCGTTATGAAACATTTCCACCCCAAAACCCATAGCTGTCCAAACTGCATTGGCGTGGCATGGTGGGTCTAAGTTCCAAATCTTAAATAAAAAGTAGTCTTTATGTTACTCAATAACTTACGGTATCTTCCAGTGAAACTCCCATTAAAATGTTATTGAGATTAGCCCTAACAAACAGACAGACAGACAGACAGAGAAAAATTCCAAGAAAAAGTGATTCTGTTTTAAATTTTAATATCGTGAAAATAACTAAAGGTATACTTGAGAAAACATAGCTTTTTTGAAATTATATACAGACACTCCAATTTTATTTAAATAATGTAGGTATGTATGTATTGATGATTGATGATGATAGCTACTACGGGATATGAATAATCCAATAACCACGATCTCTTATTAGACAAACTCACGAAAAAGGTACATCAAAATCGCAACGCCATGTACCAGGTACATGAGATATTTACATCGCATGCCTGCAGCATATTTTGGTACAAATTCTCTACAGATATGTTAATTAAATAGCTAACAAAGACTTTCGAAAGTCGACCCGAGTTGTTTTTGTTTGTCAGGGGAGGCCATTTTCATGTAAATCAGTTTGCGAGAATGCCTCACTCCTGGACTGAGTTCGAATTGAGTTCGCTGTTTGTCGTAACACCGGTAGTTTGTGTTCTCTGAATAGATATCTAGTGTTGAACTACTAACTTTGTTATTGTGAATTGACTAAGTGTTATCATCGACATCGGGTATCTTCTTCAAGCTGAATTTGAGGGTAAGGTAGAGAAAATCATTACAAAAATATTATATTTGAAGGAGCACAGATCTACAATAAATTACCATTTGATATAAAAGAAGCTAAAACTATGTTTATTTACAAAAAGAAATTTTATTAAATAACATGTCATTGTAACACATGCCGCATTCACTAAGCTCTAATCTTTGTTTTATTAAAACTAGTCGAATATTCTACGTAACAAACCTGTAATTTAAAAACTACCCGCATTTTATAGCAATTATTTTTTTGGATTTTTATTTAGTATGTACACACGTAAATAATTACCTTAGTGAGTTAATTGTATTTCTCATATAAGCGAATTTAAAGTAATTCTTTTGAGAAAATAAAGATCTTAAACCTCTATAAATTGTATGTCTTCACGAAAATGCTTATTAAGTCTTTACAGAGGTGTGATATTCTTAATTCTCTACAGAAATGTTGATAAAAATTGTGCTGTTATATTATTATAAAGAAGTCTATACTGGTACGGTTGCAAGGTAAAATTTACTTTAACTTTTGGATATCTAATTAGACTTTATTAAAACACATTGAGTGAAACATTTCTTTTTTATTTAATTAGTAAAGACTAGTTAATATAGCAGACAATGATAAGCTTATTTAAGACCCTTGTTTCAGCAGATCAGCAGAGGCTGACATAAAAGTATACCTATATACAAAATTAGCAAAAAAACCGTTATTTAAAATATAAAATAACTAGCTGACGCCGCACGGTTTCACCCGCGTGGTTCCCGTTCCCGTAGGAATATGGGGATAATTTATAGCTTATAGCCTTCTTTGATAAATGGGCTATCTAACACTGAAATAATTTTTCAAATCGGACCAGTAGTTCCTGAGATTAGCGCGTTCAATCAATCAAACAAACAAAAACAAACTCTTCAGCTTTATAATATTGCTTAGTATAGATATTAATACTTTTATGCTTAGCTAACCACGTAAAAGTCCACTATATAAATAATACATTTACTTTAAGTAGGTAATGTAAGTAACAGCAATTTAAATTTAAATAAAGCATTTATAATAATTAATTATTATTTGCATTACTACAACCTACTTTATAACAACTTAGCTTTCCTAATTAGATGGAGTAAAAAGTGCACGTATGCGTGCAGAATGTGTGTATTTCCATATTCTACCTATAATGTTAACTTTTTTCCTATTATGTTAATACCTACCTACTATTTTCTAGTTTTACTTTGAGTGCTTACATTGTAATAGCCATTTGGTTATAAGTTATAAGTGGTACCTGTATTTAGATGCCTTTGTGTAGGTACCTACTAAATACCTTAATGATAGGAAATCTTATAAAAATATTTTATACAATTGGGTCGCTCTTTCCTTTACCAAAGATTTAATACTAGTAGATCACTAACACGTCAAAACTGAGGCACAGAAAGGTGCCTAATTGTCTTAATTTCATTTACCTATTCGCATTGTAAACTACGCTAAATTCGGATCACTTTTTGTGGTGATTTTGTAGGCACGTATTTCTCTATAGTAGAAAATGTCGTTCTTAATTAGGTACCTTATAGTTTGTAGGTAGATATATTATATGAAGTATTTTGATGACTGTGTGAGACTTGGCTTTACACCTATTAGAATTTTTGGTTGGTCTAGGACCATTCTCTTCATAATTTCACGAAGCTACATTACATTTTTATTATTAAAAAATAAAAATATTATTTCACCAGTGCATGAGTGCAGTAAAGTTACTTTAATTATAAAACTTCGAACTGAACCTTTGAACATTTGAAAAAACATTCAATATGAGGCATAAATATTACGAGTTTTAATTGGCACACAAAAGTTTTCTTTGCCCAATGTTATTACAGTGGGCCGGCTAACCGGTTATTCGATACAACGAAAAGAAAACGACCTATAAACCCGATCAAAAGTATCGACACATTCCTTAAGCATATTCAAAAACGACATACTTGTAGGTACCGATCAAAATATACCGATAAAACGTGCATCGGTTTAAACCTTTAAAGTCATTTCTCGTAAACAAGATTCTGTTTGACTTTTAGTAATATTATAATCAAGAACTGAAGTTGTGACTAAATAAAAGAGAGCGCAACATACTTGCACGCCGGTAATTGTGGGCCTGTCTCTTAAATTGTCAGTTAAATGCTATGTTGAATCGCCTTCGATTTTATTTTTTACCTACAACCTTAAATAAGAAGTTACTAAGGCTATGGAACATATAAGGGACTAGCTGACGCCACGCAGTTTCACTCGCGTAATTCTCGTTCGGGATACGGGGTACGGGGATAATATATTGCCTATAGCCTACCTCGATAAATGGGCTATCTAACACTGAAAGAATTTTTCAAATCGAACCAGTAGTTCCTGAGATTAGCGCGTTCAATCAAACAAACAAACTCAGTTTTATATATTAGTAAATAGACATATACCTATTAAGATTTTTTTATATTTTTTATTGATGGACCAATCAAATGATGAACTGAGCTAGGTTCTTCATTTGTTTGTAATATTCAGACACAAGCAATGCTGCAACCCCGTACCGGAAAACAATGTTGGTCGACTGGTCGCTTGATGTATTTCATCCATCTAGTGGGAACTAGATGGATGAAATACATCAAGCGGTTTGCAGGGAGCCGCTTGATACTGGCGGCCTGAGACCTTGATATAGAAGTGTATACAAGAGGCCTATGTCCAGCAGTGGACGTCCATCGGCTGATAAAGATAATGATGATGATGAAGCAATGCTGTTTTGCAGTAGAAAAAACAAGGCGTTAGAACAAATGATTTCAATCACAAAAAGCTGCTGAAAAGCTCTACATACTAAAAAGATAAAGTTAAAAAATAATTAATTTCAAACCTACCTTATTTCTAAAGTATTTTATAACTATATCAGCTACGTATATACCTACGTATTTTAAGTAGGTAGGTACTTTATGCAATTGTAGATATAACCCTAAAAAAAATATAAAAAGTTTAAGTTATTTTTCAGCATCGTACATGTCTTCAATAAAGACGGTAAAAAAACTCAATTATTTAATTTCTTATCACAAAATAGTCTATAAAAGAGGAACCATTTAAGTATGTACCGTTTTCTCAAGACCACCCACAGGTAAACCGCTAAAGGTCATTTTTATTTCATTCGATCGTAGTATTCAATGTTTAGATAATATGTAAAATTTTCGAGGTACGTGTAAAGGCTTTTAGAGGTACTGTGCAGCGTTCTTATATCTATCTATATCTACTCTGCATGGAAATTAATGAAGGGTTTGATTAGCAACCAAACATTCTAATGAGACTTATGTTTGTATTTAAAGGTGTTATAATAGTAGGTAAACCTGCCTTCTGAAACGTTGGTAAAGCCTACTTGAATTAAATGATGTTTTGATTTTAATTTGTTTATAGTTGTTTAATAACTGTTTCATTGTTTATTTAAATTATATAGGCACCTAAATTAACACACTTCTGTTCTTGGAGTATGTACCTACACTTTCTTCTCACAACGGTTAGGTGTTGACCTGCCAATGCAGTTTATTATATTTAAAAAAATATTTTATGCACATCACATATTGCGTGAAATATTAAAAAATATTTCACGCAATATGTGACAAGATGTGTTTATTAAATCGAGGTTACTACATATACACAATTTATGAATTTCTTAATGATGAACTTACTTACTTATTGTAAATAAAAAAAACGTACATACAGCCGAACGTAGAACCTCCTCCTTTTAGGAAGTCGGTTAAAAATAATGTTGATTTTCTTGCCGCTCTTTACGAATAGTCAAACTTGACGTTTCAAAAGTGCTCGTAAACTAAGCCCTTCCATTAAGTACTTACTAGAAATAAATGAATTTTGATTTTTGGATTTTCTGTCACACCTGGTGATGATCGTTAGTTAGGTACTAAATAGCTCAATAAAATTCAAAAATCCATGCATGTATAAAACTTGATCTAAAATCTAAATAAACCAGTGCCTCAAACTTAACCGACGAATTTCTTTATTATAGATTTTAATACACTTCCATTGTTTTATAATAGTAAGTCTATATATTTATTTACTTGCTTCTACATGCATCTACGCTTGCAGAAAATCCTTTAAGGTGTTAATGAACTGTTGAAGATAAGTATCTAACATAGTGTTAATACATATTCTTATAAATAGCCGTGGTCCATTTATTTTGCATAGTAATGTGTTTGTAGCGACTTGAAATATCTACCTTGGCTGGTATTTATATAAAGTTGATACTTTATACTCTTGGCTACAAATATAGCGACTTTGTAGCTGATAATATAAAAACTAGTGAGACTGGAAATTCCAATGATGTTATAAATATAAAATGAGATTAGTTAAACACACATAACAGTTTGCATATTTTTAACAAATCATTAGTAGGTAAATTACCTAGTCCAATTAACGGACTTGAAGGTAGTTAGTAGTAACTGTCGTGAAGATAATATCATCTATAATACGTTATTATGAAGCTACCTACTAACATACGAGTATACATATAAAATTATAAAAAAAAAAATTCCAAATCAATACATTTACTTTAAGTAAGAAGTCTTTTTTTTTTACCAGTGAGTAATGACTCTGGAAAAACCGAAAAAAGTTGGCAGAGAAGAGAAACTCAGGTATCCTCGATTTATCAAATGATTTTTTAAGCAATTTATATTTTTTTGTAAAAAGTCCAATACGTCATTCATATAATTAGGATAAATCCGAACCATGAAGTATTAAGTGTCTTTTCAGTTTATTGAAGCAAGCTTCTTTATACCTACACTAGCTTTCGCCCGCGACTTCGTCCGCGTAAAATAGTTACTCTGGCAGCGCACGCAGCGTAAACTCTCAATAGGAAAAAATCCCCCGATTTTGAAACATTCTTCATTGGTGCTCCGCTCCTATTTGTCTTAGCGTGATAATAGCCAAAAGATTTCAAAGATAAATAGGCTATCTAATACAAAAATAATTTTTCAAATCGGACCAGTATTACCTTTCAGCTTTATAATAATAGTATACTTAGACGAGGTTCTCTTTTTTATAGCATTGTGTCCTCGGACTTCTCAATTGACTTCATAGATTCATAGCAATTGAATACAAACAATTTAATGTCGCACGACAATTGTCTAAACTATGAATTATTGTAAGCTTTAATCAAATAATATTTAGACTACAAAGTAAAGCGTACATCTCAGTTAAATGTAACTAACCTCAGAAACTACTATTGGTCGTAATTGAAAAATTCTTTCAGTGTTAGATAGCCCATTTATCACGTACGTACACTGCTGAAATATGCCTCTGTTAAACTTAATTATTGTTATTGTTAATTTTAATTTTACATTATTAATATTAATTTCGTATGTCTATTTTTTTGTTATCACCGACGTGCCTTTTTATAGTCTACCTAAATTTTTCCGAGGAAAATTTTCTTCTCGGCTAAAGTCTTGAGGTAATCCCAGGGGTGTCTTGGACTCAGAAAATGTTCTTTACAAAATCCATAATATATTTTCGCCGCCTCGAAATAGTTTTCAAGGTAAAGTAGGTACCTACGTAGGTAGCTTTAGATTTAGGTATACCTACTTACTAGTATCTTCATACCTAGATAATATAATCTTTAAATTGTGAAAGTTTTTTTCTTTGCGAGAATGGATATAAATATGGCACTATTAGCAAAAGTTTACCTATAGGTAGGTATTTACGTAGGTAAATTAAACCGTAGGTGTAATAGTTCTGGTTGGTTGAGAGGCAAATATTGTAACAAATTTTCCTATTGACATTTTTATCAATATAAAGAGTTAGTTTTAAATTTATTTTTTATAATTCTAAATATTTTTATCTCCCTAAGAAAGTCTGAACTACGGCTAACTTAACTATACCTACGGGCACCTCGATAATTGTCAGTTTTCAGAGGTTTTCTGGAATCTATCCGTAATCTGTCGTTAAGTTGCAGAGATATTAAATTAAAAAAAATAATAGGGTTGCTAAGCAACGGACCTATTGATTATGCACATAGGTAAATGTAAACGGCTATTAAAGTCCAGCCCGTCCAGCCGTAGGTAAGTAGGAAATGCGGAGCTGTCAATAATCTGATGCAAATTCCGTACGAGACGTGCAACGCGCATGAGCAACGAATATCCGATCGTAAAACTGTTAGAGCTCTACCCCCTTCCCCCTAGTAACCCCTCACCCGGTCTCTTTGTTTTTGGCACCGAGGGAACCTTAAGACCCCTTAATGCTTCTCTGCGGTGGAACCCGCTTTGTCTTGGAAAGGGTTGAGATCAGAATTTCGCCTTAATGTGATTCTTAGACTGAGACGAGTTGTGTAATTGGAAATTACGACTTTTATAACTACATACAATAAACGTTAAAGATAATGAATTGGGTACAAATACTTCGTTGAATATCCAGATCTAAAAGGGGAATTTTTAATAGTTTTATGCATAAGTTGGTTTACCACGACTTTAAGGAATTGTTTATCAATTTTCTTAGGGAATAAGTAGGTATTATCACAATCTTTTGCTCAATAAATCTGTTCGTATGAGTTTCACAAAACGAAATATTTTAAATTAAAATTCATTTACATTTTTTTTCATGCGTTTTTTTTAAGCGAAACAAGTCTATATATTGCTCCAAGTATTCAAAGTTCAAGAAAGTTATGCATTCGCTTTAATAGTTTCAGCTATTTTCTTAAGCAGACAATACGAAAGACAGTTAGATTTCCATGTTAATTCTATGCAAAATTTATTAAAATTTATTCAGAGGTGTAAGCGTAGCAAAAACAAACTGGCAGATCAAGTTACTTTCGCATGCCTCCAATCTTCAATATAGTCGGTAATAGTTATCTACGTTTAAAAATATGTATTTTATTAAGTCCCTGATATATTCAATGTCTATTGTTGTGTGATAATATCTGTTAAGATGTAACGGTAAATATGGGATCCTGGATCAGGCCTTTAAAAATAAGTTCCGCCCTTAAAAAGTGACGTTACAAAAATAATAATATATACTAGTTCAGGGCTTAACTCAAAAACATGCAAACGGCAAAATGAAAATTTCACTGACGCCACTGGGTCTGTGTGACCTCACGTAACCAATTTAAGGTTAAGCAAAAATTTAATAAAGGTACAAAAAAACGCTACACGTGTAAGATACTGTCTATAAGAACAGCTTACAAGAATTCTGTATAATACACATACCAGCTTACATAGGTATGTGTATTTTATAGAAACGTGACGGTATTCATAATCGCAGGTATAGGGTGAGCAGGTAAGAATAAACACGTCCACCAGTCGCGTGAGACTCGACCATGTAAGTGAGTAGGTAGGTGGATATAGCGCAGGGTCACAACCATTGGATAACAGAATGACTCGATGGAAATATTAATACCGGAATACAGATTACTCGCTCGCTAACTTTATTATGTATACAAATAAATAAAATCAATTTAAATACACGAAATAAAGAATTTTTATACATAGGTTAGTAGGTACCTATCCTAACTCAATAAAAATTTAAGTAACTCAATAAAGATTTTTATCAAATTAAAATTTCTTAGGTATCGTCACAGAATAAAGATCATGCAGAATGAGTCTTTACTGGTAAAGTGTGAAGCCGGTGCAGCTCATAAAAAAACATGCGTCACGCGTCTCCTTGACAACCGCATATAAAAACTTTTTCATAATTTGTATTTCAAAATTTAACACTAATAACAATTATGTAAATTAATATAATAATCAATGAAATAAAAATACTCAATCTTATTTCTTTAGTTTTTGTACACAGTTTTTAAAATATTTCTAAACATAAGACGCCATTTTTCTTGAATAATATTGAAAATTACTTATGTGACGACGCTTCGTGTCGTACTGACTCGAGAATGTACCTATTCGTTTTTGAATTTCGTATTTGTGACGGGTACGGCACCGTCGTGTTTCGTGCGCTCCCTGCCTATTATTGATTAATCTGTGGTATGTTAAAAAAAATATCAAGTGAATCTTTTAATTATTAAACTTTTAAAATGAAACTGTATATAACAGAAAAGTGCTAACGTACCTAATTCGGGTTTTTCAAAACAAATTTATGTATTAGGTATGTTATAAATAACTTTCCTTGTTTAATACGCGTCTAAATGAAATTAAGAAAATTATGCACATTTGTCCACCTCAGTTTTGATGTGCTAGTGCCCTATCTCTAGTATAAAATATCATTGGGTACATGATCAGTGGCTTGTATCTACCTACTTACAATCTACATGTAGAATTGTAGAGGTCAATGAATTTAATCATAATATTTAGGTACCTAACCACGTACCTCGACGGATTATCTACATGTACCTATATTTTCGTCCGTCCGTCCTTTGGATGTGACGTGAATCTAAATTCCGTGTCACGAAGGATACGTATACAGCAATCGATCAAGTCGACAGCGGTGAAGAGTAACCTAAAGCCACATATCCATTATAGCCTTCGCACACTTAGGTACCTAATACACAATCCGAAATTATAGGAAATCAATGCGTAGGTACTCAAGTCTAAAAAAAGAATTAAGAAATTAAATATCACGTGTCTCAAACGGTGAAGGAAAAACATCGTAAGGAAACCTGCATACCAGAGAATTTTCTTAATTCTCTGCGTGTGTGAAGTCTGCCAATCCGCATTGGGTCAGCGTTGTGGACTATTGGCGTAACCCCTCTCATTTTGAGACTCGAGTTCAGCAGTGAGCCGAATATGGGTTGATAATGATAATGATTGAGTAATTCATTACTTTGATATAATTTACTATACTAATATAAGTACTTGATATAAACTACACTGCTAATTTTTTTTTCATTTACAAAGCTACTTTGTTCTCATTAGATGGTTCAGCTACGGATAATGACAACGGACGTAGAGGTCCAGAGTTTGACTCCCGGGTTAGGCGAACAAATCCATTTTTGGGATTTTTTTTCCACCCTAGGAGAGCACGTAAACCCGTGGATCTGCACCTGATCTTTCACTGGTCGTCTCGGTCTGCCGTCCCATCGGACTATGAGATAGAGGGAAAAGAGAGTGCACCTGTGCTTGCGCACACATTTGTGCACTACAATATCTTCTGCGTACATGGTTAATCTCATCCTGAGATTGGCCGCCGTGGCCGAAAAAAACAATCAGGCATCTTACTTACTAGGTAGTAGAAAAGTATCACCTGCTTACTCATGTTAAATGAAACAGGAAGATACTGGTAGGTACTGTTTCCAGAAATAAGATTGAAGTTTTCAAATCCAAGCAGTTCAATAAACCAATAGACGGAAACGCATAAATCCCTCCCACATACGATCTTATTATACATTCAACCTACGCATCGGCATTACTGATACTTCCATATCAGATCAATACCTACATTCGGTGAGATTTCAATCAGAAATGTATCGAGTTACACAAAACGCCTTTCAGTTCCGTCTTTATAAAACACACTGACTTAATTAAGCCACATTGTTGCCTACTATCTTTATCGTAAACTCGTACGCATGATAAAAATCTGGAAAAATATTTTTACCTACGCAACCGCCGCGTGGGTCCGTTCCCCTTCCGTCAATTAAGTCGGCGACACCCAATTGTTGATGATTAGTGACTAATCCGTCTCATATTCAATCAATACCCAAAACTTTACCCACACACCTCCACCCGCCTCGCCCCTCGTCGCGCGACATTTAATGACACCCGTGCAACGTCGCTCGCACGCCGAAACACTCTTTAACATTGCCACATAAGGGCTACTGTTGCACGAACCCGCCCACCGCGTTATATAGCACCGAGGATCTATAAAAGTTACGTCTGTAATCTAACATAAAACTCGGGCCGTTTAGATGCGAACGCGGCCACGGACGACACATCTCGGCTCGCTCCGCACTTTTACCGAAATTCGACGGTGTTTTTTGTGTGAAACTATGTGTTTTTTGACGGGAAATCGCGCGATTGTCAGCAGTCGCGTGGTCGCCGCCGCTCGCCGCCGATCCGCGCTCACGCGATGTGTTTTCCGACAAGTTTGACGTTTCCACGCCGCCAACCACCCAAAACAGTGAGTAAATTTGAATATTTTATCAGCGATAACAGTTTTGTTTACCGCTCTGTGTAGAGCCGTTGCAAACTTATCTAACATTACAGGAATTAACGTAATCGTTCTCGCAACTTACTCTACTTATATCACCGAAAACTGTCGTGAAAGTTGAGAAAAGTGACTGAAAGGGTCTGAAAAAAATTCATTGTTCATTCAGGATTAGTGCGTCAGCTTGTAAATAATATAAATAATTTACAATTAGTACTATATTTATGATGAAAATATGAAGTTGGTATGTTGGTGCTAAACAAATTATTGAAGTTACCTGATCTGTGTAAATATTAAACTATTGTTAGTTAACTTTATGTTAAATATACCTACCTAGTTATTTTACTCGGACTATATACATACCTACTTACTTAGGTATTTATCTATAAACTTGAGTATCACGTAGACGATACTAATCAAAGGAGGTTACCTAAGTAAAAAGCCGAACTTGCGCGAACAATCAATGGTAGATAGAACCTTAAATATTATAGGCGCGTAGGTACTAGCTAGGGACTACAGTAGGTATTTGTTTGCTTGATAGGTAGCTGGATCTGTCTATATTTTTTATATTAAGTGATTATTTACCTAGATATATGCACTTTCATAAATAGGTATGTACCGATGTATGTCACAAGTTCTTATTTAATTCTAATTTTTTATATTATTTTTTTCTAATTTTATTCTCTATAGGTATCTGAAAATAAATGCTCACAGAAAAATATACATCTATAATGCCTAAGCTTTTTCTATTTTACACTTCAGTTTAGCTGGCAGTAGGAACCTAATTTATCCTAATGTTAATTTTTCCTTATAAAAAATAATATGTCATAATAATGTATAGTAATAATATAATTTCACGTTACTTTGTAACCGAAATCTACTTATAACGGCCATTGGTAATTTTAAAAGCTTCCCTGAAAGCTCTATATTAGAACTAGTAACGCCATCTATTAAAAACATCGAATACTTCTCAAGGATTCAAGCTAGGAGAAACTGTCTGTGGAAACCATTCTAATTCGTTCTCATTCTAACATACCAATCCGATGTATATCTTATCTCTTCTAACCACCTCATGTAGAATGACAGCTAAATATTTACATACAATCAAAATACAACCGACTTGCGCTTGCGATAAGGTTGCACTTTCAATGCAATTGATTCACATCGTGGTAACTCTACAATAATCATTCAACCTCGTGTAGTGCACCTGGAAATATAGCTATCTCGCTCTAGATTCTTGGTTATCTCTGTTAGATGCATGTTATTTTTATATAGATATCTCGTTTGGTGTGAGATAAAGAGATGTACTTACGTCGAATGTAGCCGCTTGTTTAGTGATACTTACCAGACTACCACCATGATGGAAAAGGCGTGGCAAAAATGGATTTTCAGTTCATTTATAGCATTATAACATAATAGAGTAAAACCTGTAGTTTGTGTTTTGTTTTTAGTTTAAATTTTAAATATTAATTTTTAATATTGGTTGCACTGATTAGTCGATGTCAGCTATTATTTTACCTGCTAAGAAATTTGTATTTTCTTTGCTTTAATTAATTTTAATTAGGTATGTATTGTGCGTAACTAAATATAAATTATGTATGTATAGTATACGTATAAATTTGGAACCCTAAAAATCACATAAGTAGGTTCTACCTTTTAGATAACTAAAGTTTCTGGCAAGCTCTTCTCAGTAGAACCTGCCTTTTGAACCGATGGTAGAATCGCTATCAATAGGTAGTATTTATTTTGATATTTAATTTTCTTTTATATTTTATACCTGTGTTTTTTTTTTGTTTTAGTAATTTATAATTAAATATATACATAGATAAATATCACCTGCCTGTGTTATCAAATTAGGTAAGAAATATGTAGGGGAGCGTGGGGTAATTGAGAGCAAAGAGGAATTTTTGAATAGTGCCTAAAAAAGTATTTATTTCGCCTAATGTAAATGCCTTATGTAAATAATAATACTTTCCACTGCACTTCTCTGTAACGTGCACGACGGAGGCATCAAATGACACAATTCATCTTCATACCCAAAAATAAGACAGAGCTATGCTATCGTGATAAACGTGACATATAATTTGTCGGGTAATTTTTACGTTTAATGCAAACGTCAAACTTTTACATTGTTATAAATGTTTAGACCATGATCCGAGAGCATTTTTACAATTGATTACTATCAAGTTAATTTTCCGTGAGTATTAACAAAAAACACAGCTGGTTACTAACAATTTTTGAACAACTATCAATATAATAGTATCGATATAATTATATATCATTATAAAATATAATAGTATCAATAACGAGGTCAACAGAAATTGTTACTAACCAGCTGTTTTTTACTGTTGCTTGATTGCTAAATAGTTATTAATAGGTATACAACTTTTATACGTATACAACTTTAGGCATCATAATAAGCACGGATAATAGTTTTAGTTACGATTGAACCTATCAGCCAACTTGTCAATGAATAATATTGTATTAATTGCCATAATGATTTAATTTAAAAAATTATGTTAGCATACTTGGCATCAAAATCTGCTTTTATTGACCTGTATTAACTGTAAAAAGATTAAAAATACATGGAATTAAAAGTGAGATTTATTGTAATAATTTAAAAATTTAAATCTAGTTTGATTATTGTACACTATTGTTCACAAATGGGGCCAGTTTGCGCCCGACTTGTGTGTGTGTTAATTCGTGAAAGTATATGATTGAATGAAAATATCATGTTAAACTAAAAATGTTTCTATGGTATGGTTTCTATTTATTCACTACCCTACAGTGAATTACAGTTGCAAAGTTAATAATGACATTACCGAACGTTTCTATTTAGGTGTTCCCAATAACCCCACTTTCCCCTACTCACAATCAAGCTAATGTTCATAATAGGGTTCATACTTGCTTGGACATGGGTTTATAAATATTTGTGTGTCTGATGATGATAAGTAAGGATTAAGTTTTGGCACGTCAACTTCGAAATAGTACCTACCTATTGGTTTCTACGCGATATTATACTAGAAACACTTGGAAATACGTCTGTGCATCTCATCATTATCATCATTATCAACCCATATTCGACTCACTGCTGAGCTCAAATCTCCTCTCAGAATGAGAGGTGTTAGGCCAATAGTCCATCACGCTGGCACAATGCGGATTGGCGGACTTCACACACGCAGAGATTTAAGAAAATTCTCTGGTATGCGTTTGAGACACGTGATATGAAAATACACACAACTGATAAGTTGGAGGTGTATGCCCGGACCGGATTTGAACCCACAACCTCCGGAATCGGAGGCAGAGGTCATATCCACAACACACAGGGAATAAGAGAAGCCAGACCCCAAGCCTATAATCGGACTAAACCTGAGCCTATTTAGAAAATGTAAAATCCAGGCTTGAACCCTGGACATTTATCAAGTATACTCCTCATAGTATTGGATAGAAGCAGGCGTTACTTTGCGGAAGTTCATCATGATTATATAATGATTTATTTATTTTGCTATCATCCGCGAAAATTCGGCGAACCCATGCGACAACGTCACCCAGGTCCGACAAAATACTCTCTACGTACGTTTCACCCCGAAACCGGAGCATCCTCAGGAGATGTTGACTCTACAACGTGCAATTGCAATTGTACTTATACTTTGAAGCATTTTAAGAATAATTTTCAAAGGAAAAATATTTGTTAATTTATTGGTTTATCGCGCTTTCAATGTAAGAAAAAAAATGTTTCATTGTTATCAATATTATATATCTATAACCAATTGAAAAATCTCGATAATTTTTTTCACCATCATCATCGTCTTCGTCATCCCACTATACCTAGGGCTACGCATCCCTCCTTGTACTCGTGGGGGAGAGAATATGGAACTTAGACCCACCACGCTGCTCTAATGCGGGCTGGCGGACTTAGGGTAATAATGCTAAATTCCTCAACGACCACCAGATGTTAGATAATGGCCGGGAACATGCTCCTCCATCACTTTTCACCACCACCAATTTTCCGACTCTGAGCTGAGAATGTTTAACAATTATTTAGGAGAAATAAGAGCTCAATATTACAATAGCCCGACTCAGGACTCGAACCAGGATATTAGCAAAAAAAGTTAGTTAAATAATTGTTATTATATCAATTAGTAAGATGTTTGCAAAAAACGAACTCACGATATAAATACACTAGCAGACGCCGTGCGGTATACCTGTGTGGTTCCCGTTCCCGTAGGCATATGGGGATAAAATATAGCCTATAACAGTCGGGGATAGTGTAGCTTTCCAAAAGTGAAAGAATTTTTTAAATCAGTGAAGTACGTAGTAAGCATTTTCAATGCAAACAAACAAACAATCAAATCTGTAATTTTGTAATCAAGTTTGGTATGTATAAAATGTTCAGGGGCTTTCGAGTAATCGCGTTACATACATACAATAACACATAGGGGGAGTCCGGGAGAGTATACCCACCGTCTACTAAAATAATCATAAATCTTTCTATATTTACAAATCACCATTTTCTATAAATTGAAAATTAAGCTGCATTATTTATTTTCTCCTAAGAAAGTTCAATAAAAATTTATGAGTAGGTAACTAAGGATTTTTATCTAAATGACATTCGGCTAAAATCTCCCACTTGGGTGGGAGACTTTACCCCTTTAGTAGGGAGCTTGAAACAGAAAATTAATATTTATAAATTGTAATTCTATAGTAAATTTAATCATAAAAATATGGCACATGCTATAATGTAGTAAATGAGAACATGAAGAATTACTATACTTATATTAGAGGAACTACTAACACTCTCTTATATGTGAGGAATTACATTAGGTCTTCTAACATTCCTTCCTCCATAACTGTGTCTTCTCTACAATTGAAATAAACTAATTCTCTATAAGTATTTTGAAGAATAACAAATAAATAAATTACATGTGGCACTTCATCCCATGGACTATCAGAGCTATCATCATTCTTGGGTTCTTCGTCAAAGGTTTCACTGTCTTAGCTTTTTGAATGCTTTAGCTTTTTGTTTTTTTTTTATTTTTCTTATTTTTCGCTGTATAACCATCACCACTAATTTTTCCGGGCTGTATATTACGACGAAAAATTTTTCGAATTAGGAAATGGACGAATCATCTGTTGTAAAACTATTTTTGGTTTTTGTCCTGAATCAAAATTTTCTGTTGTCGTATCTTTGAAGAAGCTACCTCTGCCGACTGTGTAATATTATAATGCTTGTTTAGATTCTTCGGACAAAATAATTTCGCAAAGTATTTTGATCTATTCCATATTTCATATTAACACCTCTAACAGACTTTCCTTTATCAATGGCAACTAAAGCATTTCCATTTTATTCCATTTCCGCCTGCGACTTCGTCCGCGTGGAATTCAGCTTTTCACAAATCCCGCGGGAACCATGATTTTTTCCGGGATAAATAGTACTAATGTGTTACCTATGTGTTAATCCAGAGTCAAACAAAATCTATTCTCATTCCAAATTTCAGCCAAATCGCTTTAATAGCCGCTGCACAATGGAGGAACAAACATATTCACTTACACACAAACTTACACATTTATATATAATTAAGTGTATTATATAATATACTTAATTATTACAGACAAATCTAAATTATTTTTGTTCCTAGATGTTTCTTTGGAGAACTGTCTGAAATAAAATAAAAAAATATTATCTATTATAGGAGAATGGGTAAAGTCTCCTCCCGACGCCAGGGTAATGTCTCCCGCCCACGCCAAGCTGTAAATTATAGCATTTTAATAAAAAACTATGACTCTTTAATTAAAAGCTGCCATTAATGTTACTAGGATATATAGGTACACTTACGATGTATATAAATGACGTGATGAAACTATTCACAATACTAAGTAGAAATCAAATAACTAAAATTGAAAAAATCTACTTCATCATCATCCGCGTCCCGGCGATAATATTTCCGAATTATTTCGACGATTATTCGCGGCAGAAATGAGAACCTCCTCCTTTTTTGAAGTCTGTTAAAAATAAAGCAGAGATAAAAATGCTACGCGAGTCCTATTGGTTTTGCTTGCTATAAATATTTATGTAAGCGTGTACCTACCTAATAAGAAACTTAACTTATGTAAAAGGCACTACAGACTTTCAGTTTTTCATCTAATCGAAATTTTAATAAAAATCATAAAAAAATGTACAGTTAAAACTGAAGGACACTACACACGGACGATTTGCAACCATTGATTATTCTACTACAAGTCTTATATTTTATTACTGTGTAAAGACTATTAGTCGTTAGAGGCACGGATTAATGTAGATAATATGTATGTACTCTGAGCAAATGGGTGTACTTTCCAATAAGGCTTTTTTTTTTGTCGCTGGGAAATGCGTTTACGCATCCCGTCCGGAGGCTGCACAAGCAGAGTGGTGCAGTCTGCGGCCGGGTATATGGGACTCGCTGCAAACCAGAATACCCACTAAAACCCAGCGGGGCCACCTGCGTCCTATTGGGATGTAAAAGGATCGCGAGATGCATGCACTTTTACATCCCGACGCGCTCGTCGTTGTACTCACTGGTGTCTACATGGGTGGGAGAAGATGCGCATAACGACGCCTTCTATCACCCGTTCTTCTTCTGCGTAGTGGGTCAGCATCAGGCGCCCGTTCTCTCTGCTGCTCCGCTGCCTCTTTTAAGCCGATGATGGTCTCACAAAAGGAGGCAACGTGAGATCACCCTTCTTCGCTGTCTAGCATGTACTGGACAACGCTCGACAGCGAGAAGTCTCCCTGAAGAAAAGACTCAAGTGAGTGCCTTTGCGATGCCCATGACACACAGTCCGCAAGAGTGTGATGCGCCGTGTCCTCTGGCGCACCACACTCGTGGCAGACCGGCGAGATTTCCCTCCTAGCGATCTTGTGCAAATACCGACCGAAACAGCCGTGTCCTGTAAGTACTTGCACGAGACGGTACGACAGTGCGCCATGGCGCCGTTGCAGCCACCGCTCAAGGTGGGGTTGGAGACCTTCCACCGTCCAGACGCCAGCCACCGGGGACTCGAGGTCTTCTTTCCATCTACTTTCCAATAAGGCTGGCATAATACAATGGCTGAGTTTGTTGTGGACTTCTGCTTTGGAACCCTCGTAACTTTATTTTTCAAGTTTCCTACTAATTAATATCATCAGTATCTAATAATATTACCTGAAGTTTCTAAAGTGCTTGTAAAGTAAGCCTAATTAAATTTGGAGTTTGACTTTGAATAAGTTAAAGTTTGAATAACCTACCAACTACTGAGTTCACAAATTCTGGTTACCTAGCTACTAATATCTTTGAAGAAAAACATAGGAACACAGGACCATCATCGTAACTTTAAATAATTAGAATAATAATAAGTATACGAGTACCTAAGAGGTCTAGGTGCTTCTTATTAGAAAATTCTTGTATACATTATTCCGTGCAAATTTTACGCCATCAAAAACAACACTTGTAAAATATACCAATTTTCGCATCTGTTATAGCGTAAAAAGTTGTGAGATCCATGTAATACCTAGTTAGTTACTTTATTCAATTTGATCAAGATTGAATAATCAGATCATACTTTAATCAGAACCGTAATCTGAATGCTTTTCCAAAACTTTAAACAGAATGCGAATTTTTGCAAACTCACATCACAGCACCTGTGTCTAAGGCGTTTTATATGTAATCGATTGTTCATTTTCACAAAATATATAACTTGAAAAATAGGTGATTTCTATTCTTTGTCATTTTTAACTTCTATTAATCTTTAAGGGTTACTTTCAACCCTTATAGGGATTCAGTTTTATAAATTCTTGAATCACATTACACTTTATAACTATTTGATGAATTATGTCAAATTTTTTATAACATTAACTTGAAAAATTAAGGATTTTCTATACATTCTCTCTTCATTCTCATCGCCGTTCCTTTTTATTTTAGGGACAAAGGCCTATTTATATTCTCATTTATCGTTATATCAAAATTAATTTTGGTGAGTTTAGCGGTTTAGCCCTAAATAGGTAACAGACAGACATACTTACTTTCGCATAGGTATAATATAAGTATAAGTGTTGATGCTTTATACGTAGGTATCTATTATATTGAAACACGATGGTATTTCGTATTTTTTGTGTTTCTTTTTGTTCACGTCCCTAATTTATAAAATATTACCTACTAAGGGATTTTCTAAGAAATATCTATCATGAGCAAATAGTTCATATCTAATTAGTCTCTGTCCCAAATATGAATAGGTGTTACGGGCCAAACTATTTTTAGAAAATCAGTCGACTAGAGATAAATAAATATTCCATTAAAGAAATGAAATACCTAAGATTCATCAGAACAAAAAACAATAATTTATTACAATATATTAACCAACGATGTACTCGTATTCCCCGATGCTGTTTACGATCTCCTCTCACCTCTCAACAAATTTTTTGAGAACTATTTTTCGAGGTCCTCTTCGTTGTCGAAAGTAACGCCCCTAATTTGGTTCGACATGGAGCGGAAAGAATGATAATCGATTCACGCAAAGTCCGGAGAGTACGGCGGATGCTGAAAAATTTTCTATTCAAGCTCTTGGAGTGCAGTTTGACAATTTGTGCAATATTTGGCCTGACGTTGGCGCAAGCAGAATGACTTGGCCTAGTCGATCGGGTCTTTTCAGTCGGATAGCCTCATTCATGTATTGTAGCTGGTGCAAGGATGGCCTTTTTGACCGTGGCGTTCTTTTTGAGCATTTTCCAATGCACGACGCCTTTCCAGTCCCACCAAACGTCGGTCATGCCCTTTTTTGGATATAGATCCTGCTTGACTCTTGGCATTGGCGTATCTCCTGAAGATATCTACTGCTTTCTATGCTTCATACTACTGTGCAGGCACCATTTCTTATCACCCGTGATGATTCGTTACAAAAAGCGCTGCTTATTATATTTTGATCGGTGGCGGGCGAGATATTGAACCACAATTTGAAGATGATATTGTTTGTTTATTTCAGTAAGCTCGTGAGGCACCAAAGCTGCGAGATTTTGGTAAATCCAGTTGATTGAAGGATAAGGAAGGATAAGGATATCGTCATTACTTTGCAGTCCATTTTTTCGGCTAATTCACGGGTTTTTTGGCAACCCTCTTCCTTCAAAAGTGCCTTGAGTCGATCATCAAATTGCACAGGTCGTTTCGGGGCGTGTCTTCGAGGTATAATTTTGAACTTAGCAAACAATCTTTGTACAGTAGACAAGCCTAAGAGCATCTCCATACGCGTTGCATATGTCATAAGCGACTTCGATAGCTTTTAGACATCAATGAAAAGTGAAGAAAAGCTGTTGTTGAAAATGCTGATTTTTGTCCCCTGGCTCGCTAGTTTGAAGCTAGAAAAGTAATGAAAAATTAAGTTGTCCTAAAAAAAACACAGTTTTGTAGTGCAGTAAAAACTCTATCGAATGAATATATCAAAAAATCGTTATGAATACAACAAAAATATGAAACCAAAACTTAAAATATGAAAACTCTACGAACCTTCTCTACAAGCTTATTATATTTTTTAAACATAAATAAGTAAATGGGATAAATTGTTTTAACGAAATTCGTCGTTAGGTACCTACTACATTTAAGTGAAAAACAAAACCCTCGCTTTTTTAAATCAGTTAAAATTATAGGGGTTCCAAAGAAAAAACTTTCCTTGTATCTTACCTTGGACGCCGTTGGCGCGAAAACAATTCACTAAACCGGAAAAGGAATGTAACACATTAAATTTGTATAAGAAAATCAAACGCCCTAAGTCTAGTAAAATACAAGCTAATAAGATTCTTATGTGTTTGCAATAAGTTTTATAACATTGTAATAAACTTGAAGGCTTTTAGCTGTATACTTCGAGATGTAATGGTTTAGTTCCAAATATTATCACAACAATCGGCAGCACTTGCTTATCCAACTATGTAAAAATTAAATTGTTTTATTTTTAATTTCTAGATGTATTTCATAACAAAATTATTCATTTAAAAAAAACATTTTGTTAGATTATATTAAGTAATTAATAATTTTCATTATATTATCTGGAACATAAATGAAAATTGGAAATAAATAAAACTTAGTTAGTAATTATATATTATTATTCAAAATTATTTTTTATTTTACTTACTTAGTAGTGGAAAGGAAATATTAAAAATACATTTTTAATAATAATGAAGAATAAAATAATAATTTCATATCGGTAGCTTCTAGTAGCGCCATCTAGTGACGAATGGCAAAACTAAGATGCTTTACGCACACATCGATGGAATGCGTAATATTATTGTGTGATGTGAGTCTGCACACAGTGACACTATTACAAAAGTACTTGCTTAAATAGGTACGTACACTAAAATGCACTTTTTTAAATAGTACCTATTCAAATGCATATTACCTAACTGACCACTTGGGTATCTACGAGTTGGTACGCTTGCAGGTAAAATAGTTATGTAGCTTCGATAAGTTTAAGCTTTTTATGATTTTGAGTAAGAAAAGAAAAAGATATACTTACTTAAGTAGAATTATGCTTCTTTCTTCTGCTTCTTCTGCTCTTCTTCTGTTTCTTTTTCTTCTGTTCTGTTTCTTCTGCTTATCAGATTTAGGTATATAGGTACTTATGTGAAATCTGCCGCTGGATGCTGGCAGTTAAAACCGTGGTGTTTAAGTCCTTACAAAAGACGCATGTCCTGCTGTGGATGTCCATCGGCTGATAGGTAGGTGTACTGATGGCAATACACGTTTTTAGATCGTATAATGTGAAGATATACCTACCTACTTCCGATGCACTACATAAAGTTAAACAAACCACGCACTCTAAAACACTAAAAAAATCTGCTAAGAAGACTAAATAAATTTTAGTATCTACTCCATCTTATAAAAGAAATGTTAAAAGAATTTATTTTTAGACTGATCTATGAATATAACCCATGAAAAATTATGATTTTTAAAAAGAGTAACTGTTGAGTTTCTTTTTCCCCTGATCCTTCATAATGGGTGGTAAAGTCACTCTATACCACCGTTTCAAAAGTGCTTGTAAACTAAGCCTACCTTCCTAGGTTTTATACATTTCAATATTTACATTTATTATTTAGAAGGAAAACTTTTAACTGATACCTAATAGATTTTTTTTATAAAAACAAGACAATATTATTACCTAGGTACTTACATACTTGTAGAAAATATATCTAAAACAGGTAGGTAGACAATTTAGTTGCCTAGGTAGAAGACTTAGTAACTAGGCTACCTAAATTACTTAACATCTTAATCCTTACTTTTGGTCGTTAACTGTAGAAGAAGACTCAAAGTCACTCAGCGGGCGATGGAGCGAGCTATGCTTGGAGTTTCTCTGCGTGATCGCATCAAAAATGAGGAAATTCCGTAGAAGAACCAAACTGACATAACTCAGTGAGTAGCAAAGCTTAAGTGGCAGATGAACGTTGGAGTCCCAAGGTGCTGGAATGGCGACCCCGCACCGGAAAACGCTATGTTGGTCGACCCTCCACTAGGTACATTAAGACATCAAGCAGGTTAGAAGGAGCCGCTGGATGGCGGCTCGAGAGCGTGGTGTCTATGCAAGAGGTTAGAGGCCTATGTCCAGCACTGGACGTCCATCGGCTGTTAATGATGACAATGATGATTCTTAATCTAGTCTCTGTCAAACTCCATAAACATTCAGTTGAGCAAAATTATTAACCCTTCTTCGTGCATATTTACCTACCTATTCATCTTCAAACATTTTTCAACAATTCTTATATTTTTTAGTGTTAACGGTCAATGTGTTCAAGCAATCACAAAAGAGGCCGTTAATTTTTTATCATCCGTTTTTGCGCAAGAGATAATGACCGACGCACTATTTTAAAACTGTGGTCTGCCAAGAATTAGAGCAAAAAGCGTCTTATAAAAACACTATGAAAGGGTTGCGCTACAATACAAATACGGCTAAATTTTTATAGGCCAATATAAATTTACAATGGGTATGTGACATTGTACTAATGGCCAATAAAAATAACTGTACGGTTTTACGAGAAACGTTCGTTTAGTTGAGATTTTTGGCTTATGCCGTTAAGTCATATTACGCGTATGAATTATATTATTAATTAAATTATTTATTTCAGTGTTAAATTTGTGAGCTATAGAAATAACAAGTGATAAATAAAAAGTGGTTTAAAAAAAAGTGATTTTGTCCTGCAATTAAAATTAATTAATAACTAATAAATAGAATATATTTATCTACTTACATAAAATGGGAACAATACCTAAATTGGGAATTAATTTAAAGTATTGTTAGTTTTAAACTAAGTGCATTTAGAAAATCAGTAAATATCTTATTTTAATGTAACCGAATAATAAATTAATATTGTTAATTCTTTTATACTTATTTATTTTTGTGGAAGTCGGTGGTTTTGAAATAATAAGGTATGTAAGGTTTATTTATTTAGGTATGATTAAGCAAAACTATGCTATTAATTTAAAAGGATTTTAAAATACGTATCTAGTCATGTTCTTAGGACTTAAGAATACCTAATTTGACATTTGTTTTTAATATGCCTGTCACAGTCAGCATTTTTAAATAATAAGTTGAGAGAAGATAATCTCTCAGAGATGAGAGTCTCATGGTTAGGCTAATAGTCCACCAAACTGGATAAATTAGTTTCTATTAACATTTTCGTTTTAATTTTGAATATTTTTTAAAATTAAAACGTAATATTTTGTATTTCATACTTTTAGTTATTTTTATTTAATTATCTATTTAGTCTTACTTTTAATATATACCTACTGACGTCTATTTAAACGTATCGAATTAATAAATTCTGTTTTTAAAAGTCAAAGAAATATTTCGTTATTGTTAGTAGAATTATTGCAGTAACAAAATAAAAATTATTAAGTTAAAAAAAGCTGTAAGTGACTAGATATGTCCAAATAGGTACAAGAGGATGCTTTTTGATCGTCTATACATTTCAAATTAACACCATAAAGTACCTACCTAATGGCGATATCCTGATAAGTTACAATCAGGAAGAAGGTGAAACAATGACACATTCATTTCGTATATAATTATCGTGACACATAATAAAACCATCATCATAATTGCTTAGGTTACCTACTAACTCAAAGTAGGCGGGACTGTCGTGGCATACTAAAATCGTTGGAGCTATTTATAGAAAGAATTCTTCTAAAACAATTCTTACGCAATGGCAGACTCACGCGACGCTATTGAATAAAATAATTAAGAATGTTAAGTGCAGTGAGTGGTTCAAGTATAACGTCATAGCTAAAGTTAACTTTATTGTTAAAATCTGAAATATTGAGCAGTTTTACTTACGAATTTCCTCATGGAAGTAAGTGAGTTCGTTTGCATTAATATAAACTTTTTTAACTAAAACCTGTTTGTATTTACCTACCATATTGTTTTTGTTGTATCTTCTACACATTATTATAATCACCTGCCTACTTTATTATATACTTACTAACATACCGAGACATCTTTCTCGTAGATACAGTGATATATTTAGCAAGTTTAAATAATATTAAAAGGAATGCGCGAACTATGGCAAAATTGATTCTACAATAACTTATAATATTTAAGTATGTCATTTTCCTAAAACTATTACTTTCATAGGCGTCTACAATACTTATTAAGTAGCTCTTTTATCTAATAAAACTAAGACATAATTATGAGCATATGATATAAAATTAAAGTAGACAGAGATTACACAATCTGAACTTTGATAAATATCAGCAGAATAATAAGATCTTATAGATATTATTGTTATCTTCGGCGCTTTTTCCAATAAATTGACGTGTTAAGAATAAGAACCTCTTTTTACCTACCAAAGGAGGTGGAAATGTAAAAAAAAGAAAAACTCTTTTACGGACTGGCTGGAGGTCAAAATATCCGACAAAATTCGAGTAAACATGCCAATTCACGTGAAATTTCACCATCACCAATATTGCCTCAATACCTGGGCCTACATTTGCCAGCAAGTTTATGAGCAGAGGGCGGGCTCCGTCCGACACGAAAGCTCGCGTGCCGTCGGACACTTACACGTTTCTCATCGTTCCTGTAAACTTTTCATCTAAAAAAAAAACAACTCTAATTACACCCTCAGACCAATTATTGTATAGGACCTGCCTCGCTAGACGTTACTTTACTGTTTAAGTATATGATCAACGATCTAATACGATTATAGAATCGATGTTAAATAGTTGTAATCGTGTTCGTCGGTTAAAGAGCTCCGTAAAAATACCTTTTTGTGTAATTGAGTTGTGTAAAAAACGGGCAAAAAATTCTAGTTTAGCATAAGATAGGTATATACAATATCTATCTCTATCTATCTCCTTTTTTTCAGAAAATGACAGATAATTTTGTTCGTGACTATGAGTACGATACAGGTCCTTTATAATTGGTCTGAGAATTACACCCTAATAAACCAGCGTACGCGTATTGAATACAATCAGCTGTTAATTTGCACGAATACCGTGGAAAGTTTGCGCGTTACCGTTCAAAGACTGCGTTGGTATGTAACGCGAATGTTATTTCTTTCGCATGATACGCGGTGATAAAAGTTACGGCTATTGGCACACACCTGCTATCTACATTATGATATAAATTAACTGCAACAAATTAGACGTAGGTTGCGCGGTGGATTTACAAAGCGGAGGTCCTGGGTTCGATCCCCGGCTGGGCAGATTGAGAATTTCTTAATTTGTCCAGGTCTGGCTGGTGGGAGGCTTCGGCCGTGGCTAGTTACCACCCTACCGGCAAAGACGTACCGCCAAGCTAATTAGCGTTCCGGTACGATGTCGTGTAGAAACCGAAAGGAGTGTGGATTTTCATCCTCCTCCTAACAAGTTAGCCCTCTTCCATCTTAGACTGCATCATCACTTACCATCAGGTGAGATTGTAGTCAAGGGCTAACTTGTAAAGAATAAAATAAAAAAAAAAAAAGGTAGGTATTACCTGTAACATTACATTACGGTACCTATGTAGAATATTCTATCTACACTAAGTAGAGCACCGATCTTCTTCTTCTTCTTCTTTTCTTGGGCCTTTTCCGCACGTGGCCACTAAGGTTTGGCCGTTGTACGTAGGTCCTTTTGGTGCTGGTCCCCGCTGGAGTCACTCCAGCCAACCTCGCTCCAGAAGCCTAGATAGAGCACCCATACTCTGATATGTCTCAAATTGTCAAAATTAAAGTTTGTTTCTGAAGGCTTTTTAGGTAGGCAAAGAATAATCAATCATTCACACTTATAATTTGTATAATGCAAATATAAATTAGTTAGATTTTTTCAAAGGTAAAACCAAGTATTTATCATATTATACAAAATATAAGCTTTTATCTTGTATAATATGAGATAGTGGGTGCTGAGTTTTTGTTATATTGTAGGTATATGGAAATTATACCTACTTAAAATAATCAAAATTCAAACTTTAAATATTCCAAAATTTGTATATGTCTTTGGTCTTCGGTATCAACCCATATTCGGCTCACTGCAGAGCTCGAGTCTCCTCTCAGAGTGTGAGGGATTAGACCACCATAGTCCACCACGCTGACCCAATAGGCAGACTACACACACGCAGAGAATTAAGAAAATTCTCTGGTATGCAGGTTTGTGATATTTTTAATTTGCCTATGAAATGTAACAAAAATTCAACACTGAAACAACACTCCTACAAATTTTCCTGTGGGCATATCTATCATATATTTTATTACTAACTTGTCACAAATATGATCATATTAAAACATTGGGCGACGTTAATGGGTACCTTTGGACCATTTTTATTTGAAATGCTACTGCTATAGCGTGAAAAACACATGTAAAATTCTGCTCTAATGTTTCGTTCGTGGAAAACTTCACTTAATTATTGCTCGGTATTTTTAGTAAATTAGTTGGAGGAAATGGTTTTCCTTTTGCTTTGAAGTTAACGAGTTCGAAAAGTACCTGCCTACCTAACTAAAGACATTTAATTAGGTAGGTAAATAAAAATAATACAATTACTCAGACAGGTATCTTAATATATAAATGCGAAAAGTCACTCATCTCGAAATCTAGAAAATCACTTGACGTAAAATGATTAAATTTGTCAGGGAGGTAGTTAACAGTGTGTAGACGTCCTTTAAGAATGGATTTTGCAAAAGGGCCGGATTAAGGAGGTCTATGGACAGACCAAGTCGCGGACGTCCCCTAGTACCATATAAATACCTTCTCTTTGTACATTTCTAAAATCGATTTTGATTTTGTACATTTTAGGTATTTTCAATACGTTAACAAGATAAAGTCACAAAATTTGATACGAGTAGATAGTTACCAACCGCCTTACATTATTATTTTGACTATATCTTAGGCGTAAAAGAAAATAAAATTTATTATTTACAGATACAATATTATGGATAATATGGATAACTGATGCATCAGTTACAAAGTGATTGTAGGTACTCAACGTCAGATCTTTATCTTACAACGTTTACATACACCTACTTACTACCTCAGTGTGGATAATACTTTTATCCCAAAATAAGTACCAACATGTAGAAATAAAATATCACCCGAAACGAAGACTTCCAACAAAAAGTGTACACTTAAGGAAAGAATTCGAATCGCTTAAGCCTCTTCAATTCGAGTAAAGTCACCTAACTGAGGTGACCTTTACATATTTTATCTAAAGTGCGTTTAATCGCCGACCCACGGTTGTAGAAAGGACTACAGTATTTTCGAGATGGCCAGTGTATCTTGACACCTTCTTCCTTTTACGGTTTGAACAAAATTAAGCGCAGGAAGCAAAAGAAAATACCTCCCAGCGCTCTTTGTATACTGGGCTGGATGTAAGTACAACTTATATTTCGTAGGTACGTCTTATCTGGAGTGGAAAATTGATGTTTTAATAAAGTATGCTTACCCAAAAAAATTATTGACGTCATTGACGTGTGCCTATTGCATAGTTTATGAGAAAAGTTTTAAGAACATGTTAAATAAAATAGTCAGTTAGAAACTGGATACAAAACTTACCGAAATATTTACATTGTAAAGTAAGTAATTATTTTATTAGGTTGAAAAGTAACAGGTACTGTATAAAGATATGATAAACTAACATAATAAATTGTCATGTTTTACAATAACGCCATTCACCTTTCCTGCCTAATTATGTAAATTAAAAGCAAAAAACTTTTTTAAAAAACTATCTTTTATTTAAACGCTTTATAAAGAAGAAAATATGTTTTATTTAAAATTTTAACTATCAACTTGTAACCTCATTATATACAGTTTATATGATAACACAAGCTTGTCAGCAAAAGATATTGAATTTTTACACACAATGTACTTACCAATTGATTATTATTGGGAATGTAGTAAATTCTTAATCCCTTGGAAATATGTTGACTCTTAATAAGTATGTATCTATTATTCAAATTGATTGAATAATTAGCAATGTACATAATAATAAGGTCCCTATCACTTGAATTGATTAGGTAAAACGTCGTTAGATACCTACCTACCCACTCAAGATCTTAAGGCTCGAGGTTTTAATTAAATTCTTCGTCGATACCCACTATGAATATTCGATAAATTTTTATCACCACTTCAGTTAAAAATGCCAAATGGTGACGTAACTTTTAAAAATATTTAAAGTAATCTGATTATTAAATTGTTGTTCTATGGTTATTATTAATTATTGTCAATAGCCGTATCAATAAAATCATTAGGTACCTACTTACTTAGATCTAATTTACTTTTGCTAGAAGTCTAGATTATACCTACGCCAGTTAGGCATAGAGACAGAACATAGATAAAGATTAAGCTAGAGCAATTAAAATTTATATACATTTAAGATTGAGTTGTTACTAAATTTAGTGACGGTAGATATTATTAAGTAAATATTTTCATACTTTTCTCGCAGTAAGCATTTCTGTGGATAAACAATCTCATTTGCATTGACCCGGAAAGCATTTGGTTTATTTAAAAAATCAACATTCGTGGCAGTAGTGTTTGTAAATTTTCCCTCTGACCTACTTGAAGGCAGAGCGGCCAGGCTGAGATGATACACCGCGCCCTCCTCTTGTTCTAGGAGGTAAATATGTTTTGGGGAGGATATAGATAATTTGGGGGGTCTTGTTAAGCTGGTGAGATACTACTGCGGATCGATAGGACTCTGGCAGGTCGCCCGACTCTGTTCCGCATTATTGTTATTGCAAACCGTCTGTAGGTACCTTCATCTTCTACGGCATTGGTTCTGAGCCTAGTAGTAATATCCGGAGATAAGATACGTGAGCGTATTGGGAATTTGTCGTTCGGAAACCCACAAACATACGCTATCATTATAATATTCTCCTAAAAGAAAACGGATCAAATGAATATTCTGAAAATAGCTTATGTTATACGAATCACTTATCCATCTACAAACAATTGGGTGTATTAGGTAATTCTAAAGTACGAAGGTCATCCCTATTTATTACGAAATTATTCATTTACATTTTAGTCAAAGCTTTTAAGGATAAGATGAAATTATTATAATTTAAAATTAAAATATAATAGTGGAATAAACACCTTACAGAACGTGTTATATAAAACATGTTAAAAAAATGAATTAACATTTATTCTGTCATACCTACGTATGTAAAACATTACATTTACATAGAATTATTTAGCGGTATTTTAGCCAAAGAGGGTGAAGAAAAGCTTAAGGGGGTGTTTGACTAAAGATTCAATTTGATGACGATGAAAAGAAACTAAAATACATTACATATCTAACATTAATGTGTATGTGCATTAATTATGTAAAGTTATCGATTTTTATGTTTATCAATCACACTGTGAATGTTGTCCACGACCTCTCAGTACTTTCTAAAAATGGGATGGAACTACATGGATACGCTTAGGGCAATATACCTAATTAGGTACTATTCCGAATTTGTTACCTAGTTATTGTTTATTATATTAACTCCTTGGTAGGTATCCCCGTGTGAGTGTTGTCACTCACGATATACTGAGGGTTATAGGAAAAACATAGCACCGAACAGCCAGAGACGGAGTACAATGGCTGTAATTGGAGGAGGCATTCAAGATGCAGTCCTTACAAAAAGAGTAAAACACAAACAAAAAAATAACATTAATTTTTTTCCTCTCATTTATTTATTAGTTCTTTTTTTTACTATTATTATTATTAATTTTAGATAATATGAACTCCACCCCACAACTCAAATCCACTCTTTAGAACTTGTAATCTCGTATACCTACCTAATATCTATTCAAAAAAAAATTGAGTGTTATTGTAAGGAAATAAAGCTATTTTAATTTCTTTAATTTATTAGGTATTCCAGTGTCGTGTTTAGTATTATTTTTAGCGATCCAGTTTGACAAAATATATCTTCCTCTCTTTGTTCTAGTTGAAATTGCGTGAAAGTTTATTAAAAATACAAGGCAAATACAATATTTTTAGTTGGTCAGGTTTTTAGCTTATGTATATACTTAGCTTCGAATCACCAAGTCAAAGGTTGGAATCCTGGGTCAAGTTGTGAAAAGATAAGCTTCCATTAATCAAAGAAACTCTCAACAAAAAATCTCAGCCCGGAGTTGAAAAGTTGGTTCCCGGTGATTGTGGAGAGTTTAACATTTTCATGCAAATGCAAGCACTAAGGCCTTTTTTTTCATTTGCATGAAAAAGAAGGCCTTGCCCTGGTAGTGGGCCTTTACAATAGGCTGAAAATGACGATCAATAAAAAAATAATCAGTCTTATCGACGTATCCTCATTAACCTTACTAAGTTTCTACCTCAAAGATGGTATCTTACGTATACCTAGCCGTGAACGGAGGATAATTCGTCGTTACGCCTACCACCTTCCTACCATACTGATAATGTTATACGAGTAGCATGTGTATAAAGTTACTATAGTTCCTGACATTCTACTGTATTATAAGACTATTGGACCCCACACGTAGCAAATTGAAAATCAAAACTATGCAGTAGGTACATACTTTGTTTACAATCGAAGCTTTTTTTATTAAACTTGTATATTTTTAAATTTTTTTCTTTTTCCATTATACTTAGTAAGTACCTACGTATATAGGTAAGAAACTAAAAACGTTGTAAGGAGCTAGTTTATTTATTTCATCATTAACGCGTTTTAAATGAAAGCATTGCGATGGTTTAAAGTCTATTTGTATCCTAATATTATCTGATTTTGTAAATGCGTGTATGAGTTTGTTAAAGCTAAGTTAGGTTAGCTTTCACACCTAAATCGATTTTTAAAGTTATTTTACTAATAGAAAGTATTATCAGCGAGTGACATAGGCTGTATTTTATCCCACATATTTTATTTTAGTGTCTCATTATTCCTGCAATCAGTCGTGAGACATTCAGCTGAATTTTCAAGTATTTGTATATATATGTATATGACGCGTTAGGTGCGAAATCCATGATTTTCCCAAATATGTAGTTACCTAGTGTGTATATCATGACATCTTGTGGTTCTTGTCTTTTGAGTCGCAGGGACCTAATTGGTCGAATCACTGGAGTTTCAACATTTAGTCTTTCACTTTAGTATTAATAAAAAAAACAAAAATCGTCAACTACTCACAACACTGACCTAATTCCATTTCATGTGAAGGCAACGTACAGCTACCTATTAAAATATTTAAATGTATATTTAAATTAAACTTTTCGAAAACATTGTAATCGTTCTTGATGATAATTACAACCGATAAAATCATGATCGGCACGGTAATGAGAATCACTAAAGTTACAAAATGCGAATAAAGTTTATTTTTTAGTGAGTTTAAGTAATATACGCATCGATGCGATATTATCTGGTAATGATCTTATCTATCTCTATATAGGCAGTAAAGATACTTCGATTACAAGAAAAATATCTGTTTTCTAGTAAAGTGTAGTATTAAGTAGTAAGTAGTACCTACCTATGTAGGTACATACAACGACTTAATATTTAGACATGTTACGTGTCTACAAAATCACCGCAAAAGTGATCCTAATTTATCTACTCCTCTGATCGCATTCATGCACAAATTGTGTATTTATGTGTAGGTATACACTTCCTCAACACACAACTCGACATTGTAGTAGACAATATTTAGGTTTTATTTGTTTAAATAGCTTTCGTTGTTTACTATGCGACTAAATTAAATTAAGACTTTCAAAAAGAAAGTTTTGACGTGCTATAGTGACATATCTAATACAGTATAAAATCTTTGGGTATATTAGAGTTTTACGAAATCTGAAAACCATTTAGGCGTATCTGGTGATATGTACCTTGGTGTACAAAAAAGAGGTGTTGGGTTTAATTTAAGATTTTATATTGTTCAAATTTGACTATTCTGGCAGTTTTCGGCCGTGGCTAGTTACCTCCTTCCCTACTTATATCGAATAATTTAGGTACGTGTAGTGCAGAAACCAATAGAGGCATTTAGTAAAAAAAATGTATTTCATCGTATTTCAAGTAATAACTAATAATAATACGTAATAATAAATAATAATGTGTCTTAAAAAGTAACTTAACATAAGGCTATTGATCTGAGAAACTTTTAAATGCATAAAAAACGTACACAAGTAAAACAACCTATTCATAAAAGTATAACCTAAAACACAAACTCTAGTCATTAAATAGAACAAAATATTTGGTAGCGCTCTGCAATCTTGCGTTATAGATAGGCAATTTAAATCAAACATTCGAAAATAGAACGTCTACTCTAGCTTGTGTATTTTCCTCCCGCGTTCACTCCATCAATAGACTTTGTTGCAGAGAGAGGACTTAAGAAAAATAAATGCTTAAAATATCCGATAGTTAGGTAGGTACCTACTTTCAGAACGTTGCCTTTATTCTCATATAGTCTCAATTTAAGATAAGTGCACGTTTGTTTCGACTTTATTGGCAACTTTTATTAAACGCATTTGGACGTCATGTCGATTGGAGTACTTTGGAACCAAGTAAGAAGACTGGTTGTAATAAAGAGCGATAATACCTAAGCGGAGGTGGAGAAAATATCTACATATTATGTTAATCCCTAATACTATTCAAAAATACTGTTTTTTAATTACAGATATACCTACGTTTTTTACTTTAATTAAAAAAAAAATTTTTCTTACACCAATTTACATAAGATGTGTTTGGAAATATAAATATGTACATAGTCTTTCTAACAGAAAATCATATCTGCCATATAGAAGGGTATTTTGAGACTACAAAGTAGGTCGTCTATTCATGTCTAAGGTACTTAATATAAAAAATCTCACTTTACATATTTAGATCCTTTCAACACATTATTTTTAATGGTTTTGAAAACATGAAACGTTTTCTAAATGAAAGCTTAGGTATATTTACGTTCCTCCCTGCCAAGCCAAGCCTATGTGAATGGCTTATAACAAAAATAGATAGACATGTATTAAAAATATATGTGCTTTATTTAGAAACCTAGAATTAATTAATAAAAAAATTGAGATCCGTGTTTTTTTTATATTATTAGCTGGAGCTTATAATTATTTTCAAACCTAATTTCAGTACTCTATGGATAGAATCACTGAAAATAGGTTTACTAAAAAGATTTTAAAAGGGTTCTTTTACATGTAAAATAAGTTAATATTCAAGCAACAAAAAGGCATTGTTTCATCATAAAGACTGGGAAAGAGAAAGGTCAAAGATTTGAGAGTATATTTAATAGACCACAAGAAAATCTGCAACATAAATTGTAATAGAGACTTTCGGCTTACTGCTGAGCTCGAGTCTCCTCACAGAATGATAGGGGTTAGGGCAATAGTCCACCACGCTGGCCCAATGCGGATTTTCAGAGATTATTAGTTTCATAGATTCACTGTAACTTAGAGTATGTAGATGCCACCTATACAACATAAATTGTAATGGAGAATTTTCAAGAAGAATGAAGTGAATCTACGTAGGTAGGTATACCAATATGTCGCTGGTGATGTATTTTCGCGGAAAAATTGCTACCCACTTTTAATGGAAAAACAATAACTTTGAAACAATTGTCTATAACGGTGGCGGTTTCAATTTGCTCCTCGCAATAAAATGCTGTGCATCTGGCGCCTGCGTGAATTGTAATTTTATCGTTGCGATGACATTCTCGAGCGATTCAATTAATTTTTATAGCTTTCACTGGGCGACAGGCTTAGGTATTAGGTTGCGGTCCATTAGTAGGTACGCCAGGGGCGCACTAAACTGAAATTATATTGTTATGCACTTTGTTACACTGTGAGAATTCTATTATGAATATTCTATAATTTAACCAACTAAAATACAAAGAAGAAAATACTGAATTTTTCTATTCAGGATTTATTAATATTTAATTAAATATTTACTTAATATCAGTTACTGATCTAAGAGATAAGTTATGACTTTTTATTTGTTAAAAAAGCTACGTTATCAGAGAGTAATATCTAAAGGTTTTTCGCTGGAGAAACCGTGGAAGTCTGCTAGTAAATAAATAAAAGATTGACTGATTGTTTGACTGACGCATAGTTTTGAAGTATTTCCTATGAAAGATCCCAACATAAACTATAGGTAGGATGGGAAATATTTGCTTAAACGTGGGTATACTTGATCGTTCATGGCTAGCATTAGAGACATAATACCTATCTACATACATTTAATAAAGTTAATAAATTCAATTGAGGTCACTGACTGCAGAACATCCGCTCTGTTGATTAAATGCAGCTCCATCTACATTATGACGTCGTCTCCCACTTTCCCTGCCCACTGGATCATATTACTGTTAGTGCAGCTTGAACGATATATACAGGGGGAGTTATTTAATAACCGATTTAAAAAGAAGGTCTTTTCTTTGATATACTCCAATTGTCTTAGATTTTTAATTTATTCTTTGACATTAAGAAAAAGAAATAAAAATGGATTGTTAGTGTCGATAATCTTCTTTATGCTAAGAACCTATCTATCTAACTATATAGGTGTATTAAGCTATTTTTGTTAATAAATAAACCTAACGGACGGAAATATCGCTGGATATGCATAAAAAAACATACATAGGTACAGCCGAACGTAGAACCTCCTCCTTATTGGAAGTCGGTTAAAAACAAAACATCACCTAAGTAGTTAAGGCAGTCTAAATATAAACGATATTTTTTTAAGCATACAATACCTATTTTATATTTTTAACAGCCTGCTTATAATCTTTAATAGAACAAAAATCTACTCTTTAATTACTATATTTGATATTGTACTTTTCAAAGGAAATCCTAACTGCCAATCCTAAAGCCTAAAAGAGTCACGTGACCACAGTCCTTGTGCTGTTACCCAATAGCAAGCGACGATGCGCCAGCGCCATCTTTGAAAGCTCCGCCCCTTTCACGAAATCTGACACTAACAAAATAAATCAATGTTAATCAATCATTTGTATTGTTAAGGATGAATAAGCAGAAACGTCTAGTTCGAGATACGTTTTCGTTTTATCTAATCTAAGTTACAATGCGAAAGTCAGTTTTTTGTTTGTTACACTCTCAGCTTTATTTATTCAACCGGTCATTACAATACATACTAGCCAACAGTGGTGTGCACAGGGCATTTAACTAGGGTAGGCATTGTACATGCAAATTGCACAAAATGGATAATTCTTTCTCCACGACAGGTTCCTAATAGGTCTTTAGAAGCAGTGCACTTTTACATCTATGAAGTGAACGCTACTAACCGACGCCCTACGGTTTCACTCGCGTAGTTCCCGTTATCGTAAGAATACGGAGATAAAAAATAGCTTTGACACTTACGAAAAACATTTGTTTCTAGTGGTAAATGAATTTTCAAAATCGGTTCAGTAGATGTCAGTAGAGAGAATGTCCATGTGACTGTTCTTAAGAAATAAACTAAGTAACACCCCGTTGTTTGGCATAAAATTGATTAGAAAAATAGCGAATCGATATTCCCATGTCGTGATCCAAGCAAATGAAACCGCGGCGCAAAACTATTTGATACTTTCCTCTAAGATAAAACATCGATTTCTTAGAATTTTTAAAACGAATCTAATCCTTCAATGTTTTTAAACTGCAGACATCGTTACATTTTCTTCATTCCATTACAATACATTGGCAAGAGGTCAATGCACGATCAGATAAAGAACAAGAGAAACATGCTATCGAAGAGAACTCGCTGTCTCAGTATCTATTTCGAAATGTAATTTATATTTTTATTGTTTCAGGTACAGTGCATCGTGTCAATAACCTATTCTATAAATCATGCAGGTTGGTCGGAGATACGTAATCTATATCATTAATACCAACTTACACAATCTCTGAAACTATAGCTTCATTAACACAAATGACCGTATAAAAGTTCGCGCGACTTATCACGGTTTCATAATGAGGATCCCTTGGTCTCATTAAGGAGACGGTGTTGTATAAAAAGCGACTTTATATAAGAAGTTAATTCGACATCACACCTGTCACGGTCGTAACTTTCCCCCCTGAATAGCTTTACAATGAAGCCTGACCCCAGCACTATTATTCTGCCTTTAAATCCAACTCAGCGGCGAGCTCAAAGTAAAAATTATAAAGAATTTTAAAATCTTAATAACGCCCACGTTTGACGTCTTAATTTATATACTTAATATCTATACAGCGATTGGTTCCATCATTACAATCGACGCGTCATTTCTGTAAAAGGTGCATAGGGAAATAAATTGGTATCGACTATTATACGAAAACCAATTTACTTTCAAACGCCACACTCCGTCATCCACAAAACCATAAAACGAAGACGTTAAATTAAAACATTAGAATAATTAAATATAGTCCTAGAGATGGTTAGGTTTTGTAAAACACTGTTTATACTCCGCTAAGAAATATTATATCCCGTCTAAAACAGCCGACACGGTAAAAATATTTCTCTACGGTCATAACTCAGCCTTCCAAGAAAAACAGGGCTAAAATACAGTGGAAGTTCGCACGGAATATTATTTTATTCCTTTCGCTGAAATTGACTTAAATGGTAGCTAAACGTAAAAGTATGATGGTAGACCAGGGCTAAGTAAGGCGTAGTGAGATGCAAGCGAATTTACTCTGAAAGTTTCGCCTCAGAATGATCCAATTCCATTTCGGTAAGAGACTAATAATACTTTTTTTCGTCTTTTTACTTCTTACTTCCACCCTTTACTGTTATATACATAAAAGGAAAGACATGGAGCTGTCTAGTTGGTGTGTTTTAGTATTTTTATCTACCTATTATTGACGTCACTAATCTTTCTGAAGTATCCAAATACATTTTTAATTACGAATGTATACTTACACGTATAAGAGAAAAAAATAACTGTCTGATGAATATAATATTAGATACCTAAATATTTAAATACGAGGAGAGGATCGAATCAATAATTATATTTTGTCAAGCAATCCCTTATCAATTCAACCACGGTTCACTTACCCGACGGTATCTAAGAAAATACTTATTTATGGGACAAATATTATATTATTCGTTACATTTAGTTGAAATATTATTTTAACAAGATTAAACTAGATACCTAAATTTATTTAATCAAATTTTTACTTACCTAATATTAATGTACTCACATATACTTTGTAGTTAGACACTAAATTGCCATTTTAAGATGTACCTATAGTAATCAAACGCATAGTTTAAATATTTATTGATCAATAATTAAACTTGTAAGCCATCTCATTCTTTACCCATAAAGTCTTGCTCATGACTTATTGAAAATATTTAAACTAAATTGCATTAAGGTCGACTCAACGCATTCCCTGTGCCGGATAAGAAATTGCGGAGCGGACAGTGGAGCCCGTCAATTATTTAGATTGGCGGTGGCGACGCACTGCCCCTTCTTTCACAGAGTAAGCTATCGGTACTGCGTAATTTTATACAAAGTATTTTCTCTATCAATTTCTTGAAAAGCATAGTATACATTGTATCCTAGTCCTACCTACCTTGTAGCTACCGTGCTAGTTGTTCCTAAGATGATTGGAATGAGCGATATAATGCGGCTTTACATGGATTGATACAAGTAAAGACATCTAATAGGTACCTAGATACCTAGATGAAAAGTGTAGTACACATTTACAAGTCTCATGTTGTAACTAAGCAAAATTGCATATTAGTAATTTATTTGTCTTTTTTGCAACGTTTTTAAGATACCAAAGTCTTTATTAAGTTAGACAAAATTAAAATTTCCTTCTATTCGTAGTTTACGCACATTCAGTCAGATCATGAGATAACATAAAAGAATGTAATAAATTAAAAACTTACATACCTAATTAAATGTTCGTTTGATGGGCGTACTTAATTAATTAAATATGCTTACCTATACTTACACATACGAGTAACTTCTACATACAACTTGATCTAAGTTTCGTAAATTTTAAATTTTTTGGCCTTCTAGTTTTTCGTATTTGCTAACATGCTCACAGTAGGTACTTGAGTTGATTAATGTATAATAGTCCAAATCTCATTATAGTTTTTATCTCCACGTAGGTAGGTACAATATGTAGGTAGGCTCATATCTAGACCTCCGATATAAATTTTCTCCCAGCGTAATGCAGTGGAGCTTACGTAAAAGTTCCACGTATGAAAAGGTGTATTGCTTTGGTGTTATTCATAAGCGAATAGCGATTTGTTTATTATTATTTATTATTTACTCTCATTTATTTATTTCTCCTTTTTTTAATTTTTTTTAAAACACTATTAAAATCTTATAAAAAAAATTTAACTCTCCCGGGACATTTGAGTGCCCAAGCTACCGGTGGTCAGGAACATCCTCACAATACGCGCGTTCTCAAGAACTGCCTTCTGTATCCGACTCTTGATCCAACATTTAAGCGAAAGCTTCTTAAGGTGTTGGTCAAAGCTTTTATTATTATTATTAATAGATAATCATTTATTTATTTTGCTATTATCCGCAAAAAAGCCGACGAACCCTTTTTTTATTTTGACTGTTGCACGTTGTAGAGTCAACATAAAAGTCAACATCTTCAGAGGATGCTCCGGTTTCCGGGTGAAACGTTCGTAGAGAGTATTTTGTCGCATGGGTTCGTCGGCTTATTATTTATTCATGATAAGTCTATCTATTTATATATATATTTATTATATTATCTAGTTTTGAAAACCTATATTTCATGTAAAAAACCGGCACTATTATAAAAATGTACTCATTTCCCAAAAACTGGTACTTATCCACTCATAACTACCAATATTAGGTATGTTTAAAGCTATATTTATTTCAATTTGTAAGTGGTAATAGTAGGTACCTTTTTAAAGAGAAATTTTTAAATATCCGTTTTTATTAGTAGCTTTTAAAAAAATACCTATTATCTTAATTAAATTTTTCATATTCATTGGTCAAGTAGTTTTTTTAAATTTTAATATAAAAAATAATTAGTCAGTTGTACTCTAGACTAGAGACCAATTGAGTTATACCTAGGTATATACCTATATACTTTCCTCTTTAGAAATTCGAAAAGATTTTTAAATGTTAAAGTATAATAACTTTCAAAAATTTTATGCAACAATCTATACTTTTTTGTAACCTCGTATCTAGACCTCCGATATAAATTTGTAAGTACCACCTAGTCCCTAGTTGCTCGTGATTTGGACCATCCACCAAGCGTCCATGCCAATAGTTGTAAGTCAGGCCGCGTTTGCTCAGCGTATATCATTGGCTGTCGACGCCTGCAAGCTCTTGCCTTATTTGATATCAGGTGTATGAGAGATATATTAAATAAAGAAAGTTATCTTATACTTGCCTCCACCAACTCTCTCAGTTTTATACTTTATTTACTTTACTGTATACTTTACCGACCTATATACACAGTAGGTAGCATTAGTGTAGGTATATACATGTAAAAAGAGAAAGATTTTCTCATATGATGAATGATTGCGTATAAGTTAAGTATTTAACTGTCTGTAGAAAATTCAAACATTTCGTTGTTTTAGTACTGTACTTGCTCAGCTATCAACTCCTAAATTATACATTAAGTTTTATCAAAATTCAAAATTGATTTATTTCAATTAGGCTTAGTTTACAAGCACTTTTGAAATTTCAGGATTATGTCATAATTTAATTTAATCTAATAGTGGTAATAATAGTTGAAAACTTAAAATTAAAGTTAGAGGGTATCTACACAGTGACCAAATAGACTCACATTAATATTCTAAAGGCGAAAGTTTGTGTGTCTGTATGTTTGTTCCTCCTTTACGCTGCGGCTACTGAAGCGATTTGGCTGAAATTTGGAATGGAAATAAATTTTACTCTGGATTACTTTTCATCCCAGAAATATCCATGGTTTCCGCGGGATTTGTGAAAAACTGAATTAAACGTGGACAAAGTCGCGGGCGTCTGCTAGTAAGACATAAGTAAGAGAAAAGAAAATAGTACACTTATTTTAGACAAAACTATACTTTTAGATAGCCTAACTCGTAGTGGTTTTTACATTAGTAGGTGGGTAGGTATTAAGTGGAAAATACGTGTCTATAAAATTAACGTAACTTAGTTCCTATAATGAAAAACATACCTACCGAAAAAGGGTTAACATAAAATGTAAAATAAAACTGGCTACTGAACCCCTGTATTAGTCCTGTTTTTCAACGGAGCCATAATCTAAGCGTAAAATGTTTTCCCACGTCAATAGCCATCTCATGAATCATTTAAAGGGACTTACATCGGTTATGAATCCAGATCCACTTGTGTACGCATTAGTACCTACACCTACTCGTGTATAGCGAGATAGCAAATGGTTATTTATGTTTGGAAAGAATCGAACGCCTTATAAACTAGACATTCTTATTCGTGCGTTTGACAGTTGTGTCTATTTATATTATAGAGGCTACTTTTGAGCCGTAGTAGCGACCGTTCGACCGGCTCGTCTGGCCGGTCCCCGCATATATGAATATCTTAATACTAATCTTCATTACGGGACCCATACGATTGACACGGCACGCAATAACGAATGTTATCCGCTGTATCTAAAAAATATTCATAACTTTGACGCTAAGAGCATTCTGCGTAAATTACTTACATACTGAATAAATATATAATATAAATTGAATATATATTTCAATAAGTAGAGTACACAAGTTAAGGAATTTTTATTTATATTGACGTTCCGGATATAAGAGCATAGTAGGTATTGGCACTAACATACCGAGGGGACTTTTGGAACAAAATATTCAGAATTTTACAAATTCATCAAAATGTATTGAAATTTGGATTTCGATGGTGTGCTAGTAATAGGAAAGTACTGTTATCAGTTATATTTTTAGTTCTGACGGCACTTGACATAATAAAAACTATCCCCACTAAAGGGGTAGCATGGTCTATATGTTACAATTGATACACCTTTCTTTTATAATCCTGAACCCTACAGCGCGCTTTAGATACCTATAGGCTATGATTTATAGGTCTTGACAAAACATAGATTGTTACATAACTAGTGTAATAAGTAGGTACCGTAACTACATACTGAGGGTATAAAAGTATGATGACTTAACACAATTTTTTCCCGTAGGGAAAAGGCAAAGGTATTACACCATACAGCCATGTCTTGTGATTACATTCTTGTTCGTGACTAAACACAAATTTATTATTTACATAACGGCATACATACCGACGGCATAAAAACAATATTACATCCTGTTAAACATTGCCAAAACATTAGCCACATCTCATTACACAGAACGGCATTATAATGCAAAGTGAACTGCAAATTGGAAGCTCTCTTTCGGTGGTGGCATTACGTTTGCATAATCAGCTTTGAACCGCAGTTTCGATGCAAATGTGGAGCTGCCTCCATAAATGAATTTTAAGAAATGCGACCCCCACTGGTTTTCATGTATTTTTAACTGACTCGCAAAAGGAACGTACCAACTTATACTTAATTTAATTTTACATATTACCTACTTTGGTATATTAATTAAATATCTTTTTATTGTACGACAATGAACCTTCATACCTATTTACTTATTATTGGTTTTTATGTATTTTTAACTGACTCGCTAAAGGAACGTACCTACCTACCAACTTATACTTAATTTAATTTTACATATTACTTTGGTAGATTTAATAAATATCTTTTTATTGTACGACGATGAATCTTTATACTTAGGTATTTACTTATTATTTGAAAGGTTCTGATATATTGACAATATTTGATCAAACTTCATTTAAAGTACCTTTAGTAGTGCAGTTAGTTTATAATGATATTAATAGGTATGTAGATATACTAAGATAAGTACTTATTATGAAATCTAAGAAGCTAGTTATTATGAAAAAAGTACAACGTTGAAAAAGCTAAAATTATCTTAATTGACCGAGAGGCCAACCCTCTGCCGGAGCAGACGGGACTATAAACTCGACGATAGCTTATTGTCTTTTTTTTTTTTTAAATCCCTACTTTCCGTCTTATAATACGTTTCAGACGTCATGCCTCGCTAATTAGAATAAATTAGCTCCCCTGTTTCGATCTACGTGATGAAACTTTTAAGATCTCCATTGTCACGGAATTGACTGACATCCAAATTGGATTTCGACTAATCAACCTGTTCTCGTATATAAATAAACTTCTGATAACGAAGCTTTCCTTTTCCAATTTTTTGAATTTAATTAATTAACCCACAATTAGATTAGTTGCTGCCTAATCTCATTAAAAAACTTATTATTATGATACAAAAACTTGATCTCAACTTTTATATCTATACATAGCTACTATATATTTTACAGTACACTAACGGACGCATGCGACTTCGTCTGCGTAGAAATCAATAACTTTCAATCTATTTCACTTTTTTATGATTTGTGAACAAATTTTTTAAACTACAAACTTTCAACCCCTATTTCACCTCCTTCTTTATTATTTTAGGGTCAGAGAGTACCCTATGTTTTGCTCCAAGGTCCCATTTACCATTATACCAAAATTCATCTTGATCGGTTCAACCGTAAAAAGGTAACAAACAGACAGACTTACTTTCGCATTTATACGTAATATTAGTATAGATATAGCAATATATCATATGAGAGTAAAAGTGGCATACTATTTAAATATTAGTAGGTAGGTACCTATAACTAAATGTTTTGACTTTTGAGTCAGATTTCAGTTATTCATTACATTAGTACGGTATGACACTTACGGAAATTGCTAACAAAAATGTATTTAGTGTTAAAATGGAATGCACCTGGTAGAGAAAACAAGATTGACGAGAAACAGAGTAGACGTATTTTGTATAAGAAAGTGCTTTTAGCGCGTGTGCATATTCATGAACAATTTAGATTTCCTCGTTATGTCCAAACAAAATGGACGAGTTTTATATAATACAATCAGTATATGTATTTACGCCAACGGTGGGTGATGTATTTCGAGCTCGCGTTAGGTTACCTTTTTCTTGGCTTTTCATTTTTCATGTGTAACAAAGTTAGGTGAGGCGCTCTCAGGTATTCCATATATCGTCAACATGCGACCACCTTTACGAGATTGTTCTCCAGGTAAGGAATTTTCGTCCGACCAACCTGCAAGGCCGTAGTAAAACCCGAGTGCAGTGCATTTTTAAAGGGAACGCCCCGAGACCGTTGTCCGAGCATTTCATTATTTTAAATTATTCAGTGGTGTGCAGTGCGAGGCCGAGCTATCCGGAATCAGTGAGGTAAGTTTTTTTTTTAAATTTTACTCTTACTTAATTTGTTACATAATAAGATATTTAACAGTTCTTGTAGGTAGCTATATTTTCTTAATTTAATTACTCACGACTTCCGCTGATGTTTAGGTACTTGCCGATGCGATTTTTTGGTTACATCGATACTTACTCGTTTTATAGCGACGGCAATCTTAACATTGTAAGTGTGCAAGCACCCTTCAGTTGTTCCTACTAGTTATAGTTTTCAAGTTAACAAATGATACGTTATCCTCTGCATCGAGTATCAGTACCAACTATAGTAGGTATATATATCCCAAGAAATGTATAGTAAAAGATATTCTGTTTTAGAAGAATGATTAGGTAAGAATACTATGTATAATTATTGTATAGTCTATATATACGTCTATACTTAATACTTACTTAAAATAACTTTATTGCACTGATTACTTTCTTATTTTATCTACAACAAAAGTACCAATAAACTAGCTATATATAGTATTAAAAATATTTACTACTAAAATTGAATTTAACATTTGCAAGGAATTAGCACCTACCTTAAAGTAACTTCCCATAATAAACTACTTACAGTAATGTGTCACAATAACGTCAACAAATATGATCTCTCCCAAATATAGAGTAGGTAACAAAATAATTCGGCAAAACGCTTCTGTTATCGTTATCATCAAAAGTAATCGTCGGTTCATAAACAAAATTAAAGTAATGCCCTCTATATTAACAGAGCAAAGGGACACGTTGCCTCATTAGCTCCCATCGCAGCTTTTACGAAACCCGTTCCCAGGATAACTTGCGTCCTTGGTCCAGCATTACATAAGCATAACGAGTCCCCGGGACGGTGGGGGCCCATAACCTTGTATTAAGCTTTCCCAAGCCTCCGTATTGTACAATTATTCCCCAAAGTGGAACCCTTCGTAGCCTTCAATTACCAACCATTCAGTTAGCGGCTGGCGAAATAAAATTAACGCTTAAAATAAAACATTCTTAAATTATCGTGTTTTGTTTTAAGGCCTTAAGTCATCAACATTGAAAGTACTAATATGACAATGAATAATATATAAAGATATACAGGTAGTTATTATTTTGCGATTAATTAAAATTTTTATTTATCTGTTTGCTACGAAAAACACAAACAGATAGGCAGGGATGTACCTAATGCCGCCAAATACCATGAATTGGAGTCTGTAGGGTATTAAAATTGCTAACGAAATTTAAGGCACATGAGGCACATATAACACAATATATGCCGCAGGTTCACATGCGCGGCTATAAAATATTGTAAAAAATAATCATTAATTTATCTTTTCGTTACATCAATGTCGAATAAGAACTATAAACCGTTTACGTAATATTTTGTCGCTGATAGAGCCAATGGTTGAGTATCCCTGTTCACTTTCGTTTTCAATTTACAAAGGACCTCATTTATATTTAAAGCGTGTAGGTACCTACCTATTTAAGTTGCAGCTTACATGATACCATACTAATGATTACTAATTAAGTGCAGCCGCTGTTAAGTCCCACGATGTATCTTGATTAAAATGTAAACGTTAAAATTCTTCGTACCAAATTGTATCATTTAATTGAGCAACAAAGTATGGAGTTAGCGTGTACGAGTCGGTACAGTCGTGCCGAGAAATTACGCACCGTTCCATGTTATTTTTTTTATGTTGTTATTGAGCTATAAGTTACTGTTTGACACATGTTTTTTATAGAAAATATGCAATATAATGTTTTTTTGTACCTATCTTTAAAAAAAGTTGCGTTGTAAAATGTATTTATGTTACATAGGCCCGGTTGATTTTATTCTACGATACCTATACGCGTAGGTAGTTCTACGCGTATAGGTATTTAAATGTGGCTTAGTAAGTATACATATAGCTTATTATATAAAGTAATGATTCGGTAAAATTTTTTTGCACTGGCAAAAGGTACAAATATATAACGTGGTCTCCACGGCAAAAGGTACAAATATATAACTCTGTCACCACCAGCCACTTACCGTTACCGGTTTCAGCTTTTTCTGCTGCGGCTCCCGGTCTTGATTCTGTCATATAGCTTACAATTTTCATTATTTAATATATATCTACCATATATACCTACATATACATGCAATATGCATAAGTACTTTAAAGTTTGTATTACAAAGTTGATTTTGCCAGAAATTCAAACTAAAATATTTGATGGGTATTAAACCTTCAGGAGAACGTTGCTGGAAATAACAAAAGGGCTGAGGTGGCTGCATTAAATCCGTCCGTACGTCACAAGTTTTTCCTGATAATCTTCACGAAACGTTAAATTTATTTCGGCCCCGAAGCGTTGTGTTAAGAGCCGCCTTAATCCTTTCGGGGCGAACTTAAACCTAATATCATAAAGATGGAATAAACCAACTTGTACTCGCTGTGAAGTCAAATATTATCCTTTGAACAGATTAAACTGTTATTAAATCTTCGTTCACGATCTACTAGTGCGTAAGGTTCATATTGAGGTTGGATTAAGTTCCCAATACTTGTCAATATACTGTTAGGTGTGTATATTTTTATCCCGTATTTAAATATTACGTAGGATTATGATGATAGTGATAGAGAGAATGTTTGAATGGATTTGAAGTTTAGAATGGAGACAGATTAAGTATATACTATGAATTAACACATTGGCTAGTTTTTATCTCAGAAAATAAAATAATGAAATGGAAAAATAATAGTACCTACCTGCTAAGTACTTTTTAGGTAGATAGGCTGAAACAAATATTTTTTCAATATTTATTTAAAGTTGTTATAATGTTACTCAGGTAATAAAAAAATGTGCCTACAGTGTACAATAACATTACATATATTGTTGGTTCGTGAAATGTTATTGTACCCTCAGAAACATTTTTTTTACAATTAGATATCTACTAAAACATACCTAAAACTTAATACGATAGTTACATACTATCAGTGTATTTTTGGCAACCCTAGTAGACACAGTAATTTACTATCCCTCTGGCGAATTTAAAAGGATTGGGTACCTACAAAATGGTTGGAATGCAAAAATAAAGAAAAGGGCCGATCAGCTGTGCAGTGAGAGGCGGCCATTTTGAAAGCGGGTCGGGCCGGGGCGGCGCATGCTCGCTTCGCTTGATTTATGTCGTTAGCGCTTGTCAAGCATTTCGATGGTCAATCTCGAACGGATCAGCATTCATTGAGATTATTTAGATATATTAATCCATTATGAAATATTTTAAAACTAACCAATCCAACTAAATATTAAAAAAAAAATTTAACCAATTTAAAAATTAAAACCAATATTTTATGGTAGAATAGATTGACCTTAACTATTTTTACACTATATCCTACATAAATGTTGGTAATTTTACCAATCTGTTGTTAGGCGGAATAGAATGTGTATTTACTGAATATACCTACTTATTTATTTGCTTAAAAGATGTGTTAACTAAATAAATACCTAGGTATTTCATGTTATAACACCTTTATCAAGATCTAATTTAGTTAAGTACCGACTTTGTTGGTGTCTACCTAAATGTTTATATGTAGTCACAGAGTACCTAACCAGAGTGAGTCTTCACAAGTAACGTGTGAAGCCGGTGCAACCCATTAAAAAAGCAAAAGTCATGCGTCTCCTTGACAACCGCATATAGGTTATAGGTACCTACAAACTTTTTTCATCATTTGTATTTCAAAATGTAACAATAACAACAATTACGTAAATTAATATAATTACCAATAAAAAAACACTTCATTTTATTTCGTCAGTTTTTGTGAAAACTTTTTAAAAATATTTATAAACATAAGACGCCATTTTTCTTGAATAATATTGAAAATTACTGATGCGACGCTTCGTGTCGTACTGACTCGAGAACGTATTCGTTTTTAAATTCGTATTTGTGACGGGTACGCCACCGTCGTGTTCCGTGCGCTCCATCTGTCTTATTGATTGTGTATGTAGTAGGTAGATAAGTGTCGAAAAGTATTAATTAAAAAAAAACGGGTTAGGTACTTTTTTTTTCGATATCGCACAAAATTTAAAAGAAGGTGTATCTATGTAAAAGTGTAAAAGTCGAGTCTTGCAAAAGCAATCATCTTACGGATATCCTTAATTGAGTAGCTACGTGGGTAATGAATTCAAATTGGTATCTAAATGCTCAATTCACTGATGAAGCTACAGGGTAAAGTACCTAATCCTCGACATATTTTATTGTTAATTATAATAAACATAATGTGAATGTAGACGGAGGAAATATTCAGCGTTAATTTTCCCGCGACATTTGTTCTTGTCACTTACATTACAATGTATGAAAATTAATCCTTCGGTACAAAGAAACCTATGAACAAACTACCTACACGCAATAACAACTCTAAATTCTTTATATTAGAGTTTATATTACTATGGAAGTATTTGGAAATTGAAACTTTAAATAGAATTTGTTTTGAATTGAGACGCAACATTGTTGTATCAAGATTAGCCGCGCTGTGAGTCAGCGTCCTTTTCTAACACGAATAAAGATATTGAATTTTGATAAGAGCATCTCTGTCTGAACGATTTGGAGGATCAGTAAGCTATTTCAGGCTCCTTAGGTACCTAGATATCAAAGAATAACTTGTGGACACTCGCGACTTTGCGTGGAGATTAATATTTTTCCGGGAAACAAAAAACATGTGACTGAGAAAAATGTTAAAAACTTTTGTACTTAATTGAAAAATCCATTCTACCTCATAAATATATAAATATGTGTGGTTTTTATGTATTTATGAGACTCAAATTCATATCTAGGTAGGTAGGTATGTAGGTAGGTAGGTACCTACATTAAATTATCTTCATGTTTGTTCGTCTACTAAGTAGTCTTACTTATCTATTGAGAGACGAAATTGTTTTCGTAAATAATTTATCTACTATATCTTATCTTTTTATACGAGTAGCACCTTTTTTATTTTATTCTTTACAAGTTAGCCCTTGACTGCAATCTCACCCGATGGTAAGTTATGATGCTATCCGAAATGGAATCGGGCTATGTTTTTAGGCGTAGGATAAAAATCAACACCCATTTCGGGTATTTCTCACACGACATCGTACCGGAACGCCAAATCGCTTGGCGTTACGTCTTTGCTGGTAGGGTGGTAACTAGTCAACCCACCAGCCACCCACCAGCTAGCGGAAGGCATCTAATTTGAGTAAGAATATTAATTTAGGCACTGAAGAACTTTACAAAAATAAACGGAATTTTTTGCCTAATTAACATACCTAACATTAAGTAGTACCTACCCAATTAAAAATTAAATAGTTTTAGAATAAGTAATTAAGCGATTATTCCGTAGATCTTCTGCAAGGCTAAAGCTTTGCTTGGTAATGAAGCCTACAAAATATAAGGACGGGATAATACAGCAGTAAAGACATTCTGTTTTATCTGTGCGACAAAATTTCCAGGGCAACGGAGGTTGCCCATTATCTTGCTCAATGCGAAGCGCTTCGTACGCGGATTGCGAAAATATCGACCTGCCAGTTTTTCCTCTTTGAGAATTGACTAATACAAAAAAATATATTGGGTTTGATCAAAATTGAACCTACTTCTCTAATTTCTTAACAGATTTTAATTAGGTGTTTAAGACTTTCGTTTTAAAGTTTTCGAAAAAGAGAAAAATTCAGGATCTTATTTTTCTAGCAATTGCGATTCTTGTATCTGATCTGAGATTTTATAAATTTTTTAGTAGATAGGTGTCGAAAAACGTCTTAGCCTTAGGTATATCAAATGGGAAACCAAATCTCCAAAAACAGAACATACAACAATGACAATTGTATTTTTTAAACCAGCAATACTGTTGGCGGCAGAAATAAGCATATCTTTAGCGATAGCACCTAGGTGTTTTTTCTGAGGGACTCTATCACTGTACTACTTTTAAAAAACCATACTTATCTACTACAATTAATGCAAATAAAATGTAGGTTCAAATTATTATCAAGACATTAAAGAAGTCCTTAAAGATTTCGCCTAGCGCGCCGGTAATTTCACAATTTCACGCTGAGGCGGATATCTCGTTACTCGGCGGGATTCGGTCCCGACATTCGGGACGCTAATGTAGCGGAACGAATCACTCATATGTGAAAAATAATTATATAGTCATCCGTCGGTGAGAACCGTACCGGGAGCGGAAATTATTTGTTGCAAGAAAAGTTTCTTCTTCACGTTAAAGTTTCTTTTGTAACTATAATTAAAGGGGTCGATGTGGGTGGTGCTTTGGCACCTGGTTTTATTGCTTAATTTTTACGATAAATATTTATTGTAGTGATAAATAAAGTAAACGATTAGGAATGCTGAATTTATTGATTTGATACAAGGTGCTTATTAGATTTTTATAAATAATAATAATCACTGTATCAATAAATTTCTGGATTTATAGGTACAGACAAATTAGACAGCGAAAATGAAATACCTATACATAAATCAAATGTAAGGTATACCTGTCTAAATATCCGTCTACGATGAAAGTAATCTACTTAAAAGAGGAACAACTTTACTCTACCCATACCGTGATCTGTTTCTACGTGGCATAGTACCGGAACGCTAAATCTACTATAGCTGAATATAGGCCGTGCATTTTTGCGTATTGAGTACGCTGCTGCCATTAATTTACATTAGGAGATAATTAAACATCATTCTAGAGTTCAATTGCTAAATGAAAATATCTGCATACGTTTAAAGTAACCGTTTAAGTAATAACAACTCTTTAGTTGCTGGCCGGATTGCGTCTGGAAGATTAAATTAGAATTAGGTTTTATGTCGCTCAATCCCACAAAACTCTTGTCGGCGGTGGACGATAATCCAACGCTTACTCGTCGTTCTTTCCGCGTAAAAAAACTTTTTTCTTTTGAATAACTCCCTTATTTTTTCCAACGGCGACCCTCTTTATTCATAAGCCGCTGACGTAACTTGGAGGACCTTAAATGAATGGTTGTTCGTTGTTTTACGCGTCTATTCACAATGGTTTAGGTCGAAAACTTCTGAGATTCGCCCATGGAAAAGTACTTTCGGCTACGAGATTTCGCTATGAAAATCTCTGACCTATTTTTTTCCAAAACCTATCCGCGTGTATGATAGGAGAAAACTTTTTTATACTGAGCATAAACAAGGCCATCGATTTTACTATCGACTCAAAGAAAACGAAGGATTTTTACTACAGAAGCTCTTTTTACTTTCATGAGAAAAATCTCTTTCATAGTTTTTTCATGAAGCTAGTTAAATAAAAAGTAACGTATCGCGCTATTTTACATACTGAAATACTTTCTTCGAAAATAATTAGTTATGTAACTACGTAACCGTAATATAAACCCTTTTTACCTCAATGACTTATAGAATAATTCTTCAAAAACTCACTACTACAAATAATGAATCACAAGAAATACTCGTCCTTTATTAATTGAGTTTTTTTTAAATATCTATATGTGTAGGTATGTCTTGGTGGTCCTCTACAGTTACTTTATGAAAATTCCTTAATAATTCCCAATCTTTATACTCACGTACGAGGCTTTGAATTGGTACCCACAGCCGTTTAATACTAAGTAGCGCTAGATTTTTTTTTAATTAACTTTAATTCCAACGCTTACGGACAGCCAGTTAAAAATTTGTCCACGTTATATGGAAAGACCCTAATTTTTAAAGTTACAGTTGTAAAAATTTTTCTTACATCATAAAAAATACGAAATATATCGTGATTAAAGAATTTTTAAAATTCATAAAGCGATGAAATAGGGGTTGTACATTTACATTGATTTCCACGTTAGTTTCCAATAAAATTGATGTCTACAGGTATACTAATAGATAGATAGGTAAATGTAGATAATAATAGTGGCATTGCCTTAATAATTCCATCCTTATGTAGCTAGCTCATGAAGACATTACAAAGTAAAGGATAATTAATTGCAATATTGCAGACAAATTGTTTTTAATTGGTACTTACTGCATGTCTACAATAAATTTCAGGAATACGTTTATAGTTATACGTAACTATTAATTCCAGGCTATTTCCGCTCATACCTATGCATTTCCATATGCATTGCTCAATTATCATGTCATATTAGGTACTTATACGGATAAAAACAGTAAGCAGAAAAAGCTATTTATTTACAATTCTGCTTGATTAAGTTAATGAGATTTTACTAAATACATTGTTAAGAATCATACTTACGATACAAAGTAATTTTATATTTCCACTTTATGTAGGTACGTCTCAAAGTCAAGAATAGATGAACGGAAAATTTGAATACAGACATCGCGACGCTTTCTTTTGCGGTAAAATGGCGACCGAGATCAGGGCCGTATTTACAAGACGGGCATTCGGGTTCAGGGTGAGTGCCGGAGGTTCTATTTCAGGGGACCCTGAAGTTAGTTTACACGGAATAGAGCTCTACTGATTCGGTATCAACCCATATTCGGCTCACTGCAGAGTTCAAGTCTCCTCTCAGAGACCGAATTAGGTTAGGCCGGTTAGGCCGAATAGTCCACCACGCTGGCCCAATGCGGATTGGCGGACTTCACATAAGCAGAGAATTAAGAAAATTCTCGGGTATGCGGGTTTCATCACGATGTTTTCCTTCACCGTTTGAGAGACGTGATATTTAATTTCTTAAAATGCACACAACTGAAAAGTTGGAGGTGAATGCTTCGGACCGTATTCGAATCCTACACCCTCCGGAATTGGAGGCAGAGGTCATATCCACTGGGCTATCACAGATCTATTGATTACATAAGATTAATTAAGTTGTTCATAAATATATTTTTATAATTAAAAGTAAAATAAAAATGCCAATTATTTCTATGACAGGTAGGAATGATACCTACTTCTATATCTTTAAAGCTTATCTGAGACATCGTGTGTTAGTTAACCTGAGGTGAGATCGCAGTCAAGGTCTAATTTGTTACTTGTCATTATATAATAAAAATGTAGGTACATAGTGAGAGGCAATTTGAAAAAGTGACAGTTACTAAATCGGGATTAATTATTTGGTTTTATGATTGGTTTAGTTTTCGTTATTAATCAATAAGACCGGGACATGCAGAGAGTGACGCTATTTTGAGAACTCATCATCACTTATTTGCGTAAACACGAGGCTACACACGACATAGGCACACTCCTCATTTTTGTCTACTGGGGCCCTTGAATTATAAAGGGGCCCAAACAAAAGACGTACAAGACGGCCCTGGCTAAGATCTTCGCTTTACGAGGTCGGGTAAAAAGCTGTTCCCTGAACCACTGTTTAGTTTATATGAAACGGACGCGAAGTATCCTAGAAAGTTCGAGTCAAATAGCTACCTCCGAGAAAATGCTTCGGACGGTCGTTTCTACGGGAATGAAAGTCTGGATCCCTTATTTCGTGTATTCATTGGATTGTGATTGTGATAGCGATTCATTTAAACCTGCTAAGTTGTCTAATATAATTAAATTATGTACGTATATTGTATTTAATAGACTAATTAATTTTAACCATACTTTGAGTAGTTCATACTTGATTAACTTAATATGTATCTATTAACGGTTACGGAAATAAAAACTAGAAAAATAGTTACCCGTTGGTGGATATATGAACGGGAGTTAAAACGTCGAAAACTTGATCTTGATTCACAATAGATTAATTCTGATCACATGATCAGAATACATTTATAAGTTAGATGGTGTAACTATTTACAACAATTGTCTATGTCGATTATTTTTCGATTCGATTTTGTTTGAGCTATCAGCGGATGCTCGCGACTTCATCTGCTATGTTATTATTAAAATTTCAATTTTATTTCTATATAAAATCTTAATAAAACGACGAATGAAAATAAATAAATTGAAAAGTATACAAAAAAATATACATCCTATGATTACAGAATACATAATACTTGCACTTTCATATAAACCCATATTCGGCTCACTGCTGAGCTCGAATCTCTTCTCAGAATTAGATGGGTTAGGCCAATAGTCCACTACGCTAGCCCAATGCGGATTGGTAGACTTCACACACGCAGAGAATTAAGGAAATTCTCTGGTGTGCAGATTTCCTCACGATGTTTTCCTTCACCGTTTGAGACACGTGATATTTAATTTTGAACACACACACACAACTGAAAAGTTGGAGGTGCATGTCCCGGATCGGATTCGAATCTACACCCTCCAGAGTCGGAGGCAGAGGTCATATCTACTGGGCTATCACGGCTTGTCTTGCAGTTTAACAAGTAAACAGTCACATATAATAACATTTTAATAGTAGGCAGCTAAGATCCAGTAGCTAGGTACCTACGAATTGTTACGTAGTCACAAAATTCGCGATTGTATCACCAGGGTCACGCATACTTGTTATTCTTTGTGTAGATCGATACGTAGTACGTGCCATTATCGGGCCCAGGAGGAAACTTGCTCAAGTCCGTTACATACAAATGCCTTTCATTAACTTGCCGATGTTTCGTCCAAAATACGATCGGTACGCAGCTATTGTGCTTCCACTCGTTTTGCGCATCAGCCTTAAAATTTTTAACACCCAATTCTGCTTCTATGTTTAGGTACGGAATACCCACATTTATAGGCGGGTTTCTTTAGAGCTATCATTTAGGTATAATTTTTTTTCACTTACCTACCTACTAATGATTGACGGGAATAAGGGACTATCCTTCTTGTTCAGTACTAGGTATCTAAGTACTTGCACATGTTAGGAAGATGCCATATAGTGAGCTGAGCCTGAGTAGGTACGTCATTCTGCCTATAGTTTTATTGAAAACGTCCACTTCAAACCAAAACATTTTGCACATCGACAAAGTTGCACATCGGAAGATAAAATCTAGGTGATAGCACTGCTCAGGCAAGCTTTCTTTTAAGCATAAGATAAATATATTTTTATAAGTAGGTAATATTTTAGTAGCTGTACCCACCTACCTATACCTATTTTTAAAGAAAAGCGACTATATGTACTTTGCTTTGCGTACTTTGAGGATGTGTGTAATAATAAAAAATACACTACAGATAGATAGATATTTATATCCCTTAAAAACATTGTATCGAAACGTACATGGTTGGTAATCATTGCATGCCCAAAACAATGTAAAGAGAGAAAGCATAATTTAATTTACTGAATAAAAAAAAAATTGCCTCCCGCATAACCGTTCGAACTCGGTCATCAATATTCTACGCCGGTTTGTTTGTTATTTATTCCATCATTTTCCTCGAAGGACGAAGAAAACAAAAGGGAACAGAATAGCGCTGTTATTTAACTCGTTTCCGATACGGCCTCTCGTATCGACGAATCAAATTTCCTCCTCTATAGGAATAAGTCTGAGAGCCTACACGAAGATGACAGGCTACCCGGGGAATAACAATAGGTAAATTTATGTAAATGAACACTCTCTACGCAACAAAAAGGAAATGAAGAGCTGTATACTTTGATAGGCAAACGGTTCTATGAAGAGATATATATTTTTAATTTATTTAGATTGGGTAGTTGGTAGTAGGAAGGCGTAGATACTTAGTTATTATGAATATAACCAATAATTTTTTGACAAATGAATCCCCTTCTCATTCTAGCGACCAAACTTTATTGGAGCAGAAAGTGACAAAGAATTAATTTTGACGTCATCTGGCAATTTATAGGTACACAAGCTTCATGAGCAAAATTTTTAAAGCACTTTTCCTATAGAAAAGTCAAAAGACTGTTGCTAAAGACTGATCTGTTTTTTACGATGTTAGAATAGTTGTAATATTTTTTTAAATTTTTATTGTTTCTATAAAGAATCTCTATTTTTGTTAACAAGAATATACTTATGTTTAATCATGTAGTTGTGATAGGATTTAAAAATTTTATTTTTCATGATTCCAGTTACGTTGAATAAAATAGCGATTCCGGTTAAGGGTTAATTAAAAACAATTATGTATGAGTCTAATTTTATTTTAAACCTACCTCCCAAGTTTGTACATACTGTTGTAACTATACTTACCTACCTATGTACGTACTTACAAAGTATTTTATCAGTACAGCTATATACGAAGCTTATTACGACACTATCAACGACAACTGTCTACTGGAACAGGTTTGGATTCGCCTCGGAAGGCAAAAGGCAACGTTGTCACGGCCGGGTCGCGAGGCGAGACGATTATAATCGCAAGTACCTACCTACTTATTTACAGAAAGTATTACTTACCTACAATCTTGCCTTTCCACACCTCCTCTACCTAAAGAAGTTAGTATTTGGTCTTATCACATAGTGGTGGTACCTTCTGAAATGTTTTCGATATTATTAGCTATTAAAGATTTATGGTGTCAGCAATAGGTAGTTAATTATGTACCAATTTAACGAGTAGCTGTAGGTACCTAGTTATATAACTTACTGGTATCCTAATATACATATAAAAGCGAAAGGTCACTCACTATGAAATCTCGAAAAATGTACAAAGATGAAATTTGGCAGGGGGATAGTTTACAGTTAGTATACCTACCTCCGCTAAGAAAGGATTTTGCAAGAGGGCCGGATTAAGGAGGTTTTAAAACGGATGAATGATCGCGTTCGTCCGCTATTAATGATCTAAAGGTGAGTTCCTATAAGTATTACCTGTAGGTACTCAAGCCTCAGTAGATCCATGGTAAAGAGGCTTAATGTCGTTAGACTATCTTGCTGATAAAGGGGTCGGACTCAAAACCGAGTGTAGATATGTTTGTATCTATAGATACGGATAGATTTTGACGTCGCGTACGGTATGCGCGGTGAATTTACAAAACGGAGGTCCTGGGTTCGATCCCCGGCTGGGCAGATTGAGATTTTCTTAATTTGTCCAGGTCTGGCTGGTGGGAGGCTTCGGCCGTGGCTAGTTACCACCCTACCGGCAAAGACGTACCGCCAAGCGATTTAGCGTTCCGGTACGATGCCGTGTAGAAACCGAAAGGGGTGTGGATTTTCATCCTCCTCCTAACAAGTTAGCCCGCTTCCATCTTAGACTGCATCATCACTTACCATCAGGTGAGATTGTAGTCAAGGCCTAGCTTGTATAGAATAAAAAAAAATATATCTACGTACCTATAGGTACCTACCAACTAAGTAGACGTTGTTTATTAACCACAATGTTATAATTTAACTTCCTCTTTCAACAGTTGTTAACCAAACTACTCATTAGATAGGAAACTATGTTCGATGGATTATTTTGCAGCATTTCGACTACACGAGGAAACTTTCCTTATTACACGTGACGAAGTTGTTATACCATTTTTACCGCGGTGTTTTCCTGCGAAACTGGCGAAGTTACATGACTAATATTACTTTCTCAACCGATAAACATGTCTGTATTTGCTAAAATTTCCTTCAGTGGAGCCACTTTAAAATATCTATATACATTGTTGCATGTATTTCGTTACATTCCATTGTGTATTCTTACATATACGGTACGGTGTCTTCTAGAAAATTCCATTTATCAAATATTAAAATTACCTTTGTTTGAACAAACAAAAACTTACCTAGACCCGTTATTTTAAAGTGCAGAACAATTTCTGAACTCCGTGGTTTTACAAAGATAAAGGAAAATTATAACTCTCACTTACACTATACATCATACATCATCATTATTATCAGCAAGTTCTTTAAAGGAGGAGGCTGGACCTATAACCTTACAGGATGCTTTAATACAGGTTGGTGGGTTGAGGGTGATAATGTTTTGACTATTCAACGATCATTATCGGATGTTATCGTGGGTGTAACACCACCAATTTCCCAAAAGTTTTACTGAAAATTTCTTGGAAGGAAGAAAAAGCTCAGTATTTCATAACCATGATTGGAATCCAGAATCTCGTCGTGATCTGAAGCCACATAGGCTAACCACTAATAAACCAACCAAACTCTTGGACATCAGTATTCTAAGGCACATCTTTATTAACTTAATTCTATGAAGGTCTTCTACACAATATGGTCAGAGAAGCTCGCGAATTTGTGATTCACTCTAACGGCCAATTTCTTCATCGCAAGTAACAGTCAAAGTAACGTCATAAATCAAAAGTGACGGTCTTATTCACTGAAACATGAAGTCTTCTTTACTACTTACTACTTTCACTGTTACTTTAGCTTTACATGAAGAAACTGGCTGTCAAAGTTCAAATGAAAGCACTTTTTAAACCTCTTATTCGTAACTAAAATATAAACAACGTAAAGTTTTCTGCTGAACAAAAACAACAATATATTATGTAAGGTACACGTATATTCTGCGACACATCCAAAATATCTGCCAATTTCATTTCTCTTCACCTCCCTGGAGCGCAGTAAACACTCCCCCCTCCACCTCGCCCGCGTTTGTGTTTGTCTGATATTATAAGATACAAGTTCACAACAACATGATAGCTATCTATGTTTCTTTTTAATTACAAATATCATTTTGTTATTGAAAGTTTTTAGAAAACTAAGTAAACTTAAAATATTTAGGTATCTAATTTAAAAAGTAGGTAGGTAAGTAATTCTTATTTTTAGGTGTGTACTGCTACATACCTACTGCTAACAATGTTATTATTAAACTAGCGGACGCCCGCGACTTTGTCCGCGTGGAATTCAGTTTTTCACAAATCCCGCGGGAACCACGGATTTTTCCGGGATGAAAAGTAGCTTATGTGTTAATCCAGAGTAAAATCTACTTCCATTCCAAATTTCAGCCAAATCGCTTCAGTAACCGCAGCTTATAAGAGGAACAAACATACTTACACACTCACACACAAACTTTCGCCTTATAATATTAGTGTGAAGTGTGATTGTAAGGAACAATGTAAAATCTGCCTAAGGTTGTCATTTTCTCGATCTAGTAAAATAAATAGATATAGGTACCTTCCTATTTTACATATGCTTTGGAATTTATAATAATTATTTTAAAATTTATTTATTAAGTAGCTACTATATTACTGGTATAGATCATAGAGATATGTATTGTCTATATAGGAATATTGAATAGGCTTGTATACCTATATAATTACTCTTCTTTTATTTGAAATTATATGCTTGTAAAGTTCCTACGTATAATATTATTTTTATTAGATTCTATCATTTAAATATTTATTTATACTTAATTTCAGGGTATTCTATACTTTTAAGTATATAGTATATAATTCAATTTAAAATATACTATGTATCTATTATCACATAATTATGTCCATTAAAAGTTTGGTATAAATGACGTTATCTTACACAAAGGTTTGTCTACAAAGTTTTCCATATAATAGCAGACAATGTGTTGTTTGTTTCGGATTGTTGCATATCTTTAATTCCATTGGGGATTTGTATATCTTATTTTACTTTGGAGCTTGTCTAAGATAAACTGCTTAACTAACGAATAGCTGAAGTTAATCTTAAGTAAACAAAAAGGTACGAAAGGTTAATCTTTGTAGAGATTTTTGTCTCAGACGGAATGTAATAAACGTAGGTAGGTATCTATTGTCTTGCAGTAGGTATATAGGTATGTATAAATGATAAATAAAATGTATGTAGGTACCTATCTTCTATAGGCATGAGTGTTTTGATGTTTGTTTTCCTGCTTTACGATCTTTCTCGATAGAGGTGCTTAAATGTTTTAAATAAACTAAAACGGTTAACGAGCAAAGTCGAATGTACAATGTACACTTACTATTCATATTGTTGGTTACATATCATGATAAATGTCAAAATTTGAATGTTTAAATGTTTGTTACTCACTAGTGCTAAAATTACAAACTAGATAGAAATTGATAAAATTTGGCACATAGGTAGATTACAGTGTGGTAAGCATACGCTACTTTTTATCCTTGTTGGCTGGTGGGAGGCTTTGGCCATGGCTAGTTACCACCCTACCGGCAAACCTACCGCGAAGAGATTTAGCGCTCCGGTACGATGTTGTGTAGAAACCGAAAGGGGTGTGGATTTCCATCCTACTCCCAACAAGTTAGCCCGCTTCCATCTTAGATTGCATCATCACTTACCATCAGGTGTGATTTTAGTCAAGGGGTAACTTATAAAGAATTAAAAAAAAAATGTCTAACACTCCTACAGGAACAGAATATATGGTGGAAACAGTCGGACACAGCTAGTCTTAATATAATTATGTATATTATATTAAGACTAGCTGTGGTATTGTTTATGGGGTAATCTCTGGATCCACTAAACCAATTTTGAAAATTCTTGTATCACTAGAAAGCCTTATTAGTGAGTGTCATAGGCTGTATTTTTTTTCCATTTTCTCAGGGGAACAGGAACTATGCGGGCGAAACTGCGGGGCGTAGGCTAGTCCCGTATAAAGGAAAATCGACCCGCTATTGAAACACGTTCGATGTTCGACACACAAACGAAGCAAATACATCAAATAACGCCCCTCTACAAACAATCGGTACAAACATCACCCTTATTGGTTACAAGGGCTCTTCACACTCGATCAGTGTTTGCTCGCACTCATTAACTGTGTTTGTGTGAAGCCTAATTTACGGCGTGTTTGCATTCCGTAAGACCTTGCTAATTGACCCATACTGGCAGATTTACTAACGTGTTTCTACGTCAACATCGGTGTACTGAGCACGTCATTCACTACATAATATAAATAGTTTCACAGAATACAAAATAATTTTCTTAAAGTAGATAGTTGCTTCGTGGTAGAAATATCGTGTAGGTAGGTATATTTACTTTTTCCCAAATTAATGTTTATTTTTGTACTAGCGGACGCCTGCGACTTCGTCCGCGTGGAAATCAATGTAAACTTTTAAGCATTATTTCACCACACTAGGGGTTGAATTATAAAAAAATTTGAATCACATTATGTTTCGTATTTTTTTCATGATTTCTGAACAAATTTTTTAAACCGTAATGAAATATTTTCAATGTACAGAATATACAAAATGTACATAATTTGTATTGTAAGTATACATTCTAGATGGCGCTAGTAGTACTCTATGCCACGGCAACGTTTGGTGTTACAAATGGAATAAGTAAAATCTCAAATTGCGAATAATGTATAGAATTCGACCAATTTCATTTTAAGTATAGATTTCTTTTTAGTAAAGTAATTTAAAACTTTAACAGAAAAGTGTTCCACGTCACGTCATACGAGTGCTAGCTACATATTCTAATTTAAACTTTAGCGTTAAAAACACTATAAGACAAAGTTAACCTATGAATAAGTAGACACTCGATACTACGCGAAAAACTTTTTTGACAGAGAAACAACTTCTGTTAGGCATCGATAAAATTTATTGATAGACTTTATTTGGTACTAAAATCTTTCAAGTCAATCGATGTCAGAATAGCGTCTGTTTTTTAGCGCTACAGAAATCACTTGGCAGAGAGTCGGAATATCAAGGGAAATATTTATTTTTTTCGGTGAATAAATAAAACAAGATGGCCGCTGTTAATTTATATGACCGCATACTCGTATATTTGTTGACGCTGATCCTTAACAAGCATGACCCAAATACAATTACTGCTGACAAAATATTTATTTAGGTTGCATAATCACATTTACGCAGTCGACTTATCCGATTTACATCGTCTTGGCAAACTACTTTAATTTAACCTTGTAATGTATACCGACGATACCGTTAAATTAAATTTATGAGACACAGATTCTTGAGAGATAAAAAAAATCGAGCAGTAAGTATAGTAATTATTACTTAAATTTAATACAGATATTGAGTAGTTATGTGGTATAAATCGTCATCATCATTATCAACCCATATTTGGCTCACTGTTGAGCACGAGTCTAATCCTAGACTGAGATGGGTCATGCCTATTAATCCATCGCGCTGGATTGCCAGACTTTTTCTTTACAAGTTAGCCCTTGACTACAATCTCACCTGATGGTAAGTGATGATGCAGTCTAAGATGGAAGCGGGCTAACTTGTTAGGAGGAGGATGAAAATCCACAACCCTTTCGGTTTCTACACGGCATCGTACCGGAACGCTAATTCGCTTGGCGGTACGTCTTTGCCGGTAGGGTGGTAACTGGCCACGGCCGAAGCCTACCACCAGCCAGACCTGGACAAATTAAGAAAATCTCAATCTGCCCAGCAGGGGATCGAACCCAGGACCTCCGTCTTGTAAATCCGCCGCTGCAGGTTTCCTTATGATGTTTTTCCTTCACAGTTCGCCAACTCCGGAGGCAGAGGTTATATCCACTGGCTATCAATGGCCAACTTAAACCATTCTAATAAATGTATACATAAAGGTACTCGTACCTACATAAATGTATGTAGCTGAAACATAGTAGATAGTTTTATTAAGGGCTTTAGCAAGTCACGGGTATAATCCCGATCCTTGAATTCTTGCCAAACAACTGAACCTCGGCCGGACGTAATGAGATTTCTGACAAAATTTCCGGGTCGTCATTAGTCAATCGTTGCGTTCGGTCTCCCTGAATAGATACCATTTATACGATGCGGTTAAAATGTAGTAAATAACAGTAAAGCTATTTGTATTAAAGTAAGTACTTACCAATACTTTAGTAGGTACGATTATTAATTCCAGTCAGTAAAATGACAAGTGCAACTGTCACTGAAATGTCATTTTACTAGTAAAATGCCACTTGTAATTGAGAAGTAATACACAATGGCGGTTGAACTCAGACTGGTTTAATATAATATGTTTTATGCTTACTCTCAAAATATTGAATCACATAGGTAGGTACATTACACGCCCACCCTCAGACGGAAAGTACATATTTTATAATGCTTAATTAAAAGGTAGGTACGTAGGTACCTAAAGGTACCTTAATAACTATTGTTTCTTTTCAAATAGGTTAATAGTTTTTCACTACTCTTGCTCAAAAACACTGTCATATTACCACTCCACAGCGGGGCTAAACAGCATTTCAACCTCTAGGGGCTAAAGTAATTTTGTTTTTTTAATTCTTGTCTGTTACGAGTACAGCCAAGTACTAGCCTACTATAAAAAGGAGGAGGTTTTATTCGAAAATAGAATCATTATAGGTACCTAATTGGAATGAAATGCAGCGTTCTTTTCTGTGGAATGCGTTAATTTTTTTATTTATTTTTTATTGAGTTACGAATAGAGCGAGATTTGAAGACATGAGACATCCTTTACGGTGTACCTTACTTACCTTATATACCTCTGAATATCGGGCGGATGGGTACTAAAGGAGATGGTCCATTTCAGGTCCACTCTTGTACCCCGTATCACTAAAATTTAATAAATACAAGTATTTTATTAAAATCTTAATAATTAAGTGAATAAATCTAACTAAATAATAAGCAATAAATAAAATTAAAACCCAATTTTTTGAGCTACATCAAGATGGCGCCCTTAAAGCAACTGTGACATGACAATTGACACCAAACGTCAAATCGACTACTGCATTGAAAACATCATAAATCCGCCATTATTACCCACATTAGTGTTGCATTTCTTGGGAGAGAATGAATGTTAATTATAAAGAATGAAAGAAAAAATCTACGTAGATTTGTATAATCAAAAATAGTTTAAAAAAATATTTTCTTTTATTTCCGCCAGGGTACAATAACTGATCCTGGGCTCCATACAATTTTGGACCATCTCTTTTAAATAACATGAAGAACAATACCTACTTACATTATGGTACAAAATATGAAAAACTGTATTTATCGTATCGGCATCGTCTCGCAGCATGTGACTGGTCGTTTCTGTAATGGCGGCCGGGATCGGATGGAGTCATGGCGGCCCCGTGTAACGATGGGCTGACCATCGACCAATATGTAAAGCTCCGATAAGTTAGCTTGTCTTCGGTTTATACCTAATACCTTTATATTCTATCCTATACCTAACAATCTTCTAGAGAATTACCTTTTGAGTCTATAGAATATACCTTTTGAATGTATTGCAAACGTTACTTTGCGCTAGTCCATTAATCTTAATTAATTAATTAATCGGAGGGATGTTTTTTGTGTACGGGTGGCGTTTTATAGAGTAAATAATATTAGAAAAAAAAGGTAATCAAATCATTAATCTTTAAGCCACTTAATAGGAAAATAGCTGTAATTATACATTTTCATAAGTTAATTTATTTTGTAACCAAAATCAAGATATTTCTCACTTCAGCCTAGGACTTCGTAACTCAAAGCCACATATGCTCACCACTTTATCAAAGAGGCAATTAAAATGCAAGTTTATATACCTAAGCATTAATTGATATTGGTCCTAAATATTAAGTAAAATGAGCAACCAAATAAATTAATGATTCGTAGGTATGAGTACCTATACTAGGTACATATACTTACAATTTCTGTTATAAAATAGTTCGTTACCCAATACTTACCTATGTCTAGACTCATTGTCTACTGAAATACCGAACAACCTATTCATACGAACAAAAATCGAACAAATACCATCGAAATAATAAAAAAAGATAGATAAGTATTTGTTCAATTTATTACCATAAATATTGTTCTAGACTCTAGAGCAAACTTACCATTTGTATGTAAATACTTAGTAATACTTACCAATAAGTATAGTCTAGCAAGTTCGTCGATGAAAATCCCATAATATGCGGGCGACGGAGGGAAAGACTGCGCGGGTGTGAAAACGTGCGTGCGGGGAAGCGAGATACATTAGTAGTCTTTTATCGCTACACTCCCCCCGGCCCTCGCGGGCCATCGGGACTGTTACGAATGAAGTTGCCAAGCTATAGTCTTTGTTTCAAAAAGTTGTCAGTAACAGTTCAGAGTTAGTTGGTGGTAACCCCGTGCCTCAGAAAGCACATTCAGCCATAGGCGTATATAGTGGGGGGCCAGGTGGGCCATGCCCACCCTGGAGTGGACCTTTGCCCACCCTAGGATTCTGGGCTACCGATATGGAATTCTTTTATGATACTAATAATAGACTCGATGTAGGGGGCCGGGCCCACCCTAGGAAATGATCCTAGATACGCCAATGCATTCAGCTGCCAATTCTATACTCTACAAGCGAGGCGGCATGTAGGAGAAGCGTGGTGGGTTAAAAACTCTAAATTCTAATATGGTGCCTCACCAAGTAGTCCAAGGTTTTAGGTTATTAAAAATGGATTGAGTTGATAGTTATTTATTTATTAGGTTTATTTACAATCACTTACACTATTTAAAATAATAAAATGTAACTAAATTATAAATCACTGTAAGTGTAGTGTAAATAAATAAACACAGCATGAAAAAAGAAGAACAGTAAATAAAAGATAACGTAAATATCACATATAAAGAACATATTATACACTAGTATTATTAACTGAAAAAGAAGAAAAAATGAGAGAAAGAAAGAAAATGAAATAGGGTGAGCACATTTTAGTCATAAGAGTACCAGGTAGAGATGATTTTTTTCCGAAAACTGTGTAATGATTCAGAGTAAATGTTAACTTTAGAACTGATATTATTATAGGTCTTACATAATCTAGGAATAGGAGAATTGGCACCAAGAACAGTTCTACGTAGCGGAGTTAGTATGAAAAACATGAAACAAAACACTTTTCCATATAAACAAGGTAAAAAGTACAAACATAGCACCGATATGCGACATTTGGGTTACGCCTCAACTCGTATATCCAGTGTTACACCTCACACGACCAAATGAGACCATTACTCTACCCTTGCCATGCACTTTTGAAAAGACAACTTTATTTTTTCTCACACAGAACTCATTTTCAATTGAAACGCAAGTATAAACTAAAGTGCAGAGACAGGCGTTTTTGGAATACGGTTCGGATAATAACCTATATCTAACACATTACTCTGTGCGCCTACACGAAAGTGAGGATTAATTTTTACGGCTAATCTTAGCTGATTAAACATTCAAAGGGTAAGAATATCAAGTACATTGATGTAAGTTATTATGTACTAGATATGCCACGTATTCTATAGAGGGACTGTTAAGTAGTCCGATTTTAAAAACTTAAGTTACTATTGAGATCACAGAATAATGATGATACAGAATGAGTATTTACAAGCAGCGTGGTGAAACCGTTGAAACCCATAAAACACCAAACGTTACGCGTCTCCTTGACATCCGCATACACAAACTTTTTTCATAATTTGTATTTCAAAATTATCACTAACAATAATTACGTAAATTAATATAATATTCAATAATTACTAATAAAAAAGTACTCCATCTTATTTCTTTAGTTATCGTGAAGAGTTTTTAAAATATTTAAAAACCAAGACGCCATTTTTCTTGAATAACATTGAAAAATTTACTGATGTAGCGCTTCGTGTTTTTGAATTTTGTATATAGAACAGTTACAACACACGACGCTCTGTCTACCTATTATTGTTTAATCTGTGATTGAAATTATTTATTTTATTTTGGGGGTTAAAACATTGAGGTACTAAGTAAGCTATAAATTAGTAACACTTGATATCAGTGTGGGCTTTGCGAGTCGCGATGCAATGGTACAGTCAATGGTTGTCCACATCAATCACAGACCATCTTAAGAGTTAAGTATTCGCATAAAAAAACCTAGTAGATATCTATTAGGTAGGTTAAACAGAGGCGTGCACGGGCATACTTAACTAGGGTAGGCACTATACGTACAAATTATGAAAAAATGCATATTCCTTCTCCAATACATAATATAATGAGTATCCTCAGTGTAGGCAGTGTGTTTTTGCATCTATGAAGTGCAGCAGTACTGGGTAAGTATACTTACCTACTTATTAGTTATCTATTCAGTTGTTTACTAGATACAATCTAAATTAAGCTTAATCCTAAGAAACAAAAATAAAACACAAGCCAGCTATATATCACTTTATTCATCACGAGCTACTTCGCCGGCGAAGTTTGTTTTACAGCTTTAATCTCATTTCGTGCTCAGCGGTATATTGATCTCCCGAATCAAGCTATGAATAATCCCAATGGAGCTCAGTTGAACAAACTGTCATTACGACTGTCTTACGGCTGCTTGTACTTCATACATCCAATCCCACTATCCTGCAACGACGGGTCATGGCCGCTTAAAGCCCTTGAAGACGTTTTAACCAAGGCTTATATTACATAAGCGCAAGCGTTTTATCGCACGAGCGTTTTATTGCTAACAAAATGGACAATTTTACCATTTTCATTTTAATTATTAAATTACTTCTGCAAAAAGTATCCTTATATTGAAAGTATTAGTTACTTATCAATTAATATTTTTTTAATTAAGAACGTACTATTTTACGTTATCCGTTTTCTCTAAGAATCCCATCAGATTGAAAAGTGATATTCAGCATAAGTATACCAACTGATTTACCTATACAAATATTTTTGTTAACCACATCCTCCTTAGATAATATATAGACGTACGCTGCATCACACTTAGCACTTTTACCTACTTTTTGAACTTGAACTTACCTTTACTAACTTTTTACTAATTGAACTTACTTTTAAAGTATCATCAATTTGTTCTGTCTTCATATACCTACCTATAATAATTAATATGTATGATTGACACTCATGCCCACACGGTATACACACTGTGGTTAAAAATCATCTACATTGTACGAACTTGCTCTAAGAATTTTTACACATAAAGATAAACTCGCTGAGTCTATGAATGAAACCACACCCAAAATTAAAGCTCCAATCGGTGCGCTCGGCCAAGCCCATAAATCGTAACGAGTTCATGATTTATGCTCCGACAATTCCCTGCATATTTTTAGTTACAAAAAATCTTTAGGCTGAAACTGATAGGACGAAACGTGGGCGCAACTAATGGAAAACAATACGGGAAGATGAAAGATGTAGATGTCTAGTATATTAATATGTACTCGTACTAATACCAATTTAACCATAGCTGATAGTGATACCTACATAAAAACTCTAACTAGCTAACTAAATTGACAAAACTACTTTCATAACTAAGCTACTGTCTCTACAGGACGTTTTGTGTAAAGAATATTGATTTAAAGATTTTTATTAGATTAGATTTGATAGATTAAATAAGTAGAACTTTTATATCTTTAATTTGTTTCACGTAAAAAATAGTTAAGTATTCAAGATGGCTAAAATTTGTCAGCGGAATCCAATAGGTTTACCTATACTTACGTTAACACTTACTTTACTTATTAAATTAATAGCTGAATAATCAATCCATTTGTAAATAGGTCAATATTATCTACTTTAATGGAAAAAAAATCACCTGAAAGTAACTTTATTTATACAAATTCATTATTATTACTTGTATCTATGTTTAAAATCAGCAACTGGTATTGAAAAATCACAATAGTAGGTATAGATTTTTATTACTGTAACAACTTACCAACCGGCTAACTATAGTACGAGTAGGTGTTTTATCACCAATCGACAAAAAATCACAACAGCATAGATTTTTATTACTGTAACAACTTACCTACCGGCTACCTATATTAGGTGTTATTTTATCACCATTCAACATCATTATTAGGACTGTGCAGTTTCTTTCCTTGACATAAAGTGACCAATTTTCTTACTTTATAGCCAATTATTTATCGTAGGTACTTCCTATTGCGAGATTTTGTTATTTTCTCTATATTTGCCATTTTATTACCTACTTGCATTTTGAACTTGAGTAAGTAACTATCTACTATTACTACTATTTATTTTATTTAGGTAACTACACAATAAAATGTAAAATTCAGGTTAATTCTCAACAATGAGCTTCTAGTTTAATACTTATCTTTGTTTTTGTCATACCTAATATTTACCTACCTAGAATTTGTAATACCTAGGTAGTGTATCTAAGTAATAAATTATTGATTTTACATAACTCAAAATTTAATGTAGATACTTAATGTAATGTACTCAAAATTTAAAACCTACTTACTTATGACACGAATATCTTAGCATTCTATGGATTCACCGTGCGGGTGTCGGGTCCATCGCGCTGTAGAGAGAAAAACTCCGAGCAGAGTCCTGAACTATAAATATATTATTAAAGATATTATACCTACCATCAACTGAAAAGTCTAAGCGCACTTTGCACGCCACTTTGGTCAAAGCATTCAAAGAAAACAACAAAATCCGTGCCTACGTGATGCAACGCCTTTGTCCAAAGAAACAATTGCAACCCTTTTTTGCATATTGCATAGCAATTACTACATCCTTGGACAAAGAATTGTACAACTGAAACTAGAGCAAAAAGTGTCCTTTATACCCTCAATAACGTTACCAAGAAAGGGTTTAAACATTGCGGTTAACTGTTAAACAATCGGTACAGTTATTGTGCGGGCTTTATGGCTGGGCTGTAAATCATCGGAGAAAAAACTGTGACGTCATAGGCCGTAAAGGTTTAACGGTGGTGCCGATCAGCTGAGGTGTGAGGTCGCCGCTCTGTGACCCTCGAGAAGGCGATGTAGCGAGGCTCGCGCGTGTTCGACTTACCTCATACCTATTAAATTTTAATCTTATACGTATATTATTTAAATTATCATTTCTTGAATATATGTAGGTACAATGTATGTATTGGTGTCTTTACTTATGGGTGTTGTGGATCACAGAAACGGGTTATATTATTACCAGATATAGTTCTCGTGTGCGGTGTATGTTACTAAGCTCATCCGTAACGACTGGACCGATTTTGACGAAATTTCATGTACATATGCACATAAAATTTCCAAGGTTTGTTTAAAATTTAAAACGTTAAGTCTGAGAAGCGATCAACATTCATCAACATCATCATCATCTATTTTTCATACCCCAGAATGTATAAGGCAAAAATGTTCGCTGGGTCTTGGCTGGCTGGGTAGTTATTTATATGAAATTTTATATTCAAATAATAATTATTTGAGTTTAAAGTGTTTCTAATTCCTGGGTATAGACGATAGTCCTAATTATATATCCCAGTCCCAAAGATCTGTGATAGCCCAGTGGATATGACCTCTGCCTCCGATTCCGGAGGGTGTGGGTTCGAATCCGGTCCGGGGCATGCACCTCCAACTTTTCAGTTGTGTGCATTTTAAGAAATTAAATATCACGTGTCTCAATCGGTGAGGGAAAACATCGTGAGGAAACCTGCATACCAGAGAATTTTCTTAATTCTCTGTGTGTGTGTAGTCTACCAATCCGCATTGGGCCAGCGTGGTGGACTATTGGCCTAACCCCTCTCATTCTGAGAGGAGACTCGAGCTCAGCAGTGAGCCGAATATGGGTTGATGACGAAGACGATAGTCGTCTGTACCTCATAGGTATATGATGATGATGAAAATTTTCAATTTTCGAGAACTTTTCATCATCATCATCATCATATCAGCATCCACTGCAGGACATAGGCCTTTTATAGGGACTTCCAAACATCACGATACTGAGCCACCTTTTACTGACACCACGAGAACTTTTACTGAGAATAAAATTCTTCTATAAGCATTAGATTCATAGAAGAAAGAAAAACTCAATTTTTCTATGCCTGATCCAAGATTCGAATGCAGGCTATGTGGCCTCGTATATAAGACTAATTACTAATAAAGCAGTTAAGTTTCTTTTTTTTAATTTTTTACCACATCCTTTGAGTGAGCCGAATAGCCGGTTCTTAAAGATATCTTCTGATAATGACCAATAACCCCACTCCCCTCCAACTAGTCGGGAAATACTGTAATACATGCACGAGTGAGTACGACAATAGTCCGTTGGGGATAACTTAGCCTCAATACCGTTTTTTTATTATTTCTTTACAAGTTAGCCCTTGTCTACAATCTCATCTGATGGTAAGTAATGATGCAGTCTAAGGTGGAAGCGGGCTAACTTGTTAGGAGGAGGATGAAAAACCTCACCCCTTTCGGTTTCTACACAGCATCGTACCGGAACGCTAAATCGCTTGGCGGTTACCTACCGCCAAGCGATTTACCTTAGCGATTTGCCGTGGCTAGTTACCACTCTACCGGCAAAGATGTACCCATCTTTGCCGGTAGAGTGGTAACTAGCCACGGCCGAAGCCTCCCACCAGCCAGACCTGGACCAATTAAGAAAACCTCTAAGTCTTGTAAATTCTCAAAAGTCAAAAGCTTGTAAAAGAAATTCTTATTAAACAATGCTGTTTTATTTATAACTTATACATTTTAAATAAACATAAATACCAAATTAATGATGCTTCTATATTAATAAATCAACATGATTAAGCGATTATTTTGGGGTAGATAACACTTCCGCAATTAGGTTATAATTTTGTGATAAAATCTTAGGATGGCTTAATTTGTTTAGTTGATATAATAAATTTGAATAATTATTTTTCACAATCATATTTTTTTATTTATTTACTACTTTTATGAATTCAGTGTAATACCCTGATTTTTGACATAATAATTAGCTATGTAAGTAAGATACCAACTTAGGTAGCGACTCTACCGTTATCTGGCCTTTTGGCCTTGTTCCTAATAACTTTGTTTTGAGGAGTTTGCTTATTACCTATAGGCATTAAAATGATTCGTAAAGATAAGTAAAAATAAGCTAAAATAGGCATAAAATACAATTTTATTTTTTCCTTAATATGTGAACAATTTTCCCTACTAATAGTCTGAAAGACTATTTGGAATAGTCCATAGTCTAACGGGCAGGGATCGAACCCATGATCTCGTAGTGAAGTCGTATCATCATCATCATCATTATCAACCCACATTCGACTCACTGCTGAGCTCGAGTCTCCTCTCAAAATGAGAGGGGTTAGTCCAACACGCTGGCCCAATGCGGATCGGCAGACTTCACACACGCAGAGAATTAAGAAAATTCTCTGGTATGCAGGTTTTCTCACAGTGTTTTTCCTTCACCGTTTGAGATAGGTACGTGATATTTAATTTCTTAAAATGCACACAACTGGAAAGTTGGAGGTGTATGCCCCGGACCGGATTCGAACCCACACCATCCGGAATCGGAGGCAGAGGTTAGATCCACTGGGCTATCACGGCTCAAAGTCAAAGAAGAATATTATAAGTATTATAGCTTTTTTTCACATTGCATTAAGTATAAAAACTTATAAGTAAAGAGATTCCCAACGTGTCTCTATTCCATGAGAGTCCATAACAGAGTCAAACTATTTATTTACATATACCTTCCCATAGGTAGGTATACCTTTGGACAGTTAATGTAAGTAACTATAATCTACAGACCATATACAAAACACAATAACAATTTCCAGCGCAAAACCTGTGCGATAACAAAATGGAACGCGTCCCTGATAACCAAAGCGACTTTCCACGCATATTAAACTCGATAAACAGCGATAAGGCGGCCATTGTTGTAGAATTGCTAATCAAAAGATCGCGATTGAAAACCTTCCAACTTGTACTGAGCGCATGTAATAGCCAGACCTACCTACCTCGTTTTTGTAAACGTGCTCTTTATATAGGTAAGTATGGTAAGCAATTTGTGGAGTTTGGTCCGTGGTGGTTTCGGAAGATAGCAGGTAGCAAACGGCCAGATCACCAACGCACAACGGCCAATCACCTGGTCATGTGCGGAAATGGCTCTGAACAAAAAACAAGGAGAAGTAGAGTCTAGATCGTCATTTGATTTTTTGACGTGATTTCTTGATATTTCCTCCGGGAGACTTTGAGGAATTATTTCTCCAGTCGCCAGACACTTAACTTAGTGGCCACCCTTCATAAAACGCCTTTGACGTTTCTTTGTACAATCTTTATCAGTATTTTTGAAGAGAAAATATAAAAAACTAGTCAACACCCCACGGTTTCACCCGCGTAGTTCCCGTGGGAATACGAGGTTAAAATATAGCCTATAAAACTCACAAATAACATGGCTTTCTATTGGTAAAAGAGTTTTCAAAATAGGTTCAGTAGATCCAGATATTACTGCATACAAACTCACCTCGTTACCTCTTTATAATATTAGAATAGACAAGCTTTAAACTTGGTGCGGTTGAGGATCTGGACCCTGCCATCTTCCTAAGCCACCAAAGTTCATACATCAAATCGGTTCAGTAGTTTCAGAGCCTATTCAATGCAAACAAACAAACAATCAAATCTTTCCTCTTCCTAATATTAGTACCTATAGTTAGGCTGGAAGGAGTTCAGCCTTCCTAAAATAGGGCTTGTCTAGCTCTTGCAGGCTCTCGGTCTATAAGTAAATCGATTCAGATTTTAACTTTAGATGACATAATCGATTTTGTTGACAGTGTCTCAAGAACTTTATTGTAGCTGATGATATCTACTTAAATATATAGAATAATCTGTTGTATAGCTGAGATTAAACTGTTTTATGATCGTTTCGTCGTTTAGAGGTTTACAGCTTTGCATTTATTTAATATCTAGTTTATTTTTCGCCACTCAATATTTCAAATTTTGTAAATTTACTGTAGAAATAATTTCCCGAGCAAATGTAGGTAAAGAAAACATCAACGATTCTAGAACAACAACACAAATAGAATGCTAAAAACATTTTTTCCACACGCTTGCATATAAAGAAAAATTACAGAAATGACTGGATAGCTTGAAATGGAAAAGTATATTAGTTTATAATTCTACTGATTGCTTATTTCTTTTTATAGGTAGGTACCTATACGCGAGTGCTAGACCGCAGTCATAGAAGGGGAACCCGGGATACTAAATTTGCAGTTACAGCGTCATTGGAATCGATTAGATTTGGTAGATTAGTTGACAGAAATAATAAATGGTTATACTACGGTGGGGAAAAAACTACAGAATTTGAAGACAATTTTTATTACATTGGCTTATTGAAATCATCAGAAAACTTGAACGATTATTCAGAAGATTATTTCATTCAAAATAAGTAAAACATTAACTGCGCTCGTGGTCTCCATAACAGAATATAAGGGTTTTATTTTGTAACTTTGGAACCCTCCCATTCAATTACCTTACGCTGAAATCGTCAGATTTTTGAAATGCACACCTTCTAGCTATCTAGCTATCAACTCACCTGCCTTATCTTAATCTGACGTGCTGATTGAGTATTTCTGAAGTTAGTTTTTTTTGGTTGCTTTAAACCCACCAATATTAATACTCATACTTGGTGGAGGTACTGGAGAACGTGCAAGGTATACTCCCTTATGTTCATCTGCTGCGCTCGAGTAACTGCAAATATCTCCTCTTCGGCTCCCCTACTATCATGTCTAATGCTAAGCAATAACATAAGTAAGCTAGACTTTTTTTAGGCTGGTACGTAGGCGATATTATTAATTTTCTATTGGAAAGTAGCTCAAAAATATCCATACCCATCAGTGTTTTATATAGGTGCTGAAGTTATATCTAAGTTGTAAATAAACCGGTGGTAACTCATTTGCTTTACATATTGTGCTCTGCTAACCTAGTGAGTGCGTTAAAATCTAGCTGCGCTACATATCGCCATTAAAATCTGACTATAAAACCCATTATGGCTCTTTTATCGGTAATGCATCAATAAAAGGCGCAAGTGTAACCGAGCCGTATAAATCGGCAAACTAAACAATAACCGGGGCAGTTTCGCTCCACATTTCTACGCGGCATGTTTTTTATTTAGTGTATAACAAAATTCACGCTTTATAACACAGTTATGAGAATAACACGCATTAGTCAGCACGTCTTAATAAATTCAATAGTGCAGTGTTTAAAATGTTTGCAATTATTCACGGACCGCGCGTCGAGTCTAAATTGTCCAGACGAATATCAACGAAAGCTTGCGTGAAAAACGCGCCCGCCTCGTGTTTGGTGAGTTTCATACTTCACATAGGAGCTTCGGTAGAAGTTATCTGGTCTACAGATGTTACTCCTAGTGCCATCTATCTAACCAATAGTCAACTTAAGGGCTGCAACATTTTGAACAATCGTACATGGACCTTCACAACACATAAAAGTTTCACCCACACGCACAATTTGTAACATGTTTTTGCATCTGTGTGCGTGAGAGCTTACAAGCTCAACGTAGGTCGTAAAAAGAACCATTGAAAAGGTTCAGCCGTTCACCGCACGGTGGCGTTGTACAGAAGGTTTGAATCTTGGCTAGTTTGTCGTTTTCCCTGTTTCTTGTGTGGCGCCACTGTACTTATTTTATAAAAGCTCTTATTTTAGGGTTATGTAGAGATCAAGTATGAAACTTAAGGACAACATTTTAGTGGTGTTAAAATTTTAAAAGAATATAATATAACTACTCAGTTTCTTAGAGTACCTGTGTTCTGTCGAAAACTGTAGGGGACACAAAGTACCTATAATAAAATATTAATAAAATTCGATACCTTCTGCCGCTCTTTTTCCACAATACTGTTATCAGAGGTTGCCTGTTAGAGATTACATATAGCAATATGGCCGACTTTTTTATTTTTATTTGTTTTATATAATGTACGGTAAAATGTACCTATTAAAAACCGCTTACTAATCAGAAATATAAATATATAAATATAAATTATTTTAATAATAATTTATAGAAATTATAATCGAACGCTTATTTTATTATAACGTAAGTACCCACAGACGTATTGGAACTAAGGTAGTAAAAGCGTTACTTTATCATTATTAGCCTATTTAAAAGATCAACTACAGGGCCTGACTCCTTACCTACAGATAAGGTGATATGGACCTTAAACCCACCACACAGCTCCAATAAGAGTTATTGGGCTATTCAATTCGTTAAACTATATTTTTTTTATAACGTAGACATTCTTGTATCTAAGTTATTTAAGTAGTAGTATCTCATTCACATAACTTTTTTTAAATCATATTATTTTTCAAAGTACGTATAAGGGGTAAGCCAGGTAATTTGGTAATACCCAACTTAAAATACTCAACTTTTATTGCAACATTAACTTTACTAATATACTCACATTTACCTAATCAAATCTCTTGGAAATAAACTTAATAATCAAAATATTAACGAAATTAAAAAACATTGTCGTTTTTATTTACCCGGAAATTTATTTTTAATACTATCGTATAACCTACCAACTAAAACCGCTATCCACTTAACTGGAATGCCGAAATTTTTTCATGACTTCTCCATTATTTAAAAATGAGTGAAGCCCGTGGATTTTGTCAAAGTTCAAGTTTCAGTACGGGTGGGAACTGGGGGGGAGTCCCCCAACCCCCCTCATCTAACTTGGGACATTACTGGGGTCTTCCGTTCGTTCCAATTCCAAATTTCGAAGCTGATGCCGCGATATGTGGCACCGCAGCTTTTGAACACAAAATTGAACGCCACAATAAACCGGATGACGGAAATACGGCAATGTTGGTATAACTGTATGCTACATCAAACTCCCTAATACCAACATTTGATATCTATAAGTATACCTACTCAAAATGCCTAATAATCAGTTTTAGGTATAATATTGACCAAGTGAGTATTTATTTAATTAAGTGTTGTAAAAATATTCATTTATATATTGCCTTTTACAATCTAAATTACGTAATATTTAATTCAAGCTATTTAGTTAAAGTTCATCCCACTGCTAGGCAAAGACCTCCCTCTTCCTGTTCCATTGTGTCCTTTCCATAGCTAATCGGGTCCAGTAGGTATGTACCTTCAAAGGCAATCAGATCGTCTTTCCATCCAGTAATCGGTCTGCCTCTTTTTCTTTTTGCATCCCTTGGGCACCACAATGTTGTTACACTACTAATTGTCCTTTGATCTTCTTGTTATATGTCCTGCCCAGTTCCATTTCAACCTCTTTGGTATTTTTCCTACGTCTTTCACTTTACTTTTTAGTCGAATATGTGTATTTGGCACCCGTTCAATCAATTTTATGTTTAAGAATTTTATGTGTAAAAATATACAGTTGATTAAATATAATTATTTAGAAAGCATCTACTACCGTCACCCTATATGCCCGCCAACCAACATGGAAGTAGAATTTATACTCCCTATCCTATATGAAGGGAGGCCTGTTCGTAATCTTAACTGTTAGATTTTGACATTTTAGTCAAATCCTTTACTACGAGTAGACATGCCTACAAAAATATGCGAAATTAAAAAAAAAACAAACCATTTGAAAAAATAGCTAATAGTAATTTCCTCCGCGACCAGTCTCATAATATACCTAATAATATAGAATAAATATAGCGACCAATACAAAACGATAAACGAAAAATCTATTCATAATATAGGTAACTCAAGTGTTTATAACCGCGTGTATTTAAATGTGAACAAGTAATAGTTATTAATAGTATGTCCTATGCCTTAATACTTTGTAAGTACCAGTAAATATCGAAAGTTGATTGTTTCTTTTATATGCACTACGAAAATGCCACACACAGCGCAGCTACAAAGCACCTGTCTCTATATGGTGACTCCACCGATACTCACTCGTAATACCCAGCAACAGTAAGAGCCTCGTCAGTGGCGTGCACAAGGTGTTTGACTAGGGTATGCACTATGTGTACAATTTGTAAATAATGGAAAATTCCTTCTCTAATGCAGATTCGTAACGAAAACAAAGTCACTTTTGCATTAATACTTTTGTATCACTGCAAAATTGTTGGGCAAATGTAATTGTCGAGCGTAAACGATAGAACTTTTTGTCAAATGTGTGTGAAAGTATTTATAAATTATTAAACCTAGGTAGGGTACCCAGGCAAGTTGATTTGATCCGAAATTGAAGATTAATATTTTTATAGGCATACCAAATTGGTAATTAATAAGAAAGAACGCCGATACATTAAAAATATTAGCGTGAAAAATTAAGAACCCTTTTATTGAGACCCCATCTTAAAATATTATCAAAAAAATATTTCGTGTTGGTATATTTTGGCAGGCACAGAACTTAGGTATGATTGGAATCAGACCAAATCGATATGAATTACGGAGTTTTATAAAAAAATACAAGTTTCTTGCTGTATTTAAAATATTCATGATTTTCCTAAATAATTTCCAAAACCAGCTCTGCTGTGCTTTGCCATAACATTGACAGTCTATTGACTTCACTGTCTACGATAGAGAAGTCAATCAATAGATTAATGATTGGCATGCGTTGTATGTTACAAAAAACTATTTTTATATCCTACAAAAAATACACCGAACCGTTTTTCACCAACAGGTAGATATATTATGTATTATGAAATAACTGGTAACTTACAGTTAGTAACAAGTCAAGGCTGTAATTATCGTGGTAAGAATACATTTACTATTGGATCATCGCGGTAAAAAAATGGTACGCGTCATATTACCAAATATCGATTCGCCTTGTCTTGTTTTTACAGAGTCTACGTTATTGACGCTTATTCTCTTTTTTGTACAAATGTGATTGAATCTTTCTGTCTGTCTATTGATTTCACTGTCTACGTGATCTATAAGAGTATCTTGCCTACTTCATCTCTCTATCTGATTACGACAAGAGTTTCTTTGAAAAATGTGTTTTATATTAAATATTTTTTATTACTTATTACTGTGGGCATTTTTTACAAAATCTATAGGCTAGAAAAAATATTATTTATAATACCTTGGCTGGTGGGAGGCTTCGGCCGTGGCTAATTACCACCCTACTGACAAAGACGTACCGCCAAGCGATTTAGCGTTCCGGCACGATGTCGTGTAGAAACCGAAAGGAGTGTGGATTTCATCCTACTCTTAACAAGTTAGCCCGCTTCCATCTTAGATTGCATCATCACGTACCATCAGGTGGGATTGCAGTCAAGGGCTAACTTGTAGAAATAAAAAAAAATATATTTTAATATTTGCTTAAATGCTTTCCTATTACTCGTGCATACCTGAATCAGTTAAAGTGGGTACTGGGTACTGGGTAGATATGCGTCTGGGTGGAGACTTTAAAAATAATTTCTCACAGTTGCAGGGCACGTCCGTTCGTTATTTCCAACGGACCACTTCACCCGTCTCGTCTACACCCGACGCGATGCGAAAACCCGAAATCATTTTGTTTGAAGCACAAAGAAAAATAAAACTCCACGTATTGAGAGAGTGTATTTTACTTTAAACCTTTATGTTTGTTTAATAACGAATTCCAACTTTGGTATAAGATTTAAATCAAAATGAGTAATGCAACTTAAATGTAATTATTTTTTGTGAGTTACCTACTATACTAATAACAATGTAATAGCTGTTTAAGATTGAATTAACTTACCTATAAGATTAGGTAAATAATTACGATTCAAAATTGATTTATTTCAATTAGGCTTAGTTAACAAGCACTTTTGAAAAGTCAGGATTATGTCATCATTTAATTTAATCTAATGGCAGTAATAATAATCGAAAACTTGAAATTAAAGTTACGAGGGTTCCAAATGCGCTTTGGTCCGAGAAGAGCCCACAACAAACTCAGCCAAGGCTTTAGTCAAAAGCGATTTACTCGGGTATGAGTAAATAATATATCCTTGACCGTTTTACAAATTAAAAAAGGTTGATATCTCAAAACGAATGTAGTCTTCCCCATACTAAAAAGTGACCATTTTTTCCATTGGGTAATATAATATTCACTGATAATTAATTCTCTTAATCTTCTCTGAGGACCTACTTTTGTTTTGTTTCTTGTTATTTTATGTTATGTATCTAATAAAGACTTTATTTGTCTATCTATCTAACTATTAGGCAACTGTGTACTTACCTATGTAATATATTAAGCGAACATTGTGCCTTTACATTCGTACGCAGGTACCTATATCCTTGGAACCATTGGGAAAACAATATAACCTTTGCGAGCAAAAGATACCAATTTGTCCGGGAACACGTAGCCTTACTGGATTACAAACCGTTGTTGTTTCAATTTCCTTCCCCTTGTTTCTACTATTCTGTAATATTCCTACCTCGTACTGTTCTTACTATTTGTCTGTTTTGTTAGTTTTATCAGGTTGTCACAATACTCGTTGGCTCTTGTGTGTGAAAATCCTTGCTGTTTTAAATCATACAGAATTTAATTAATTCATATTTTTATAGGTTTTCTAGATAAAATATTCTAGGCTTTATAACTACTAAATAAGAAGGTTAGTTAGTTTTAGCACAGTAAAAATTTCTGTGGTTTTAGTTAGTTAGTCTTGACATTTCCTGCCGAGTTTTTTTACAGGAATATTTGCCATATAATCTTTTAAATATGATCAATCTTCCCATTCTCCTTCAAGTAGTCGGGAAAGAATGTAAGTACGTATTACGTAGGCGTGGGTACTAGAATAGACGTGGATCGAACCACCACCCCTCGGTGATGAGTCCTACCGCTTACTTAACTTAGACTCTAAATAAACATTAAAAGTATATGCTCACAAAAGCGGCCTTCTTGCTGCAAGAAATCTTTAGAAGGAACTTCTGACGACGGTTGTCTAATAATTCAGCTTTTCTTATGTGTAAACGACAATGTTGGTCAGGGTTTAAGGAACTAGGATAAACCAATGATATTTTATGATATTAGAGTGTGATATCAGTAGCCGTGATATCCAAGTGAATATGACCTCTGCCTCCGATTCCGAAGGGCGTAGGTTCGAATCCGGTCAGGGACATGCACTTCCAACTTTTCAGTTAATTCCTTAATTTCTTAAAATGCAAGAAATTAAATACCTATCACGTGTCTCAAACTATGCGACTTAAGGAAATTAAAGTCTTACTTAAGACTTGATTTAATTTCGTTAAGTCGCATAGTAAATAGCGAAAGGTATTTAAACATAAAATACCTTAGTATTATCTAGGCGCCTTTTATCGCCTCAATTTCGACGTGCTATGTATAAAATATCATTGAGGTAAACATCAAGAGGAACCATTCATTTTATTTAATTTGATAAATATCAACAGAAAAATACAGCTTCGTAGTCATGTCGTAAAACAGGTGACCATGTTTTGTTTTGTTTATTTCGGCACTGACCCAATATAATTAAAAACTATTATTGGAAGTATTCAAACATCCTATAAAACTCATTCGCATCGTCGGATCCCATTAGCCAGAATACCAATCTATATTCCTTGTTTTAGCCAAACATTTGAGTTGCCATAATACTGAAAATGTAAGAACTGATGCCAAATATCACTAAGAGGGATTTGTGGACTGCGACCATAAACTTCTTAATTTAATTAGACACTCAGTCCTTTCAAGTCATTGCCAGCTAAATTATCGAGTGTAACTGATTAACCTCATATTTTAGTTTAAACTTAGTAAAATGGTTTTCTATAGGTAGTAATTTCCGACAGTTAAATAGGAACTGAAGGAAACGAAGCTGAATTGGCAATGGGCGGGGCACATAGTTTAAAGAGCCGATGGACGTTGGGGTCCCAAGGTGCTGGAATGGTGACCCCATACTACAAAGTGCAGCGTCGGTCGACCCCCTACCATGTGGACTGACGACATCAAGCGAGCCGCAGGGATTCGCTGGATGCAAGCGGCTCAGAATCGTGATGTTTGGAAGTCTCTACAAAAGGCCTATGTCCTGCAGTGGACGTCCATCGGCTGATATGATGATGATGATGATGAAATAGGAACAAACCAAAGAAGAAATACTTTATTGCACACAAAATGCAGTAAAATAATTAAATTAGTAATTAGGTAGGTACATTAGATTACATGTGTGCGGAACTCAGTTTATACAATTAGTGAAAACTAATTATAATCGTAAAACCTATTATTTTGGTTGGTAAATTTAAAAAAAACACAGTTTTTAACAATGTAAGGTTTTAAAACAAATACAAACCTCCACTATAACAATAGGTAGGTACTACATAAAAGTTATCTTTCTTTAGGTAGTAGTCCCTTATTTACTATACTTAAACCTTATTCAATTGTAATATAAATAGTTCTATATGGCAACAAAAACTCATCATGAAACATGTTAAAATACAAAATTTTCTTGAAATTACACGTAATAAAAATACATTTAGCCTGTAATATCAACGCATACAATAACAATTAGGTAACAAGATATTAAAAAAAAAGCTTCTTAACGACTACCCCGATGCTGCAAACGATGTCGCATCGAGGTTAATAATTATTATGCATCTAATTGTCTTTAGGGATAGGTCTTTATTTTTAAAATTTAATTTTTAGATCCATTTGCTTCATATACTTACTTTAGTTTTGAACCCATTTTGCAGTTCAACCGTCAGACAAACAATTTCCCAGACGGTTCTGGAGAGTGTTTCTTACCTTTTAGTCAATAGTAGGTTTATAACGAAAAGCAATTTGGAAATCATTTAATTTTTTAAGGAAAATCTTCTTGAAATAATATTATAAGAAAATTAAAATTTATAATAAATGTTGAAATTATCAAACCTTTTAAAATATTTGTTTAAACCTTATTTAAATTAATTTGGATATTTTTAAAGAAATATCTAGGTAAATAATGTACCTTACGAAATACATACCTATTCCTTTTTTATGTCGGTATGAAAAATAACATATTTAGATAGGTAGGTAGGGTAATAACCTACCTACTTTTCGTATCGAAATAAATATTTACAAAAAATATTTGCTTGTCCAATAAATAATACGGAATACTTAAATATAAATCCAACTCACACTTAGCCAGTTTCTTCTTCGAATATTTGGCTCACGATAAAACGTAACACTATTTTGCCATTTCATAATATTGAGGAGCTTTTAGTTAATAACAGTTGGGGTCTCGGCCAAATATGTAACAGTGTTGATTTCATTGCATCTCATTAACCAGTGAGATGTTACCTCTAGAGGGATAGATTGCATCAAATAGACGTCAAAAAGCGGACAAACCAGATGAGTATCTACGTGTACCTAGTATATTTTTACATGAGAATACAATTTTTTTTTAATAATAATTATTAACTTTTTTAATAATAAAAAATGAATATTTTTGAAAAATTAATTAATTAATAATGCTACGTACCCACTGCAACTTCCCCTGATTTTAGGTTACAATAGGTACATATGATATCGCACTATTTAGGAGTAGGTACAGTTTATTTACCCTATACCTACCCATGGCTGGAACGATACGTCAATTTATCACATGGTCATAGTCATAGTCGAAGCCGACCACCAGACAAAAAAAAAAAGACATGAGCCAGTTAAGAAAATAAATATAAAATTTTTAATTGATTTAAAGACATCGATTCGGGTCTCACTAACCATTTCATATTGAAAGTGTGTAAAGCTTCATTACAGAATAAACTAAGTCAGATAATAGTACGGTGTGTGTATTCGTTTTGAATATAAAACTTTCATCTCAAAAGTAAAAAAGGATGGATTCCAAGTTATTGCAAGTTAGCCATAACGTAACAAGAACGTTAGCCATTTGTGGTCGTCAGTTAGTTTGAATTATTATTTTTCAAACTGTATAGGAACTCTAGCGGTCAAGACATCTCAATGTTATCGCTATAATTTTTGTAGTAATTTATTAGATGTCTGATAAAGAAATATTAAGATTCCCGTGTAGGTTTACTTAAATACGTTAAACTTCTGAAAAAATTACTTTTTGTTTCTTTTTCTTAACTATCAATAACTTTTACTATAAAAACCTATACTTAAAGTATAGGTTTTTAGAGTTTACTTGTGTAAAATTATTGTCTTACAATATTACGTCAGGATAAATTTCAAAATGGTAATTGAATCATTATGAATACCTACTTTTGTGGTCCTGTAGCTGGAAGAAAATAGTTAAGTACCTACCTAGTTAGGTACGAGTATAAAGTACTAGCCGACTCCGCGCGGTTTCAGACGCGTGGTTCCCGTTCCCGTAGGAATACAGAGATAATATACTATGCACAAAAATTAAGGGAGCAGAAAAAAAATCCAAATTTTTGGGGGATTTTCAACAGGCTGTAACTTATACAAAAATGGTCGTACAGCAAAAAAATAAAAAGCAAATTGTAGCTCTAAGTGTTTAGTTTTTGGATCTGAGTTTGAAAATTTTTTTTTGAAAATATTTTTCGAGTAATCATAAGAAAACCACCGAAAAAAAAATTTTCGAAATTTTTTTGGTTTTTTTTTTAATCTACGGACGTGGAAAAAATTTTTTCGACTCAACCTCCATATGGACCGGATAGCTTGTTTATTCAGATTTAATTTCGTTTTTTTTAAATCTCGATACGAGCATTTCTCGCTGAGATATCGATGTTTGAATGGAAAAAGATCATTTTGTCTTTGATTACCAATATCTCAGCAACCAATGATCGTACAGAAATTTTGAGGTTGGTTTCAAAAACTTGAATAAACTCTCTACAAGGATTGGCAATTGAATTTTGAAAAAAAAAAATTTTTTTCAATCATTACATGAATTTGAAAAAGCATCCAAAAAAGGGCTTTTTGTCGTTTTTTGGAAAATCAAGCGGCCAATCAAAAATATTGCGGAAACCACTGACGTTAAGTGTGCCTTTTACTGTTCAATATACCCACAAAAACCCTACAAAGTTTCAATTCAATCCAGCCAACCGTTTTTTTTCCCACTTGATCGAATTTTTGAAAAAATTAAAGGAGCAAGAATTTCGCTCTGAAAATGTCATAATTTACGCTTTTGTGCTTGCGCACGTGTGTGTGTGTGGTTTTATCAGAGATTGAGACCCTATGGTTCGTCACTTCCACACACACACACACACATACATCTTCGGAGAGTGAGTTTGGAGTCACAAAATACTGTGGAACACACACATACACGTGCGCAAGCACAAAAGCGTAAATTATGACATTTTCAGAGCGAAATTCTTGCTCCTTTAATTTTTTCAAAAATTCGATCAAGTGGGAAAAAAAAACGGTTGGCTGGATTGAATTGAAACTTTGTAGGGTTTTTGTGGGTATATTGAACAGTAAAAGGCACACTTAACGTCAGTGGTTTCCGCAATATTTTTGATTGGCCGCTTGATTTTCCAAAAAACGACAAAAAGCCCTTTTTTGGATGCTTTTTCAAATTCATGTAATGATTGAAAAAAATTTTTTTTTTCAAAATTCAATTGCCAATCCTTGTAGAGAGTTTATTCAAGTTTTTGAAACCAACCTCAAAATTTCTGTACGATCATTGGTTGCTGAGATATTGGTAATCAAAGACAAAATGATCTTTTTCCATTCAAACATCGATATCTCAGCGAGAAATGCTCGTATCGAGATTTAAAAAAAACGAAATTAAATCTGAATAAACAAGCTATCCGGTCCATATGGAGGTTGAGTCGAAAAAATTATTTCCACGTCCGTAGATTAAAAAAAAAACCAAAAAATTTTCGAAAATTTTTTTTTCGGTGGTTTTCTTATGATTACTCGAAAAATATTTTCAAAAAAAAATTTTCAAACTCAGATCCAAAAATTAAACACTTAGAGCTACAATTTGCTTTTTATTTTTTTGCTGTACGACCATTTTTGTATAAGTTACAGCCTGTTGAAAATCCCCCAAAAATTTGGATTTTTTTTCTGCTCCCTTAATTTTTGTGCATAGTATATATAGCCTATAGCCTTCCTCAATAAATGGGGTATCTAACACTGAAAGAATTTTTCAAATCGGACCAGTAGTTCCAGAGATTAGCGCGTTCAATCAAACAAACAAACAAACAAACTCATCAGCTTTATAATATTAGTATAGACAAGTTACTGATACCTATTGATAGGTGATGGTAACAGTAGGTAAATAACATATTTTAAACCACTTAAAATAACAAATAGATATCTAAGTAAGCTAAACAGATATCGAATAAAGTATAAAAGTTATTCTTTTCTACAAATTAATACCTACCGACAAAGCTTTATAATAAGTGTGATTTCTTTTTTGATATTAAGATTTCTCCGCCAGATATACATACCCACATAATTATACATAGTTGTCTAATACCTAATTCAATAATGTAGGCATTAGGTAGACATAATAAAATACCTATCGAATGTATTTTGAATTTTTGTGGTCAAGGAATTAGTATTCGATATTTATTATAATTAGGTATTCTGGGAGTATAATAATGATTATTATTTACCTAATAACGCCTTTAAGGATGCGATTCACCTGTCTAATCAGTTGATTATGAAGCAGATGCGTTAATAAATAAACTAACTTAAGTGATATGTAATTTAATTTTGCACAATATAATGCATATTTTATTATAGAGCTAAAAAGCAAAAAATAATTAGGTAAATAATTACCAAATATTATTTTTAGCTTTTTTACAAGAAGTAGGTACCTACTAGAGGTTTAGGCCTAAACTGAATTTTTTTAGATTTAATAACTTTTGCACTTTAATCTTAGCCGTAAGCACAATCTTTCGTTAAGGTAGTTGATGAGAAATTTAGTTGGTTTCAGAAAAAAAAAATTAAATCATCAAGTACAAGAAACTGTCAGTGAATCGTGTACCTATATACCTAAGTTACAAAGTAAAAATATAATTAAATATATAAGGTTTCTAAGCACGCCTAGTCTAAGAAGAATCTTTAAAGAATATTCAGATATTGTTTTGGGCTACACATTTGGACTTAACCATCTCTAACGTATAAAAAATTAATAGAATAGGTAGGTAGGTAATTCACATCCATTTTTTTATTGTTTAAGTGTTAAGTAGATATATAATTTCTTTCAACTATTACTTACAACTCTATTTATAAAGCCTGAAAAATACATTAACCGTAAAAAATAAATCCTAGTCCAACAACTTATTTAGCCAGAAATGTTCGTATTTGTTTACTTAAATAATACAGTAGTGAATATCATACAGAATCGGTAGCAATTTTCTCGGGAATGTTTTGCTTGCGAAGTTTTTCCCGACTCCGGAAGGCTCATGCAAAATGTATATACACGACTCACTTTCGTGAAATTTGTATCAGACGGGGAATAGTTGTCCCTCCTTCGACAAAGTTCATATTTTCTTGAATATATATTGAGGGAATTCCGCCGCGTCTCTTGAGGAGTTGAGCACGCAAATAACACGTAAACAACAAAAGAAGTTTATTTTGTCCTTTCGAGTGTATCATTCTGTCGTCTTCAATACTATTACTATTCTTATTTTTTTTAATAGAAAAATAGGTGTTTTCTCTACTTTTTGTGTTTCAAAGTAAATATAGAAATCTTATCCTAGATTCAGTTCAAGTGAGCCAGAGAATAATTATTATGAACCAAGTAGAACGATATCAGCATAATTGTGGCAAACTTTGCTTCTATGATCTAAACGTATTAAGTATATTAATAATGTATACTTACCTATACCTAACTGCCTACATAAAAATATGAAGCTATACCAATTATTGCAACACTTCACGTGTAAGCGTTGAAGTCATGTTAAATCTCAGAGCTTTCTATAATATACCTACATAGCTAACGTGACAACCTTAAAGTATTTAAATCATAATTATTACGTACTTATATCGATTATTGTTTCAATTATCGCTGGACATACATAAAAAAAGAACATACATACAGCCGAACGTAGAACCTCCTCCTTTTTTGGAAGTCGGTAAAAAATCGATTTTAACCTTCTCCTCTCTCACCACTTTTCAGTGACTTCACAAAACTTTTAGCAATATTACAAAACTTAAACAAATAAATGTACCTATATCATTAAAAAAACAAGAGCTTAATACAATAGCTTGACAGTATTCTTCAACAAAATCAAGACCCAATTTTTTCAAGCCTTTACCTGAACCCGGTGTATCCATATCACCATTTTTTTCTAGACACGATTGTCGACCTAGTCAAAAAACAGTCTTTGTTCAAAAGTGAAAGTTGAAACAGGGACAATTGTCGGAATTCTAAATAAAGTAGCTTATAAAAAGTCAGTATAAAGAATGTTTTTATTTCCAGACGTTTTCCACACACGCAGCTGTAATTTGACTCGAGAGGTAAAAGTTAGATGAACACCCATCATTTTACCTTTTCGTTTTATCTCGGACTAGCAAAATAGCTAAAACATACGAGCCAACGAGAAAAGTTGTGAGTAGAACGCCTTTAGTACAACCACAATAATTGCCTCCCTCTAGATAAAGAGAGGCTTTATACCCTCTAGCCTGCAGGTGAATGCAAATACTTGAAACTCGGGGTTATTTTATACAAAATATCCTTTGTTTCGCTCGCATTTAGGAAACTTAGGTAGACAACAACTTCGACACTACAGCACTTGAAATGGCACTAAACTAAAATAACTTTACATTATTACTTTGATCTTTGACGTGGGTGAGGAAATTTTTCCATTTTGCATGTTCCTTTGCCTTAACATTAAAAAATATTAATTAAAAATGTATTTCGAAATCTATCTATGTACTTCATAAGTAATTTTACAGTAAAAACAAGTAGGTAAGGCTTATTTGACAGTAAAAAGACTTCAATAAAATAAATACATTATTTCTTTAAATATTGGATAGAAGCAGGCGTTAGTTTGCGGAAGTTGATCATGAATATATAATAATTTATATATTTTGCTATTATCCGCGAAAAGCCGACGAACCCATGCGACAACGTCACCCAGGTCCGACAAAATACCCTCTACGTACGTTTCACCCCAAAACCGGAGCATCTCCTGAGGATCTTTTTAGAACAGTTACCTCCTGTTTGTTTCAAAACCTTTTTCAGTACAACCTTCAAGGCGTCTCGTCGTCTCTTCCATTATGTAAATACGTAGATACATATCTTTTAATTTTCTGATTGCGATTCCGGAGACAAAGCAAATAAGTCCGTTAACTAAATGCAAGTCACGAACGAACCAATATTTGTATGTAAATCAGAAAAACTTGCAAATACGCTATCGCTGTAAGCATCCGCCTTCCTCCGAAGGAACTCTGAAACAGAAATTGATTTCATTAACATGTTTGAGTTATCCGGCGTTTTCCCGTCTGGGTTGTTTATCTCAAACAAGATTCAATAAAGCCCCACTAGCTCTCATATATAATGCTTGTAGCCTTTCCGGCTCTTATTAGGATTGGCAAGGATCTTTTCCTTATACAAACTTCGAAGGAAATTGTGTTACAATATAAGATTATACAAGCATGCGTATTTTAATTAGGTGAAAGTATTAATTAGCTGTATAGCAAATTATCATAGGAGGTGATTATTATTCAGTTAGTACACGTACGAGTAAGTACCTGCAAAAGGAAGTTATTTACGCATTACTGAACCTAAGATGTTTTAAATCTCAACTCAAAACTAGGTATAGTACGAAGAAAAATTAATCCTAATTTATCGATTAAGTAATATACTAGTAGAATATAGTTATCATAATATACTAAATCTTATTATATAAATGCGAAAGGTACATCATTCATCACGTAATCTTGAAAACCGTTTGATGTACAAAGCTGAAATTTGACAGGGAGGTAGTTTATAGTTAGTAGGTATCCACTAAGAACGGATTTTGTGATAGGACCGGATCAAAGTGATCTAAGACGGACGAAATCGTGGGCGTTCGCTAGTATAGTATATACATAGAATTGGAACTTACATACCCAATGAATGGTTTGTACTGTTTGGAGTAAGACTCCACATCCAACGGTATATCTAGAAAACAAACAAAAAAAATAATGTATTCAATAATATATTATGCATGGACCAAAAAAGTACAAGTGGTACCAGCTCAAGTGGCGGAACCCAAGCGCCTGACTTCGCGTCGTATCTATCAAATTACACAACCCACGAATAATTCAATCCATTCGTGCCGTGAACTATACACATAAGTTTGAAAAATACCGCATATTTTCCATAAAGCTTGTCGGCAAATAACAAATTAACCCTTGACTGTAATCTCACCTTTGTTAAGTGACGAAGCAGTCTACGGATGCGGGCATATTTGAAAGAGGTTACGTACCTACACGTACGATGTTCTACCGTACCTATGACAGTTGCAACGTGGCAGCGTACTGGAACGCTAAAACGCTTAGCGGTATTGGCCGTTAGGGTGGTACATAGCCAGTCAATGCCAAACAAGACCCGAGCCAATTTAGAAAATATAAACTAAACTGAACCATAGCACTACCAACATTGCCAGAAATACCAAAATGAAGTAAATAATTAAATGTTTACGTTAAACTTCTAAAATGTAGGTGCTCGTTAAATAAGTACCCTCTTACCTTCGTATCGTGCTTTTGGAAAAGGTATTTCTGAAATATCTCGCTATAACGCTTAAAGTTCGAGATGTTAACTAGGGTTAAAAGCGAAACACGTTGAAGTTAGGCAATTTACATGCTAATACAACATTTTCTCTTCAAAATTATAACATTTTCGTGCTTTCTGATTAAGAAAGATAATTAGGAGAGTTATTCAACGCGTGTTTTATTTGCGTTTTAAACTTAGGAGAAGCTTATAAAATTATAAAGGTGCTAATGTAGAGGCTTAAGCCTTTGCTCGAATATATAATATATACCTACTCAGTAGTAGGTATATACCTACTCATCTTAGCTACATTTCGAATTACATCTATAGGTATATGACTTTTTCAAAGGAATATTAAATTAAAAAGAAAAACGAAACCTACTCGTGCCTACATACAAACATAGTGTATTAAAATACCCGATCTGGTAAAAAAGAAAAGATATGTTTAAAAAATAGCACCTTTTAAAAATATTTAATGAAACCTAATTTAAGTTTCATAAACACCAAATGTCTGGGTATAAAAAATTAGTGAAACCATAATCTTGCTCCCATTTAAAAACCATTCGATGCTTTTAGGGATTGACCTCGTTAAGGCGGTGAATTCAAGGTCTCATTTTGGAGACCCGCTATTGTTTTGCCTATACGTAGAGGTCCTTTGTCTCGGGAGTTGCGTAGACATAAGGCAAAGTTATCTTTGAATTTATCTCTGAGCGTGTTGTTCCTAACTGTTTATACAGATTTATTAGATTTAAAATAATTATAAACTCCATATATTTATAAAGTAACATTTATAAATACGGAGCTTGCACATAATGTAATAGTTATATTATAGCGTAGTTTTACGGCCTATCGTTGCTGAGCAAAAATTTACTTAAGATAAAAAGAGCACGGAACGTAGTACGCAGAACTTAAAACGCGGAACACAGAACTCAGGACTGAGAACTCTGAACAATGTCAGACAATGAGACGAGAATAGAATACGCGGGCCCACAACGTTCTTAGGTACTTATTTCTAAGCCATTTCGTTATCTAAGTAAGTACCTATTCCTAAATATTTAAATTTTCTATTTAAAATAGCTGTAGGTACCTACACATTTTACGAATTAGTTATAAGTTTTCATGTAATTGACACCTTATTTAGACAAACATTTATCTTAATATCATTGCGATGTAGGTAGGTTATCTTTGTTTTTTTTTTAATAGACCTTTCTTAATGAAAGATATTTTTTCATTTTGATTAAAAAAATATCACAAAATCGTTGGACTACACACAGCGCTTAGGAGCACACCGACGTGGAATTAGAAGGGAAAATAGAAGGAGATAATTATACCCCCTCCCCGCTACCCCACCCCGCTTCTGACCCTTGTTCTGACTTTAATCCGTTTAAACTTTTATTTACTTTGTTCAGTCGAATTCATGCGATTGGTACCAAACTGAAGACTTCTTTGATTAATTATTTTAACTTAGATGTAACTGAAGTATAAAGCAAGAACCTAATTATCTATTTAATGTATTTGCATGATTTTGACGTTCATGTCTTGTTTGCATGATTTGATGACTAAGTACCTATCTAATACCTACTTCTTATTCTATAAGTTAAAAATATATAGGTATGCATTAAATAGGTACCTATGTGTTTCTTTGTAGTTTTACTTTACCTATTTCTGTTAAAATTTAGTAACTACCTGCTTGCCTATTCACTATTTTGATTTTTATTATCAACCTATAAAAATAAACTGAGAAAGAAATGGCATCTTCCTACTATATGATATCCACCACACGAGATGACATTTGTTACATATAATCTCAGTTCCGTATATATCAGCTAGCATAGGACGTCAAAGATAGTGAATTAACCTGCAGGAGAGTAGTCAAACGGTCACCGGTCTTTGAATAAAAATAATATATTCTTGATATACAGGTTAAAGGTAAATTCTCGTAGGTGAATTTATATATGAAGAGATTGCAGCTATCTTCAAACCAATGCCATAAGAGACGGTAGCATTTCAAAACTTCTGTTAAATTCTCCGCACAAGTTCAGATACTCGCAGTTGTATAGCGTAGGTAGTATTATGCAGTTGCAGTCGTCGGCAGCCATATTGCTGACCTGTCGCCGAGTGCGCGTGCAATATACCCGTCTCCCTCACACTTATGCTAATCCGTACGTGTTTCTCTTTCACCGGCGTCCCCTGCATCCAATTAGGGCCAATACGCATGCGTACGGTGTCAATGTCAAATCAATCCGTGTAGGCTGATGCTCTGATGCAACCGTCTCATAATAATTTTCATAACACTGTATGCAAAATGCTTGTTTTAAAACCACGTCCTTTTTTAGCTGATAAGCATCCTGTTTTGATGAGCTCCTTAATAACACTGACCAGTTGGATTCCGTTTTTGCATCAAACTAAATTAATCCATATTAGGGAAAACTTAGGTCTTATTATGCATTTGACGACTTAAGTGTCCAGCCAGATAGTAAAAACGTGAAAAAATTTGGTAGATACCTACTACCTAGCTACCAAAATATAAACCTTACCTACCTTTTGTTTGTAGACAAAACCATTAGGTTTACTCGTAAACTTTGTTAGTCACGTTTCTTACATTTAAAATTTCGAGAAATTTCTCACATTCGATAAGGCGGCGCTGTGCAAGTGTTATTCTATTTAACATTATTTTATGCAAAAACACCTTTAGGTCGGAAAATAGGTCTATGTGCGAGTATTTACCTATGTGCCTACCATAAAAACATACCTACACTTTATAATTGTGATTGGAAATACTTTGTTTTATATATTCAAGACGTAGCTTTAACATAGCGTAGACACTATACCAAGTTAAGAATTTATTTTGTTTACTTAATAGGAAATATAGTACTATCTATATAATATATCTTATTTGACATGTATATTCTAAACTAAATTATTTTGTTACAGGAACTACATGAAACTGCAAAGAATGGAACGGTTAGTATAAAACTTTTCAATAATAAAATAACTTTATTTTATATTTAACTATTTATTTATTGGTAGGTATCTACGTATAAATATAGGTATAGAGTAATACAATATTGCACCTACTTACAGGGTAATACAATAACAGACTAAGTAATAAATAAAAAAAAAGAAACACTTTATAAAGTAGGTATAGTTTAGATATATGTAAAAAAAACTATTTGGATATATGTATTATGTAGGTAGGTACTATAAATATATGCAATAAAAATGTAATTATTAAAAATTAATGATTAAAAGGTTGTTAACACCTGCTTGAACCACCGAAAGGCCAACGCACTTTATTACCAATTTATAAGGCATGGACCATAGGTATAAATATTTTCAATATTTGTATGCATTACCTAGCTAAGGCGCGGTGTGTGTGGTACAAATAGGGACGAGTTGTTAAATATTTAGTCATAGAACGGGAGCCATATTTTTACGAGTGCTACAAGATCAGCTCATTACTATCTTATTACGTACGGTGTCGGCTCGGGTCTCGATGAGTCGAAACACATCCAATTTCCCAACTTCCCATTTATTGATATTGACTCGGAGAGGACGCCCCGTAAACGATCTACGGATAAGATACCAAACTGGATGTGGCTTATCGTATATTATCATATCTATCTAATTGGTGAAAGTTTTTTTTTTTTAATTTTCAACTAATGTTGACATTTGAATACGTAAAACGGGTATATTTAGATAGGTGAAATTAACGGAAAATGTTAATAGGTTATTTTAATTTCAATTGCCTATGTAAGCAGTTGAGTTGAGTCGGTTATTACTATATACGAATAGAAAAGGTTTTTTAATAAATTACTAATTTGCCTTAGTAGGTAAGTATGAGTTTCTAATTTCTATCAACACAATTATAACTGATAGAGATAGAGATTGATAGAGCTTGGGGCCATATGATATGGAAAACACAGTCATGTTTCTTCAAATAACATAAATAGTTTAAAAAACTAAAATAACGCTTGATACCCATATCATGGGGTGCATTTAAAACAGCCAGTCCGCCATCCATATTGGATTTGTAATGACATTTCTTAGCAAGTCCTGTATTGTCATCAGAACTCAGTGCGTGTGCAAAATTTCATCCTAATCGAAGACCGGGAAGTGGGTCAAATTATAAGATTATCTTACATAGTTACAAGTGAAGCTAATAAAATAACCGTGTTAAAAAGTAAAACAAAAACTACAACTGAGGTAAAATAGATTTGCGGAGTAAAAAGTTCTATTAAATAAGTAGTAGGTATATATACATTGCGTAAACGTATTAAGGGGCACTTAGTGCATTTGATATACCTAATTTACTTATACAATTATTTTTTTGGTTGGCTGATTTAATTTGGTCGTAAAACTAAAAGGCGAACTAAATATAATTAAGATAAAGCAAGTTAAATTGTCAGTAACGTTTTTACGTAACACGATTTATATTTCTCAGGGAAACAACAAAAAATAAAAATAATGCTTTTTAGAAACAAAAAATAATTAAAAAAAGAAGTTTTTCCAGTGAAACTAAATCTTGTTTTTCGATATTTCGCGGTATCACTTATTATCATCAAACCTAACGCCAGATAAGCTGGAGGCGCGACGTGACTTGCGAAAAATAGTCATTTAGCTTCTACATTCGGATTTGTAACCATGAGGCGTAGATAACCGTAAGAGAGGATCACTGGCGCGCGCCGTCTTAGTAATGAAGTTGCTTCAACATTCCTATAAGTAGGTACGTTCATATGTAGATTGTAGGTATATTAAACTTAGGTACCTATTGAATTTTTCTTCAGTGATTATGTCTATAAAACAGTCAGTTATTTCAAATTATGGTAATTATGAACAATGAATACTTGATGTATTCTGTTACTATCTATGAAATACCGACGTGTCAATCAAAAATTATATAGTTGTAATCAATGATGTTAAATACTGTCAGATGTGTTACTAGCGCATGAAAAATGAGGCGCTCAAAAGAGGAAATTTATACACAATTCAATTCAAAACCAAATTAAAATTTCATTTATTTCAATTAGGCTTAGTTTACAAGCACTTTTGAAAAGTCAAGTTATGTCATGATTTAATGGTGGATATTAAAATCGAAAACTTAAAATTAAAGTTACGAGTTAATTACGAGTTAGTTAAAATGTTAGTTTTGGTCAACAATTAACGTTATTCAAACAAATGATACCTAAATATCGTCTATAATGGCGAGTTGTGTGTTTAGGAAGTGTAAAAATTATACATAGATATTAAACGGAATTAAAGACAAAAGTGCATGTGTGTGCTTAATGTTGTAGCCTATTATTCGGATCACTTTTAGCGGTGATTTTTTAGGGACGTAACCGATCTATAGTATAAAATTATCATTGTAATATACAATTTTACTTTGTAGGTACTGTCATCTGATCTATATTCCAAGTTAGATTACCCAATATAATTTACTGCGAAGTGTGTAGTTGCTCTACATATCGTATAGGTTTGAACAATTGGTTTAATTCGATCCGACCACCCGGCAAGCTCATATATCGTATATTAACAACAATGTTATACAAAGTAACCTATTATTCTTGTACTATATTAGATATATATATACTTTAGTTGTACCTACCTAAATATTATATGGGAAGGTATATCAGTAACAAAAAAATCATCACCAGTAAATTTTACAGGCATTATCACTCGGGGAAATTAGAGTAGCGTTGAAAAGAGCTTTATTTACTTACTAGCTGAGACACGCGGTTTCACCCGCGTGGTTCTCGTTCCCGTAGGAATACGGGGATAATAAATAGCGTATAGCTTTCCTCGATAAATGGGCTATCTAACACTGAAAGAATTTTTCAGATCGGGCCAGTAGAGCGTCCTGAGATTAGCGCGTTCAAACAAACAAACAAACTCTTCAGCTTTATAATATTAGTATAGATATAGAGTATATATTATAATCCAAGACTAACCTTTAGATATGAATTTACGTTTAGCGATCGTGGAAAATTTGAAAAATAAATTTGACTTGGCTATAATTTATATTATTTACTAAACGTGCATGTAACATAAGATATAGGTGTTATATTACATTATAAATAGGTAATATTTGAAAACACGAAGCAATCAAAATTTACAAATTTGTTATATATGGAAATGTGATCCCCTCGACGTTCCATCCCAAACTTAACAAATAATATTGGTTTTATTCTGATCCGTGGTCACAATATGAATAAAAATTATGGTTCATTGATTTTACTAATAATAAAGTATTTATTGTTAAGAATAGCTATACGATAAGTCGTCCCCACTCGTCAATTTAGAATCCTGCAAGTCATAAGGGTAGTTATCTCAGATTACAAGGTACTACAGAAATGGCTTCATTAAATTGTTTTCCTAACTTCCATAGGTGACCTTGGTAATGTTTATTTCTCAATGAAAGGCTCAGGAGGAGAATATAAAGGAAACGCCATTGCGTTCTTGGAGAATTTCAAATTCCACTGGGAATGGCAACCGAGAGAAAAGTGTCATGCATAACCCGATTCCACCTCGCACGTATTTATATATTTATGGGACGATATTTCCTCTTAAAACTAAAAACAACTAGTTAGCAATTCATCAAATATTTGATAAAGCTATATATATACCTAGTCATTCAAATTTAGAAACAATAATTAAAATTAAAAAATTAAAATTTTGAAACGTATTCGAATAATTATACGATACGTCGAGTTATAAAATGAGAAATGGGGAAATTTAAAAAGGTACCTACAACTTATGGAGTAGGTAGTTAATAGGTAATCATTACTCCTACATAGTTATCCAGTTCTTGTTTAATTGCAGTACTATTACCATAAATTGCCGGTTCAAAATCGTGTTTTACTACTACTACATTAATACATTGAATTATTGCATCGATAGCAAGAACGGGTAATAATGTGGGTGACGATTGCTGGCGGCGCTTAAACAATTCCTTATTTAGATTAGACACACCTACATTTTTATTGTACAGACTACAGATAGCTATTAATTGGTACTTTGATGATGTAGGAAGTAGGGGCGGGTTTTGTTATCGAATTACATGTACAACTTGGCAACAGGATGCGCTACGAGTAAGTTGTATAATTGGTTTTCAACCGAGTAGTGATGCTCTGTTTTCGAGGAGTGTCTTTATCGATTGGGACTGCAAGCTGCCAAGCTGGCTTTCGTATTTAGGTTACTCAGAATAAGCGTTACGAAACTACATATATTTACTTTTGATTCTAATAATAACCAATATAGTAGTCAGGGGACTGTTTTTTAAAGTAAAATAATTAAGTCCACTTCGTTTAATCGTTTTACATTTACAAATTTACCCTAAAAATTGAAGGATTTTCCATGCAAACTTTCTACCCCTATTTTATCCCCTCAGGGGTAGGTAATAGTAATTAGTATAATACTTTCTTAAGGGATGCCTACGTCATAGTTGCTTTATGCTTGCAAAGTCTCAGCCCAATCGGTTTAAAATTGACAAAGTTTCATACAAACTTTCATCCCCTATTTTATCCCGTTGGAGGTAGAATTGATCAAAATCCTTTCTTAGCGGATGCCTACATCCATAATATTTACGTGCTAGTTATATTTATTAGATACAAAAGGTGATTAAGAACACATTACAAATTTAAAGAAATAGTGGACTTATTTAAGACAGAGCTTATATTTAATAAATTTACCTACCTATGTGTTATTTTATTAAAATCAATAGTAGGTATGTAAACTGTAGGTATCACAACAAAATTCAAAAGTTAATTTAAAAAAGGCTCTTTATGCGATCGTATTGTAGGTATGTTACGTGACTCAATATAATTCGATTGGATAAGCCATATCTGAAAACGTACCTAATCGAACAGGAATTCGCGCACGTAATTAAGGTAAGAGCACGTAGGTAGTTAGGCCGAGGTGCTTATATGCTGAATTAACGACACTGCACGCTGATTACATTTGGAGTAGAACCTGTCTTTCAAATTGGTATAAATGAAGCCAATCAGAGATAAACAACCGTCGGCCCACGATCCGCTAGCGTGGCCTCTTTCATTTACATGTCAATGACGGGGTGGGGGGGGGGACATGCGGGTACAATGGCGGCTCACCTGACTTCCAACTTCCAATACAATTTATATGATTAACTGTTTGCGTGTATTTGTAGTATCTCTCAGTGAATTGTTTGATTTACATTTTTTTAAATATCTGTGATTCCCGCTTTGAGCATTGCAACACATAATCTGATTTACTTTTTAATTATTATGGTGTATTTGCTTAAAAGCAACATACTTTTACTATGTACCTACATACTTAATATGTATCTATTACACTGGTATTAATTTTGGCGACGATTATTACACTTGAAAATTTTAACTTAACTACTTAAGTTTCTTTTATAGCTTTGTATTAACTACAAGTTGGTATAAGATATCAGCATCGTTTAAATGAACGAGACAATTAGGTAAAATTTATATTCAAAACTTAGTTACTTACGTCAAACTTTCATTTGGTAGGTAGGTGTGTGTGCTTAAAACTTGGTAAGTTTTCTGAAACACTCCGTCTGAAGGTCATTCTTTTCTCCCTGTTTGAGAGATCTCTTCAATTCTAATTTATACTTTGTGAGAATTAAACCCATTCGTACTTTGTTTGTCTGCAACTGAAATAAAAAAAAATACGTTAAATAAGGTTCTGATAGAGCTAAGGTTTCAAAGGCTTCAATCAACTGGAAACTGTTTTCTAGTGACTCGTATACCTATCTAAACCGTTACTTATAAAAAAAAATGATCTTTCAAGTACCAACTACTTTATTAGAAAAATATTTATGAAAAAAAACTAAACTAAATAAATATTATTTAGACAAACATTTGGGTTAACGTAAAACAAAAGCATTGACATTTTAATGAAGTAATAACTCTTACGATTTAAAAGAAAGCACTTAACGAAATACCTACCTATGTTGTCTCATAAGGTCATGGCGCGAAGCTTTAGGACAAGGGCTTGATTAGAAAAAACCAGTTCACTCTCAAGATTGTCACTGACATAATGAATTACGGTCTTGGTTTAAGGTAAAAAAGCTCACCGATGTTGAGTAGGCATCTAAGTTTAGTCTTCCAATTTACAAAATGAGATTGGACCTACCTACTTAAACCATAATATATTAAGGTTTTTTAATTAAAGTAGGTAAATAAAGAATGTTAAGCTTATATTTTTTTATAATTAGGTACTCAATTAAAATTTATTATAATAACCAGGTGTCTGTTTTCAAAATAATTGTTATAGAAAACGATGTCCGGCAGGGTTCATTGATCTCGAACGTGACCTTTTGTTTGAGTCAGAAATTCGTGTCTAGTTTTATTTTTGTTTCAACACAGTTTGCTTTAAAATAACAATCGAAACATAAACAATGTTCAATTAGTAGTTGACTTGGAAATTCACCAATTTATTATCTTTATCAATGTACAAAGTGGGTGTTATTAACCTATAGATGTACCTTTAGGTATCTTTTATAAGATTGCTTTTAGCGGATATGAAAGAGGTAGAACAACATAAACGTCGAAAGTTATTTTCTTTATGCCCGTCCCTACCCTTTCACTAGATATTGGTTAGATATTGTTCAAAACGTAGACAGCTTGCTTCGTTTATGCTAAAAATAGTTGGTACACATCCCATGAACTACGGGTACGATACAGACACGGCTATGGCGCAGGTGGGCGAGGGGGTAACAAATATAGGTGGGGGCGATATGGGCGCATGTTTTATATTATTGAGGCTCCCAGCGCCGGTCCGTTTACCTTGTTTACAGAAATGCGAGCAAAGCTCAACAGGGATAGCCACTATTATACGAAGTTTATTCGAGGCGAGCAATTTCAAACGTGTTATTTTTATTTAAAGCAAAATCGATTTAGCGTTAAATATATTGTATACAGAGTAGTTTGGCTCCCCGTAATCCTCGCTCGATCCGTTCAAAAATACGATCCAATCACGTATTTTATACAGACCCGTACTAAGTCCGATATGATGTTAAACATTTGCGATCCACGACGATCGAACCCGTCCACATATCGTAACATTGGATAAAAACAAAAACTTGTTTGGACGCAACTCGCATCCCTGATTATATTTGAACAAATATTTCTTGTATCTCGTGTACACAGTATAACAAGTCTCTCGGGCCGTCAAATGGGGCCTAAAGGAAAACCATCGTGTGTCATTCTTACGTTTTACGTGATCCTTGTAAAGATGAAGGTAGGAATAGAATAAGGGCAAATCTTTTGAGCTTTTAAGGCACGAAGGTGGGTAGCGACTCCCAAATGGGTTGCTTATTTCCTCGGTATTGTGTCACAGTGTACCTACATTGCATGACTCAGAAATTGAAACCGACCTACCTATCTGTATGTGTAGATATTGGTTATAAAATGAAAATGTTTATCACAACATACTTAATCGAATTCACATTCTTATAATAAACGAACTTGTAGGTATCTAATAGAAGCTTTCTCAAGTATGGTAGGTTAAATTCAGTAAATAGGTACCTAATGATCAATTTTTTACAAATAAGAGGCATCTACGTAAAAAGTAGGTATAATTGTACATGTGTACTTAATAAAGCTGTAATTTTCTACAAGAACAAAACTTATCTCGCAGAAATACTTACGAAAACAAAATAGGTTGTTATTTCGGGCTCTGTCCAAAATAATTTCGTTTCTAATTAATAAGACGTTGTCTAGACGAGTAACGAGAGACCCAAATGGAATTTATTAATCCAAGTTCTTTCAAAAACTGATGCCGTGACACAACAGTTTTGCGAAGAAATTTGGTTCAAGTATCTCCCTCAAGACCAACTTTGTTTACCCAAATTAGGCCTTGTTTTGGGAGACCGAGGGTACATTATCTTTTATTGATGTGTACAACTGTTACATATATCGGGATAAAGGAAAATCGTCCTAAGTGTGCAAGAAATAAAACTCGTATTAGTGTACAACAAGGGTTATGTAAAATTGAGAGCAGCGTGCCCGCTGCCGTTCGAGATGGGACCGTCAAATATTTCGGCCTTTATTTATGTCCACTTGAAGTTTCCCGTAACTATAATGACGACATTTTTTCGCAAAAGAAACAACGGGTACGAGAGACTTTTAAATAACTTTTGCGTACAGGTTTTTAAACTCATCTATATGTAAATGACTATTACTTTCAGAGAGTTTGTTCGGAGTGCCTTTTCTTAAAAGATATTTAAAAATCACTGCATTAGGTATTTTTATTTTAATCCGAACTTCACGTCAACAACAGCAAACAAAACGAACTTTACAGCAACGATATAGTAATTTTTTATCAATATTTTAATATAATAGGTGCGTTTAATATTTAAGATCATAGATTTTATACACCAGAGTACTTATTAGGTAACCGCTTTAATTTTCTGTTGGTTACGGATTACCTGATTCATAATTATTATAATTATTTATTTTCTGGTTGTAGCTGGTAGCTGGAAGCTAACGATGGCGATGACGATAATGAATAAAGGACAGATGAAATATTTTTCTCTATAACTTCCCTACTATATTAATACAAATTTCTTGACAATAAGAATACATAGGTATATTCCTAAAATAAATTGAACACCTTGCATTTTAAGTTTTCTTTATATATCAAGTTTATCACTGTAAAACGAAAATTCTATGAAATATGTAGAAAATGAAAATTATATAACCGAAAGTACCTGACTTTAAGCTTACGTAGGTATATACCTACCTACTTCATGCTTTACGTGGATTTCCTTTGTCGCGGGTTAAATACATAATAACAGGCTGAGAATGGTTAATGTAGGCACCTATTACAAGATCGTTCCTCCTGCATATATTCGTATTACCTTTTCAAGTATAGACTTCTTTGCATTCTGCAAAAGCGGCTTATACCTACCTATTTCTAAAGTTCAAACTGTTGATACCATAATGTAGGTATATAATAAACTTATAAATTTTTTTAATAATATACAAAGATTTTATTACTCTTGATTGTTTTATTTTTTTACTTCTTCGGCAATAAGAAGAAGATTTACACTGTATAAAGCATTATTATTTAGGTATATAAAATAAAAAATAGTTTTTCTCTTGCTTTCTAATATTTTCTCTGCTTAAACAAAAATATATAAAATACTTATTAGGTATATATATTTTCTAACATGACAACTATGCCTAGACAATAATAAAAATATATTAAGTAGGTATATAAAACTTTAGCCTGTGCTAGAGTTACTTAGAAAAAGGAAAGCCGTCCAGAGAGTGAGAATCTAACCCTTCTATCTAATCTAAAGATTCTCTTATCATTTATCATTCTCATCCAAATGATGCGAACGAAATGATGATGAGCGATTAATAATTGATTAATTATTTACTTATTAATGTATAGTATAGTGTAGGGTAGCTTAATAAACTGTAGGAAATAGTAGTCTGAGATGGATATGACGTCGCTCGATCTCGTGTTGGCCTGTGCCGACGCTAGGTGGCGCGACTTGTTTCCGTTAAGAGGGAGTTAGAGAGGGGTAGCCATCAGGCGGGAACAACTGCCGATATAAGGCGCTCGTCGTAAGGTCTAGCTCATTCTTGTCGTGGCGTTCGATCCGTCCACACCATTTGTTGAATAATCCTTCATGGGTGAATTTGGGATAGGCGGAGATAGTGGCTTGAGTGGAAAAGGGAAGTATAAGTTCCCTTAACCCTACATACAACGATCACAAGTTCATGACTCCACTCAAGGTCATTCTCTGAACTTCTCAGTTTGATTTGTTAATTTAGTTGTCCTGACAAATATTGTGAAACTTAAAATTGTTTTTCTTATCTTCTATTCTTCTGAGTCTGTTATAAGTAATACATAATGTTATGAGTAATACATACCTACTTTTAGCATACATTCTCAGTATTGATAGCAATTTTCATTTTCTTTTTAAAAACTAGGCACAAATATCTACATTTTTTTGTTGACATTGTGGTTATGTTAGGACGCGACAAAACCTATCAAAGTTATTTACATATCCCAGAATTATTCTCTCTTAGACAATGTTTTCTACGCAACAAATAAGCCGAAGGCATTTACTTCGAGATCCGTCGGTATTAGGTTGATCTGGCCCGCGCCTCAGTTTGATTACCATACTCCTTAAAAGCCTTACATCTTTGCCACGGATCTACAAACAAGATCAAGTCTCATATGGTTTCATTCTAGAGCAAGGGTATTGCATTAGGTCTTTATGATTTATATATATACTAGCGGACGCCCGCGACTTCGTACGCGTGGAATTAATTTTTTTACAAACGCCACGAGAACTATGGATTTTTCCGAGTTTGAAAGTAGCCTATGTGTTAATCCAGAGTGAAATCTATTTCCATTTCAAATTTCAGCCAAATCGCTTAAGCATCCGAAGCGTAAAGGAGGAACAAACATACACACATACATACACACAAACTTTCGCCTTTATAATATTAGTGTGATAGATATGATGTGATAGTGTGATCCTTGTGCGAATCGGGAGCGGGCCGCTATGTTTTTATAGACAACATTCATAGTTTTCTGTAGTGTATTTAGTATCAGCATTGCACCAGTGCGAAGCCGTGTCGCTTTTTATACCTACATATAAACCTTCCTCTTAAGTCACTCTATCTATTAAAAAAACCGCATCAAAATCCGCTGCGTAGTTTTAAAGATTTATGCATACATAGGGATATTGGGACAGAGAAAGTGAGTTTGTTTTATACTATGTAGTGATGATAGTGAAGCATAGGTATAACTATATACTAGCGGACCCAGTCAAACTTCACTCTATCTGTTACGCAAGCAACCAATCGCAAGAAAGTTATCGGCGACAAAATAGTTTTTAGCTCCAAAAAGAAATGTACCAACTTGTAAGTAAATAATTAAATGGGTTTGGTTTTTTAATCCAGCTTAACTTTAAGTTTAAAATTATTTGTTACTTTCCTACCTCAATGGAAAATTCGATATAAGTGGTTGCGTAGAGAGATAACTAAGCATATCTTGTACTTACTCGTAGGTAGCTACGAATACATCTATATGCAAACCGCGAAAGATTAAAACAATACTTACTCGCTTTAAAATTACGGAGGAAGACGGCAGGCAGTCGTTTCTTGCCTACCTACTTGAAAATTGTATTAACTTTAATCAAGTGGGAATTGCTTGGATGTACCTGTTTCGCAGATAAAAGGGTTTAAGGCTTGTATATGTAGGTTGGTATGCAAATCTGGTGTTCATTTATCTAGGTATACATAGGTATAGTTTTTAATTACATAACATACGATATCGAATAAAATAGAGCGTTTACTTGCAGGTGCTGAATATGAAAAATTTATATAAGTACCCTGTTTATTAAAAAAAAAAATCGGGGTTTTTTTTTAATAAACCAGAAACGATGTTTTTTCCACATTCCTACATAATAATCTTTTGGGGATGTTCTACTCTATAGAATGTTTATTTGTAAATTTTTGCACATTTTAAGTGCCTAAGTAGTTAAGCACCAAAACTTTTTTTCGAGTCGGACTTGTTGTGGCTTATTTTAGTTTATTTCAGTTCAGTTATTATAAAATGTTAATTCAATTTCACAGGTATAGTGTGAAACTTACCTAAGTTAATATTCGATTGACTGTTTTACCTACCAATTTGTAACCCGCTGAAACGAAATTGAAACATTCTGAACAGCCCATTACACCAGCCTTGCGTACAAGTATGTGTAATTGAAATTACATAAAGAACGTAAATTAAAATCGTAAAATAAATAAAAAAGAGCCCTCTTAATATTACGACGTTATACTTTGTTGCATTATCTACGTCAATGACATACACAAGTAGGTAATATTTCCTTCCTTTCATAACTTGGTAATGAATAAACATTTATTGTTAATTGAGCTGGAGGTTTGGTATTTTTTTATTCATCGTGTAAACCAAATAGGAACTTAGAAGAAGTTTTAACTGTGTAACTATATCATTAATACTAGATTGTAAGAAATTAATTTCCATACCTAAGGACCTGACCAGGCAAACTTTTTTCTCTATAAATTTATTTTACACGGAAACAATAAAAGACCGGTCGATGGAAACAATAAAAAAAAATCATTAAAATTGGTCAAAAGAGTGCGGCCACAAACACCGTGAAACAAAATGGTGTGGTCCATGGTCAAGCATGAATCAAGACATATCTTTTAAAGAGAAAAAGACATTTAATAGCGAGGAAAACTCAATTATCTCTTTCTCTTTCATTGAGATTGGACGAAAGAGAGAAAACAATATTTTTGATACCGCGCTATTGGTCGACATTTGCCTTATTCTCTTCACGAGATATCTAGTGTCACAACACCTAAGGCTGATGGACTTTTTATTGCCTAAAATTCTAATTATTTTTTTAAACTACCTTTGCAATCCTGGTTGTCTGTAAAGTCGGTTTACTGACTATATTTGAACGTGACAACGTCATAAGAATTAAATAAATAAAATACTGCTCGTTTTTCTGAAATACTGTTTTTTAATCTTCTTAGACCAGAATATAATTTATTTCTTGTAAAAAAGTTGGAAAACCTAGAGCGAGGGAACGATGCATGACGTCATATTTTTTCAATTTTACAGCCGGCTCCATCAAATTAAAAGACGTTGTCACGTCAAAAAGTCGGTATCAGTGTGACAAATCATTGCAAACGAAGTCGCATTTGAAAGCTAGCGTTCAATAATGCAGCGGGCACATAACTTTACACCAACGACCTTTCATTACTGGAACTCACCCACGGTCGTTGATACCGAGACGGCGCGGGCGAGCTATGCGACATAGTTGAGTTCACTCGTAAAGACGTGCTTCGTTTGTCTTTGAAGTTGACAAATCTGCAAAGTCAATATACGGGAAGTAAGCCATGGAAGAGTTCCAAATTCAAACTTAGTTATATTAAAAGGATTTTAATATAACACACAAAAATGGGAATTAAGCCATGGAAGAGTTCGAAATTCAAACTTAGTTATATTAAAAGGATTTTAATATAACACACAAAAATGGGAATTTTACATGCAGGGAATTTTGAACATAAGGGGATTTTGAACAGAGTTAGCAGTAGCTAGTAGCTAAGTAAATTATTAATTCGTACGTAGGTAAATTAACAAACATGTGTGTATGTAATTATAGGCACGTGAATAATATTAACAATACATTATTTTTAGGAAAGAAGATTTACAGAGTTCGTTGCTTACACTACATTGTTAGATTATGTGCAGAAAATAATTCAAGATGAACAAAAAAGAATTTTCAAAATCGGTCCATAAATGACGGAATTGTCGCTGGACGTACATAAAAAAAACAAACATACATACACCCGACCGTAGAACCTCCTCCTTTTTGGAAGTCGGTTAAAAACAATTAATTAATTAAATATCAAATTCGAAAATATATACTATTTCGATAAATAAAAAAAGACTTCTTACCTATATCAGAAATGACTGCTCCTTGTAAAAAAATAAATAATTTTGAAAGTTTAAATTTTGTTCTTTTTGTTGTATTCTAAGCTTCTAGTCAGCAGAGAAGTATGTGGAGGTTTGAACCTATTGGATTCATATTTAAAAGGGTCCCAGGAGCAAAAAAGGGGAAAGCGGAGTCCATTGTGTCACCCCAATGTAAAAAGTGGGCCAATAGGGAAAGGTTATGCGTGACAATTGATTTTTGGCCACCAATCGATTTAGTTTCACAAAATGGCCGCTGGGAGAAACTAGTTTTTTTTTGCAGCTGGTTCCCGAAGCCGTCCGGTTTCTTATCCTGTTTTCGAAAAAAACTTGTCAGTTATTACTTATCTTCGTTGAGAAAAATACACTGATCCAATTTTAACGTGATTACTTAAACAATTAGATATGATTGTAATCGATATTTAATGCAGAAATTTTCGTAAATACCTATACCAGAGTATTTTTATTTTTCGAGTGTCTTTTTTGGCACGAAAATGCCTGATCAAGTTTTATTGGAAAAAAATATTTTTATTATCGGTTAATTTATTTATTGAACTATGAAAATTGCGTGAAAATCCGTTTAGTAGTTCCGGTGACGAACGAACTAAATGCGTACCGTAAAAATTACTGTCAACATTTCTACGGTCGGTATTCAACCAATGTTAAGACTGGAAGTGATATTAAGAACTTGACTGATGTTATCTGAAAATACTATAAATATATTACCGTATACCGTACCGTACCGTACCGTATATTTTCATAAACGAAACCTTCGGAATTCGGATCTACTTATCGGAGGATTCATCTTATTGTACAAAACTGCTTCCGTGGCACAGGATGTCACGTTGGTCCTCTTCCTGCTGTTATCGCAACCGCGCCATTTTACCTTTAGTATTAGCTACTGACATCAGTGGCGTGCACAAGGCTTTCAACTATGGTATGCACTATAGGTACGAATTGCACAAAAATGAAAAAGTCCTTCTCAGATGTAGGTTTGTAATGAGTCCTCAGGATAGGTATTGCTTTATTGCATGTATGAACTGCACACTACTGCTGATAGGTATTAATAAAATAATTAAGTAGACGTAGAGGCTCAAACAACCAACCTCTACAGCTGTATTAGGTATAGAGTAGATTTTCAATAAAATTGTACAGCTCTACATAATAAGTAGGTACCTATTTATTATCATCATCATTAGCTGGGTTATATATAGCCTTCCTTTTTAACAAAAAAGAAAAAAAGATATGGAGCTGCGACATACCACGCGGCTCCAATTTGGTCTGGTCCGCTAACCTACCCCTCATCACTCTAAGGTGATGTTTGACTTTAGCGATCACTACAATATGTTGACGATATTGACCAGGACCAAAGGCTAAGCATACTTACCTAGGCACGGTGGTGATACCACAAACTTAACAACTTCATTGGGCTGAAAATTTTATAAAAAAAAAATCTTGGAAAAAAGAAGTTCATTATTTTATAGATTAATCCAAGTACCGCGTGAACCGAAATCACATGCTTAGGTAGGTACTATTGAACCAGGCAGTAGATATAAACATTAATTAACTCCTCTATGATCGCTTATACACACGTTCAAGTTTGCATGAGACAAAATTTATCAAGTTGACCGAATGCAGATTTAATTTGGAGAATATTTTATCTAGGTACAACTAGAATTAATCTATATTTCAATCTAAATATAAATCTAGATATAATAATAATATAAACTCTACATCTAAAAAATAATGGTAATATGAACATGGCACGTTACCAATCATTGTGTGTATGTATTTACCTAAGTATAAACTAAGTTTTTGTACACGTTACAGTGAAGACGGACGGACTCAAAAAACGATTCATAAAACTTAGGTAATGGGCACGCGCACATTCCTCACCCGGCTGCCACACTATGCTTCTCGTGCTGCCGCGATAATGTCTTGCCGAGCCACATACTTTACTCGCGGAATTACTCGCGCGCGGAACGCTATGCGGCAAGACGAGTAACGCCATATAACTTCCCTGCTTACTTTCCTCGCTACTTCCCGCGAGACTTGGGTAGTCTGGCTATGGCATTACATAAAATAGAACGCGTATAGTTACCCAAGTATAGGTAGTAGGTATATCTATCGCATGTAGCTTATTATTATAGTGTGATAAATTATAATTATCTATACTAGGTACTCTGAGTAGGATTCAACCAATTAATTAAGTCTCGAAATTTATAACGAAAATATATGATATATTTTCACATATTAATATCTAAGTAGGTCTTTATAATTTAGTATAAGGATAAACTCATTACAATAATAAGTTGCAAAGGTAAAAAAAATAGAATAATAAGTTGCAAAGGTAAAAAATATCAGCGTAGGACCTTGTTTGTGTAATTTTTATTTGTGAATATTTAAATTTTTATTCAATTTAGAGAACATGTTATCTACAGCTAGAATTAATCTAGATTTAAATCTAAATATAAATCTAGATATAGTAAAAAAAAATAAAAGTATCAGCGTAGAACTTTGGTTGTATAGTTTTTATTTGTGAATATGTTTTTATCCAACTACCTACCTACTTTTAAAAAACTTAAGACCTAACTAAAATTTGTCAGCTTTTTAGAAAATTTTCAACCCTAATGAACTCCAAAAAAGTGTCCCAGTGTTAAAATGGTTGTCAGTAGGTAAATATAGATTACATAATTATTATTTAACTAATGAAGCCTTAGACTATAAATATACGTTTTATGATTTTGTCTACAACTAGTCAAGCTAATAAAACTTAAAATGTAGTGAAACTTAAAAGTCGCGCCATCTACTGGCAGTGGAGACTAAAACTCTCGCATTGAAATACATTGACAGAAACAACGTGTTCACACACACTACTACGCTTTATTTACCGCGTCCTACTATACTGATAAGACAGTGACAATGTGTGCGTAGAGACCACTCGTAGAGCTCTATATTTACGCGACGTCTACACAATGTGTGCCTGTAGTTGTAGTAAACGTAAAGCCGGTACACCCACACAGTCAAAAGAGTTCAACGAGAGTAAAGCAAACAAAAGCCAAGCTAGGAACTGACTGCTAGCGACATCTAGTTGAGGCAAATGAAACTAAACTGCTACGGAGCTTTTGTATAAAGTTGCATCTGCAATTTTGTATTTGGATATATTTTTAACAATATGACGAATAAAACTAATTTTTAAATCTTTGTATTTGGAAATTACACACTACGAGTATATCCAATTACCACTATTTAATAAAAAAATCTCAGTTCATATTTATTTGTTTCTAGTAAATTTTGCTTTTTGAGTTTTGTTGTCGTTTTTTTGTGAGTGATTACATAAAAAATACAAAACTTTCTTCTTTATAATATTAGAGTAGATTATTGTTTTCGATATAAAAGAAAGATTATCCAATTACAGTCAAGTCTTTGTCATTTCAAACCGTCGGCAAAATTTATACTATATAGTTTATACATGATGCTATATATACAGGATAATTTCTTGTTAATAATATCGTTTGACTTCGGTACTATTTCATAGCTATTGACGATGACGATGGAAATTTCTTGTCGGAATTTTTTCCTGATTGTTTTCTTACTTGATTATTTTCTTATGGTAATGAACATACGACATACTATATTATACGTTTAGCTAGATAACACTTGAATTAAAAAAACGTAAAATCTAACTGTGTTGTTTTATTTAACCTGGTGTCACATAAAGTATTTCATGATATCCAAAGTAAACAAAATAATTTTAATTTTTAATGGTTGATCGTTCAAAACTAAAATAAAGCATCATTTCGTAGATGACGTAGGAACGTAGTAAATTCGCGTTTTGCCAAATCAAAACAAAGCAAAGCAAATCTTTGGAACACGTTTCGACGTGATGGTTTATGATACCTACCTACTAAAGAACAAAAATTAGAAGATTAATTTGTGTTTTAATGTGTATTATAAAACGGGAACCATGGATTTTTGCTGGATAAAAAGTAGCTTATGTCCAAAATCCACTTTATCTCTAAACCTACTAAATTTCATGTAAATCGGTCAGCATTTCAGCCGTGAAAAGGCAATATACAGACAGACAAACATACTGTCGCATTTATAATATTAGTATGGATGATGTAAGATCATAAAAAAAAACATTAATTGAACAATCTTAAAATTTTCAGATACGATCTTATACGCGGCTACCGGAACTTAAAATAGAACTTTATCAAATACTTACTTCGAGTAGAATGAAGTTGGGTTCATTTGAATAACAGTATTTGGGGCATAATAAATAGTTGGTAACGTTTTTTGTTAATTGAGTATTCGTATTTAATATGATAAAAAAAAATATCCCCATAAATAGACAAAAAAAATATTTCTTAGTTCTGCTAAATTAAAATACAAAGTGTCTTGAGCCAAAATATAATCATTTGCTTTATAATGAGGAATAATTTAACATACATAATTATTCACATCAGTCAGTACTAAGCAGTGATATGTTATTGCATCTAGAGAGTTCTAGTGAACTAGACAAAACAGTAAAACTTGGGATGAAAATATTAGCTGTTGTCGATAAATTAATGTTATATTATAATAATGTATAAGTTAGTGTATTTAGATAAAAAAAATATCCTGTTTTTTATTACGAAATTTGCGGCTACTGCAATTTTTTTTAATTTTGCGAGACTGTATTGTGTGACAAGACCTTTAAAATATGGTTTCTAGAAAGGAGTGCTGGTTGTACTTTATCTGACTGGCTTCTACGTAGCCGCTCAGATAGCCGTAAAATTAAAATGTCTCTTGGTGGGAAGTATGTCTTTACTGTAAGACTACAACTAACTAGTCTTGGCCGAAGGCACTAAATATTATTGTAATTAAGTATTTTTACCTAAGTGATTTTCTTAATTTAGTCAATAAATTTGAATTGCCTAAATAAATCTTAGTTGCTAAATTGTATTTTTTTTTATTTTATTAACTACCTTAACAAACAATTCTCTAGCGGTTATAACACTTCACTGGCGCAATATCATTAAAGCTTCTACAATAATCAAGTTATCTAAAGATGGTATCGCAATGTAAATGAATTACTTGTTCTATGATTCTTGTTGGAATTGGAATTGTGATGAAATAAAGTCTACTTAATGTGCATAGAATGATTACCTGTTCTAGCTACATTAACATATCGCTCATTTGCAACAACATTGACATTTCTCAAAAACTACTGTTTTACAGGAGAGCATTTTCAATGTTTATAATTCGATTTACGGGAGATAATCTTAATTTTTGTTGTTTTTATAGATTAAACATGACAAAGTGATTATCATTTTATATAACAAAAGAATAAAACTTTAAGTTTCATATTTATTCAAAGTGATACGAAGGTTTTTGTGACACCGGGTATCACTAGTGTCATTATTGCAGATAAACAAAATATTTTTTTTTAATTATGTAGGCTTATGACGCTATACACGATAAAATTTTCTTCTTTTAGAGTCGATAGTTAGTAATTATCACAAAAAATGCCGATATAGAAAGAAATATTTATTGACGTTTGGAATAAAGAAAATCAAGAACATAGTAGTTTAAAGTATTAAATCGGTAAAATCAACAATTGGCAACTTCTAACTATCGTTATTATTACAGGAATGGCACAAAGTAAAGAGACACAAGTTCCTAAGTCATAAACTCCTCTGGTGGCATTTGACTCGTCTCAAACATAGCATTCTGCCTTGTTAGTTTTTAAATCACAAATGGTAAAATTTAAAACATTTAACTTGCTTAAGCTTTTTCTTCTCAACATAATTGTTTTTCTTTCAAATTGTTCTCGTGGTCATCTTTTCTATTTTCTTTATCATCCGTATAAATAGTATATTAAACTCCTGGGTAAATATTTTATAAAATATAACATAATTCCCATAAGGCTAGTTCTTTTGCTTTTGAGCTTCAACGTAATTACTGTAAATATCACCTATTTTCTTACTTCCGTCTATGAAAACCCTTGTTGTATTGACTCTCGTTTAATGGGACTCTATTTTTAGTATAGCCTTTATATAATTTCGTATGCTGTCTCCCTTTATGACGTCGTCTAGTTTTGGGTGCTTGTTATGTGTACCTCAGATATCATCAGCGAATATATAATTGGCCAAAAGCCTGAAGACAAACGTCTTCGAACAGTTTAGCTTTTTAATCACATTTCCCCGCCAACTAGCTTCATTTTGCTTATGTTTTCTTTCTATTTTAGCTTGGACTTGGAATATTTCGTGATGAAGTTGATGGAATTGCAATTAAATTCTGTAATAATAGGTTAAAAAACTACTTATTTAAATCACTTCAAGTATATAAAAACACTAACCCTCACAATAAGTCTCATCATGAGAGTCTATCTGATGATGAGCTGGACGAAAATCATCGTTATTCTCTTCGTTATCTGAATATTACTAAAAATTATGTTAATTTCAAGTTTTAGTTAAAAATATTGTATCCCACAGTCCCATTACTACAGGCTACAATACCGTTCCAGTAAGGAAATTGTAAATTACTGTGATGAATTACTATAACTATTGTGTAGTAAGTACTTAAAACATAAATAAATACAGTGAAGAAGGTACTCACTGATTTCTGTACAACTTCTTCATTGGTTGTGTTTCTTTTATCGTGCAACGCTAGGATTTTTTTAACTCTCGAGTTTCTTGGAAACGACATTTGTCTGTCTGAAAGTTACATTTTTATTATTAACTAAAACGACGCATAACAATTTATTATTAAAATTTAATTAAAAACTCACTGTTAATTTTATACAATAATGGCTTAATAACAAACATATTTTTGATTTCAATGAATGAAATGTTTTGCTTATTATCAAAAACGACATAATTACGGTTATTATTAGTTGTAATAATAATGTTTTCTGCAGTAACGTCATAACACAAAATATGTCTGTACAGATATTTTAAATATTTATCTGCATGAAAGGCATATTTGATATTGTGACGAAATGCTTAAAAACATTTATGAATAAAGTGTGTTGAACTTACCTGTAAGAACATTCTAATTCAAAAGATGTCCTCCTTCATGAGTACCGTGTAACCGGCCGCTATTTTGCCTCATTCACAACTGAACTTGTGTCACTGTTGTCGCGAGCCGCGAGAGTTAAAGACACAGCGCTATAACGACACTATAAAAAGAATTTGCGCTCCTTTTCTAATAAAAGACCTTAGATAAATGACGTTTTTGCAGCAAATAGAAAATCGAATTTTCTACATAGCTGTATCAATAACTCAATTATCATAAATTTTGAGTTGTGTCAATCTTGTTGCAAATGAGCGATATTTATGAATATTCCAATGACTTCTTTAGGTTACAAAGCATTTTATCTTACAATTTTTTCACTTAATTAATTAGCTATTAGCTCTTTTTAATACTGGTCAACATAAATACTTTGGGTAGGTCTAGGTAAGAACAGAGGTAATTTAAATTTAGTAGTGGTTAATTAATCATCAATAATAAATATACTTAAACAATACACATCACTATCTAGCCCCAAAGTAAGCATACAGAGTAGCTTGTGTTATGGGTGCTAAGATAGTTGATATTATAATATTATATACAATTATATACTACATATAAATACTTATATAATGTATAAATACACACAGACACTGGAAAACACCCATGCTCATCACACAAATATTTTCCAGTTGTGGGAATCGAACCCACGGCCGTGGATGCAGAGGGCAGGGTCACCACCCACTGCGCCACGCGGCCGTCTAAATAATATAATATCAGCCACAGTCCATGCTGTACGAGTATTGATGGAGGTTGGCAAGATTCAGTTGTTTAGGTGACTTTGTAATGATTGGTTATCAATAATAACCGTAATGGAAGGCATATCCTTCTTTTTCAGGCACAAGGGCCTTAGTGCGTATTAACTATGTATTATATAATAGTGAACTGTTCACGTATTAAAAAAAAATTACATTAAAAGCTTAGGCCCATAGGACTTGAACCAGGACCTCGGTCTGTAACTGGGCAGGTTAACTGCTGGAGTAACGAAGCAGTTATAGTGCATATGTAAACAAATCAGGGATAAATAAAGCAGATTATTACTTATTTATTCTTATAAGTGAAATGGAAATGCAATTTTCATAGTAAAATTATTACATTTTAGTAATTTATTCACAAAAAAATATTTTGTTTCAAGAAACAATTACATACTTAATGCAAAAAAAAATCTTAAGAATAATTGTTTTATAAAAAAAATTAAAAAGATTTTTTTCTTATACGTACTTAATGTGTTTTTCTCTATAGGAACATTTTAGAACTTTTTATTTGCATTTTTTTTGTACTTAAATTAAAAATGAAAAAAATACGATTTCGCAGATAAGGTAACCTGCTAAATTACCGAAGAAATGTGTAAAGTCCTCCCATAGACACTATAGAAGCACGTAATGTACCTACTTACTGTGGTGTAGTAAAAAATATTTACATTTACCTAATCGTACTTTTGTCGACGGTCAATTCATTTATGTGTCATTTTGAGCCTGACTCATGTCATCTGGTGTCACATGTCACGGTTATGTGACTCACGTAGTTTATGACGTCTCGATGGTCAGTGCGTTGTATACGAGTATTTGAGTGCATATCGATGTGGAGACATGCATGTGGCTATGTTACGTAACACGAAATGCTTGTTTGAAAAATGAAAGTTGAAACTCAAATTTATTACCCAACTGTAGGGTTTGATAGACACATACCAAACGACATCATATACCTATAGCTAGCTATAAGTTTGTTTTATTATATAGATTTATATTATCATGTAGATACGATTATATATATAGTAACGCTGTAGATAGCAATAATCATTAAGTAACAGTTGCTTAATTATAACCAAGAGTTAATTACCAAAATATTTTTAATATGATCTGACTGTTTTAATATTTATTTAAACAGAACTTGGGCAGAACTATTCCTTTAATTTTCAATTATTTTTTCATATTCACGAATTTCATTTAATTTTACATTGAATGTACCTACTTTCGAAAACTGTTAAATTAATTACTATTTTTTTCTTTATAATATACTAATACTAGCGGACTCGCTCAAGCTTCGCTTTGACTTATTAATTTATTTATTTGCACTTCTTCCCTATCCCTACCTTACACTACCATACTCCTACCCCTACCCCTACCCTACCCCTACCCTACCTCTACTCTACCCCTACCCTACCCTACAACTATCCTACCACTACCCTACCCCTACCCTATCCCTATACCATAAACCTACCCTACCACTACCCTACCCTACCCCTACCCTACCCCTACCCTACCCCTACCCTACCCCTACCCTACCCCTACCCTACCCCTACCCTACCCCTACCCTACCCCTACCCTACCCCTACCCTACCCCTACCCTACCCCTACCTTACCCCTACCCTACCCCTACCCTACCCCTACCCTACCCCTACCCTACCCCTACCCTACCCTACCCTACCCCTACCCTACCCCTACCCTACCCCTACCCTACCCCTACCCTACCCCTACCCTACCCCTACCCTACCCTACCCCTACCCTACCCCTACCCTACCCCTACCCTACCCCTACCCTACCCCTACCCTACCGCTACCCTACCCCTACCCTATCCCTATACCATACCCCTACCCTACCACTACCCTATCCTAGGATTTAGGGGTTTGAAAAATAGATGTTGGCCGATTCTCAGACCTACTGAATATGCACAAAAAATTTCATCAAAATCGGTCGAGCCGTTTCGGAGGAGTTCAAGTTCGAACACCGCGACACGAGAATTTTATATATTAGATTATAAAGAAAAAAATAGGCTCTATTATTGCTTATTCTCAAGGAAACGGGAATTACACGAGTGAAACCGCGGTACTTCGGCCAGTCATAAATAAACATGTAGGTAATCTATATCTGTTATATGTTTTAAATTATTTTATTTCCTGCATTATAAATCAGCTGCTAATTACAAAACAAAATCAACTCATTACTTTCTCTGTAATCCCGGACATCGGACAGCTATATTTTGTACTGAAGCCAGATTAGTTCATTGACATTTGGCGTAGACGGCACGAGGGGTTGGTGGGCCGGTGCTCTCACCCTCTTTGTTTACTTACGTCAGAGAGGGACAGCGACAGCGTGCCAGAAAATTGTCGCCTGCTTTCGTGGTAGCAGGTGATAATTATTGTCGTTTATTCCGACGGCGGCTGCGTTTGAACTTTTGAAGGTCGAAAAATAAACGTAGATTTCGCATTAGTTGTTTTGACGTTAATGAATGTAAGATCTATTTTTTTTTTCTGTCAGAATAAGTGCTGTAGGTGACGTCACCGGGTGGCAGAAGCATCGCCTGATGAGACCCGAAGGCTAAAAGAAAGACAGGACGGAACGGCTCTCTAAGGGCGTCCCTATGAGACTCGGACCTCGGCTAACAGGGCCGTTCAGGAAGGGTGTCTTTACCTGAGTGACTCAGTCAGATCAGCCCCCAAGATCGTGAGTTAGAGGACCCAAACCAAAGTTAGTTATCGGGGACCTTGTAAGATCTAATGTACGAAACGTTTCACTGAATTCAAGGTTACACTGTCGGCATGCTTATCGGTATTTGGTGCGATTGGCGAAGGAGTTATAGCGGGTTTAAATGTACGAAATAACTTTGAGATTTTATTCGAATACCGATTTGCATCAGTCACATGCACGCGTAATGTGAATGCAAATTATTATCAGCTCTTGCAAGTTAAAGGAACCGGATTTTTTACAAAAACTCTAAAATCTTTGCTTTAGCACATTGATATGATTAGTTGAACTTACGAGGGTATAATGTTGTATTCCCCCAATTATATAATTGTTACCGCGTGGTTACCGTTCCCGTAGGAGTATTGGGATAACATATAGCCTATAACCTTCCTCGATAAATGGGCTATCTAACACTGAAAGAATTTTTCAAATCGGACCAGTAGTTCCTGAGATTAGCGCGTTCAATCAAACAAACTCTTCAGCTTTATATATTTAGTACAGAGTATAGATAACTTTTACAACTAGATTAGAGAGTGAATTCCTTGCCTTGGTCTACGGTTAATTGCAGTTTTTTTTTATAATTGTTTTGATAGCAGTCAAAAAGAAATATGTGCCGATCCTGCCCATTATTCTATTAAATTTTTATTGAAGTAGAATAATTCTTATAAGAATGTCGCCATTATTGAACATAATTTTAGTTGTAATTACTACTTATTCATGATTTAATTGATTATACACGAAAGTGTTCGCTTATTGTTTTAATGATTAATAATTGAAAAAAAAACCGCAAGCCCTATAAAAACTATCGCCTGTTGGAAAAAAAATATCTTTATCAATATAAAGAACACAGCATGCTACAATGACCTCCCTACTGATAAGAAGTAATGACATTGATAAATTCTAGAAGAGATTGAACAATTTTACTAATTACTTTTTATTATAATTCAGTTAAAAATAAAATTAGGTATAGGTACCATAATGGGCTTAAATTTATCTGGAACCTATACTAAGGTTTTTAGTAAATGCTAAGAGTTAGTTTGTTCTGCTATTTTTCCTGCTGGTTTTAATACATAACTAACTCTTAAAATCTTGGGTGGTGGGTCGTTTTAGAAATCACAATATTTTTTAGGATTTTTTTTTATTCCAATATTAATATAAATGCATGGTAATGGAGATAGAAAAGGCTACTTTAAAAATGCAGCAACTGATAATAAAATTGCAGTTTCTCTATAGAAGATTATAGGTAGGTACTTAATAACAATTGCGTTAGCATTTTCCTAGGCTATTTTTTCACAAAATAAATAGCAAATATTCTTTGAAGAAGAAATAATCTCTAGTTTGTCCTCAAGAGAAAAATATTTTCTGTCTCGGTATATTACTTGTGTTCTGGTTAGTCTATAATGATACGGTCTTGTAATTTATTTTGCGAAACATCTAGCGTACCTACTTACGTATGCGTTGGCACCGCAAACGGTACAACCTAACTGTATGTTTTAATTAAAAAAGGGGATTTTAAACCAACTGATTTACTTACTTTGCTAAATTACTTAAATTTTTAATTTTAAATTTTATTGAGAACGAATACAATAAGGAACTTAAGCTAACTTATCCTAATAACTATACAAATCATGTCCACGTGGAATGGTGGCAAGAATACTGGCTGCATTTCCGCGCTGGACAGCCAGGCTGATCCTTTGCGCAAAAAATGAGCCAGCCCTTCTGTCACCAGTCGAGGCAACAAGCCGCGGTGAAATAGTACGGAAAAATTTTTTGGCACTGCGACTCCATGGCCCAAGGGTCTCCACGGCAAAAGGTACAAATATGTAACTCTCTGTCAGAGAGGCATACTTGAGCCACTTACCGGTTTCAGCTTTTTCTGCTGCGGCTCCCGGTCTTGATTCTGTCTCCCTGATATGACACGGTGCTAATGTGTCGACGCATGTAGCGTCCCACATTAGGGCCCGCCCCATTTCCCAGGGAACCAGCGTCAATCCATCAGGTCTCTTACCATCATCCCGACTGATTCCTAACGGCTCGATTAGCGCAGGAATATTACTTAAATACAATTATTTACTTAACTTATATAAGTCTTTCAGTACCTACCTAATAATGTATTGAATCAGCGTGCTCTAAACTCCTAAACCCCTGTAAATAAGATAAGTCTGACTCCGCACATTAAAAATTAAAATCAAAAAAAAAAATTTAAGTTTCTAATAAAAATATATGTATTATATACCTATGTATATAGATTAGAGCCGATCCAAGAAAACCTAATATAATATTTTGATCACTTTGATATCTTTACAGCAATAAAAATATTAACAACAAGGTAGGAATAATTCAAGAGACGGCTGTGCCTGTAAACGAGTGTAGGTGATGTACGCACCGAACTTAGTACATTGCGTCTTACGTTCGATAACATTTGCAGTCTGCCATTGTAAAAAACGAAATGTACATCTCACACTTCGTAAATATCACATGCTTTCTGTAGTTTGGAGTGCTTTCTGGTCTTCCTATGGTCTTGTAGCTAGGATTTACGTATGAGATCTACTAATATAAATTACAACCATTGTTCCCAGAATACAGCATTGCTGGTGTGACAAATTTAAGCAAGGCGGCAGTTCCCAAGATAAGCTGTGTTAAACAGAGATCTACTAGCTACCTAGTAGTAGTACCTGGCTTCGCGGAAATTTAATAAAACAAATAATTGCCAAGTTCCTATATAAAAGGTACCTATTCTATAACTAATATAAACTAGCTGATGCCTGCGACTTTATTTCTAGTAATGTACTTGTATAGGTCGACCGTAAAAAAAAAATAGGTCGCACCAAACCTCTAGTCCTCTCCGAACACGAGGAGTGTGGTTGCAAACAAAAACATAATTATACCAGCCAGCATCACAGCGGACTCGAAGTTTGGCGCGACCAATTTTTTTTTTGCTCGACCTATACAAATATATTAGCAGTAAATGAATTCGCAAGCATCTGCTAGTTTATATTTTATATTAGTTACATAAAACCTATTAAATAGGGACTTAGCAACCATTTTATGCATTTACGATCACTACTGGGTAAAACAATAAAATGTTAAAGGCTACAAGTATTTAGTAGTAAAATTACACTAATCGTAAACGCATCGCGATGACGCATGTGTCACATTCACTGTCGCATTGGTCGTCTCTTTCCAGCAAACATTGATTGCACATTACGGAAAGAGACGACCAGAAAGTGTGATTGTGCTTCCTTAAAAAGGCTTCGCTAAGGAAACTGGCTTTTAGCGTGTGCTTCGGGACGTCGTAGGTAAAAATTATTAATGTTTACCGATCTTGTTTAATGGAAATATATTTCTTTTTTTTAATAGAAAAGTACTCATCTAAAGTTCATTTTTAGGAACCTTACATTATGCTTAATAGTGAATTATTTGATAATTACCACCACAGCTTTCGTGATTGGTACTCTCAAAAAAGTAAACCATGATTAGACAAAAGACTGTCGATTATACTTTAGAAAAAAATATCTATAATGACTTAATTAGAAGATCACGGTTTTAGTAATAAGTATAGATATTTTATTGTGTAAATGTGAAATTTTGACAAAGGAAATGAACTTCGAACTTTTTAACCAATTTATATTTTATAATTAATTAGTTTTATCAACTTTATAAAGCACAATTTAACATTATAACTTAAAATAAAAGTTCCCAATGTACGGTATATTTCAAATGCATGTCATTATAATTTGTAGCTCTAAAAATTAATGATTAGTTGACTGATGAGTTACTTGTGAATCATTAATTTTTACGCAAGTCAAATATAAATGGAAAATAATAATTATTATTATCATTGAACATAAAAAAATATTCAGCAACGTCCCGCAACATTCGCTGAGGTTCTAAAGAGCCTCCAAGGATTTTAGATAGATGGCGTTAGGCTCCACCCCGCACCAGTTTTTATCTAGCTCTCAATTCTAGATTTAAAAAAAAATATTCTTTTTTTTTATCTAGTTTTTAAAACAGTGAATTTTTTTTACAAAATCATCCTTTTATCTTTGTTTTGTTCCATCGAGATTCAGGCTTGAATAAATTTGAATAATGATTTCCGTTACCGATATGGAAAATAACTAGCCACAAGTATATTTTGCGAGTCTACGGTACCACTCAATCTTTGTTGTGCACCCTATTTGGTAGATAGTGTTAAAAAAGAATTCACGCTTTATAACTATGATAATATAATTATACCTACAGATATATAGTTAGAACTAACCCTATTTGTATCGTTTTGCTGCGTTTCTGTACCTTTTATTAAGGTACCTTTTACTTCTACCACATTGCAAAGCTAATAAGACAGTTTCAATTCTTAACTTTTTGGCTAATAAGAAAAGTGTGTAAATGTTCTGCAGATATGATTTAGGTATCCAGAAAATAGTTACCTATAGCTAATAGTTGGAATTCAAGAAGAAGTTCAATTAAGTAATCAAAAGATTGCGGTAAGATGACGTCATATACCTACTTACCTACCTAGGCGCTTGAGTTTTGGTATATATTTACTTTCATGTATTTGTAGTAGATAATAATCAGTAGGTTATAAGTATTTGATATATAAATAGCTTTCTAAACTTCTAATACGTACAAACTTTTCTGATAGAACTTAAAAAATACTTGGACCGTGTTTATTATTTTAATTCTTTTACTAATCCTCTGAGTTAACAGGTGTAAGAAAAATAAATATCCCAAAGTTGCTGTTGTGAAATCGAAAAAAGTATATTAGTACCTACTTATCTTTGTCAATCCCAATATTTCACATTTTTACTTGATTGAAAGTCTGCTGAATCAGTGTGTTTTACAATAGAATAAATAAAGGTTTTTTTTTTCAGGAATAAGTGTACGTACTATATAAATATTAGTACGTATCTAAGAATATTAAGTGAAAACCTATATTAGTATGGACTTAAAAAAGAAGTCCGTATTTTTCGTTTCCCGTTTAAAATAAATAAATGACGTGACGAGTTAAACATTATGTCACTTCAGCGTGATATTATTTAATTGCAGTATTTTTCTTTCAGTTTTACAAATTTATTGGATGTTTCTAGATCAAACAACGTTGCATAACCGTCGGCGATAGGAGATTGTGACGCCATTTTATAGACACGCGTACATTCCAACTGACGCATGCGTACAACAACTTGTCTTATTTGTTGGTAAACACTAGGTATGTTTGGTCGATAATGTTCCAGCCTGTAGGATATAATAGGGCTCGATCATTGATGTATAAGAATCGCAGAGGGCGTTGTTGGATCAATGCTGCCAGTTAATTCACGACTGTTTCTAATTAGAATATCTACCGATTGTAAGCAATTGGTAAATTTCTGTCTATTATTTAAGCTATTAACGGTTACGCATATGAACAAATGAATTGTTTTTTTTTTCAATTATGTAAAGCTAAATATCTCATTTGAAACATTATCTCCTCGTTTGTGCTTTAATCCAAATCTAAGCTGATAGGCTTTTTATAAGAGCTTTTACATAAACTTTCTCTATTTTTGAATCACTTTAATAAGAGATGGAACTTACGTAAGTGAGTACAAGTTAGTTTACGTCGAGGTCATCGACGTCATCCATCCATTGTATCTGAAATCTTTGTGTATATTTACCATGTAATTTTTTTGGATTGTCACGTCAAATTATTTTAGTTTATGAATAGAATTAAAAGTATATTATCTACACATAACATCCCGTCCAACTAATTGAAAAATCAGACGATACGTCTTCGCTGCGCTGCAGAATAGTCAGAAAAATTGATGGTCAACGGCTGACTTAAGATCTCTCGAATTCTGGTAAGGCGCCTTATCATTTAGATGTTTTGAGGCTTAAATTTTCACAGACATACTTACCTACTCGTAGGTAGGTAAATAGAAACAGTGCAAACAAACAGGGGCCTATTTACTATATCTATTTAAGGGAGACCCAACATTCTCCACACCTTTATCCCAGACAGGTATTCAGAGAGCCCATTCCTTCTTATTAAAATTGTGTCGTGCTAGAAAAATTCGTATATTTCCCCCTGGACCACCCGAACAGGGAGAATAAAGTAGGGTCACTTTAAATTAGAAACAAAAGACCGATAAAAGGCACCAATATGCGTAGGTATCATTGTAATTGCAATAAAATAACCTTATCAGTGACCTGTCAAAGTGTTTTGTAAAGTTACTTATTTAGGCAATGTATATTGTAAATACCTACTTGTTTATTTTTTTTAAATGTCGTGTAGTAAATTTTCAATATAATTTTCGTGCAAGTTTAATAAAGCGAGGTCAGGTCCCTATTAAGTGAAAAAAAATATGATTTTTGTGTTGAAATAAAAGAGAAAAATATTGTAAATTACACCGAGCGCACGTAGTTTGGTACAGTAACTGCCAACGAAAACAAATTTTGCGATAATAATATGCAACTGGTTACGAGTAAAATACACGATGTATTAAAGATTTTTTTCAAGAAAACATCAATGCATTTATATTTTACGCAATATGTGGTATTACCTTTATTTGTGACTTACCCGTAGTATTAATTAAAGTAGGAACCTACTTACCTATCTAATATCTAATAAAGTAAACTTTGAAATAGGAATGATTAGTTTTTTATCCTTAACAAATTAGCCCTTGACTACAATTTCACCTGATGATGATGCAATCTAAGATGGAAGCGGGCGGAACGTCTTGTTAGGAGGAGGATGAAAATTGAAAATCCACACCCCTTTTGTTTTCTATACCACATCATACCGGAATGCTAAATCGCTTGGCGGTACGTCTTTGTCGGGTGGTAAAAGCAGGGGCGATGGTTCCTAAAAACCCGATTCTTACCGGGTTACCTTTTAAAAATCCACAAGTTTTACGGACGCTAATAATTTAACGTATCTCAGCTAAAAATACATTCAGACTAAAAAACCACATGAACGGGTTACCTACGAGAAAATTTCAGTCTTCGCTACTTGTAACTAGCCACGGCCAAAACCAGCTAGACCAATACTACTTGTAACTAGCCACGGCCAAAGCCTCCCAGACTAATTAAGAAACTCTCAATCGGTCTAGCCGGGGATCGAACCCAGGACCTCCGTCTTGTAAATCCACCGCGCATACCACTGCGCCACGAAGGCCATTAAAAACGGTATCTTGTAAGGTAATATTTTAAACAAGTTACTCTACTACAGTATTGGGAAGTACTGCATAGTAGTGCATTGAACTTGCTCTACAATTCTACATACCTATTCTAATTGAATAAATCGAGACAGCGTCTCTATACATAAAGACCGTAGACAAGTGGTTATCTATGACCGCATTGATCGTTCAAATCAGTCGCACTCGACGAACATTAGGGTTTCAAACATCCAAATACAAATAGATAAAGCATTATTTTAATTTACTAAGCATTATCGTAACACGTGGTTCAGATAGCAACAGCAAAAAGATTCGTTTAACCGACGGTCATTTTAATATCTATTGATTGTGTAATGAGAAAATCGTGCAAGTTATTAATTATTACTACACCACGACCGCGATAGCCTTTGTGACTTATTATTATTGATAATGCTATAATTTATTTACCAGATAGGTACGTAGGTATAGGTCTGTGTTTGTAGCTATTAGGTACAGTAGGTAGGTAGATATATAGACTTATGATATAAGATATTCTGCTAATTAAATACCATATAGGTTATACATATAATAGATAAATATCGACTTACAAATAATGGCAGGCGTCCACTGATCTGCATTGTACGTATCGAATGCATACTCATATAACGGATTTTGTTATTCTTTGTATAGGATAAGTGGAGTCCCAAGGTGCTGAAATGGCGACCTCGTACAGGAAACCGCAGTATTGGCCGACCCCCTACTGGTGGACTGAGGACATCAAGCGGGTTGCAGGATGATGATAATGATGATGATCGAATAGAGCTTTACAGAGCCAAACATTAAAACCCTTACCACCAACACCTAAACTCCAAAGGCCGAATATTATAGATAAAAAGAACAACATAAGAACTTAGGAGCTCCTTTACCTACCTACGTAACTTTCACTCGTAGGTAAAGTACTATCAGGCAACTCTTAGGTAAGTAATATCAGGCATACTTAGGTAGAGAATTTGCAAATTCTAGCTTTAAGCAAGTCTGAAGTCCCAAAAGTAATATTGCATTCAAAGAACAAGTATAAAACATTTTTACCAACAAAGCATACAGTAGTTGGAATACGTAAGACTGGATACAATTCTATATTCAGTATCCAAACTAAACAGACGAGCTACTTTATCCATTACCTACTAGATAGCAACAACGTGACCCAAAAGTTACTTTTCCATTTCAACTTGGAAATGTCGTTTCGTTCTGGCTACGAAACTTGGTACATTTCTATTTGTTCGCCTTTCTATCAAGGGGGTGAAACTCCCCGGGGAGCTTATTACAAAAGGCTCCACGTTGCATTCGCGTAGATCTGCATGCGAATAACCGAATTTGCGAACTCCGATATTGGAGAACGAGAGACTGATCGATGATTGCCGAGATGAGATTTCTGTAAAATAGCTAGCGCCTTATAAACTCGCGACAATGGATTTACTTAGTACTTAAATGAAGAACTACCTAAGCACTAAAGTTTTGTTAATGTTTTTTTCTAAACTTGTCCAATATTCCCCTATCTCCTCTAAGCGATTGCCATAAGATAATCTAGGCGGTTGTATTAAAAGCAAGACTGCGTGGATTTGAATCTAGACCGCAGATAAATAAAAAATCCCAAGAAAGTTCTACCCGGCTCTTCTTAATAGAATGATTCTTTTGATACGGTAGTAGGTAGGTACATCTATATGTTCTACCATTTTAGGTATGTAGGTAGTTCTACTAAAAGATATAGGTACTCATTTTATGAGACTTTATTTAAATTAAACTTTTATTAATTATGAAGGTAACGGTTGATAATCGTAAATGGGTAGTTATTTTATAAGAAAAAGGAGGAAACTTTACTTAAACTTTGTTTATCTAAAAAAATAATCATATTTTAAATTCCATTAGGTAGGTCCGCGGCACAATCTTAATAAGAACGAGAAGTTTGCATAATTTAACTTATTAAGTAGATATCTTTAATCTAAATAACCTTTATAAAGCCTCGACAGCCTTTCGATATATCAAATACTTTATCGAATGCTATAAAAATATCACAACTCTGAAGTTGTGCTTAAATTGGATTGGATAAAAACCGGTGGACAGCACAGAGTCGCTAAATATACGGGTACTTAGTTATAAATGTGTATGTCTTTTAGGTACAACGGTGATAGGTACCTACCTATCTCCAAGATATCGTACCTAATACATTTCTACTTTTAAGATTAGTTATTTCTTTTTTAAGCTTATAAAATTACTATTCTTGTATTCTTTCTCTCTGTCATGGTTTATATGTATGCAACAATAGATGACGACGACGAAATACGTTAGTTTTAAATATTTTCTAATCTCGAATTTTCTAAACTATAAAGTGTACACTAAAAATGTGAAAATGTTTCATATTCATTCATAAAAAATTAAATAGAATCAGTTATAATATAACACTAAGAACTGGCTACATACCTACCTAATATACCATAGCTGAAAAAATAAATACATTAAATAATCAAATTTAAAGTAGGTATTATACCTTATACCCTCCTGATTGAGGTATAGGAAATTATTTATTGTTGTACTGGTAGGATTAAGAATACCAGCTGCCTAACAATCAACGTCCCTCCGACTTTGGTTCGACAGGGGGAAAGTTCTTGTTATAGGTTGTGGATAAAATATAAATTAAACTGTTTAATTTACTCGTATTTAGGTAATATATAGTTAATATATGTTTAATAAATTAAATAAAAAAGTACACACAGTAAATTTTAACCAACAATGTCAGTCCCTCTATAGATTTCAGCAAAAATAGTCATCACGCTCCCTGAAAATCATGTCTTTCAGTGAATTTACTCTGTTCAGTTTCAGAAGTTTCTGTACATAAAACTATCTAGGTACCAAGACAAGCAGCCTATCTGTCTACCAAGGCATTGGATAGATACCAAAACCTTGATGAATATGTGTAATTAGGTAGGTCATCAACATATAGCAAATAAAGAACAAGTAGCTAGTATTCAACAAGTAGTTAGTATTTTGTATTTCCATATAAGTTTATAGGAATATACCTTCCTTTAGATGTTCATCTTCAGTAAATAGGTACTTTCATACTATGACTAAAGCGGCTACTTCTACGTAATAGAGAAGTGCTCGAGACGGTACAATATCCTACTAAGGAAACCCTTCTAGCAATTAATGTTAGCCTTTACTTGTTGGAACTGTTAAACAGGTCTGAGTGCTTGTACATACTCGTATCACGGACCAAGTCGGAGGAGTTAGCGGATTCAGCTAATTTTGGGAATACATTCTTGTACGTGTCTAAAGCTTTAAACGATCATCATCATCATTAGTAACCCATTTTCGGCTCATTGTTGAGCACTAGTCTCCTTTCAGAGTGAGAGGACTTAAGACAATAGTCTACCACGCTGATCCATTGCGGATTTGCAGACTTCACACACGTAGAGAATTAAGAAAATTCTTGGGTATGCCGGTTTCCTCACGATGTTTTTCCTTCGCCGTTTGAAACACGTGATATTTATTTAATTTCTTAAAATGCGCATAACTGAAAAGTTGGAGGTGCATATCCCGGACAGGATTTGCCCTACACCCTGAATCGAATCGAAGGCAGATGTCATATCCATTGGGCTATCACGGTTCTCTTTAAATAATAAAATTTAAGACAGTACGCTTAAATAAGGTAGTATTACTTTTATTTTAATTTCTAATTTTAATAGCATTTTTATATTTAGACATCAAAAACTATACACTTGCATAGTTTTTATAGGCACATGTAAAATACGTTCAAAAAAGGCGTAATTGTATATACGTGAACCGTCATTTTTATTATAATTAATAACATTTATGTACTTACATCTCAAACGGTGAAGGAAAACATCGTGAGGAAACCTGCATACCTCGGAATTTTCATAATTCTCTGCGTGTGTGAAGTCTGCCAATCCGCATTGGGCCAGCGTGGTGGACTATTGACCTAACCCCACTCATTCTGAGAGGAGACTCGAGCTCAGCAGTGAGTCGAATATGGGTTGATAATGACGATGATGATGACTTGAATATATTTGACCACCTGACCGTCGACGAGTTTTTTAGAGCCGTATCGGACCGTTTGTTTGTTTGTTTGTTTGTTTGTAGTTTGGACTATCAAGTTTATATAGAATAAACACAACAAAAGTGACGCTTCAAAGACACTCAATATTTTTATTTGATTTACTGGTAATCCGCACAGGTAGGTACTTACCTCGCACGGAGTTTCGTCAAATATGTTACTTTTCGTGATAGTTTCTTGTTCTTAAGGTAGAAACCATATAAAAAGTAACTATTCGCAGCCTCAATAATCTATAATTATCTCAAACAAATGCAAAGTAATTTCTTTTTAGCATCAAAATGAATTTTTTTTTATTTAAAAGGCATGGACATTTTCTTATACCTTGGACCACATCGTCGGAGAGTTTACATTCACAAGTATATTCTGTACACTCGGCTGCCGGCGTCTCGGCCATGTTGAAACACATAAACACTGTTGAGACCACTCCAGTTTGCAGAAAATAATATCTTCCAACTAAAATATTAGAAGAAACAAGACTCTTCCGTTGCACTTTCGCGTGCCGGAGATTAAGCTAAAATTAACTTTGATAAAAATACCTCAAGTAACTGAAATTTTCCCACTTAACTAAGAAAATCTGAATCTAAGCTGAGTTTTTATAGAATGCTGAGATGAGAAAATGTGCTTTTAGTCTTTATGTGTCTTATAACTTCATTTGTGTATAAGATATAAAAAACCTTAAGTTCTAAATAGCTTATATCTTGTATTTTTTTTTTTTTTTTATTGAGAAAGAATACAATAAGGAGCTTAAGCTAACTTATCCTAATAACTATACAAATCATGCCCACGTGGAATGGTGGCAAGAATACTGGCTGCATTTCCGCGCTGGACAGCCAGGCTGATCCTTTGCGCAAAAAATGAACCAGCCCTTCTGTCACCAGTCGAGGCAACAAGCCGCGGTGAAATAGTACGGAAAAATTTTTTGGCACTGCGACTCCATGGCCCAAGGGTCTCCACGGCAAAAGGTACAAATATGTAACTCTCTGTCAGAGAGGCATATTTGAGCCACTCTTTTATTTAGGTAGGTACCTATACAAAATGTTTTTTTCCGTAATACGTACGAGAAAGTACTACCTATATAATAGCTGTAATTAATATTACATATCTTCTAGAGTCAAAAGGGAAAGCCCTTAACTGTTCAAAATACGGTATAAATTTTGGTACTACCACTTACTTACCTACTATCTAACTATGTACTCTTAATTATACAGTATTATTAATGTTCCAATTAATTTTCAGTTAATCAAATCCTGTGAAAATAATTTGAGGAAAACAAGATGAATGCCATCCCGTGAAATAAGTAGGAAATAAACTAAATAATTATACAACATTACAAAACGATTGCCCAAAACACAACCCGTTGGGGGCATCTGTTCTTGCCAACATTCGGATAACTAACTAATAAGCCTGACTTGCTATTTGCTATTTGTCAGCAACGGCGAAACCCTTATTACAAAGTACATAAGAATAAATTCCTGTAACACGAAGTTTTTCAATAGATTATTCAGTCGCTTTAAAGTTGTTCTGTTCTTTAATTTGGCCTCTTGAATTGCTGCTCTTAGTTGTTGGTCCAGATTAATTCTATTTTAACTTAATGAAATTGGGATTGTATTATGTACCCATTTACGTAAATTCAGATGTTGTTTAACAAGTAGGTACTCTTCGTGTAAATGAAAATTGAGTTTGATTCTTCTAATAATAAATAATAGGTATCTAGGTAGGTAATATCTAGGTACTTAAAACAGTCGATTGTACTTTTATACTTACGACGACCAAACAATTAAAAGGATTTTAATATTGCATGAAAATGCATTTTTATTTTTAATTACTTACCTATTTAGTTTTAGGTGCTAAATAATTCTATTTGAAAGTTTCCATGTTCCATTCACAAGGATGAGTTAAATATGTTATCCTGTCTTAGAATTAAAATAAGGGTCGCTAATTTTACAGTCAGAAGTTTCTATTTTTTCTAGCTTTTTAAATAGGTATATTACTTGTAGGTACTATATCTAAAGAGCACACTAATTTTAGAATAATAATTTTCTTATTAAGCTACTGTTTAATTTTATTTACAATTTTTATCCAATCCAATCCAAGAGTATAAGTACTATAAAGAATTTTAAATTAATAAATAAATTGCATCGACTGCTTGACCTACGTAACTACATTTACGTACCAATGTTAACAATTTATTGGATGGTTCTTATTAATAATATATTTACCTACATGCCATTTAATATTACCTTTAATCCCAATAAAGTGCAATATACGTCGCATGCAACGACACGAAGAGCTTATAGTTCTTGAAACCAATTATTATGTAAACTGTAAATCTGACTTAATGTAACATGTAGTTATTAAGGCTCGTATATCCAGGTATCTTTTACCTGATATAAAATAACGAATTTATTACAATATTAATTTAGCATACCTACTGGCTCGTGTGTAACATGACACGGATATTTTGAAAATTACACAGAGATTATGTTCCGAAGCAAAATAAGACAGTCTTATCACGATATAAGCGGGTATCAGATTCATTAATTCGGTGCGTATTATAAAAAATGCGAATTTATGTGGAATCCGACATTGTATCGTTATATGGGAGTCTGCGTCAACCTGACCTACTTCAATTTGTGAAGCCTGAAAGTTTGCCCGTGCCATATACCATAGTTTTCTTGGTAGCCAATTTTTGAGTTTGAACCGTGGTGGGTAGGTACGGTAGCAGGTTTTAAGGGTCTAGATCCTCAACTGTCTATTTTAAAACGTATTTTTGTAATATTTTGTACGAGATATAATTATGAAGGATCATGTATCCATTTTGAGTAAGCGGAAAATGCTATTTTTTTCATTCATGAGGGTCTGGATTTTGAAACCTGCTACCTCTTAAAGCCACAACATTCCAAACTCCATGATTGACTCCGTACTTACTTATTAAATTAACATTAGTAACAACAGATAAAATAAATAGAATGATTCAAACATGTTTTTGTAAACAAATTCCAAATCAAATAAGAGTTAAAGTCCAAATGATTATTATCAGTTAAATGTCTATCATGTCAATGGTACTTGCAGTCTTTAGGTATAAAATAAAGTATGTCTGGCTCTCGCAGACCGTCAGTTCAATACATAAAATGGGAGTTCGTATGTCCATGTGTCAAGCAGGTGGTCCTGAAACGCTCTCACGGGATTAGTGTCGTATAATTTTTGCTTCACGCTGCGAGGCTTTTAGCAAACTCTATATTGCGGTGCGTTTAAATTGAAGATTATTGGATGATTTTTATTGTATCTTACTTATTTGGGTAGATAGGTAATTATATTATGGCCGTAAATAAGATTGAAAAATGGTAATTAGTAAGCGCGATCAGTTTCAGAAACTCTTATTTTAATCACATTGGTAGATACCTTACGTCAGTAGTTGACTGCCTAAAATATTATAAAATTAACTCTGGTATAATATAAAGGTGGTAGGTAGGTATAACATAAAGTTATAATACAGCAATGAAATATATAATTAAAAATTATATAGCTTGGCAAGTTCGTTGATGACACTCCTATTATATGCGGGCGACGGGGGAAGGACTGCGTGGGTATGAAGTCGTGCGCGCGGGGCATCGCTAGCCCCCTCCTGGCGCGCGCGGATCATCTGAAGTGCTACGAACGAATATGCCAAGCTATAGTTACCATATTTAGATCCCCTGATATAATGCATCATAACGGAATAGATAGATGTTATTTCACCGCTGTCTTAATGATCCGTCAAGTAATAATTATAACCAAATAGAAACTTAAGAAAATTTTTTTAAATTTATGGTTGGGGTCCCAAGATTGTGTGTTGGTCGACCCCCCCACCAGGTGGACTGACGACATCAAGCGAGTCGCAGGGATTCGCTGGATGCAGGCGGCTCAGTATCGTGATGTTTGGAAGTCCCTACAAAAGGTCTATGTCCTGCAGTGGACGTGTATCGGCTGACATGATGATGATGATGATGATGATGATAAAATGTATATAGGATGGTAACCTATATCTACCTACCTATTTTAAAGACTTATCAACTTGTCTACACCCGAATTATCGTACATCACACATGTTAAACTCATTCCATACAAAGTACACAGCCATTTTGTAGTTGTATTCATTCCATTAGTGATCGAGTTAAAACATGGTGCCGAGTGCACCGAACCCCATTTCGATATTCGATACAAGTGGCCAGTATGAATAGATCCCCGTGGCCGCCCGCTTTAGACCCTTTCACTTCAAGGTTCGTACGATGTAGGGGGGAGAGGGAGATCAAGTTATAGTGGCTATTTACATGCCCAGCCCTTGAGAGTGGGGACGCAACGGTACCAAGCAAGGGCATGTCGACATTCATCATGCATTTTATGGCGAAGCTTTGAAAGCTTACCGCTTACATGCGAGTTTCCATCAATATACCTGTTACCATATTTTGGTATTATGATTTCTTATTAAAATGAACCAAAATTTAATTTACTACATTTGATAGTCATATCACGATTATTTTCTTTAGGTATTTTTAGTTATATATTCCTGGCATGAAATTTAATTTACGAATTCAACACATTAAACACTAATAAATCTTTTAATACCTACAACAGATTTGAATTATTAATCAAAGTTTATTAATTACAAAAAAAAATCGATTCTTTTTACTAATCTGTAAGATTATGCTCACTACTAGTAGGTAATAGCAACTTTGAGTTTGTTTATTTATTAGGTACATTTTCCTAAACCATCGAAACAATTTTAAAAATTAATCCTTAAGTGTCAAACTAGGAATGCTACATTATTAGCGAGTAACACAGATTCTATTTTGTCCTCGGATATCTGTGCGAACGGGAACTGTGACAGCCTCCGTGGCGTAGAGGTATGCGCGGTGGATTTACATGACGAAGGTTCTGCGTTTGATCCCCAGCTGAGCCGATTAGGGTTTTCTTAATTGGTCCAAGTCTGGCTGGTGGGAGGCTTCGGCCGTGGCTAGTTACCATACTACCGACAAAGATTTAGCGATTTAGCGTTCCGGTACGATGTCGTGTAGAAACCGAAAGGGGAGTGGATTATCATCCTCCCCCTAACAAGTTAGTCCGCTTCCATCTTAGATTGCATCATCACTTACCATCAGGTGAGAATGTAGTCAAGGGCTGACTTGTAAAGAATAAAAAATATATATATACGTGGGTGAAACCGCGGGGCGTACGCTAGTAGGTATAAAATCACAAACAGCTACGTGACATCCACATAATTTACAAATAACGACTTTCACTAAGAAAAATTGTGTTAATAAGATGAGTATCATAATAAAAAATGAAGTTTTTATTTTAAAACTTGTCGGGTTTCATAACTTTTAACTTCCCTCAGACCTCGTTACTCCGCACGCTAGCTAACCGCCGATCTGTGAAATTGGGTCATTTATAAACTTCTTCGTAGTCATTTGCCCATCGCAGAATTTAGTGTTATCAAACTTCCACACTTAAGGCCGTGATCTCGGAGAGAGATCTTATCTCCTCTGATATCCAGTAACTATACCCATGAATAATATTTGAATACCCGAGGCCAAATTGGAAATGGGAACCTTGTGTACACCTTCCATACAATGTATTTATACAACACTGTTGTACCGATACTGTGGAAATCTTCGGAAAATAAACGCTGAGAATTCAACAAACGAAAACAAACTAAATGTCTACAGCAATACGATTGAGTTTGGAATGAAATTGAAAAACTACCACTCAGATCCGCTATTTTGGTTAGTAAAGAACCCCTGTCAAATTTCGGAACAGTTCCATTTGCGTCTATCTGTCAGGATTATGTAAACATAAGTTACGGGAGACGAAATGTTTACATTTGCATTTAAATTCTTCCCCGCTTTAAGAATAACAATGGTAATGGAAATATCTTGTGATGCGGTAGGTGTGGTATGAATCACGTTTCAACAATGAATCGGATTTTTATATAGCTATCTATAGGTACTAAAGATTAAGAGCATGTGAGTTCAGATCTGCCTTACTTATAGAATATATTATAGAATGTACCTACGGAAGACAAGGTGTCTTTGGGAGGTAGCAAGGTCTAAATCTTCTATTATTCACTTTTTAAACGTAATTTTGTTAGGAAACTCATTTGCCGCAGACAGTCGCTAGACATTTAGCTTCTTTCTATCCCTAGAGACGAAGAAGATTCATCTTTACGTTGTTTTTATAAAGGTTGCTATGAAGCTGGCTTTACTGGAGGCAAACATGATTTCTCTTAATACTTAAACAAAGCATAATGCAAAATTAATTAATTACACTTTATAGACGAATGAATTTCTGACTTGACTTAGTTGGTGTCGTGGCTTTGATAGGTTTCTCTCAAAGACACTGCATTTCATATTTCACAGATGCCTGTACTGTATTACTTACCTGTATGTTAAGAGCATTAGCTGAAAATATTCAGCTTTTAAAAAATGAGGAATATCTGGGTATGACAGGCTCTCGTTCATACCATTTTACCATCTTAACATATAAACCTGTTACTCACATGTTTGTTTTATTATAAGTATGCTTAACGTTATCGACACCCTACAGTCTCTATTTCGGCTCCCGACGTCAATTGAACATACTGGGGCGGAGTAATCAACGGCTTATTGCAACAAAAGAAAAGGCGACGAGATAATAACACATGTAATAACGGCAAAATGTCGTACAGTGCAACGTGTCACGCCTAGATATGTTACAATTGGCACGCCGGTTGACACGTTCGGCAAATATTGTGCTACAGACTCCGGCAAACACACGGCAAATAGTATACTCTAGCGGAATAGAACGAACGCGAGGGCATTACGTGAAAACAAATTGTGCACGTCGATATGAAATTACGTGTTATTTGCGCCGATCCTCTTTGTTGTTCGCACTATGTCACGTTCGCGTGTTATGGCGTGACACTTTTTTTAGCAATGTAAATGGTTCAGATTTAGGTATATACTTCATCGTGTTGAGTTTATTTTTTTTCTAAATATTTAGGAGAGACGAATATCTTAGTATTCCATAGATTCACCGTGCGGGTGCCAGGTCCATCGTATGGAAGAGAGAAATACTCTGAGCAGAGCCTTGGACTTGTGACCAATGAATTGTAAGGTTAAGGATAGCCTTGATAGTTATTTACACTTAGCTTCTCCGCTCGTGTTGTTCTCCATGTCTAGCCAAATTTGGTAAGGACTAAAGGTGAAGGTACTACTAGAGCAGCTTTGGATACCCTTCTAATACACAATTACATACACTCGTAACCGGTTTAATATACCTACTGCACTAACGATAAATATTCGATATCAACGCAAAATGTTGCCTTAAATAAATGATTGACATTTCAACTTGGTTATACACTAGATCATTACACGTTAAAGTCTATTAACAGAATGAGAAAGTAAATGATAATTTCAAAAGTACAAACCACAGACCGTCGAGTCGCAGATCCCATTTACCTCAGCAATAAATCAATGATTACGTATAAAAGAAAGCAATTAACATCACCGAATAGACAAAGAGACAGATTATCACAATACGAACACCACCTTCACTATTTCACCTGTAATTCTAAACTGATGCTTACCTCTAGAGTGCACAATTGTCGCAATGCGGAAGGGTTTGTCTATTTTTTTGTTTATGCTCTACATTTTTATGATCCCACAAAAAGGGCAAACAAAAAGTAAAACTGCCAGTTAACAATGCACTCTCAATTTCTTTATAAAAATATTACAAAGGGTCGAAACAATTGCCAAGACGAGGTGTGTTTTTTGATATGCCGGAAACAATAGAGTTGACAGACGCAACTTTTGTTACGAATTTCAAGATTTTTTGGTAGTTCATATTGCATGTGCCCGACATTCTTAGAATGTGGACCATTTACGTTAAAAGTAAAGGATTTTTTTGATTGCTAGAAATGTAAGCAAGTTCGTAAAAAGGTTGTCTACAATTTTAGTCGACAATTCGTTCCATTCGGGTATAGGTACATATTTTGTATATATGTACGTATGTATAATACCTATTTAAATTGTTATAGCATCGCTAGTACAATCTCAAGCTATTGTTCTGGATAATAATTCAGTTGAATAACAGTTTTTCAGTGAAAGTGAAAGCAGTGCATTTATTCAAACAGTAGGTACCTAATAGCTATAAATGATTATTAAAAGGTGGTTTTAAGGAAATTTCGGTGTGTATTCAATACATGATTTGACTATATCCAACAAATTTATGAGAATGCACCTACTCGATTAGCATTGCCCGCATGTACAAAGTCATGAGAACTCAACGTTTTCCTTTTTTTGGTGAGAATCGGTGGCGCTATGTAAACAAATCGTGACAGTGAGTAGGTATACTTCGTGAATGTTTTGTTTAAGTATATTATCTAACTTGCGTTCTTATAAAGTAAGTAGTACATATATACGCTTAATCTTTTTGTCTATTTGCTAAAAATTATGAGTTATACGTAGTACGTAAGCAGGTATGTGCTCTACTAGTTATACTCGTATAATCTAATTTCATGCATCTTTAGCCTTGATAGCCCAGTGATATGGATCTGCCTTCGATTCGGAAGGGATAGGTTCAAATTCGGTTCGGGGTATGCACTCCAACTTTTCAGTTAGATATATGCATTTTAAGAAATTAATTATCACGTGTCTCCAATGATGAAGGAAAACCATCGTGAGGTAACCTGAATACGAATTACTGCAACCTGAAAATTTTCTCAAATACGTGTGTAAGTCTGCCATGACGGCATTGTGCCTGCGTGATAAACTATTAGCCTAACCCCTCTCATTCTGAGAGGCGACTCGTGCTCAACATTGAGCTAAACAGATAGGTATCATCATCATCATTATCAACCCATATAATGATGACGATGAGATTCGGCTCACTGCTGAGCTCGAGTCTCCTTATTTGATAATGCCAATAGTCCACCACGCTGGCCCAATGCGGATTTGCAGACTTCACACACGCAGAGAATTAAGAAAATTATCTGGTATGCAGGTTTCCTCACCATGGTTTTTCTCCACCGTTTGAAGCACGTAATATTTAATTTCTTAAATGCACATAATTGAAAAGTTGGAGGTGCATGCCCCGGACAGGGTTCGAACCCACACCCCTCTGGAATCTGGAGGCAGAGGTCATATCCACTGGGCTATCACGGCTCTTATAATTATTATCTATCATCTCAAATAATTATCGCATCTAATATTATAACTAGACCTAAGTATAGACATGCTATAAACGTATACCTTTAGATTATCATCATGATTAACCAAGGAATGTATATAGATCAATCAATCAATAATTCAATTTATTTATTTGCAGATACATGCATGATATATATAAAGGTGGTCGGTAGATGTAGATAGTAAATATATCTTGTCAATTTGGCATTTATATTATTTATTAAGTAGGTAATGTGTTATTAAAATAATTCAAATGACAATTTCATCATTTAAAATTTACATTTTTACAATAATTTTATAAGTAAACATTTTACAATTTATTTTAGACGCAGATGCATCTCCCTGATTTAAGTTTAAAATCCTGGCAATGATCACTGACCAAGTCTGTGATCTTAGTTTATGCTAAACGCTTTTGTCTGAGATTTAAATGGCCAATTTTAAGCCACGCTAATATAATTTATCTTAATAATATCTACAATCTACATTCTACATGGTATATAGGTATATTCAGTCAGTCAGTCTTCATTTGGTTTTAGTCTGGTAGCATTTTTCTGTCGGGAGCAAGTCAGCACATCGACTCCACAGCCGTCATACCGACGTGTGCCAAATTGGAGAAACGCCAGTACATAAAACAAATTGTAATAAAAATGACGTCAGTAACATCGTGTACTTTTCGTTTTATTCGCTAAACAAGCTGATATTTTATTTGTCTGCAACGTTTTATTTTTAACCGACTTCCAAAAAGGAGGAGGTTCTACGTTCGGCTGTATGTATGTTTTTTTTAATATTACCTACTTTGTGCTTTAACAATACGTACCTATACAAAAAAAGGAAACATAATGGAGGTACCTACTTACTTATATGACGTACTTATTTCAAATAATATCTACATAGTAGGTACATATTATGTAGGTATAACTACCATATTGGTCTTGTAGCTAGGTAGCTTATATACCTACAGATTCAATTGGGACTCAAAACCTTGTGTTCAGGTTTTGAGTCAAAATTCAGTCCAAAATAAACGTCATTGTCTTTTAAGAAAAATATGACGAGCAACCTGTAATTAGGAAGTCGGCAATGTTATTTGTCTATATCTTAGAGAGTACGCAAAAGCACGCATTTCGGAGGATATTATTATGTAGATAAAGATATTATGTGTAATTTGTTAGGTACACACTCAATGTGATTTGTGAACTCGTGAAGTCACCTACATTGAGCCGTCTCAACTCAATAAAGTAAACACAGTAACTGTCCACTAATGAGCTTTTACATCTAACATACTCTTGGGTAATGAACCCAATGGGTAGCCTCTCATCAACAACAATATGTCGAGTATCTTCCGCTACATTCTACTGAGTAGACATCGTAGAGATGCAGATATACACACGCAGACTTTGAACTGCGGAACTTTTTTGCGTTAATAATGATTTTTTTCTGGAAATATTTTTCTACTATTATAGTATTTTGGCATTCCGAACACTGATGATAGTATTTGTAGGTAGAATTCTCTACATGACCGATTCCGAAATGAGGAGATCCACAGAAGAAGCATAGTCACCGACATAGCTTAACGCAATGAGCGGCGAACTTAGTTCGAAGAACTGATGGACGTTGGGGTCCTAAGGTGCTGGGCGACCCCGCACTAGAAAGCGCAGTGTTGGGCGATCCCCCACCAGGTAGACTGATGACATCAAGTGAATCGCAGGGATTCGCTGCATCAGAATCATGACGTTTGAAAGTCCCTACAAGAGGCCTGTGTCCTGCAGTGGAAGTCCATCGGCTGATATGATTAGGATATTGATAATAGCTATCAAGTATTCAGGTCATCAAGTGATACATTCTTATTTAAGTGTTGGACGAAAATAAATTTAGTTAATTGTTTATACCTGTGAAATTTTCAAGGTTGCAGAGTAGCAGGATAAAGGGTAGGGAGGTACGTAGGTACTTATAATCCGTCCGATCTTAACCTACGCTAGTGTAGTGTTTGCCCACCGTCCCAAAGTGGACCTTAGGCCGCTCCAAACATTGGAAAACCGGTTTTTGCTACAAATCACGGACGCATCGTAGTTTGTACGCAATAACAACTTCCTTATAGACTTAAATTTACCTTAAATAGCTAGTTACATGAAGCAGCTCTCTCGAAACTATTTCGACAGAGCTGCCATCCATCCCAACCAACTAGTGGTTGAGGCCTGCAACTACACTCCCAACCTTAACGCTAACTTCAAGCTCCAAAACTAATGATCGCAGATACCCTGTTACTTTCACAAAATTTCCTAACTATTATACTACTAATTTATACCTATACAATTTAAAAAACTGTCATCATCCCTATTGTCTTCCATCCACAGTTTCAGTGGCGCCACACATAACTGGCCTGAAGCCAACCGTCGGTTCATATAAATTTTAATACAGAAACATGGCGCTATTAATACGTACCTACCACTACCTTGTTACTCTATTTTCGGTGCTTAGAGCTCCTTTGTTTTGTGTCGAACACTCAACAGCTAACTCTTTTTGTTTTAAATAGAATATTGTTAACGGCTCGCTTTGGTGAAGATATCTATATAATCGTAAACAGGCATTACCTAATAATACTCCTGCTTTGAGTGTGATATCGTGGCTACTCGTAATATTATATATACTTAGTATCTAAACTAGTAAACTTTTACGTCCCATTTTGCTTTGATCATCAGCAAAGTAGGTATTTAAATCGTAAACCACGATGTAAGCAGGTACTTACCTAATAGAATTTATACGCTTTTTTAAGCTGTTTATTAGAGAGTTTACTAAAATCTTGGACTTGGAAAATCGATCACATCTTGTTAAAACATACCTACTTCTAGGACAGTATTTTCTCTTAGGTATTTAGAGAAAACGGGAGCTTATTGTTCAAGTACCTACAAATACAATATGTAGAATGATTTTTAAATAATAAAATACACAGGTAGGTATTTCAGGTATGTGGGATGTGTAAATTAGCCGAATGGCCGACAATTAAATATCGTTAACCTTGATTCTGATGCGTTGTTGTGAGTTTGGGAGAAGTGCACCGATATAAACAGCTATTTTTATTTGACTTTGCACTAATCTTTCGACATGTGGTATCAGTTTGGTGATGTTTACACAAAGTGGTGTTTACGTTTATTTAATTTAATCAAATAAAACATCTTCAGTTTATATTCTGGTACCTAGTAGTAGACTTGCCTATGATCCTTCTCAGTTATTCGGTAACTTATCGCGGAAGAAGAAGGCAATTGAATCTCATTGATAGGTATTATGTGATTTTATATTTCAACACGATTTAATAATACAAAAAGTATATCGTAGCATAGTTACCTCGTATGAAAACCATTTCTTCTAAGTACCTATGTCAAATTCGGCAACTGCAACTGAATTTGAGCAACACTGAAATAAAAGTTGTTAAAAAGCACATCTTTTAAATTTAAATCTATTTTTTTTATTTAAGACTCGTTTTTAAGCAAATAATAAAGACTTAAAACAAACCAGTTAAATGTTCTCAGTGCTACTGAAAAATTTCATTTCATTATAATGTTTATTATTTGTACCTATAGCTTAGCATGAATGATGATGCATTAATCCTTGCGCAAATTTTCAAAGGACTAGGCTAGGAAAAACATTCAAATAAACATAAAGAAGAAAGATGACGAATGCCAAATTCCTTAGTTTATATACTAAAGCTTATTAACCCTACAGGGAGGAAAGCAATACCTTTTAAACTGAATGCCTTTAATAGTGGCTAGTTGCGCGCAGAGAGAGAGCACTTTACTTGGTCAGCTCGATACAAGCATACGAATGTTGTTCATTTCCCGACGTCTAAAGGAGGTGCATTTCCTGCAACTTGCCTTTTAATGTAGCGTTAGCAAAAAACTGCAAAGATGCTATATATTTTTCAAAATGATTAAATTTTGTTTATGTCTCATCTCTCTAGGTATATGTTTTTGTATATTTAAATAAGATAGGCATACGAGAAATGTAAAATATATACCTACATATTCTGACTTCTTTTGTTGACTCTTGTCATGAGAGAGTCCATTAACTTAAAACTGGACTCAACTATATAATTTGTATTTTTCAAAATAAGAAATTTTATTTCTAATAAATTTGTCTGTCTATGGGTAGGATTTAATTAAGATCCTCTATAGGTAATTAAAAAGTATGTACCTATTCAATTGCCTTCGATCCATGAAGAAATTTAATAGGTAACGAACAACAACAACATTTGTTCATTTTTTGTGCATATGAATCGAACAAGCAAAATAAACCATCACAAAATTATAAATAGGTAGGCACACATATTATCCTGTATACATTAATCTAATACATTTGTATTTTTTTGCTGTCGTTACCTCGCCACTCAACGCCTGCAATCTCCGCACCCCATCTTGGAAGATAAAAAAAAAACAAGTATCGACTCAGCTAAAAAATTCAACAGGAGAAAAAAGAAAACAAGGTAATGAATGTACAATTTTATAAGGCGCCATCGACTCGAAAGCGAGATCACGTCGCACCGTCACATAACATTGCAGATTTTATTCACGCATTCGAACTGTTTTTGGAAGATTCGTAATGCAAAAACGGTGTTAATATTGCATTTTATGTACGGAACGTCCGATCCGTTGATTAAGAATTTAAATACCTTGGGATTTCTCGCCTGGGGGTTAACCGTCTTGTGCTCGAAGAAATATACTTATGTAGGCAGTTATTTATACACGTAATGTGTTTTGGGTTGGGTTTCATTTACTTGCCTTTATACGAAGTGTCTACATAAATATGGATTTATTAGTTATTTATACCTACATCATTTCCCTGAAACTTTTTCTTAGCCAAGCGATAAGTTTTCTGGTCCTTGAATGTCTATTTTCTTGATTAAAAGAAATTTCCCAGCTTTCATATTATATTGCAGTAAGTTTTATAAGTTTAGGTCCCGTTTTGATAAGTTTTCCTCCGAAATGGGATTATATGAAAAGGTTAGGATTGAGTTTCCGCATAACAGTGATAGAGAAGATGCGTGCCTTCCAATTTTCTATCTAAATGTAGACCTTTCGATAGGAAATTTCTTATATAAATAGGTCCCCCTCTAAATATACATGTCGTAACCCCAGCAAAAACACAAGATAATAACAAAAATATTTACCGAAGCTCAAAGGGAATAAAAAGATGTCCCTTAATGCGGGCCCAGATGTATTCGACCTATTATTTGTTTCCCCAGAAATGTTACCTTCCTAAAGAAATATGAATGCAAATACTACTTTTCCGAGCGGAAAGGGCATTTGCTGGCATGATTTGCTTTCCCTTTATCCAATATATAAATACGCGAGGGACCAATACCTATTCGGGAAACAGAGGAATAAGTGAGATCCGTTGCGAAGGGATGGTGATCATCTCTCACCTGTGTTTTAAATTTTTGAATGTTTACGTCCAAAAATTGATCGTTAGATACATACTCATAAGAAAATGTACAATGGTATTAGGAAATAGAATGTTGGCAAACGTTTTAAAGAGCGGATTAGAAACGGAAAGTTACGGCGCGTCGAATGAGACATGACTCAGTCCAGCGTACGTTACAGTCATATTAACCACGTCACAGATTACGCCACGATCGTAAAATTCGTCCGTCCATTGAGCAAAACAATAAAACGCGATTTGGATCAAACGGTGTCACTAGCCCGGCAAGTTCAAGTGCGCTATTAAGTTGCACAAGGGGCAATAAACGGTTGAAATAAAAACGTAAATATTCACTCGTCGTAAAGGCGGTAACATTTATAATAATAGCGTGTGCTCGCAGTTTTATACGAGACGGTTATTTTTATAGGCATCGGTTGGCTCGTAAAAGCAGTAGACTAGAGGCAGACGGGTTTTACGGTTCGAGGCATCGGCGCATCGGTGACGGATCGGGCAGGTGATGAGATGCGGTTACGATCTCGGATTGAAACGTTGTGCAGTGCACAATACCAGGGCAATGCGTCGATGTGAACCGCACAGAACTGTGCATGCCTAAACATCTCGCATTCCAGGCACGCTCACGGTCCCGATTTACGTAATTTGTTAATCTTAGCCAGCACTCGTGCAGGTGAATATTTATATAGCGTAGCGAGTTACGACTGATTTTTTTTGTTTGTTACAGATTCAAGGACTGTGGATGACCAGGACAGCAATATGTTTGAGGTAATTATTTTATATATTAATAAACCTTCAAATACACCTTAGGCAGATGTGCTAATTACGTAGTACATAACTATTAATATTACTAATTTTATTGAAACAAGCTGTAAAAACAAAATATAATTCTTGAAGTTTGTAAAATTATTAACTATGTTTACGTTGTAGTTGTCAGTTTTTATTTATTTTATTGCATATAAAACTATTTTATGGATCATTGATTTTATATTTTAGGTCATTAAAAACTGAAATTAATTTAAATGAGGAGCTAATTAATTTTACTACGGATACGGCTGGAAAATTAGTTGACGTTACAAATATTTATTGGTTACGAAAATTCGTTGAAGCCCCTTACACGTTTTTTTTACCACAACATGTTTAACATCTTCTACATTTGCAATATTAGATAATGTAAAATTAGATATATTAGATGAGTTAGTCTATAAGAGAAATCCATAAATCCAATAATAGTTGTTGAATTATAAAAATGTTAATTTCGATAGGTACAATAATCTTGTCTTTATTGGCCGACTTTTTTTTAAGTATCTACCTGGGTTCCTTCTTGACGAAAAGTCGGCCAAAAATTAAAAATAATTCGTCCATTTTTAGATTCTTGATAATAAATTGACGTTCAACAAAAAACTCTGATAGTTATTGAATTAGTAAAAGCCATTTTTAAGTCTAAAAATAATTATTTTTTCGATATGTTGTGAGATAAAAGAGATAGTGTTGGAAAATTCGCTGTATTTTCTTCAAATCAAATTTAAATTCAAAAGAAAACTCCTGAGCGTGATTGAGAAGCGTCATTATCATTACCCACAGGCTCTGAGCGGTCGTTCGCCCGCGGCTTCTGTCCCTTATTATATTTTCGCTGACATCTGGTCCAGTTTGTACGGACAAGATGCTGCTAAATGGATTGGCGTCTTACTTGACCGAGACATTTCATTATATTTGCTCTCTGCATCTGTACATACATATAAGTAGCTATAGCACACATGTAGATAGGTAGTAGGTACTTACTTATTTACTTAATAAAGATCAGGGTGATAGGGTGATTACATGCGATGTATATACATACGACTGAACTTAGAAATCACACTTGATTTATACAATATACTAGCGGATGCCCGCTACTTCGTCCGCGTGGAATTCAGTTTTTCACGAATTTTCAGGGATGAAAAGTAGCTTATGTGTTAATCCAGAGTATTATCTATTTCCATTCCAAATTTCAGCAAAATCGCTTCAGTAGCCGCAGCGTAAAAGAGGAACAAACATACTTACACACTTACATATACACAAACTTTCCAAACTTTCGCCTTTATAATATTAGTGTGATTATATACTATATACTGAAAATATATAGTATTCAGTATATAGTATTAATATATAGTATTGTCGATATTCGGTAAAGGGGGAAAATGCATGGGACTTAAAACTTAATAACCCTTGACTAGTATTTTTTCAAATACATGTCAATATTGACTATAATTTCACACTGTTTGTCTGTGTACTCGTAGATCATAATATCATATATGATATTTTTTTATTTATATATACTTATAGACATAATGAAAACGTGTCCCAAAACAAATGACAATTACGTGACAATTAAGTCGTCAGTCTGTATCGAGCCTTAGTTACCTATAAATATTTCCATAATATTTCAAACTATTCTAGGTAGCGTTTCTTTTTAACAACTCAATAAAATAATCAAAGAATACTCTAACAAGCGAAAAGAAATAAAAAAAAGAATAAATCGTGACTGATACAATCTGACCAATGAAGTGTGAAAGCATCAATTCGTAATTGCAAACAATATTTTTGAAGGTTGTTCGTCTGATTGCGTTTTATCACGCTATGTTTGACCGCTTGAGTAGTTGTAGGTAGACACTGTGTAGGTATGTCGAGGACTTTAGTGGCGTGGAAAGACCTAGGTCTGGACGAGTTAGCATTGATTCAGTCTGTGGAAATGATAAATAGATACCTACCTAGTATCGAGATAATTATTTGGCTGCTGGGAGGCTTCGGCCGTGGCTAGTTACCACCCTACCGGCAATGACGTTCCGCCAAGTGATTTAGCGTTCCGGTACGATGCCGTGTAGAAACCGTAAGGGATGTGGATTTTCATCCTCCTCCTAACAAGTTAGCTCGCTTTCATCTTAGATTGCATCATCACTTACCATCAGGCATTGTAGTCAAGGGCCAACTTGTAAACAATAATAAAGAAAAAAAACCATTGATGTATCTGGAATAATTTCCTTCATACGCCCATGTGACTACCTACCTTATTTTTAGGATGAAATACCAGCTATGGATATAACTATTAAGCCATACTTTTCAAGCTGACACAATGTATCTTGGGCTTTTCACCTTTCTGAGGAGAAGATATAGGTAGTCAAAGTTTAATTTGAGTTAAGCCAAAGAAATATTCTGTAGGTAGGTACCATGGATAGAGACGAATAGGTAGAGGTAGATGTTCAGTTGAGATTTCATTCAATTGCTAGCTTACTGAATAAAAAAGCAATAACTGGGTGCGTGTCAAGGGTTACTAGAGACGGGTACGACACCGTCACACAAATCAACACACTGTTAGCTATTTAGGTAGATAGGGCCGCACGCACATATTTCGGTAGGAATGTAGGATGTGTCTCACGCACATTGATTTAAATTTTGATAGGTATTTATTTACATCTACCTATGGGCGTACCTTAGGACCACCTATATAAGGAAGATACTGATTTATTAACCGACTTCTTTTTCACAGCTCTTACCTCCATAGGTACCTTTAAATAAAATTTAAATATAGCTATACTCACCTACATGTATATATCTATGGGTTTTAATAAAGTAAATTTGTAGGTATCTATTATTATTGTGTACATTGGTTTTTACGCAGTTTCTGATTAGCAAAACATGTGCTTAGATATATTAAGTTGAGTACTTGATTCACGGCGTTAAACTGTTGTTTGATCCACTCTTAACCCTTAACTACCTACCTACCCTATATTTCCTTAACCCTTAACCTACCCTTCCCTTAACCGCCTACATGCGGTCTCAGAGACCAACGAATTTTCAGTCTTTTTTATCGAAAATTACGTGCGTTTAAGATTATCATAGACTTACTTAATTCCCTTTGTTATAGATGTTGTAAAAACATGGTTCTTCATAAAATAACACTATGTAACAATAACTGCTAAGTGATCAAAGGTTTGTGTGTATAATATATTTTAGCTGGTGAGAGGCTTCGGCCGTGGCTAGTTACCATCCTACCGGAGACGTACCGCCAAGACATTAAGCGCTCCGGTACGATGTCGAGTAGAAACCGGAAGAGCCTATGGATTTTAATTAAACTAACAAGTCAGCCCGCTTCAATCTTAGATTGCATCTTCACTTACCAACAGGTAAGATTATTGTCAAGGACTTGTAAAGAATAATATTAAAATAATAATTTCCAAGCGTTTACCGCTTAGATATTATTCTTATGCTTACTTAAGTTGCGAATTCTCAACCGCGCGATTCTTTCGTTATTCAAATATAGGTACAAATAGTTGTCAGTGATAAAATCATTTGAGAAGGGTTCAGTTGGTAGGTATACCTAAATGCATTAGTTTTTTACAAAATGTTTATATACTTAGGTACGTGAGCAGGGTTACAGCTGTATTAAAGAAATAATATATTCCCATTTATTTAAAGAAACAATATTATTACACCTCGAGAAAATTTGTTTTCTCGGATTTGTACGTATATTTAGGCTGGCAATGGCGGCTGAATTCTTCTTCTAACTGAGCTTTTGAGGTAAGTTGTTGTTTGTAAATACCTATACCTACCTACTAGGTACCTACATTTTAAATTTCATGTGTTATACTACGAAGGTAGCGGTTAGATTTAAAACAAACCTACGTAGTAGCTACTTTTACAGTTTAAATTGACAGTTTCAATTGCTTCCATTAATTCAAAAGTTCTTGAGCTGCCATCACCAGCATCCAGCGGCTTCCTGTAACCCGCTTGATGTCGTCGGTCTACCTAGTGCTACCAACGCTGCGCTTTCCGGTACGAGGTCGTTATTTCAGCACCTACCCAACCTTCATCAGCTCTTTGAACTTCGTGCCCCGCTCATTCCATCACATCAGCTTTGTGACCTTTTAGAAGCCTCAATAGCTCAACGGTAAGAGCGGTTGGACTCACCGTTAGTCTATTGTCGTACCCACTCCTAGCACAGTGTTTCCCGACTAGTTGGAGGGGAATGGGAATATTGGTCATATTTAAAAATATGGCAAATATTCTTTTTTTTTAAAAAAAAAAAAAACCTATGTCTTGTTCGTCTTCGAAGACTTTGGTTCTACTGCGGATCTCCTCATATATATTTTGATAACTCATGACTATGCATGTCTTCTTTAACACATGCATAGTCGCCATACTATATTAGTTAGGTATTATGTTTCTAACCACCCCACAAATCACAATAGGTTAATAGACGAAAATTCACATTGGGCTCACTGGTAAACGGCAAGAAGTATTATAGCTGTATTGATTAGCAAAACAGTTCATCCTTGTAGGCCTAGTATGTGACCAACGACATATTTCGTAAAGACAAAATGTTGTCCATTAACGACGCAGTTATGTCATTCCCATCTCTTTCGTACCTACCAACGTACCTAATGAAAGAGAGCGTTATTTGCGTATTTCTCTTCACCAGATAATATATTGCTGGTCGTATGTTAGTCAGGTCAAGTCAGGACAACACAAAAAACCTGTGCTCTAGAAAATACGCAATTGAAGTTCTTTACCTCTCCTTCTCGACGCCTTCGTCTCGCCTGATCACTCTTTTTCATCATTCATCAGCTTACTCCCCAAGTGCGTAAAGAAAACTTAGCAGAATAGCGTGTCTCATTCCTTTGTAAAAAAGCAAATTAAATTAAAAAAATCTTTGTATACATACCAAACAATAAACTAAATTAATGCCGCTATGTTTTGTTCGTTCAGTTTTTATATCCGTCGAAATCGCGGCCGTCTGTCAGGGTGATAGATATATAATGGCGCTTAATAACCGCATATAAAATTAAACGGCATTCAAAGAGTTTAATGTGCTAGTAATTTTACGCGCAGCACGCGACGCTCGTAAACCCGCGGTCACCTGGGCTGTTGCTGCATTTATGACCACTGTTGAGGTAGGTTCGTTGTTTTTATTATTTGGTTATTGTCTATGTTTCTCTACAATGTCTATGGCCTATAATTAGGAGCATAGTTGTTTTTTTGACTTTTCAAACAATTTCGGAAACTGTGTAATGGATTCACACGTTTTACTTGATGGTTGTAAATCTATTTTATTGAAAAGTTAATTTACTTATAGCAATTTTTTATGTTGAGTTTAACATAAATACCTATTACCGAAAATAATTGCTTTGGTATGTAGCCTTCTTCAATGCGAATAAGTGTGTCAAGCCACTATTGTAGAACTTCTGTAATAGGTAGGTAAGATTTCTGTAGGACTGACCTGAATCATAAATTGAATCTAGAGGTTTTACGGACCATTCAAACCGTGGTCTCCTACCTATCTAAAAACTTGAGATAGGCATTTTTAATAGGCTTATACTTCATGTTTATCACCCAATTTTTAGTTTATTATTGTTAATTTAAATATATTTTTAATAAAGGATTGATAATAAGATTGTAATCGTAATAAAATATTGTGACTCTTAAGCAGTTTTAGGAAAGCTGATTTATTATTTCTTGCGACGCTGAATACTAGATCCCAATAGGCCTGTTCAAGATGATAAATAACCCTACAGATTATATATACAATGTCATTTGGCATTGGCACATATTATCCCACAGAAAATATTGGAACGAAAGCAAAACTCAGCAGTTTTCTTAAAATACGCACAGCTCCAACCCATGACGCCATGATTCATAGCTCAAATGAGTGCATACGTCAGGAATATAAAGGAGGATCTTACCCGAAACCCCGCCTAAAATATTATGGCCGACAGATCTCAAACGACTTCCGTTTTCCTATTGGCGCAATCTGCAAAATTTCACACTCATGCATTCAATTTAACCAATCAGCGCGCAGATGTCACATGAAAATCTCATCTCAGAGATAAACCTTGGTATATACCTCTCTCTATCATAATACTATAGAGTGAAGAGGAGAATGATAACGTTTCGATGTAGGCATGTGCCTGTATCGTTGTTATGCATGGCTCACGATAGATGGCGATGTTTCTATAGCAGTTCCGCTACCTTTAACTAGATGGCGGTAGAAACAATTATTTTAATGAAAATTGTGACGGGAATTATTTTCTTAAAAAAGTTTCTAGCTACAATTTAAATACTTTATTTTTTAATAAATAAGATTCTGAAGATTAAATGATTTGTATTTTAATTTACTTAAATGTTCCGGTTCATTCAATGTGTAGAATAATTGGTCTGGTTTCTTGGCTACCAATTCTTATAAATGAAATTTAGGTTACTCCTAACTATCTATAACAATACCTGCCTACCTACGTGCGTAGATACCTAATATTGTTATTAATAAAACTATAATAGGTAGGTAAGTTTTAACAAAGTATCTACATGTACCTAATAAAATATTGTCTTACCTACATACCGTCTAATTAGATTTTTTCCCTCTATTGACATAGGTTAATAATCATACTTATGTTCTTATAAGAATAAAAAGAGACAACACTAAATAGGTATGTTCATACCTACCATATTACAAAAATATAACACCCTACACCTAGTTTCATAATAAGAATATCAATTACCCACTTTAAATAAAAAAATACCTGTGTAAACAATTACATAACAAAGCTAATAAGTTTAAACATTAATATTACTGCATATCGCAGAATTACCTACTAAACGAAAACAAAAAATAAAAAAAATAAATAAAAAAAAAATAAAAAAAAAAACGAAAATTTTAGCTTATCTACCTATTAATATTGATGAATACTTCCATTATCTCCTGAGTTACATCACGAATATCATTATCATCGAACATAATATTTAATTATTGTCTCTTGTAAAGACTTCCACGCGCGATCGTATATGTCGCCTGTATCCAGTAGCTCCCTGCTACCTGTTTTTTTTTATTCTTTACAAGTTAGCCCTTTACTACAATCTCACCTGATAGTAAGTGATGATGTAGTGAAGTCTAAGTAAGCAAAGTCCAGGATTGTGACTACTGGATGTAGGGTTAAGGAATTCCTTGACGATCGATCAACACTCCCCTTTTCCGCTCGTGTTGTTCTCCCTGCCTAGCCAAATTTGGTAAGATCCTATTATAGCAGCTTTGGATACTCGTTCTAATATAGAACTAGCTGCACTTCTAGAGAGGCAAAGGTATTTAAGCAAGCGATAGAGAGATTTTGCAGGTAACCTTCTCGCACCTACTTAAACGATCTTCTACAATCGGCATGATGTCATGCACATCGCGACCAAGACACGACCAGCTGTTTTATCGGCTGTCAAGGCGTTAGCGCTACAGATATGTGAGCTTACCTACTTGATCGTCAGTGGCTGACATTACTTAACGTAGAAGTAATGATGATCCTTGAACCTATTTGGTAGGTACATTATTCTTACTATTTATGTCAATCTAATAACACTATTGTTAGTTTTGTTTTAATGAGATAGGAATTGGAAATGATACGAAGGGGCCAAAGAGCAATTATATTTGCTGTAGGCAGCCCAGAGAGATACCTAAATACCTAGGTATCTCTCTCACAGTCTACTTCGAATGCATATTATAATTTAATAATTTTAAGATATTTGAATAACTTTGATGCTCGTTGGGTTCCGAAGGTGATGGAATGGAGTGCGACCCCGCACTAGAAAGCGCAGTGTTTGGTCGACCCCCACCAGGTAGACTGACTACAACTACCTTATTTTGGAATACTTACCAAATTACTGTTTCAGTTATTTTACTTTTTTATGGAAGTTATTTTCTTTACGGATTATATAAAAACTAAAGAGGTATAGGTAGAGTAGGTACCTACTAAATACGAACTTAAACATAAGTTCGTATTTAATTGGTAGTTCTATTACTTATCAATATGACATATTTAGTAAAACACTATGCGCGTTAGTGTATGATTTATTACATAAATAAATAAAAAGTTACGCGAAAAATTATCTAATATTCTGAACATCTGATTTTTAATAGGCCCGACGGCTTCTTAAAATTATAATAGGTAGGTATAGGACGATTACCTATACGATTCGTAGTGTAAGGAAAGGTAATTTTTGTTATGATAATAACTTTATCTTATATCTTGGCGGTACAGTGGTTAACCTGTTTAGGTAGGTAAATATCTTATAAGCTTACGGTCCTGGGTTCGAGAACTGCGTAAAGCTAAGTTATAGATATTTATTTTATATCTCAATTTGATACCTTAGTAGAATCACGGAGTAAGGAAGTTACAACCCTTACTTCAGAGAACACGTGGTCATGGTCATTGTTATTGTCATCTAACGCTGATAGTTAGAAACATACTCACAACGTGGTGGGTCGAAGCTCCAGATCCCCTTTCCTAGTGGGTCATTAAAATAGACTGTTGATGATTAATAATGCTCATCATTAATAAGAAAATAAGAAGCAAGTAATACTTAATAGAGAAAGGAATTTGGGTTAAAAATAAAAAGCAGTTTAATTTTATAGGCATAATTTTTAATGGAAGACGTTTTACCTCACTATATTAAAAATCTTTTTAAGAATGTTAATTAAGATATATTTTTATTTTTATTTATAATATAAAACTTATTTTTTTACTTCATGCCTTCTGAAAAGATGTGGTTTATGATGGATCATAGAATACTATATTTGTTTGTAAGCAAGCGACAACAGTTATTTTTCTTAATATCATTTAGTAGGTAGTAGCGTTGAATAGCGAAAAAAATGATAAAAGAAACAATGAGGAGAAGAGAGGTTCGAGAAAAAGATGAAAAAAAGAAGAGAGAAAATTTTAAGAGGGGGGCATGAAGTAATGCATTGCGGTCCCGTGCCACCCTTGGAGTAGAGGAGGTTATTTTAGTCCTGCAATACAATACAATACAATACAATTCTTTATTTGCTGATACAGTTTACAAGGTCTTAACAAATAAATATAATCTGTTCTGTATCACGCCCGATTGGCATGCAAAATATTATATTACTTACATTTACAGTAAATATTATGTCATTCCAGAAATTACTTTTAATAATGAATAGAAGAACAATATTAATTAATTTGAAAAAAAGAAAATACAAATAAAAAATAAATGAATCAAAAATTAATTTACATCATATTGTCAAAAGAATAAATTTATATTAAGTCGGACATGCTCTGTCGACAGGCAGGAGTCCTCCTCAAGGAAAAAAAAAAATAGTAGGTAATTATGTTGTGAGTAGTAAATTACCTACTAACATTTCAAATTCAGATTTTTTTCCAAAAAACCAGTTCATTGTAGTCTAATATCTGCTTGCCAGCTTGCACATGTTTTAAAGATATAATAAATAAATAGATATAATAAATAAGGGTAATACATTAATATTTAACTACTTAATTGATTATTCAATTGCCAATTATACATTTAAATTGGTATAATCTTACGCCAACAGCACTTTAGGCTACAAATAATCTATCTAATCGCAACGCTGAATTAAAAATTAATGTAAACATTGACATCGGCTAGGACTTATCTTTAGTTAGACACCGTGTTTTTTCAAATAATAATAAAAATCAACCGTATCAATTTATTGCTTCCTATACGATTCGATTTCAAATTATAGGATGCTGTGTAAATATGTGAAAACATGTGCAAAAAATATTTAAATAGGAATAGTGTTTTATATAGTTACCTACTTATGATTCAGTTATTGTATAAAATTTTGTCATAAAATGAGTGAACTACTAGTAGTCAAGATTGCTTTATTTATATTGACTCCAAATATAAATTGGGCACATTCTTTGGCTAGTTACTTTTTTGGCAAATTTACGTAGGTACGTACCCAGCCGAATGCTGATATTTTATGTTAAGCCCAAAAGGTAACCCAAAGTTAGTTCTTCCCAACCCAAAGTTCTTCTTCATCTAAATAAACTAATAACTAGGTATAGATATCTCAAACTCATTACAACATATAACATGATCTCTAATTTCATCTAGGTACTATTTTTATGTTTTTTAAATAATAATTAGATGCATTATTTACAATAATTTACAGTAACTAAAACAATAATATTTAACTACCTAAACCTATTATAAAAATAAAAAAGGAAATGTAAAATTATCACTTAATCAAATTAATTATGTTAACAAGCATTTACTTAGTTTTTTTTTGTTCGAACTATACAAGGAGAAGGTTCACCGAATGTTATAGTAATAGATCTGTAGGTGTTACAATAACTTCAGTTTAAGCACTCACTCCACTTCACCCAAGAGCCGTGATAGCCCAGTAGATTTGACCTCTGCCTGCTATTCCGGAGGGTTCGAATCCGGTCCGCAATTAAATATCGCGTGTCTCGAACGGTGAAGGAAAAACATCGTGAGGAAACCTGCATATCAGAGATTTTTTTTAATTCTCTGTGTAGGTATGTGAAGTCTGCCAATCCGCATTGGGCCAGCGTGGTGGACTATTTGGCCTAACCCTAAAATGAGAGCATTTTGAGAGGAGACTCGACCTCAGCAGTGAGCCAAATGAGGGTTGATAATGACGATGATGATGAAGCACTCACTTACAACACATACCTATACGAGTGGATTGCATTGCACTGCTCCCTTAAATTTGAGGCAATGCTTTTTTGTGAAATAGCTAAATCACACTCACATAGAGGGTTTACTTTGACATTCTTATATCTAAACCACGCCATAGCGTCAAAAATATATGGGTGGTCTATATTTTTAATACAAATATTAAAGACTGGAATCTTAAATTTCTTCAAAAATTGTAAAGAATTAAAGTAAAAAGCATTGAAGTATTTTGTATGCAAGTGTTGGTGCGTCACTATAGGTGGGTAGGTACATATTTTTGTGAATTATACATATGCTTAGGTACAGTGGATGTGGCGGCCGGGCTCTGAAGTGCAGTTTGGGAATACCGTACCGACTGATACGCCGTAAAATACAGCGCGCGGTGCACAAGGGGTGAGGGAGAAAGGACTCGTTCGAGGACAAATCCTTTTGCCCTTTAATATTTTTTAGAATTGGTTGTCTATACCTTCATTGTGAAGTTCTGGATTCGTGGCCTGTGTTAGACTATGACTTTTTTCCTTTTTTGAAATCCTTAGTAGCTGTCCAGAGTTGGGGAAAATTTTTGTTCATTCAGGGGGTGAAATACAAAAAAAATCCTCAGCTCAAGACAGTTTCGGACAGCACGTTAAGTCGTTAGTTATATCTATCGCTAACATTTGATAATGATCGTTACAAAGACAAGCCACTACCCAACACGCACTGAATCAGCCTAATCGTAGTGAGCTGATGAGTATGACGCCCATGAACGTTACAGATCATGCCTAACACGTGCTTGCGCCACTTCTAGACGTACCTCCATGTGACGAAGATATAGTGCATGCGTTCGAATATATAGCTATGTGGACTACGAGTCAAGATTTGCATGATCAGGAGTAGTATTTCAGATTTTTTATTTTTTATTTTTGTCCTTATCTGCTAACTCGTACAGTAAAAAATAGCGTCATTTGTAAACTGAAAGAATACACTAGGTACAAAAGACACAGGGTACAAAAGTTAAATTATTACTATATATTCGTAGATAATTACTACGCACTAATATAAATATAACATATTATTACTATACGAATAAGTAGGTACGTATAAATTAATGATGATAATCTAAATTACAAATTAATTACAGTACTATGTTATTAAATATTATTAAAAGTTATAAGACAGACACCTACTGGTATCATATTACACGCATATCATTTGCTGGAAATATTCATCTACTTAATCGAATTTAGATTTTGACTTTGCTAGGTATATTTTTAGCTAATATAACTGTTAACCGGACATGCAACAGTTTTTTTACAGTTTCAGTAATTCATTTCATAACATAAAGTAGTAGGTATATAATGTACATAATTTGATATGAGTTAGTTATGAGGTTATTACGAGTACCTACCTATCATACAAGTTTAAATGTCATTGATGAACGGTTAGTTTGTGTGTTGTAAATACACTATCAAATTACACTTCTTTGTATAAAGACATTATTGACCACACCTTCGCCATTTATTTAGCTTATAAAGCTGCTGCTTATAAAGAAGCTGTGAGTTTTTAGCACTTACCTACTCCTATCTATACATGTAAGAGCAATTAGCTATTATAAAATACCTCGCTAAACTATTGTACCTATATACAGAGTTATAAGTATTAATAACTGAAACAAGTTTTATCGAATAAAGTCGCAAAGCTGCCAAGTTTTTTCCCTAATGTGTCCATAGATATCTTCAGACGCGTCCCAGCGTTGTCGCCACGTGTGTACAGTGCGGGGTCAATAAAATATGTAGACATCCTCGACGTGCCGCCCGGGCCCTCTCCGCCTTTCCTATAACAAGAAAGAATTTTTCTATGCATTTATTTCTTGTATCGGTGAGAATATTTAGAAGGTTTATACTTTTTTTCGTATCTACAGAGATAACCGATATACCTTTGACCAACGTTCTATAGAAAGTAACGTTATTTATATTGTAAAGGAGTATTCCTAAAGACGTTATTGTGGTAAATGAAGCGGATGTAGGTATGATATAGGATATATTTGTAACAATTGATACAAAGTAGGTATTTTTAAAGCATAATTATGACTTTGTATGTACCTACGTTCCAATAGATACATCAGATTAAAATAATCTGGATATATTTAATGATTCCTACAGAGATATTTAAATTGTGGTCTAGAAACATCATATATAAACATTTTATCCAATAAACCATATGAACATTTTACTTTTAACATTTTAAGGTAAAAACTTTCTAGGTATTCCAAAATACGTAGATACTCGTGTCTACCATATGTCTATATACCAACATTGACTTTATTCTTAAAAAAGTTCCTCGTTGTCTCCAACATATAGATATACATATAAGTATTTTTATTGTTTAATAAAATCCAATTATATATCTCTTATGGTTAGATGGGCATATAAAACAATATGACAAAGTGTGATCAAACGAATTGATATTTATTCGGTGATCTCAAATATTGTAAAGGCATTGTTCCACTCCTCCGCACACTGCATAATTAAATTTATTCAAGTCGTGGAAGTTTTCTGCAATTCATTCGTGCAGTTTGTAATACTTTTTTATAATTAAATGTGTTGAGCCACAGTTATTTTAGCGATACAGCAGCTTACCTTTTCAATTTTATTTTATTGATATACCTATTGAAAATTTATTGAGCCTATGTGTGGTCGACATATTGTGTTGAAATCGTTTATTTATTTGTATATCGCACTGATTCTCTAACAAAGTTCGACACTGACTGGTACATTTAAACATAGCAAGTGTAGGAAAACATCAAGAGGAAAAAACATCTTATTCTGAGAGGAGACTCGAGCTTAGCAGTGAGCCGAATGTGGGTTGATAACGAAAGTGTTTTTCAATGACATTAACGTATGTAAACAAAGCTAGTATCTGTAGGTACAGCTTTTGTGCGAGCAGTGTTGTTTGTACCTACCTATTAGAAAATAAAATAAATTGCGGAATGTGAAGATACGCAGTATTACAGCGCGCATCAATGGAACAGCGCCCTAACTTCGTCTAAGGCAGATATTATTAACAGGCCATAGAAGCAATTGTTAAGGACAATGCGTTGTTACAATGCGTACGATGCCTAATTTGTAGTTGTCGCGGACATATTTCGATTATACCATAAGGTTTATTAGGGCAACCGGACTCAATTGATTTAGGGCTATCTATGTAAATAGATGTACTTTGACCCGATGTAGAATAATAAGTCGTAAAGAAGAGAAATGGTGCTCTAATAAAACCTGTTTTCCAAAGACCTCCAAAGAAGACGATTCTAAGTTTTACCGGAAGAAAATCATATAGATGTAGGTATTTATTACCTGACTATTGTTTTGGATTTACTTTATAGGTATCGGTAATAAATACCTATTTAATTCAAATTACTTTATGCGGCTTTAGTATGACAGAATTATTACGTCTTAAAAATAAAATCAAATGTTTTAGATAACTAAGTAATCGGATCGGAGTCGATTTTAAAACAATCCGTGTAAGTGCGTCAGCCAATCGAATTCCACCAAAATCGTGAGCGATTTGTTGCGCTTCGTCCAAAATAACTACACGCGCTGCGTGATTAAGCAATTTTGTAGAGTAGGTACCGTCGCATTCAATTTTCTATAATTCGGATTGCGTCAACTTTGTGCCGCGTTACGTTTGACACTAAAACGATGCTGTCTCATTAAGCGGGAGTGAGGGCTCGTTGCGGTAAGTTACTGACGGGTGTAGCCGTAAAATGCCGCACTTGATGGCGTACAAACACTGCCCGCCGCGCCACACGACAGTAGGCATGGACACTTCTCTCACCGACTGTACCTACTGTTACGCTAACGCGCAGTATTCGCGAATTATCGCCGATAAAGTAAACGATTGCTTTATTAGAGCGACTGAAAGGAATGATGCGGTATTCGCTCAAAGCATCCACCGTCATGCATATTTGCGGAGCGATTTTATTTTAAGACCCGTTCGGGATTCATTGCAACTTGATTCACCGTTAAAATTCGTATTGCCCCCGATTATTGTAATTTTTAATGTTTAATTTATAGGTTATAAAACAACATTTCGCTGTACCGATTTTGTCAATTTGCGATATTAAAGTGAAATAAAAGTCCACTTTTCAGTTATAACGAGACATTATTTTATGAGCCTGCACAGTTTTCGGTGAGCATGATACGTTAATTAATGGGAGTGCCTTCCAACATTCTCACTCACTCGGAAAGCTTTTTAATTGGATGTTTACAGCATACATTACATACGTTATGCCCGATAAGTCGGTATAAAAGTAGATATACCAGCCTATATAGCACAAATACAAGATTACTTACTTAGAGGCAGAATATTAATTAATTAAATATAAACGGAATTAAAATAAGCCGATAAGATCGTCGGCACCGCGCCTCCCTCGTATGTACGTATTTAAGAAACTGGTGCCGTAATATTATTTCAATCCAAGTATATCTGCTTAAGTTAATAAGGTGTCAGCCGCAATCTGATGCTGGCTTTAAACATAGGTATCTACCGCCCGGGTTGCGAGTTCGGTCCGCTCCGAACAGGTCTGATAATATCCACAAGCACTTATATACTAATTTTATGAGACATCTGAGAGTAACTGCCTTTCGGCCTTCCACATCGGCCCGTACTGCGTGTACTTATCTATACGGCTAAATATAACCCGACCTTCCTACCATGCTGTTTTTATCTGCGTTAGAAGAGTTACGTTTATAAAATTCAATAGAATTTTTACTAAAGGTTCTTCAGTGCCCACATATAGGTACCCGATACCCGTGTACATAAAGTGTCGGCCTCCGTGGCGCAGTGGTATGCGCGGTGGATTTACAAGACGGAGGTCCTGGGTTCGATCCCCGGCTGGGCAGATAGAGATTTTCTTAATTTGTCCAGGTCTGGCTGGTGGGAGGCTTCGGCCGTGGCTAGTTACCACCCTACCGGCAAAGACGTACCGCCAAGCGATTTAGCGTTCCGGTACGATGCCGTGTAGAAACCGAAAGGGGTCTGGATTTTCATCCTCCTCCTAACAAGTTAGCCCGCTTCCAACTTAGACTGCATCATCACTTACCAAAAAAGGAAAAAACAAACAAAAATATAGAAAAGTTTTCTGTGTAATGTTGTTAATCTTATTTCAATTTTAACAGAGTTGTTGAAAAACGATTGCGTCAACGTATAACTCTCGAACTTTACGAGCGGTGAGTGTTAAAACAACTAAGTCATTAAATTTTCATAAGATGTTTCATGTTTTGATAACGCGTATAAAAAAGCTTACAGGGTTAATATTATATCGTAAGATACCTTTAAGGAAATTTAAAAAATATATTAAAAGACTATTTATGTACCTATACCTATAGGTAAGTATATTATGCAAACCTACATACCTACGAGTAGGTACGTACATCAAGAAACCATATATGTAAGTTTATTTTATATAATATCTATCTACCTAAAACATTTCGAATCTACCATGCACGTGCAAATATAGACTGACTAGTTATTTAGTAATTTTAATCTAATTAACTAAATTTTGCCAATCTCTAGTAAATCCTGAACCCTGGCTTTACTAACCGGACACGAAAAAATACTCTATGTATTCTTAATACTCTAAAATACCCTGAAACCGAAAAACCCTTAGGAGATGTTGAATTGATAATGTTTTATTGTAAAGTGAAAATCTCTTTGTCTTTTATATTAAACATTATTAGAAGTAGATAAGTGAAACCTTGCAAAGTAAGTTTTTCAAAGTCCCTCAGGAACCATGGATTTTTCCTAGATAAAAGTGGCCTATGTGTTAATCTAGATCATAATCTACCTCTACTTCAAATTTCAGGTGATTCGGTTCAGTAGCCGAGGCGTGAAAGAGTAACAAACATTCATACCATTAAAAAAAATAATCAGGTTTTCGCAAATCTAAGGAATCCATGGAATTTCCATTCCAAATTTCAACCAAATCTCTTTAGTAGCAGTGGCGTTAAAGAGTAAAAAACATCCATACAAACATACATCCATATAAACTTTCGCGTTTTTATTATTAGTAGGATTATAAATACTCTAATCACCTACAATATATAAAGCAATACATACTAACTAAATTAAAAGGACCACCTATAAGGCCTGCTGATTTAAATATAAAAACATTAAGGGTTAATGTCACATAATGTAAGTATACAAAAAATTAAACATAGTGAAACCGAGAACCTCCTTTACGTAAGTCAGTTAATTAAGCTACTGGCGCTGAGCTTTCACGCTCAATAAGGCAATGTCTAATTACATTTTAATTGAAGTAGGTAAATCTACCTATCATATATTAATGCATGTATGTAATAAACAAAGATTAACCGCAGAGAAACGAATACGATTTTTTAATTTGTCAAACGGGATACTGAGAGGTCGTACTTTTTCTTGAAATTATTAACACATAATAATGTAATTTTATGGTTTCTTTTAATGGAACGTTGGGGCTATCGGCATTGCTTGGGGCTCGAGATATGGCCTCCATAATGCTTGATGTTAATGGGCCTGCTCGATGAGGTTTGTATAGGTATGCATGTGATGTAGTGAGTATGCTTATCCATTTATATTTAAGCCGTATGATATGCCTACCAATAAAAGTACCTACATATCTTACTTATGAAAATTATTTGCGATAACACTGAGTTACACAAATCTACTACGAGATTTACCTATTTACCAGATAAGATATTGTTATTAAACCAGTTTTATAAATTATACCTCATTATATCTTTACCTGAAATGATAATTTATCGATACAAAATTAATCGATGCAGCACAGTAGGTACTTAAAAGGTAAGTTTATTTGATTAGGATAAGGCACATGGAATGGCGTGGTGCACTCTGCTGACATGATGTCAGCCTGGCGGGCTTTATGTTTAAAAAAAATTAGATTGAAGGCTTATGTAGGTCCTACACTCCTACAACCTACTCCAACAATTTTGCAAATTGAGGCTGCTACTGATATTTTTTGGGAGCTGAAAAACCCAATGATATTGTTTTATATGTCTAGAGTTTTTACGCAAATGTAAACAACTGGATTATCCATTAGTAGTCATTCGAATTAAGTTCCAAAGGCCCTTTGGAACTTAATTCGAATGACTACTAATTTATAAGCTATATTGTACCTAAGTACCAATTTAATAGGTAGGTATAATTTACTCTCAAAGTTAATAACTATACGATTACGTAAACCATAATCTGAATAGATATTACGTAGTTTTAATTAAAGTTACGTTAGGTTTAATAGATATCCGTAAAATACTTAATCTAACATAGATATATAAGTAGGTACGAGTAGGTAGGTAGTACCTACATATACCGAACCCTAAACTTATATGGCTATTAAAACTCTATTCAACACGACTAAAATATCGACATGTTTTGTTGTTCTTCTAACATGTTATAATTCAAGTGGCGGGTAAGCCCGCCAACCAAATGGATCTTGAAAAACAACTAGTTATTTTGACAAGCGCTCTTTTGAACCAAGCTATAAATACGCACAACGATACGCGAAAAGTTACTCTAACCTTTTCTGTTAGAGTTCATTTTACAATGGAAAGGGAAAAAAATAATATAAGATTCTTTTCATTAGTTACGCTAGACCTTAATTTTAATTTGGAATGAGCTTTTTATAGAGGACTTTCTGAAGAGAAACGATTTTTCATAAGTGATGAGGCGGCACCGATTGTGTATTATTGGATAAATATTTTTAAGAAAATCTCCGAGGAAAAATGTTGGATGCAATAAATAATACTAGGCTGTGTCGACACGTGGAACTAATCTTCCGATTATATGTTTGTAATGAATTAGTTCCCCTCGAATTAAATCAGGTCGAAGGCCGGAGTTAGAAACTTCGTAGCACCGTCATAAATTTAAACTCTATTATTGGAATGGTTATCAGCAGGTACAGAGATTAGAGGTCCATTGGTTTTACCATACAATCACCTAGTTATATGTCGATTAGACTACCTATGTATCGGTACGTTCAAAGTCAGACGGGCATTTTGAATAAATTAAAACATTTAATCAGTTTGTGACTATTTGGTATTTGCACGTATTATGCAACTTTGTTGTAAATAATTCGATTTATATTATAATATGAGAACTAATCAGTGTTTAGTATGTTCCTAATAGTTTGAATGTATCGGCGCCAGTATCTATAGTAAGTATCTTTTATATCATCTGGCATCTATGCTAAATGGTGGGGTAAGTTTATCTATACTAATATAATAAAGCTGAAGAGTTTGTTTGTTTGATTAAATGCGCTAATCTGAGGAACTACTGGTCCGATTTGAAAAATTCTTTCAGTGTTAGATAGCTCATTCATCGAGGAAGGCTATAGGTTATTTTATCCCTGTATTCCTACGGCAACAGGAATTACGCGGGTGAAACCGCGCGGCATCTACTAGCAATTAATATTTGGTGTGATAATCACTATGGGTTATTAGTTGTATTTAGTAAGCTGACGTTTCAATAGTGCTTGAAATCTAAGCCTGCTTGAAATAAATTAATTTGACTTTAACTTACGGCCGCTTTTAATAACCTATCTATCCGCCATTTCGCTTACTAAAGTTAACAAATCTATCTCTCTGTTCTTATTTGCTTTTGAATAACCTACTGACAGATAGTCAACTATGTAAAAATAGTTTAACTGTTACTGATAAACGAGGATAGCTATCTATCCGTAATCTTGGGTAGGTTATTTAAAACGGCCGTTGGGAATCTTCTTTGGCTAATGATCGAGAACGATAGGTAAACTTTATCTTTTAATCACGCAGGGATTTAATAGATAGTCGTAGGTGATCTACCTAATCGAATTCAGACTAATTTTAGCTATATTTACTTTGGTAAGTCTATATATATCTAAGGAAACTCAAAATGGTGTCGCAAAGGGACATATGTATGTATTTCTGGTATAACTAAATGTGTGTAAGTACCTAATATAAAGGTTAAATCCGCCGAAAGCTAATTGAGACGAAGCGAGTCGGTCGGAAGCGACCGTGTGGAGCGCAGGTGTTGGTAATGATTTAATTTTGGCTGGATCGCGCACTCTCGACGTAATGTTACCTCTTGAATACCTAAATGAATCTGCTGATTGGCCAATCAACATTTTTGCTCCGGATTTTATAATTGTTTTGTCTATTTATACATTTGCAATGAAATCTCTTTAGTTGAAGATTCTACTGCTATTATAATAATATTTTATACTCTTTTACTCAAAAGTATTTTACAAATTTTGATTAGTATATGAAAGGGAGTTTGTTAATTTCGCTTTCATGACACAGATAAGGACACCAATCGTAGATAATTAAAATTTTTATACGCATTGAAAGGGTTACAGAAAAGAGAATAGGTATTTATTACATTTTATAGAGGAATAATTTTGTTCCCGAGGATGTTAAAAAATCATTTTCTATTTCTATTTTCTTCTCTATGACTTTGAAAGTTTAGTTGAGTTGAACTGTTATTTTTATGAATCAGTCCAATTATTCGTGAGCGAGAGATTAAATACTTAGGTATATTGTTTATATTATATATGTATAGGTATTCTTCTTTTAGAGTTATGCAGCAACTCGAAAATGGTTGTCAAACATGATGCCATATATTCATGTTATAGCTAATTAGTGCCATAAATAAATTTATTTCGCAAACAGAACTGGTATAATATTGTATTAATTTTACTGTTTACCTACTGTTGATACAGCAGCGGACATTAACCCGCAGGTAATCCTTTTTGATAGCCTATTCATTTTTATTGGTTTTTGATTCATGTACCTACTAACTGGATTCTAGTCTGGTATTTTTAAATTAAGGTTTATGTAACGTACCAACGACCAAAGCTTACCTATTTTCATTGGATGGGTATTTTACTTGTACGTAAGGTAGGTAACTTATATTATGTAGGTATACATAGGTACATATAATTCTTTACATAAAACCTAGATGATAAGCCTATATACCTAGGTATATAACGCATTCATATACTGTAAAGCTTTATATTATGTACCAGGTATAACATATTATGTAGGTATACCTACAATATTTTTTTTTTAACTTTTAGATTTTAAAGAAGTACTTAACTTCGCGCTTGAAGAATTAAGATCATAAGTTAACTGATTAATTCCACGTGGACTGACAATCAAAAGGTCATTTTATTATTCTACTTACAACCTTAAGGGATACTGACTAAAGAATTCTAAATAAGTGTATTGTAATTGTATAATTTCAATTTCACACCAACAAAATATTCACTTAATCAAAGATTTTATAATAAATATGTCACTAACTTGTCGAAACTGTTAAACAAATAATACCTAAATATTGTCTACAACGACGAGTTATGTATTCAGGAAGTGCAAGAACTATATATACATAAATATGTAATGTAAGTAAACATAAAACTTTGCATGTGTGCGCTTAGTGGAGTAGCTAAATTAGGATCACTTTTTGCGGTGATCTAGACACGTAACATACCTATCTATAGTATAAAATATCGCTGTATTTAATACAATAATTATCAACTTGTTATCGCTATATTGGTTCACACATTCGAGCAGTCAAAGTTTTAAAATACTTAATTACCTAATAACTTAATTCAATTATGGTGGATAGGTATTATAATAGTAACTTTTAATAACTTTTAATTTGAAAAATAGTTATAAGAATAACTATTTTTCAATATAGATCGGTGGCCGAGTAAATGATTTTATAGGCGTTGCAAGGTACCTTATTTATTACTTGAATCGACTTTCAATTTACATACTAATGTTTTGGTCCCCTTACACACATATTTTGCTACAATTTACACAGTTCAGATTGTCAACTGGCAATACATTCATTTATTTTATATTTCCAATTGCCTGCTATAAAGTCGATCGTAAAAAGATTTTTTTCCAACAATTTTTTCATTACGATTCCGGCCTGACTCTATATTGAACTCTTATAATATTCATATTGCCTATTAACCTTTTCAATAACTACGTTAAGTTGTATAAAAAATTTTCCTACGTATGTATTGTATTATTGCATCAATTTATTTGTGAAAGTCCAGTTTACCTACGAACGGTGATTGTTAAATAAATTTAATTTTTCTTATGTAGTAGGTATAGATACGATTTTATTTTTCCTTCTTACATTTTCGGAAGACAGCAAAGAAGTATCAAAAAGCTTACATTTGAAATTTTTGCCAAAGTGGGATTGAAGTTTGAGATTTTATTCGGGAACGCGACCTCGTTTTCCACAAAGTTTTCTCATAAAGGCGCTCGAAGGCAGACAGCGAGTTTTCTGGAAAAAAATACAAAAATCCTTTAATAAAATTCCATTCGAAGTTCATTTAAGAGTAGGTAGTTGTTACAAGACTACCTACTGTGACACTAAAATCAAATTTTGTAAGAGTTCTTTAAATTTATCTTTTTGGGTTCTTTTGGATCCTTTAGGCAGGTACGGGCTTCAATAATATACCTACCTATTCTTTAAACCTATAGTAGCATGGTAACTTAAGTTACCAATCAAAATAGTCTTCAAAAATCATACAAAGTTAGTTACAATCATTTTAACTGGTCACGCTAACACATAGATACATTTTATTCATACCTCCTACAAAACATACCTACATGTGTGTGTGCTTCCGCGTATTACATTCCGTTAAAGAACAAATATGTTTACGTAACGTTTTATGGGAAAGCGACCTTATATTCTATAAACACACAGATCATTTTAGAGTATCTGATTTCATTGGAGTTACGTGGTTTTGTAGCAAACAGATTGCGTATCGATTAGTAGTGGCTCAGAGTCGATTCAACCGCTTCTATTTATGCTGTTTACCTATTTATAGCCCACGCTATCTGACTCCCTACCTGCACTCAGCCGACGCGATCCACGTTCCCATTTAGCTATACAAAAGCCTACCTATACGTAAGTAATGTACGAAAACTGGATTCCTCCGTAGGTATTTTTATTATTAGATAGCGCCTCTCATCGCAAATGTAAGAAGTTTGCAAAGAAAAACGAGGAAACACTGCTTGTTACACGGATTTTCTTTTTGTAGGGAAAATTCCGCAAAGCGTCCATTAGGGTAAAGCGAATTTCTGGTTTCCTCCAGTTTGTTAATAGAATAAAATTATGGCATGATATCGAGCTCGAGTAGACGCAAAGCGGATGTAGCGCGAGTTATTAGAGCCATTTGCTTAATGGAGCATTCCGAATCTGTCACATCCATTGGTTTAATACATATGACAATATTTCAGCTATATGTTAGGTACTTTTAACAAAACAGTTGGAGTATTCGTAACTAAAGTTTAAGCAAATATTAGTGTGCAAAGTATATTCCAGGTTGTGCTACATTGGTGTTGAACTCAGCGAGCAAACAATTAATATTTGCAGTTTAAGATTTAATTGATTCGCTTACTTATGTAGGTATAGTTCCAAATATAACGGCTCGAGACTATTGTATTTGGAAGTCCATGGGAGATGAAGGTCCAGCAGTGGACGTCAGCGGATAATGATGATGATGATGATGATAAATATTTAGTTATTCGAGAGACATATTAATTCTACCTAAAAGGCCCTCGTGTTAAGTGGTGACACTTATTACAAGGGCACCAGTTTTATTTCTCAATTAAAATATAGAAAAAAGTTATAGTTGGTACCTTGATTTTGACGACATGTTAAACGATCGTTTTTAAGTTTATCAGGTGAGAAGTGTCGCGACTCTCGACACGTGCCAACGATTTTAGTGTCCATAAACAGGGGCAGTTAGAGCTCATCTTTCTTCTTAACGACCGACAGGATTGTTTATAGAGTAAAAAAGTAAGCGGCGACCGGTCGCCCACCCCGCCGAACGGCTAGAATTATTTATTGTTATTGCAAACATGTAGCAAAAAGCTAAGCCTTTCGTGCGCTTTTATTTTCATATGTTTCGCTGCGTAAGTAGGTACCTCTTACTCGTAAGGACTATAGGTACACTAGTTCGTGCGTAAAGTTACGTGGAATCAGTTATTTTATGATTTAGTAAGGTATGGGATTGAAATGAGTATCTTATACTTATAATCAAGAGGTATTTTAATAGTTCTTTTTAAGCCGAAATCGAGTGACATTTTTTTTATTATTTACCTATCTGTAGATGTATCTACATATACCTATTTGAAGAAATTAAATATCACGTGTCTCAAACGGTGAAGGAAAACATCTTGAGAAAACCTGCACACCAGAGAATTTTCTCAATTCTCTGCGTGTGTGAAGTCTACCAGTCCGCATTGGGTCAGTGGTCCACCAGTGGTCATTTGGTGGTGGACTATTGGCCTTAAACCTCTCATTCTGAGAGGAAACTGGAGCTCAGCAGTGAGCCGAATATGGGTTGATAATGATGATGACATGTACATTATACAATAAAATTCTATCCCAAAGTGGTTTTGTAACATAATTAAAGATTCAAAAATAAGTGCGAGGACGTAATTTAAAGTTACTATTTATGTTACCTATTAGGCGTAAATAGACTATTTCAGTAAGATATGTACTTACTGAAATAGTGATTACGATCTTTATAGTTACTATAGTTAAAATTTGTAGGTAAGTAAGTAAGTATTATTTGTATAACGAATATTTCGTCTTTGAAAATAAAATTCCGTTCATGAAACCGACCGAGTTAAATATTTGTTCTTTCATATGGCCGGGGGCTAGGGCGCACTCAAAAGAAAATTTCGCAACGCCCCATATATTACGGAGTTGCCCGTAAAACGCTTGAGTTATCGACTCTATAAACGTTTAGCTTTGAACAATCGGTCATCGCCGAGTCACATGGCGCCTTGCGAGGGACTACGAACTAGTAGGTACGCCTACGATTTACTCACGGGATTTTTCTTTAGATTTTAGAAAAAATACCTTATGATTCTTACATTAATCACATAAGCTATATCAGTGTTTCTTTTATTAAATCAATATTTAAATTAAATTTTGAATTTGTTTCATAACTTAAACTGTAGATAAATATTTCATTTTATATAGATTAACCTGTACGAGTAGGTATACATACCTATGTGCACGATACAGTTTTTAGAATATTTTTATGACACACACAAAATACAAAATAGACGTGTGTACCTACTGTACATTTCAACTCAATACCTATAATATAGCTTATGCTAGCCACACACCATCCGATAAGCCCACATGTCTGCAGCTCTAATGGCATGACGTTCGATAAAACTGATCGTGCGTTGGTCGCGATGTGCATGGCATCATGTTGATCGCAACCCACATACCTACCATCAGATTTATCGCCTGTCAAGCCGTTACCGCTGCAGGCTTATGAGCATACTTGACCGTCAGTGGCTGACATTATACAATCATACTAATTCGTTAACCTTTCATAGATCACACTTACTTCGTAATGTTACTGTCACGGACGAATCAAATTGACAGTGATCCCGATATAAGCGATAAGGCTACCTATTTCATTCTACTTATCGCATTATTTAACTCAAACTACTGAGACGTACAAACATTAAATAAGTAACCAAATACAGAAGCCCAAAAGTTAACATACCCAAAACTCCCTACGCAGTTCAAGCACCGAGCATTTATATCGATTATCGCCCGTCGTTCATGAATTAATAGTAAAGACGGGCGTCGTATTCTGTGAAAAACATGGAAGGGCCTCGATAGAATTTTGATTAGGAGAGTTTATTCCAGACGTCGCGCGTTCCGAGGAAATGCAACATTGTTGGGCCGTTCAACGCAGACGGGACTACTCGCGAATTATGTTCCCTTCGACCATAATTAAGTATTTTAATATATTCACTTCATCCGTTCCACGTTTAAACTTGAACTTAGAATGTTAAATTCATGCCCGTCTCCGATACAAACTATAGGTAGGTGTGCGGTTCACACGGTGAGTATTACTGAATTAATTATGCAATCAGCTCGTTACCGCCGAGATTGAGTTAAAAATGGGTTTTAGAAAACCCGGGAGCTGGAGATAAACTCTGCTTTTCGATTACAATCTTGCTTTATAATCTAAAATGTTTCCTTATTTTTTTAAATTACAATAACCACCGTAAACAACACAGAACATAAAATACACTAAAGCTAACAATAATTGTGTGGTAAATAATGTAAAAACCACAGAATACATAGTAAAAACTTACACATTAACATGTACATGAATAAAGATTTTGTTTTCAACGCTGACTAGTAGAACTGATAAATGTTTGTCCGATTTCCTGTATTTTCTGATACTGGGATAAATAAACAAATATAATGGCTTAATACCTGTTATACCTATATATCTACTCCATACATAAAACATGTTCTGAAAAAATACTGGTAGATATCCTCTGTCCCAAACTTAAACTCACTCATGCAGTTTCAATTTAGGAGGGCTTAGTGTATTATTATTTGATTTTATAATGGAGGAGGTAGGTAGATATATTCAGATTAAGGTACTTAACAAGTTTCTTAAGCTACATCGGGTATGAAAACATAGCTCCGGGTTTCTGCCTACTGACAAACTCTTAGAAGGGATGAAAATTACAATATGTATTTCATAGCCCGACCCACGCCTCAAACCTATATCCTCATCATTCGCAGTCAGTTCTAACTATTGAATTAACTATGGACTGTTCATCTTAGAGTTTCGTTTGACAGTTTTTAAGCATGAATTTACCAATTTTGGGATATTGTGTAAAGAAAAACTGAAACATGACTTCCGAAAGCAATCCAAATCAATTAAAAACTCGTAAAACCGTTTCCCACAATGATTCTTATAAGTCAAGCTCGTTATGGTATCCACTATGGGAGATAAACTTGCCTCTCGTGCCGATCGTTAAAACAACTTTTGTTACTATTTTATGAGAACAATTACGACCAATAAAACGTGTTGGGATATGTAGCGATACTTGTGGTCGCGCTGTCATCAGGCAGTGCTTTGCTGTGGCTACTCTACTCAAAAGCACATAAAGCACAAACAAAAACAAACTTTAAAATAATACACAAAAGGTAACAATTCTTGTGTTTGTTAATAGAAGGTGTCGAAATATTTATCTAGTAGAGGAGACAGTCCCTACGCTGCTACGAACCTTGACATTGTCCGCTTGAGTGTACCTATTTATAATTCGTCAACGTTTATTTATATTTGGACCATGTTCTTTATAAATTCAACACATACACTTTGTAATTACGGTGAGTGATTTAATGGTGTGTTTAAAACGTTATCTCTTTTAACAAAAAGGTTTATGTAACATGTGTTTATAAGGTTATTTATGTGTTTTTCTTGGCTTGTAATGTTTTTTTAAGTTGGCGCTGGAATAATCATCACAATTAACGATAGCTGGATCCAGTGATATTAGAGAACCTATGTTGCCATGCTCTTGCTTAGTTTACTGGACATAGGTACCTAGGTCTATTCAATAACACCACCACACACGATGCCAACCTGTCAAGCATTTCCCTTTACCTACTGAAGTTAATGGACCATTCAGCTTGAGGCTAAGTAAAGCTTAGTAGGTGCGTGTTCTCTACTTCAGAACACGTCTGCCTTGGTAGCCATCTTCTTTGACAATTAGATACCATCTACTGCTTCACTTCTTGCACTATATATCTTCAAAGATTATATAGATATAGATGGTAACTAGCTATTATAGAAGGTTTTAACTAGACTAAACCTGAGTTTTTTTAGACAACTTACAATCCAAAAAAGCTGGCCCAGTGTTCTTAATCTATACTATCTATACTAATATAATAAAGCTGAAAGTTTGTTTGTTTGTTTGATTGAACGCGCTAATCTCAGGAACTACTGGTCCGATTTGAAAAATTCTTTCAGTGTTAGATAGCCCATTTATCGAGGAAGGCTATGGGCTATATATAAATTATCCCCATATTCCTACGGAAACGGAAACCACGCGGCTGAAACCGCGCGGCGTTAGTTAGTCAATGATATTTCATTATATGAAACAGATGTTTAAGCCATGGTTACGTTACCTATTACTAACCACGTAAAATTACACATTACGAAATGAATGAGACTGGAAACAGCAAGATAACATAGCATGAAACAACTGTACAACAATAAGGGGGTTGTTTTCAAGGCTGGCGCGTCAAAATACCGCGTGAAAATGCACCCAATTTGGCGAATGAGACGGGCTACAATTTGTGAGGACGGTTATCTGTGCAACCCATCGCACCCCTATGGTACTAGCAGCAAAAAACCACAAAGAAGCAGACTTATGCAAAAAATAGTTTATTTAAATTCGAGTAGGTAAGACTGACGTAATATTGTAATTTTATATTCTTCATAGTTCTTTTGTTGATGTTGACATTCTCGGTATTTACCTAAATATATGAGAGCTAAAAAGGTAACCAAACCAAAAAGAATCGCTTTCAAAACGAAGTCTAAATAAAATAAAAAAAAAAAGTAAAATACCAAGTATAAATTGATTATTCTTGGCGTTAATGTAGCTTGTATATTGAAAGGTATCAAATTGCTACGTACAGTTTATAATTAATACCTAGGTATATAGTAAGTATAGGTAGTTGGTAAATTTATTCCTTTCCACAAAATTAAAAAATTCTATATAGAGATAAACTTGTCTAGATGTTTGTTTATCTACTTACTCTGTGATTGATGATTGTTTTTCTAGATATTGAAAATACGTTACATACATAAGCGGACGTATCAGATTATCATCAATAAATATATAGATTACGTTAATAATACAATGTAAATGAACAGTAGGTATTTTATATTCAATAAGTAACCTATTAAATCGGATATTAGTAAAATTATATGCCTACATAAGTATCAATGGACTTTAAAGATGTAACGTTGCCTATAACACCAATGATAATTTAAAAATATAAAGTTGCAGAGGCGACTAATAACACCAATGATAAATTGATAAAAACGTATAATACTATAATAAATAAGCGTATTATAAAAGATAGCGAGAAATAAAACTCGTCTATCCATGCACACTAGTTGGAAAAGTTGTTCATTACCTACCAATGTTCAAACAGCGGGAAACAGAAACCATGCGTCTGGGCGAGCTACGAAATATTGCGCATACGCACCTCGTCCGCTCTGAGACCGTCTGCAGCAACTGATTTATGTTAAATTTAACCGACTTGAAAAAGGAGATCATTTAATCTATCAATATAAATTCAACTCGTATTTATTAATGTAATATTGTAAGAATTGCAGACCGCTGCGTAACGTAACGTCATAATGTTACCTAGAGCAGCGGTTCCCAAAAGGTTAACTGATTATTTTGTCAAACACTCTGTTTCGTTAAGGTTTTAGCGTTTGCGTGACGTCATGAAACAGTTATAATATAGACGTATTGCCAAAAAATATTTAAAAATTATAATGTTTATGTATTATAAATTTATTATTTTTTACAATATAGTAGATCGCTTATGGACAATTTAAGACCCTTTAAAAAAGCGTCTATCTAGATATCTAGTTGAGCTTTTGATATGTTATCACTTTTTACATAATATGTAATCATGACTTATATCTAAATCATAGTTAAAAATTACTAATTAAGTAACTTTTAAAATATTTAATTTTTTTATCTGGATTTATTTTCTGACGTTACCTTGTTTCATATTCGGCGCGCGCTCCCTACCTATATTTTGTATGGAACAGTCTCCAGACCTTACGTCTATCTACATATTAGATACATTACGTGGAGCAGTTACAGAATAATGTTTCCGTACAACAAATAGGAAAGGGTTCATGTTACATTACATTATCATTATAAAGTTAAAATTGTATGTAGGTAACTAATGCTAGCAACCCACACTCCAATAAGCCCACAATGTCTGTAGCGCTTTCGTCTCGACAAGCAATACCAACCGCATTTTTCATTTTCCGTAAAGCCTTATTGTAAACAAAAATCGCAATGTCTACTGGAAAATATCATTTACGTACTCTGTGACACACGAAACGAACGGTTGTCAGTAGGCATCAGATGACATTAATTTTTACATACTTACATAGAATCTCAATGTTGATCAGTTAGTATTAAATAATTAATAGTGAGAGCTGTGATAGCCCAATGGATATGACTTCTGCCTCCGATTCCGGAGGGTGTGGGTTCGAATCCGGTCGGGGGCATGCACCTCCAACTATTTCAGTTGTGTGCATTTTAAGAAATTAAATATCACGTGTCTCAAAACGGTGAACATCGAACATCGTAAGGAAACCTTTTTTTTTTAATCTGTACAAGTTAGCCCTTGACTACAATCTCACCTGATGGTAAGTGATGATGCAGTCTAAGATGGAAGCGGGCTAACTTGTTAGGACGAGGATGAAAATCCACACCCCTTTCGGTTTGCCACCTGGATACCAGAGAATTTTCATAATTCTCTGCGCGTGTGAAGTCTAACCCCTCTCATACTGAGAGGAGACTCGAGCTTAGCAGTAAGCCGAATATGGGTTGATAATGAATTATTAGTGAATACGACATCCAGTGACTTAAGAATTACTAACAATAGTCTAGTTGGCAAATTTCGTATAAGTATGTCAACTAACAAACGTCAAATATAGTGAATAGTGAATCGCGATGTGCATGACATCATCACGCAGATCGCGACCAGCAGGCCACGATGAGTTTTGACGATCGTCAAGCTGTTAGCGCTGCAGGAATGTGGGCTTATTGGATGGTGGGTAGCTAGCATAAGTTTGGATACATCTAGGTACCTACTTAATTAGGTAATACTTTTTTTTACTTAATAGATAACATTTTTTGTGAAAACATTGACCAACCTTGACCTTTTAAATCTTTTCTGAGTTCTGTGCTTGTTCAAATTCTCTTATAAAATAAATCTCAAATAAAGATACCTATTTCTATATAAGTTCAAATCTTTATTTATGTAATTTTTATTTATTTATTGTAAAGAAAAATCTATAGCGATACCAAACATAAAATTATACAAATTTCCCATATACTGCCCATTAGAGTTTTTTCATAATTTATATATAATGATAATATACTTAAACCATATAAACCACAATCTGAAAATACATTAAAGAAAAAGGAAAAAAATATTAAATGGTATCGTCGTCATCAACCCATATTCGGCTCACTGCTGAGCTCGAGTCTCCTCTCAGAATTAAATGGTATATTATGTGTTTATATGCGAGATATGAGTGTATGTTCAATTTTCTTGTACCTATCATGGCTATAGTTTTTATTGAACAGTGGTTTACCTATCAATCAAATTAGGCACATATATTTTGATTATTGAATAAACTTACTAAACAAATACTATAGATACCTAAAAGAAATAAATATAATACCTAATGACAATAAAATGCAGGTAAGCATATATTTTTGTTATTAAACTAACAAAAAGTAAACTATCAAGTAGGTAGGTACCTAAGTTGCATATAAGTCACACTCGTAGGTTATGAAAATCTACACTACCTATAGTTTTTATGAAGATGGGTAGTAAGTCGATAGGTACGAGTAGCTATCCATAACCTTGTCTGTCATTTACGGTCCTTCAAAAGTCCTCGTTTGACCTTAGAACTGAAACTTAGCATAGATAAGCTAAAGGACTGCTTACGTGGTTGGGTATTCGAGATAAGCAGAATATTTTACGAATACAATTTAAAAACTAAAAGTTAACAAGGAAGTTCCAATTATTTAGGTAGGTAAGTATAGGTTTATTAAACATTATTTGTGCAAACTCTATAAAATACCTACGTATATATTTACCTACTACTAGCGGTCTATCACGTAAAATTCTGTTTTTCACAAATCCCACAGGAACCGTAGATTTTTCCGTGCTGAAAAATTTAATGTTAATTCAGGGTACCTATATTCCATCTCCATGCAAAATGACTACTAAAATGTCTACTGAAGCAATTAGGCTGAAATTTGGAATGGAAATAAATTTTACTCTGGATTAACTCTTAGGCAAGTTTTCATCCCGGAAAAATCCATATGTGAAAAACTGAGTTCCACGCGGACGAAGTCCCGAGCGTCCGCTAGTATAGTATTATAGAGAATGTGAGCAACAGTGATATTAGAGTATCTTCTCGTAGAATGAAATCCTGCCATAGATACACCTCATTTTATAACGGTTGAAAGTTCGTCAGCCCACGCTCCTACCGTTAAGTATACCTACCTACCTATGGTAGCCTATTATGGATTGATTGAATGGTGGCTTTGGAAGGTAGGTTTTTTATTTTTTTATTTCAAAGGTCCAAACTCCATAACTTGCTGCCGTAGGTATACCTACTTACAACGCTACGCTAACAGACCAAGTTTTAGCCTTTAAGGCTGGCAGATCCTAGAGGTACTTGTTCTGTGACTGTTATGAAAAGATTTCTGTCTTGATAGAAACTGACTGTTCGTAATACCCTCAATGTGTAACTTAACCTTTAAACTTCACTAAAATTAACTAAAACTTACCGACACGTGCTAATTACATTATTTCTTCTGTTAAGAGTCGCTTGTCACTTAGCAATTATCACGATACACAAGAGGCTCTGTTGACTGAACCCTAACTGGGAGGAACGGCCTGTAATTATGTTAATCCAGGAATAAAGTTATGCCGTTCTTGTAAGGGTCCGGACCCAACCCTACTTATGGAGCGGCGTTTGGCACACTTGCCCGTGTCTGCAATATGGCAGCGAAGTATAATTCTCTGTTAACTTACCGCTATCTATTCCTATTTATACGCAGAGAGGTTCGGTTAGTTGTTTCGTGTTACCTAATCCCATTAGTGAGTCCATTCGTTACTTCTGCTCCCCTTTGTTTGTGGTTTAACTAATTATAGTTACGGGATTAACTGAAAATAAGAATTGGGTGTCATACCGTTGTAAGGATACTTAATGTTTAGTTAGTAGATACATATCTACTACTAAAAAAAACTAAAAGTAAAAGAGAATGAAACGAGAATAGGCTAGTTGACACTTTTTTTTAAATGATCTTAAATTGTTAATTATTCTTCTACTAAATTAAAAAAAAATACGTAAAAATTTCGAATTATAAATATATTTTTGACAATACGAACCAATACACTGTCGGCCATGATGGTCTGTATTTTGTCGTTTTCGTGACGTCACGTAAACATTAAACCTTTAACCAAATGGTTTAATGTTTGTCGATATTTTAATTATTAATAGTTAGACGTTTATTCGTTTACTAGATCAAGTTACATTATGACGTCACAAAATGGACTGCGTTTTGGACAAATGGAATTTTTTTTAATATATAATTTTAAATTAAATCCTTACCTTTTAACAATTAATATCGTTATATTTAGAACCCTTATTACATGTACTATATGAAATCAATATTATTTATATTAAATTTGATATGAGTCAACTACCCTATTATTTGACTGTTTTTATATTACCTAGGTATTTGTGATAAATTAATGAATATGATATTAACTACTTATTTTTCTGCCTTCAAACTATAAAAACTTTACTTATTTAATGTGTAAAAAATGCATGAAAATTTATTTAAATTACAAATGGTAGGTAGGTATGAATTCGTCGTTTCAGACTATTCTCTTTGCCAATATCTATCCAGCATATATCCTATCTTACTATCTATATACCTATCAGGCAGAAGGTCACAATATATAGGTAAAAATGTTTGCAGACCTCCGTGCCAACCCTCCCACGCAGTCCCGCTCGTAATTTACGAGGCACTTTTTGGTTCTTCCCTATTCGCCGTCATAGACAACTTTCTTCATTACCAACTACTACTGTTAGGTTTTTTTTATTAAGACCGATCCTGATATTAAACCGGCATTTGTGTTCATCATTTTTTATTTAACACCGTGGTCCTTGTCTTAATATTAAATAGTTAATTTGAAAGAGGTACCTACCTAAAACTAGGTACATATAGTTACGTACCGTAAGCATACGCAGCAGTTAACTATACCTATTGTTTAGCTAAAGTCAACGTAGAAGTATCCATATGCATTCTTCATTTGTAACTACAAAAAAATCGTATTTATACGAGTATGTACACTAATATAATCCCGATTGGAAGTTGTTTTACATAGTATACTTAGATATTTAAATTATGGTTAACTATCATGGCAAATACCTTAACATCTAGCTATGTCTTTATGTAATAACAAAGTATTGTAAGCTATAGACATTAGACAAAGATTCAACGGCCATTTAAAAATAAATAAGAGGTAAAACAAATAGGTAGGTACACAAACTTTATTAAAAATTTAAGAAGATTATACTAAATATAGATAAAAATATCTTCATTTTCGGGAGGGTTCCTTTAATTTAAAATTTAAATAAGATTTGGAATTAAAAAATCTACCCTCATCTGAACAGGATTGAGCATCAGGTGCCGGCAAGTGATCCTTTGGAACAATATTATCTTAACTTATATCTAGATAGGGTCGTATATAGAACTGTTACTTGTCCCTTTTCAGAATAAATTACATCTCCCGGACTCCTTCTATACATACCATATTATAATAACTTCGTTAGATCTGCAAGGCTTTTCATAGATGTAGGTACATCTAGGATATTATTTTTGAATATTTGAATAGCTAATAAAATAGGCAATTAAGTCTTACATGAAGATTTTTTAAGCCCATAATTATAATTTAATTGTGAACCTAACCATGTATAATATACAAAACCATAAAAAATATACCACCAAAAATAATAGGTAGGTACATCTTACGTAAAACCTGTTTACTTGAAATTTTAACTTTTTAATATATGATACCGTTCTAATACTAATGAAACTGCGAGAATAAACAAGAAAAGCAAGTAAACTTTCAAATTCTTTCCGCAATTTCGATTATTAAAAGTCAAGATCTTAAAAAGTGAAATGACTTGAGGGAACCTTCCATTGTCTCGCGTGTAGGCTGTTGTTTCAATAAATTTGATACTTAATTCACTTACGTGCCTCGCTTGTAGTCCATTTTATTAAGTAGATACCTTCAACAGTCGTAACAAATATAAACAATGAACGAAAGAAGGAAGTAACTCTTGAGACTTTAGGTGAAGAAGTCAAAATGAAGGCAAGACCTACTGATATCATTTCATATTATGTAGGTAGTAGGTTGGCCTATTTTGTAGGTTTGCGAGGGACTTTTAGAAAAAAAATCTGTCACTAATAATTATTCACTAGTATTTATTTAAAACAAAAAAGATGGGAAAATTATATCTGAGAGGTTTCTGGAAAAACTTGAGAGAGATCAGGATGGAGCAGCTTGGAGGAGGCCTTTGCTGATTGGCAAATTGACCTATAGAGAGTAAAAAAATATTTTCGAACCCACACTCTCCGGAATCGGAGGCAGAGGTTATCCACTGGGCTATCACGGCTCTCGAAACTTCACATATACCTATTACAATAATATAACACTAGCGGACGCCTGGGACTTTGTACGCGTGAAATTTCGTTTTTCATAAATCTCTCGGGAGCCATGGATTTTTTTGTAAATAACTATAAGCTATAGCTTATTTATTATATGAATTAAGCTATGATTAGCTAACACAGTTGTTTTTAAATCACAAAGAAACACTTGAATTTTATTTATAGATTCGTAGATCGATTAAAGCTATGGACTAAAACTTTAGAACTCTTGAGCATTAACGTTTCAACAAAATTGATTAAAGATTTAGACTACTCGTATTTCGTTTAAAGAATTGCTTTTAGGCACAAACAGGAGATATCTAAATGTCGCCGCATAGTAAGACGACCTTTCGGAATTTTGTTTTCAATTTCGCCTGACCTTTCGCCCCGGGCTATGACCGAGCATAGAAGGGGGGACGTCTAGACGAGCTTAATGCTTCCACACATGACGTTGGAAAGGATTTAAATGGAACTGAGAACGCATTCCTAAGCAGTTTGTCAGCTGTAGACAATCAAATTGCCTAGTAGGTACTTTACTCGAATATCTTAAAATGGTACTGTATATTATGTACTTATTACTCTTAGATACCTAAATACATTATCTAACAGTTTTGACGTGACAACGTCTTATAATTCGATGTAGCCTGCACACTCGAAAAAAGATGACGTCATGCGTCGTTCCCTCGCTCTAGGGTTGCCAACGTTTTTTACAAGGAGTAAAGTATATCTCACTCTAGGCTTGCCAACCTTTTTTACAAGAAATAAAGTATATTGCGGTCTTGAAGATTATTAAATAGTATTTTAGAAAAACGAACAGTATTTTATTTATTTATTGTTTTAAATGCGTTAATTAAAATTTTATTTTGTAAAATGCAACCATTCCATCAGTTTTTTCTGACGTTGTCACGTTCAACTATCGTTAGTAAACCGTCTTTACAGACAAATGATTTTTTATTTGTTGTTTGTTTGTAAATCAAACAACTTTATTTGTTTACATTTTCATGTATGTACATCATTCGAGCCATTGTGTAATTATAATTTAAATCATATTATGTTAAGTGCCCTATAGATTTACTAATAGAAGAAAGCTTTAGACATTTTAGTGTACTAATGTTATATCAAAGAGAAAATTTCGCTGCCGCGGTAGTGTGAAGCCAGCTTTATCGAGTGAATTGCATCTGAGAATTTTCTTAGCATTTGTTTTTTATTTTACGAGCGCCCTATCTGTGCGATATGCCGTAATGTACTGTATTACTTGTATTATTAAACTGTAGAAAAAAATATTATCTACCAAAAGGCTTAGTAATGGCTCGGATAAGGAGGGACTACTTTTGAAAAAATTAACGTAGGTAGGTATAGCTGTGTGAAATTTGCCTCTTGATCTTTTCTAGATTACATGTCATTAGTCATGCCTCATCGTTATCAACCCATATTCGGCTCACTGCTGAGTTCGAGTTTCCTCTCAGAATGAGAAGGGTCTGGCCAATAGTCCACCTCGTTGGCCTAATGCGAATTGGCAGACTTCACACACCTAGAGAATCAAGAAAGTTCTCAGGTATGCAGGTTATGTCTTTCCTATATTTAATTTCTTAAAACGCACATAACTGAAAAGTTAGAGATACATGCTTCGGACCGGTTTCGAACCTACACCCTTCGAATCGAAGGCAGAGGTCATATCCACTAGGCTATACTCATGAAAATATTATTGTTAGAAGAGCTATACCTAAAAGTACCTACGTACTTACTCGTACTATAACCATCACTTAGGTACCATCAGGTGAGACTGTATAGTCAAGGACTAACTTGTAAAGAATAAAATAAAAAAAGTTTTTTTGTCTTTGTTTACGTTATTTAATTTAAATCATTTTTGTTTAATGGTGTGAGAGTATCTAAATAATATTGATACTTCAATAGGAACTTTTAGCGTAAAAGGAATACATTTTAAATGCCCTGTGAGGTATAGATTAGACTGTATACCTACCAAAAATTTCACAGTAGGTAGGTAGGTATCTTTAAACCACCTATATAATATCTTAATAAGTTTATTTAATCTGATATACAATCTTATAATAATATAATCTCTTTTTATCAATTCTAATTTCTACATCAGAGCACTTAGGGGGCCACTTTGCGTTTCTCAAGGCTTTAATTGTTAAATTAAAAACATCCGAAATTCCGCCGACAAAGTCATTATATCCCGAGGAGACAGGTTCGTATCGCTTAATCGACTCAGCCCGGCGGAGGATCGACATTAAATGCAGGCTTTACGAGAAGACTTTCGCTGAGATAGACGTGTATAGCGAATTTATAGAGGAAACCATTTTCTTTTTGAACAGTATGTGAGTATTTATCGTAATAATGTGGTATTGTTAATGGAATTTTATTTATTTATTGTTTACGTATTGTTTATTGCACAGATAAGAAAATTTTAAAATAAAAAAGCGACTTTTGATAGTATTTTATTAAAATATTTATTGTGTAAGTACAAGTACCTACTATTTACAATACATATGAAAGGAAGAAAATGCAATGTAAAGGCGGTCTTATTGTTAATCCGTTGAGTAATTCTGGGGCTCAAGGCGAACAAACAGATAAATAGAAAAAAAAATCAAAAATCAATTTCATATATATATTTGTTTTCCAGCATAATTGTTGCTCTGTTTTATGTGTTTCAATCGAGTCTTTGGAATTTTATAGAGAGATAGATTTAATTAATTACAATAATAAATATTAACTGTGCCCGCGGATTTACTCGCTAAAAATTATCGCGAACATAGTCTTTCTCAATTAAAGGGCAACTAGAAACATTTATTAAACATTTATTATTCCTTTTGCTTAATTAAAATTTTAAAAAAGTAACCTAAACGTTAGTTGTATAAATGCGTATTAAAACTATTAAATAATTGATACATTTTAATTACTATAGATATTCTCAATATAAATCAGTAGAGTAAGCTTAAAGCTTCACCCGAATTTCCATGTGCAAAGCGCGTGTATGTATAAAAAGCTCTAAGCCAGAAAGAGTTCGGCCAAACTGGAAATATAATTTTAAAGATGGCCGCCGCCCGCTCGCCGCCTCCCGCACCTCACCCCGGCGCAGCGTAAAATATTATGCACCCGAAAACCATTGTCTGTTGCCATGACAACGACCCGCTCGATACTCTGCCCCTGCAGCCGCACAATCAAAGCTACATTTATCTCGCTTACTCTTTAACTACTCAGATGCTGGGCCTCTATTGGGATGAGTCTTCCCTTTTCATCTTTACATGGCTAGCTGCCAACTCTATACGGTTAGCAAGTGCTCTTACGTATCAAATCTTGTAAGAAACTTTTCTAATAACGAATTGGATGATATTAAGGTCGTAAATTGAAATTCCATTAAATGTAAGTAGAGACAACTTAGTTATTAGTTAAATTTTTGGTAATTAGGTGCCTGTATACCTAATCACTAATGTATGTTTTCAATATACTTTTATTTGATTTGAAGTATTTTTATAATATCAATGTTGCTAATCTCATTAGGTATCAGCAAATTAAATATATATTATATGTTACCAGGTACAATGTACATTTATATATATAGTACCTAATAGGATACTATAAAGCTTGTTTATTCTAAATAGTTAATTACTGGGTACTAGAAGACTATACCTACTTACGATCTATTTGGAACTACTTTTGTATTTTTTTTCATTTTATGACGGGTAAAACCACGGAACACCGCTAGTTTAGGCATGAATCAAGTTACAGAGCAACATATAGGTAGATTGTTAATATAAAATAATATGCTAGAAAAAAGATTCTTACCTCAAATAATAATTTATTGACCAGGATACAAAAAGTTAATAATTTATGAAAAAATGTTATTTAGGTAACATTACACTAATAGCTTTTTGATTTGTAGCTCTAATTAATTGCCCACTAAACCACTTTGCTATTGGATAAAGTATAATATTTTATTACAAATAATGTTGATTTCCGCCAATTCAGCACTTTAATTACTATACATTTTTTTTAATTAATGTTCAAAAATGGAGCACTCAAGTATAAGATATCACTACAAAAGTCACAGTATAAATGGTCTAAGGGGTGCGACAAATTCTGATCTAAATTAGAAAGTCGCTTTTCAACCCTCCCCATTGGTCGCTTGTGTTACATTTACCTCTTGTGACTTTCTCTTTTTTGTTACAATTCCCCAGCTTCCTGGTTTCACCTCGAACGCAAAGGGGTGACTTTCTCCTCTAAAACAATGTCTTATTGTACTCATATTTCTCAATATCAAAAAGCTTTTAAAAAGCACCAATTTTTATTGCTTTGTTTCATTGTCCTGCTTTTAAAGGGTTGTTTTTTTATTTAGGTAGATAATACATTATCTGCTTACTTCTTTTTAAAAGTAGGTTATTTCATAATAGGTATTAAAATGTTTAATAAAAAACTATTACTAAATCTCTGAAATGATTAAAGCACTATCTACTAATTATAAGCTTTGTAGATGAGGTAAAACATAAAGTTCTTAAACAATTCATCATTATGTGAAGTCGTTTATCGAAGTTGAAATACCATTTTACCGACATTAAAGGAGAGATGTAGTTTTTAATGTAAGATTTCATATAGGTATGCTTTATTATTATTAAACTTAAACCACAACATTACCTACAAAAAAATAAAATACATTTATTTAACTTGTTAGATGACAATTTTCGGTTATTTAAGTCTTTCTTTTCTGGTTTGTGAATAAAACCGTAGTCCTAAACTAGTGGTGCATGAAAAAGCTCGTCTCGATGTATAGAGTTGCTACATTTGCGTCGTAGTTCAGCTGTTGTAACATAGATGGCGCTGAAAAATAAAATGTTCAGAAAGCTCTATTATAAATTATGTACGTGATTTTTAAGTACCTATCTGTTAAGAGCTTATTAATTATGCTTTTATTTTTTGTGTATACATAAGTAAACTTACAAATTTTGATTCTAATATCTTATATTTTACACTTTTGATAAATTTGAGCCTTTAAGTATTTTATAGATACTTAAAATAATAAAATTATAGTTGACCTACGTTAAATTTATAGTTTTTTATATTGGAGATTTTCAAGATTCTAATTGTAAATACGTACTCAACCGTTATAATAAGAGCAGTGCGTTTTTATCTTATAGCTATGCATGTATCTACGAGGTTGTATAATACCAACCAACCTACTCAGAAGATCCGTAGGTCTGTATTACCTATAATGTTTATTTAAAAATAACACTACGTCAAAAAAAGAGAAAGTTACCTATAACTAACCTTCCCGTTCACTTTGTGCACAATTTAATTTTCCCGGCAGGTAATTCGTAGACCTACGTAACCCTTCGTAGCACAGTACCTAGGTATCTATTTGTTTCAGACATTACTATCTACCTGTTATTTTTGATCTTTGTGAACATTAGGTAGGTAATTCATTAGATAGGTACCTTCTGATCATAATTAATAATCATTGTATAGTATGCGCCAAACTTCTAGTCCGCTATGAAGTTGCAACATGCCGAACTGCGCAGCTGCTATAACCCCGCTGCGATATCGTAGACTGCGCAGCCATACGCCTCGTGTTCAGAGCGGTCTCGGAAGGGTGGTTCTTACTGTAGATACGAGCAAAATTGAAGCCAGGCTTAACTATGTGAGTAGCTACTTATTAGATCACAGAAATCTATCAGCTTTTCATGATTATTTACTATTAGGTACTTACTTACTTAAATCTTAATATCTTTCCTGCTGACGTAAGTGTCAGGAAATCCTTTTGTACTTCGGTCTTCAGTGTGTAGGTAGGTAGTGGTATATTTCTATAACAGTTTATAGTAAGCACTTCTGAGGTTTTTAAATAGTAGTCTTAAACCACCTACATACCTTCATCTTCATCAACATCTTAGGTAGGTACTTGGTTCATTTTGCTCTAAGGAGAAGAAGGGTTTGGCTCTCTAACTTTAGTAGGTTCTCTATGTTACATTACTTTTTTTAATGATTTCCTTTAATCGACACTATATATTAAACTAACGGAAGCCCGCGACTTTCTCCGCGTGAAATTTAATTTTTCACAAACCCCTCAGGAACTATGGATTTTTCCGGGATGAAAAAGCCTGTTAGCCTGTGTGGTAATCCAAAGTAAAATCTATTTCCATTGCAAATTTCAGCCCAATCGGTTCAGTAGTAGCGGCGTTAAAGAGTAACAAACATCCAAACAACATCCAAGCAATAATCCAAACAAACATACATACAAATATCCATACAAACTTTCGAGTTTATAATATTAGTAGGATTATCATTATGAACCTACTTCAATGGGCCACCACATGGCCAGGCTTCCCTCCTTATAGGACTGTAGGTATGGAGCTCAGGCCCGCCATGCTGCTTTTTACAGACTTAGAATTGTTTAGGTGGGATAGATGAGATTTAATAAACCTATACAGACTGAATTACAAATAGCACACTGATAGTACACAAGTGTGTGTTGTTCAGTTACAAAAATTGTAGTCGTCTACTCATACAAGTGTAGAAAATTAGGTAATTAGGCTGAGTTACAAGCCCGCTAATGACTCATCGCGCAACCAAACACTGAAAAGCCTGTTTTACACGAATGTCAAGCAATCGTAATCGTAAAATGTTATCGCCTCTCTTCAGGAAGCGTTCTCGGCGTCGACGTAACGCATGACCATAGAGTCGATACGCTTAGAGGTGAAGTTAGCGCAATAGATTTTGTATAAAAAAATTCTAGAGATAGAAAATCTCATCTTCATCGTCATTGCTTTTTATCAGGCATGATTGTAGTCCTAGACTTATAACCATAAAAAGATATGTTTATTGAAGCACAATCTTTTTTAATTGTAGGTAAGTACAGAAAAGAGAAGACCATGTTAAAATACATTATGGAATGAGTTTTTGTATGTAACATAATATAAAAACAAATACAAGCGGGCGGGAATCGAACCCACGATCTTTCGGCCTTCATTGTAGCCGTGCTAGCTATCGAGGCTTCAATTACAAATTCGGCGATCACAAACTTAGCATTACAATCAAGCAACTAGAAGTGGTTTTTGAACTGCCTCCTTAGTGTAGCTTATTTAACAATACTTGTACTGTATATACTTGTACTGTATAAAGCTCTCAAATCCATGAGCTTTTTCTTTCCATCGAAATAAACTGCATGTGCTAGAAAGACAGAGGTGTTATACTGTTGGTTCCAGCCATGACGTTACCATATGACAGTGATCGTTACTCTTACTGTTTCTCTCATTAACCTAAACTAGTGAAACTCAAATTTGCATTGAAGCAAAATTACGAGTAGGTATATTCGAAAACCAAATTTCCTTTTTATGATACAGAAAATTGTCAGAAATTAACCTATAAATTTAATTTGACTACTGCGTCACCTAAAGAAAAAAACTAAGCCGGTTGCATTTCTATGCGAAATAACTCTATGCGCATGGCTATCTGCTTGCCTTTTATTAATATTGTACTTGTGCATGGAAGGCTTTCGTCTTAAACTTTGTGTCCACATGTAGGTGATATCATAAATACCAACTATTTACTTCTAACTAACTAACTATCTAACTCATCAACTAAAAAGCAGTGATCTCCAATCTTGGATACAGGATCTCTAGGATGCATTGGGTATACTTGAACAGAAAGTACTTACTGTATAGGTAAATACAATATGAAGTCCGACTTGTAGTGGATTTTTCTGGAGAGTTTATAAAAACTTCTATAACGTGCATGCATCTTATGGTGTTACAAAAACATTAGATATCATAATTCAGACTACAATTGAAAAAAACTATGATGGAAATCTAAGTGTTTTTATTCAAATTCCATTCTCCCTTGCTCTATCTACCTACGGCATTTAGTATAATAAATACTTAACTGACAATGTCCCAAATAATTTGGATTTAGAACTTTTCAGATACCTACTACTAAAAATGTACATAATAGGTGCGTAGAACTACTTATAAAAGATGTTCTAGGGATGGCGAAAAACGTGCAAGATAAGATAAGTACAAAATTATTTGACAGATAAGCACCAATTTGTGTCAAAAAATTCAGAAACAACAATGTAATAAAAATTAAGTTGACTTTAACATTTAGTTTTTTTATTTGTTATGTTTTTTAAAAGTGTGGATTTGATTTATTTCATAATAGCAATAAAATCTGTTTTATGTCGCTAACTAGAATGCCACAAAAATGTTTATGTACGTCATAAAAATTAAGACTAATTAATAAAACAAGTATATTAAGTGACTATAAAGTTTTATTTGTAAGTAAAATTCTCACATTAAGTCATTTAAAAAAATCATAATGTATTAATTATATAGGTAGTTAAGTAAAACTATTTTGGGTAATAGGTATTATCTATACTTTTCTTTATTATAGGGCAGAATAACAATGTTACAAAGATATACCTATCTGTATCTATCTAACGTTAATTAAAAAATCTTATATAAATATTTGTAAATACCGAATTATGTAAATATTATTATGTAGGTTATATAACAGTAAAAGTTTTTTACAACTGTGGATTTACAAAGATAGATACTAATCTTTAATTTTGTCATATTTCAATTACAATTAGACTGGTACTAACTAATTAAAATTAGAATTACACAATTAATTACCTACATGGTAAAAGTTGCTTACAGTAAAATAATGTATCTACATTTAATTAAACATAATCAAGTAATTTTACTGTAAACATTTTTACAATGTAGGTAAAACACAATAACAATTTAGAATAGAAAAACAGCAAGAATGAAGATGAAACTTCTTCGTCGTCTTCGTCTTCTGCGGTCTTCGAACGTTGCAAGTGTCATCTTCTGTTACGTATACTGAAGGTATACCGGAAAGAATCAGACACTCAGGATACATTCAGTATACGTACAGAAGGCGACGCATTTTCTTCTCTTCTCTTCTCTTCGGGCATCTGAAATATTTGGTAAGAATTAATTTTTATTTTATTTACTGTTTTATGTTCTGTTATTAATTACCTATTAAAATTAATTTAATTATTTAGGATAGCAGACAATGTAGACAAATGTATAAAATCTGTGACAGCTTGCATCCTACGCAATATCTTACCGACCGCACTCCCGCTCGACCCTGCACCTCTGGGACCGCCTCCTATAAAATAAATAAACCGATTTATAACACGTCAGACCGACATTGTGAAGGGGTTACGCTGATAGCACTTAAGTTCCACTATCCCAACTCGAGGCTCTACTATAATGAGAAAAGTTACATAGGACAGTTGCAAATAAATATGTAATGGAGAAAATTCTTTCACGCTAAACAATGCACCTTTTGTTTGCATAAACACCAATCCCGGGGCAGGCTGACTCGCAAAATGATAGGATTGGTTTGCAAAAATAATTTTCGCAAGCCCACGGCCGGTAGCGAGGCGAACGTTATTTTTTACTGCAGCCCGAGCAAGGTGGGACGACAATAGCCCGCAGATCCTTTTGTCCGCAGCCATTGTGTCACATAAAGGATACATTACAAAAGCTTCGCCATACCACCATTCGAGGATAAAGAAATCGGTATGTGCGCGCCGGGCTCCCGAGGGATAGAATAGAATGGAACGAAAAAGCGCAACGCATTATAATGATAATTTACGAGCCGGCCGACTCAAATTACACCGGGCCTGCATCGCGAGCGGTCGCACGGGATGATAATGATAAAACTGTTCGGCGTAAAACACTGCGAGGTGAGGAACTGCGAGACAAAGCACGTGACTTACCGGCCGGTCAGCTGTTCCGACAAGTAAACATTGAGCTGGCGAGGGCGGCGCGAGCGAGGGACGTGTGGCCGGGCGCGGCGTCTCGGGGCGTCTGTCGGTCTGTCGGGCTGGCGTCGGGCCGCGTCCTGCCGCCATCGATTGCCTGCCGCCGGCGCGCGCCGCATCACGGGACGACTAATCCCGATGCAAGATTTCATTACATACGCCATGATCGTTGTTATTTGCACCCCGTAATGTTTTTTGATAGTTTACTTAGGCCCCCGGTTGACTTTTTCCCATATTTACATACGTTTACATTCAGTAGCTGTTATTACGAATTTCCACGTAGTTATAGGGAAAACGACAATATTATAGGTATGTTGATAAGGAATGTCGATAAATTAGTAGAAGCCTGCAGTAGCTAAGATTTCATTATATACGACGTCATGATCGTTGTTATTTGCACCCCGTAATGTTTTTTGATAGTTTACTTAGGCCCCCGCTTGACTCTTTCCTGTATTTACATACGTTTATATTCAGTAGCTGTTATAACGAATTTCCAAGTAGATTATAGGAAAAGTGACAATATAGACAATAAGGAATGTCGATAAATTAGTAGTAGCCTGCAGTAGCCAAGATTTCATTATATACGACGTCATGGTGGTTGTTATTTGCACCCCGTAATGTTTTTTGATAGTTTACTTATTTATACTTAGGCCCCCGGTTGATATTTACATTCAGTAGCTGTATTATGATTTCCACGTAGGTATAGACTGTCGCCTCTGTAGGTGACAACATTAATTTGATAAGAAACGTCGATAAATTGATAAGACTTCATTGAATACCTCATGATCGGTGTTATTTGCACCCCGATATGTTTTCGATAGTTATGACTTTTTACCATATTTACATACGTTTACATTCAGTAGCTTCTATTACGAATTTCCACGTAGGTATACTTTGATCGACAGCGACAATATAATGTTGATAAGGCATGTCGATAAACTGATAGGAGCCTGCAGCACCTGTTTCGTTCGCTAAAAGCATCTAGATGATATCAGTATCCCCGCTCTCTTGCTGAATATATCTACTTACGATCCACGCTTCCTCGATAGCTTAGTGATAAGAATATATCTACCTATCGACTTATTGTTGTTGAAGTCCCTCATATAATTAAGGAAGATAGAATCCAAACACGTAGATAAAAATTCTTTTGATCTTTGGAGATTTTGTGCTATATTCAAGAGCATGTAATTTTCAACAATGACGGTAGAAATGTTTAGTCAGCAAATTTAATTAAATTAACCTATAGCTTATCTTTCTACCTAAATGGCTAAACCTAAATGATAACTTCATTACATTCCAAAAAAACACGATAATAATCTACGTGCCTATTACTTTAATTAAGTTAAGTTAATTAAACTTGTCAGTTAAATACCTACTTAATCTCGCACTTTCTGTAAAGTCTGACCCATACCTATAATAAGTTTAGGTATTGCTATACTAGTAAGTCCACAACTGTTTCATTCCACAGCCACCAAAAGATTAAATGGGCTAAGCATTTTTTGAAGGGGTGGGGTCGGACATGAAAAAATTAGGGTGGCACCACACGAACCAAACCCCCCGCTAATCGCGCGCCTGCAACAGAAAAAATGAAGATTTATTTGCAAAACTGCCGGGTGAACAAAATGGTATCACTACCTAGTGGACTGTTACGAAGTAAAGTTTTAGAAGCATAAACAAATTTTATATTATTTTTTAGAGATTCGTGATGTTGTTAATTCAATTAATAGGTAAACTTTAACTTTAACTTTAACTTTAAATTTTAGGTGTCTTCGAGTGATTCGCGATATTACGCTATTTTATTTTTTGTTGAAAACTATACTAAGTTGAATTAGGTATATCTGTACTTTCATTTAAAAATAATGACGATAATTATGAATGTCTTAATTAAGCTTAGTGCACATATCGCCGACATATCGACGCTCAGAAAACGAACGTTGGGAGCCCTCAATGCTATTCTTCTAATCGATACCCGATAAAGTTATTCTACCAATTTAAATGCGTGCGTTATAGAACATTATGATGTAAGTGCGGTAAATTAAAAATTACAGCCGAGGCGATATTGCAGAGCTCGAGTCAAAGGCGTTATTAAGTAAGCAGAGGCTGTAACTATCAAAGCGAACGCATGTCATACGACGTTTTATGACACATTTGTGAGGAAACACACTTTCTGAAAATAAATTTGCGTCTTTGCGTGTTTTCCTTAAGATGACATTTTGATACGCTTATATAATGATTTATTTATTTTGCTATCATCCGCGAAAAGTCGACGAACCCAATGCAATTGCACGTTGTAGAGCCAACATCTCCTGAGGATGCTCCGGTTTCGGGGTGAAACGTATGTAGAGAGTATTTTGTCGGACCTGGGTGACGTTGTCGCATGGGTTCGTCGACTTGTCGCGGATGATAGCAAAATAAATAAATCATTATATAATCATGATGAACTTCCGCAAAGTAACGCCTGCTTCTATCCAATATTTTGATACGCCTCTAATTTATATACAGATAGGGCGAAATTCGTACACCAGCATTTTTTAGGCAAATGCACCAAAAACAGCCAGTATTATTCATAAAGTAAATTAACATTTTTGTGTTTCTCTTAATTATAAATGGTTGTCATTTATTGTCAAAATTATTAAAATGAAAGAGTTAAGTATTTATTTATTATATTTTATCTCACAAAGTTAATTTTATTCATAAAATGTTGAGCACTTTTCTGACATACAAACTCTTTGCTAAGATTTTAAAAAGTACCTACCTTATTTTTTTATTCATCATGCAATTTTCCTTATCACACTACGCTGGAAATCGACCAAAATTAGTGTACCTACATATTTACCCTGCGCTAAAATCTAATAAGAAAAATTCGGTTTAAGGATTAGAGTAGGTAAGTACAGAGCAATTTGAACGACCAGTTGGCCCGCCTTATGTAAAGTGGGCTTTATAGGGGCAGCACCTCGTGGGGATTACATGCAAAGGATACCGACAAAATCCTAATTTGTGAAAAATCGCTTACAGTAATGAAACTAGATTTAAATAATTATAAAATGGCTCCCACTTTTAATTTTATGTATTTTTTTTGAATTGGGAATAAAAAGTTACAGGCCAATAAAAAGCTGATGCTAATGCGAGATATCTTAACATAGCAGCTTTAATTTTATGAATTGAACAATTACGTCAACTATTGATGGCCCAGTGGCGCAGTGGGTAGTAACCCTGTCATCAGCTGTAAGATAGTTATTAAAAAGTTTAGACTATTGTGGCGATAAGGTATGGCAAATTTAAAAATAAAATGGAGGTGAATATTGGTTCACAGCTTATTATCTCTCATTCCGAGATGATTTCTTATTCCGAGGTGAAGTTCTTGTTTTACCAAAGTAAGTAGGTTCAATTGCTAAAATGTTTGTAAAAATAAATGTATAAAATAAAGTAGGTAAGTAGGTACCTACTTGCTTAAGTCAGCTACTAACGAAATCATTAAGTGAATAATTTATCAATTCATAACTTAACATTCCGCTCTAGGCATGTTCTAGGTTACCTACAGAGCCTTTTAATTTACATTTAATGTAAATTATTATGTACTCTTATCTGTACCGTTATTATTTAGAACACAGTATTTAATTAAGCGGTCATTTAATTATCACGTAAATTGTTATTCTATGGAGATGGAATGCACTGATTCAAATTTTTTATAGATTTGCAGGTAGATATTTCATAGTGATTAGCACAGAACATACAGCACTTGGCTGTGCTTGTGATTATGCTATTTAACACACTCTTAATATAAAGGCAATACCACATTAATGCGTTTGCATTTGAGGTCTGTAGGTACGCTCTAAGTGGCGTGATAGCCCAGTGGATGATGTGGATGACATCTGCCTTCGATTTGGAGGGCGTAGGTTCGAATCTGTTCCGGGACATGCACTCCAAATTTTCAGTTATGTGCATTTTAGGAAATTAAATATCACTTGTCTCAAACGCTGAATTAAATACATCGTGTGGAAACCTGCATATCTGAAAGTTTTCTTAATTTTTTACGTACTTATGTAAAGTCCGCCAATCTGCATTGCACCAGCGTGGTGCACTAAAGCCTAACGTCTCATTCTAGGAGGAGAATCGTTCTGCGTGCACATGGGTAAATCAATGCTTCTACATTTGACATGACATTCTTTTTTAATTAGTATTATTCGTGACACAATCTTGATTATAATCAGTAGGCTACTAGACATGCACATTAATGCTTCTGCATTAGCGTTAAGGTTTGCGGCCTGTGCATATACCAGAAAATTCTTGTTACATAATTAGAATCATTCATGACTCTATTTGAACTATAAGTAGTTGTTTAAATAACCTATAAATCAATATCGTCTACAGTTAAATAACACATTGATGCGTCAGCTGCTTTGTTGCTACCTGCAACCTAATAACAAGAAAAGAAATTCCACAAAGATGCGTCTAGTTGCGTTACAATTTCCGGCCATCGTTCTACCAATCGAACAAAGATCCACGTGTTCGCGGCCTGATCTTACCAATTATAAGACTGCATTTAATATAATAATAATTATATATTAGTTTTTGATGAATAAATAAATCTTTATTCATCAAAAACTTCATATCACAAAATTAAGTTGCAGCCCTGCTTCCTGTACCTACTAGTTGTTACTGTAGCAGGAGGCAGTGTCTTCCCATTTTCAATGTTGCAGTAGTTTGATAAATAATTTTATATAGTTACAAATACAATAAATCATAAGAAAAAGAAAAAAAAACATGCAGAACTAAAGTAAAAAAAAATAAACAAAAATAGGAGTGTGTGTGTGTGTGTGTGTTTGAATCAAGCATTTTGATTGGATCGTGGCAGACGCAGCTTAGAACGCAAAAGTATCTAAAACATCGAAATACCCTATTACCTACCTACCTGATTTTAGGCAATGACCTGTTCCAGCATACAAAGTTTTAATAATTATGCGTATTAAAGAGTATTTTACTTTTAAAAAATTATAATGTAAATGTAACTTTTAAATTAAATGTTAAAAGTGGCGAAAGGTGGAATTTAAATGAAGGTAAGCCGTCCCAAAGCAAAGGAAATCATATACCTAGTTTAATACAAACTCCGGTTTCTCATAGGTATATTTAGGATACAGTACAACAATGTATAAACATGACTTTTTAAAGGTAACCCGACAGGAATCTGATTGCGTTAACACTTCGCGGCTGTTAGTATTTTAGGTTAGTAGATAAGTATGGAATCCCACAAAGCCGCGCATATCCTAAAATAGAATAAATATTATGCACACATATTTCTAAGAAAAGACCGAGAGAGAAAAAAATACGTAAAAAGTATTTAAAACCACATCCGCTGTAAATTATCAGTAAGGATGTCCAAGTCTTAGTATCGATATGTGCACTTCGATGCACTTTCAAAGGCAACCCTTTGATCTCGACTTAGTTATGGCGTACGTACGTAGCCGGCGATAAATTGCAGCGATTTTACTGCAAACATCGAATCAATAATTCTGCCAACGCGAATTATCTACATTGCAGCACATCGATATCGATATTTTATGTCGTCTTTATTGCGATACGAGTGAATTGTATTCTCTCTGATTAGCAGTGACAATGTGAAATCTTGCTATAGGTATAAAATATTCCTCCATTTAAAATATTTTGTTAAGTACCAATTTATATTGGTCTTAATTGAAAATGGAGAACTTTATCATTTATTTTTTAAAAGTGATTAGATATATCTCACTTTACCTGTTAGATATATTAATACCTACTTTAATAAAGCTGCTATATCGTTGCTAATAATTAAAATATTTTTATACCTACTGTGTTAAATACCTAACTCTAATACTAAATATATCTACTATCAACAAAATAGTAGCACGTCTTAGATTAAGTAATCCTAATACGAGTACCTACTATGTAGCTTTGGTTGTGTATAATATCTTAATATAGCTTTGGTTGGGTAAAAGTGTCTTACTTACCTACCTATTAATTATTCTTTTAAATTCTTGTAGGAAAAAAATCTAATAAGACAGCTTTCATAGATAACTATTTATTTATTTTATGTATTTACTTATTATTCTACAAAAATCATATATAAATTAAGCCTAACCATAATGCAACACAAACCACAGTTGGTTTTACTGTGCACTGGTTATTATTACATACCTAATACAATATTTAAGAAAAAAATAAATGACAAACAAAATGAATTAGATCAGTATATTTTGAAATAAACAGGCCCGTAGGAGTATAGAAACAAAAACATTATAAAATGCATTGCATAAATTAAAATAAAGAATTGCGTACTTTTATTTTATTACATTATAACAAAAAAGGAGATCATTTAATTTTCAAAAATATAAAAAGAGAGGTAAGTCAATACCAAAACAAGTGAAATCAAATAACTCAATAGAAAAAATGTCTTACGTGCCGCCATATCAGCAATCGTCAATAAATAGCACCACATTTATTTTAATTAAAAACACCGTTAAAGTAAATAAATATCATGAATTTCTGTAAAACACACGTAACTATAACAGGAGAATAAAAACTTGTTTGACATTTTAGGCCTAAACAGAGAAGGCGGCGGCAATGGGCCGACGGCCGCCATTTTGTGGTTGTGGCGCTGCCGTCGGTGCACCGCGCGCTCTCATTGGCCGAGTGACGTCACGAGCGCCATATCGGTCCACCATTGCTACGGATTCACAAACTTTTCTGCTCCATTAGGTTACACAAATCTAACTTCTAATGTTTAGGTAATAAAGTAAAACTAGTTGCAAATTTAAAAAAGTGTCGCACTTTATGCATCTATGCTCTTCGACCGGCATTCTTGTGCTCCAAGTTATCGTTATGGAACCTTTTAGGATGCACCCTAATCTGGTAAGGGAACATTTAAAATCCAAAGTGATAGACGACGACGCGTTAAGATATTTTGATGGCCTGCTGAGTTTAGACACCTAAATCTAACAATTGTAAAAACAATATATTTCTAAATAACTACTATTCTATTTGAATTTGTAAAGGGTTTATGATTTTAAAAACTTTATTATGGAATTCTATCGATTTATTATGTACCTACGTAGGTATTGGGGTAATCTTTTACTACTATTCCAAAAATTCATGAACAATTAAATTTTCTGAGTTTTTTCACAGTCGGTATTATAGACGTATTATCAACATAGATCATTTATTATATATCGACATTTATACCCTTCTACCAAAGTTATGTAGCTACTTATCGTAGTTTATCTACAAAACAATTCTATAAGACTGGTTCATTTAATTAAGAGCGTTATCGAACTAATCAAGGCATTTAATATATTTAGGGGAGAGGAGAATGGTGGTCCATCTAAAATCGGGAAAGTTATTGATAGAACACTTTTTCTTACAAAACTTATTGTTACAAATCCTTTAGAAAGTATGGTTGAGGTAATATATTTTTTTTTAATTTATAGGGAGTCGGTATTTTTCCCTGCGTACCTACTTGCTAATAGTAAGTTGTATTTACCTAATAGGTAAGAGTATCAAGAGTCTATTTTTGAGTAGATTTTGAAATAGATCTGATAGGAATCCGTATACCTACCTAGTGCATTATTGGTTGATAAATTCGGCGACGGTAGCAAGTTCGACTTGACTGTGTTAAAAACTATTTAGTTATGCAGACGTAGGCCGTAGGCCGTTTACGTTATTTATGTATCTACCTGAATTTCGAAAATTGATAACCTTGACCTCCATGTAACTTGGAGATTATGTTAAGCCGCTGTCGCTTTAATTATTTAATTATGATTAACATAGGTACATATTAATATAATGATAGAAGAAAAATCATCACAGCGAGCACATGTTTTTTTTATATTTGGAAACAAAGAAGAAAATAGAGGTAGATAGGTTACTTATACCACATTCGATGTTCACAACTAGCACACAGATATTTCAGCTGTGACTGAGCACAGGTTTGCTAATTAGCATAGTTTTAACGTGCCACTTGCAGTCTGCGTATAACCTACCTACCTCTTTTTTCTTCTAACATCATTGTTTGGAAAAGATTGGGATGTTTTTTTAAATGTAGGTATATAATGTAATTTGCTCTCTCACGTCAAAAAATATAATTTATTGTAACAAAATCACATGTCCATGTCCATGCGGCCCTAATGAAGTCCTGTCATATTTTTATCCTAAATAATTAAAAGACCACCGTGCGCCTTAACAACTGTATCTCTCTTTGTAACGCCGACAGTAATATTTTCCATTTCCTACAATTTATTGTTATAAAAATTGGAATGAAAATATCTGACGGGCGGGTGGGGTAAGCGCATCTGTTTCATTCTTTTTATTTATGTGATTGGTCTACAGATTAGTCCCATATATTTGTAATTTTTATTTGGAATCGCAAATTTATGGTTATTATCACCGATTCCCTTCGTTGGTTTCTTCATGCACCTACGTACCTATCTACCTGTTTTAAGATTTATATGTTTCATCAGCCCATAACTTAATTTTTTTTTGTTGGATACGAAACTGATATAACTACTAGTTATACTTAATAAGTTAAAAGTAGGTAGGTATATTTACATTGAAAATTAGAAGAAAAGTACGTAGGTAGATACCTACATTTACGTAGATACCTATCTACATACGATCTACCTAGATATTTTTTCTTATAGGTGTTCGTAATCCTAACTAATACTTTTAAAAATATAATAAAAAAATTTTTAGCTTTGACGCCTCAACTCAACCTATCAACCCAACCATATACCTAACTCAACTACCTACCTATCAATCATATAAAAACATTCAAAATCATAATCAGAATCATTTATTTGCAAGAAACAACATTTTGAAAAGTAGGTACAGGTACACACTATCGGGTGTTTCTACAAAAATGGAATTTGGTAGGTACGTCTTTATATTAATTAATATTAAAATAACTGTAACTATTTTATAACTCCATTCCGTACGATACAAAAATTTATTCAAAAAATTAAAAAAAAAAAAATAGTTGTTATTCAACTAACGTTATCAACATCTGAAATACCTATAACCACGGTTGTAACATCTCGAACGTAACAGCGGTTCCGTGGAGTTCATTGCACCGACTATTTTTACTCCACCAAAGCGGCTCTCTTATTCCAAAGACGCAAGAGCTACATTGGTGTTTGCATGCGTATCTATGTAGACGATCACAGATGCAGATATTCGTGTGACGTATGACATGGCCTTGACCTGACATGACGGATTCCGTCCTTGCGGGGTCGACGGCTTTAGATAGCTATGTAGGTTGCTTATTTAGCGTCTAGCCTTATCTATTGTGCCTACATTTACTCGATACAAACGTTACAGTTGGTTCTTGACGTAACTATTCAAATAGGTAACGACATGTGGGCATACCAACACTAGATACCTAATAACTAAAAGTAACTTTTATTTATTCAATGACATAATATTGATTATTTGAATATTGACCCTTTCGGAGGTCTTGACGTGGGATTTCTTTTGACACAATTGAGACTTGATCAAAACTTGTTCAACGAGTTAGCTACTTATAAAACTATGAATCAGTGGCGTAGCTTGCCTTGGAGGGGCCCTATATAAAAAATAGTTGGGGGCCGATTAGATGTGCGGCAAATCCCGAAAATCTCTTAGCAGTTTTTTATGTTTTTTTCTCCGGGAAGCTCCAAATTAAGAGAGATTGTGGATTGAATTTTACTAATTTTTGCTTTCAGACTTAAGGGGCCCCTGTGTTCCGGGGGCCCCGTATTATTGATACGGCTGACACTGATATGTTAAATAGACTTCTAGTCCTACTTAGTCTTTGACTTTAAAGTAAAATAGTTTAAATGTCTGCTTTAGAGGATCGATACGCGAAAAAATGGAATGTCGACCTTAGAACTGCGATAAAGCCAACCCTGTATTGAAAAACAGTTGGTTCCTAAACTAAATATTAGAATAGGTAAGTAGGTACATATTCGAAATTGCATTCAGATTCTGTAAACAAACAACGATCGTAAATCCGCCAATTCGCATTGAAATAGCATGGTGAATCTAAGCTTTTAATCTTCTTTGATTTTAAGAGGAAAGACCAGGTTATTAAAATAAATTGATGTAGATGAAATTAATACTACAAAACCATAGAGTTAAAAGGTTAAGAATCCTCAGCGTTTTAAGGATTCTTAACTTTTAACTCCTATTCTTTTTTCGAAGCCCAGTTAAATTTCAGTGTTTGAGATAATGATTTTTGTTAATATAATAAGTATTTATAGCATAACTTGAATGTATATTTTGTAATAGAGAACGTGTCTACAATCCTAAAAGACTGCGAAACCTTGGGGTTTATGGTAAATAACTTGGTATTTAGCATATTAAATTGCAAATGCGTAAATGCTTTCTGCAACATTGTATCTTATAGCTGTGGAGATAAAGTAAAGCCCCTTTACCTACCTATCTATTCATGTATACCTATTCATCTCGGCGTATCTCCACGGTTTACGTTGAATTTTGTGGCTTAGCGATAAGTATGTGTATAATACGTCGGTAGATATTAGTTTCCTCTTATAGAATCTTATTTATAAGAGTATACTTAGAATTAAGTCATTTGGATTTAATAGGTCTTTTGATTTTGATTTTGATTCACTGGATGCAGGTGGCTCAGTATCGTGATGTTTGCAAGTCCCTACAAAAGGCCATGTCCTGCAGTGGACGTCCATCGGCTGATATGATGATGATGATGATGAGGTCTTTTGAATATTACGTCATAGTCAACTATTGGAGGAAGTAATAGGTTATTACGTAGGTTATTTACTACCTAAAAGTTCTACTATACCTTACTAAAACTACCTAGGTATCCTCATATAGCTGCTCAGACTTTAAAGAGAAAAATGGAAATTCCTAAAGTACCTAATTCTTACATGGTAGTTTTAACAATGACGGACGATTGGTGCATTGAGTATGTACCTACTAAATAGAGACTGTCTACGGTATACAAAGTCGGCTAACACAAAAATCATCGGATTTTTAATCTTTGAAATTTAAACAGCTAATTTTAAATGAAGTGTTAAAAAAGTATCTATTTGTATCAACACTTTTATAAGTGCTCACAAATACGTATCCGTGCGAGGCTTAAAGCTGCATTTAATTAAAAAGAATATTCTGGACAATGCAATGCTCGTGGGTGTGACGTCTGCTTAAGAAAAATTATGGCAAAACACACTTCGTTCGTAATTGAGTGTGCTCTTGCATTGACTTTTAAATGTAATATATTTAAGAAAACTTTGTTCTTCAAAGGATGTAGAGAATAAATTAGTAGTATCGTAGTAAGTAATAAGTATACATGGAGTCGGAGATACTTAGGTATATTTGCATTTTTATCTGCAAATTTCTTCTAAGTCAAATTTCATTTTCTTAATAGAGTTTATAGTTTATAGATTTTTTTTATAAGAGATAATTATTATTTTTCTGTGTGCGTTTGAAATATAAATATATAGACTCATAAAACATTTTAAGTGTGTCTCATAAAACAATCAAAGCTGTGATTCATTTGTTAATAAAACAATAAATAAATAAGTGTAATAAAATACACTTTATTATTCATACATAGTCATAATAAAACATAAATAAATATAAAAATATGGGCTTACGTACAATTGACCTCCCTATTATTTTGCTATTATCCGCTATTTGTGATAATAACTTAAAACCGATTTCTCTGTACAAATAGCGTCCCTAATCGCCTTAATAAGAACTGACTTGTCGTACAACCATTATACCTACTTAACTATAGTTATTAGTTTACAAAACTAAAACTAAAACAAGTTTTCATATATATTATGCTAACACATCAGTGCCTTCGTAGGTACATAGGCGGTCGGTCAGTAAATAGGTATCTAGCTATGTATCGAAGGACCTAGCTCGGGTCGTATTCCTGTTCCCTTTCAGTATTTGTTTTTTCCGCTAAATAAGAAACTGCTGGGATCGTCTGAATTCTCTTTGTTGCTTGTACCATCTCTGTAATTGAAGTTTCAAATATAAAAGGAATTTTCAGAGCAACAAAATTTGCATTTGCCGTTCTAAAGGGCACTGTCTGTTTACATTGATAGGTAGGTACATTTATATTTTGTATACGTGTAGTCTATTTTCATACAGTTTTTAAAACATGTGATAATGAATTCGTTTCTCTCTTCTTTATACAATTGGGGTTCGATTATTAAAAATAATTTTATCTTGAAATGTTTTAGTATATTTTCAAGGCAGTTTTGTTTGGTTGTCAATATTTAGTTTCGCTGGTGGGAGGCTTTGGCCGTGGCTAGTTACCACCCTACCGACAAAGACGTACCGCCAAGCGATTTAGCGTTCCGGTACGATGTCGTGTAGAAACCGAAAGGGGTGTGGATTTTCATCCTCCTCCTAACAAGTTAGCCCGCTTCCATCTTAGATTGCATCATCACTTACCATCAGGAGAGATTGTAATCAAGTAAAGAATAAAAAAAAATATTGATAAAAAGTGATTTATACCTACTTTCCAAGGTTACTAATTACTTGAGCTTTAATGAAAACTGTTTCGAAATTTTCGAAATTACCAACTTATTTGGAATTGGACAATAATACCTACTCTACACACGTAGGTTTATTATTGTCCAAACAAAACGATCCTTTACAGACAACGTATCAGGAACATGTACTAAATTAGTCCAGCATTTTATTAGCTTTAATAAAGCACTCACTTTAGGCTAACAAATTGCTGGCAAGCAATGTATTCAATTTAAAACGCAGGTATTTGACCGAGTTGCCGCCCGCTCTGAATGTAATGAGCTTATATCAATAGAGGGCATGTTTGTTTTATTGGATAACTTCTTATTAATATTGCCTTTATTAACTAAGATGGCGATGATTTGTTAGATACGTCTAAAATTACGAGAACGATAATTCTATTATTTATTTTTGAGTGTTGTTTGTGACTTCAATCAATACTCAGTAGAAGTACTATAAATGTTTTAGCAAAGATTTTCATTTAATATGCAAGGAAAAAATAACTATAAGAAACGTAATTAAAGTTTTTAATTATAAAATATCAGGAATGAATTTTGTACAACTTAAAAAAGTAAAGTAAAATCTGTGGCAACATTTATTTTCTAAAAATGTTTGTTTGAAGGTATGTCCTTTTGATCGAGAATCAATCATAGTGTCTTTAGTGTACTAAAAATCCGCGGTTTGTGTGGGTAGTCTGGTAGATACGGCATATAGGTTTACGAGTATTAATGACGTTTGCTTAGGACGTACCTACAGTTGCTGCAAGGAAACTTATACGCGGACGAAAACAATAAATTAAAATCCATTTTAAAATTTTCAGCACCCTCATTTTGGCCTAAATTAATTTTACCATTTGCGTTAGCCTTAAATTTAGTAATTCCGCTATAACTATGTATCCAATTTCCAATAACTTGCAACACTTTGTACCTTAGAAGTAATTTCAAAGCTGAAATCCATTTCGGCTTGTCGTAATCAACTCTTAATGGCATATTTCAATTGAACAGTTTCATAGCAGTGAGCCGCAATTGAAATCAATTTATAGCAGCTTCAATATCTAGTAAGAGGATTGTTATAAGTGTTAATAAAACAGAAATAACCTCGTTCATCTTTGTAATTTTATTAATTACACTAGCCACCACCACGATTTCACACGCATAGTTCCAATTCCTGTCAGGTAGAGCGAAATATACTAATAACTAACCTAAGACATTCACAAATAACGTAGCTTTCTAGTGGTAAAAGAATTGTACTAAATCTGTTCAGTAGATCCAGAGATTAACCCCCTACAATACCGCAAAGTTTACCTCTTTTTGATATTAGTAGGTATACATTATCGGTTTATTTTTACAGCCCTACTAGAGGCAGGTCTCTTTCTAAGAGGAGAAGGGATATAGTTTCAAATCAACAGTGGTTCGGGTTACGGGATCAAGCTCTAGGTCGAGCTTTAAAACACTGATCTTTTCTGTCATTCTAGAATCAGTGCAAACTTACAACCTAAAGTCTTTAAGGTTATGGTGTCATAACCTTAGAGACTTTGGGCACACAGAGAGCACACTGCCGTTGTTCGCAGTCATTATCATTAAATTTATTAATTACATACCTTTATAAATTGCAGGACGTGACTTGCAATGTCGCATGGACATGGCAGACGTCGACGGCTTTGAACTCGCCAAAAATACCGAGAACAGACGCTCCGTACTCTGAATACTGATTAAATCCACGTTATTGTTTTCGTTTTTTTTTTTCACTTTCGTCCCCGCGGCACCGATGCCGTGGACCTTTTGAATTTTTCATGGCGCTCTTTATTGGAATTTCTTATGAGCTCCGTTGATAACTACGCTTAACGTCTATCTATATGATCGAATGTTTCTGTCGAGGAAGGAAGTTTCGCCAATTATGTGCATCATTAGCATACATTTGGCATCCAATACGACGCTCCTTTATGAGCTCCCAAATTGCTTTTATTCGTCTAATAAAAAGAAACGACTAAATATTATCAGTCATAACGTTACGTAGGTATACCTACAGAGATGTTAAGAATATATTATCACCAAAATTGTAACGAAAATGATTATCTGCTTGTGTTATGAAGAAAGCTTATCTACCTTTATAAAAACTTTATTACTAAAAATCTTGAAAAATGTATGATCTACGAATCCAGTGCAAGTAGCGATCTTTTTCTGCAATATCTTTGTTTATTTATTATGCCTTTAAATTTTTAAAAAAAGTTTATAATGTTTTGCTTAATTTCCAAAAAAGTGGAATGACTACACCTACTATTGTCAATGTTCAGTAGGTACATAACCTGCTTAGGCATAAAAATAAAGAAGTATGTTCACGACAACACTAACACGAAATGTTATCTAAACCATTGAAGAGCAATAAAAATATCAATTAATAGAAAATTTCAAGCATTCCGACTGTCTTCATAGCAATTGTAAATTATAATACCTATCGCTATCTCTTTTTAACATGTAGCTAAAGAAGGAAACGAATTATGAAAAGCAAACATTATTTACACAATTCATGTATATATTTGCGACACAATAAAACGGCCGATATGACAGCTTAAAATAATTCGATAATAGTTACGGAAAAATTACATTACCTATGTATTTTTAATAGTAATTAGTAATAATTTAATTATACTAATTAATAAGATACCTATACTGAAATAAACTTAAGCCTACCCTGGGCTTCTAATGACGATAAAACCAATCTAAGTCAATGACTTAGATTGATTTTATCTAGGTTTATTTAACAGTTAAAGTTTAGTAGTTTTCTTGTATGTTAATAAATTAACAGTTTTCTTATTCATGTTCTTGAAAATTTTGAAATCGGTGAAAAGAGGTACCTAACAGAAGTTTTTAGATAATTTATTCTGAAATTACGTACCTATACCTAATTTCGATAAAATATACTCTCTAACGACTTTCTGTCGTTTGAACCGAAAAAAAAATATAATACGAGTAATTCGCGAGCGTCATAAATGTCAAAACAGTCATTTTATCGTGCCGCGGTATGAGTAGGTAAGTTGCAGCACACCTAATAGTAAATTATTTTATTTATTATACCGTAGAAGCTGTTGTAGCACGTTTTTATCGGCAGCTAAATATCAGGAGGCGTATCTCATTAAACTATTGAAAGAGTACCTTACCACCGCAATCGATTCGTACAATCAAATTGTAAACAATAGGTTTCATCGGCTGTAAAGTTTTTTAGGACACGAAAATAAAACAACATTAGCTAATGTAAACTGGGTGTGGATTGTAAAAACAAAGAAGGAAGAGAGTTAACGCATGAACCAAACGTGGAGGAAATACGATTCAAAAATAAAATAAAAGTAAACTCGGCGTATTGAGTGTTTTAATGCTTTTAGCAATACCATTGGAGTAACAAAAGCCACCTGCACATTACATACATGTATTGGAATTTAAACATGTTTGTGGATATTGGATTGACTATGACTAAACCATCAAGCAACCTATTTTATAGTAGGTCACATACCTAGGTCAACCTATTGTACCTATAGGGTAAGTCCAGGATAGATGCCCCACTTTTTGAAAATGCTAAATAACTCCGAATTTTATAATCTTAGAGCATTGCGTTCTTTGGGAGATATTAAATATATTTCTTAATGTTCTATATTATCTGAATCTTTCTGATATAGACTGTGTAGATTTTGTGTAAATTGTAATTTTATGGACCTCTAAAAAATGGGATAGACGCCTACTGTGGCGGATAGAAGACTTATCATGAAAAAACTTCTGAGGATAGGTGCCCTTAGTGGGGATTGGCGACTTAGATTGAACATTGTAATTGGTTTGTTCTGAAATCAAACAACTATATTATTATAATCAGTCTTTATGGTGTTTTATATAAATTTCATTTTCATTTCTTGACCATCTTTGTCAAAGTTATACTTTAACTGTAACTTTTTAGCAAACTGGTATGCTAACTGACGTATTGCTGTTCGGTCCAGCGGAAATCCAGCTTGTCCCAAAAAACGACTCGTGGCTCTTACATTCAAAATGTAAGAGCCACGAGTCGTTTTTTGTTATTACAACATGTTTTCATAAAACAAATAAAAATAAATGCTGGATATATATAATTTTTTCCAGTAATAATTATGCCAGACATTAACTACAATGATATGATGCAATACAATACAAAGTAAAAGTAATTCAAATTTAAAACAACAGTACACATACAGTAACTTTGAAAATAAGAATTGCTGTTAATGGCAAGACTTCGTCTTAATATTTTAGATGGTATTCCTTATATTCTAGAAATCTGATTTACGCCTCTCTCTCCCTTTTTCATCTCTTCAAACGCTGCTAGCATACTGTCTTCGGTCTAGGTTATAGTACGAGGGACAACACCCTGTTTCCTTTTATATTTACGAGGCATTTTGCTCTCCTGCAACAACACAACACTTATAATAAACAGTTGGAGATAGTTGCCCTTAGGGGCATCTATCCTAATAAAAAACGGGGCAACTATACTTTTTGTAGGGGATAGATGCCCTTATCAATAAAAACAAATGTTGAGTTTCAATTACTACAAAATCTATCAGTTTACATAGGCTAATCTTCAATGCAAGCAAACAAATAGAAAAAAAATTAAAATTATAAGCGAGAGAAAAAATACACTGTTGCAAGTACTTACGAATCTTATTTTGGCGCCTTTTGTCGTCTCACCGCGGAACATTTTTACTCACACAGACGAAACGCATGCACTCCAGTCGAAATTCCTCCCGACACTAAGGTTTGCAGGGGGAGGACTCGTTACTTACAGTAAAATTTAACTCCTACAGTGCTCCTAACATAGTGAAATAAAAATCAAGTCATCTATCCCACTGGGGCATCTATCCTGGAATTACCCTAGTCTTTCGGGTTCGCGGTTTAGCTCAGATTAGTACTAGAAAGCTGTAATTTAACAGCACGCCAATAAAGCAATAAAATAAAATCTAAAAGAGATTTTTTAGCGTATGTCCGCTTAGAAACTAAATATCACATGACGTTTTGAAACGGTAAAGGAAAAACATCGTGAGCAAACCTGCTTATCTGCGAATTTTCTTATTTCTCTACGTGTGTCAAGTCTGCCAATCCACGGGCCAGCGTAGTGGACTATTAGCCTTAGCACAATGCCGATTATGGGTTGTTTAGATGATGAAAAGGCTCCTTTAGATGATACAATCTACATGTGCTTTAAGTGGAGATTATTTTTACTTGTTATCCCACACAAAACGATGTCGATAGGTCTTTAAAGCTATGCCTTAGGTATGATGAGCCTATGTAATTCAGCGGAAACCATTCCCTTCAGCCTGAAACACTACAATAGAATAAGGGGTTAATAAAAATATGGGCGTGGAATCAGGTACTGTCTCAGATGAGTTCTATCACGAAAGACTCTATACTAAGTAGATATTTACTACTTACTACGAGTATAGGTAACCTTATAAGAAGAAATCTAAGATGTAGGTACGATGCAAATTGTTCAAATCGTGTTTTTAGAAAAAAATGCTCGAGATAGGGAACCGAATTTACTGATACGAAAGAATGTAAGTTCTGCATTTTTTTCATTCAAGAACATCACATAACGACGCCACGTTTCTTACGAAAATGGTTCGTAACGTTTTCGTGTGAGGGTACATTTTCGCAGTTTCCCGCTCGTGTTTGCCATAAGAAGTAAACTGATGTAGGACGTGCAAATAAACACGCTATTTTTATCGCCGCAAACCTTTATATAGTTGCGGTCGATTTCTCCTCTTTATCTTCTCAAAGCGGTGTTTGCTTTATCATGAATAAAAAGAAAGATATGCGTGTGTCAAAGGAGTTTATTAGTTTGTGTAAACTTCGTGTAATTGAACTTCGGATTTCCTGTATCCATAGCAATTCCTATGTCATATCTAACTTGGAAATTGTTTTACAAATCTCCCTATATGCAGACTTATCACAGTTATACGTATATCGTACGAGCTACCTGCTTTGTTATTAGTTAGTATATAATGTACATGAGAGAGACATGATACCCCAGTGGATATGACTTCTGCCTTCGATTCGGAGGGCATTGGTTCGAATCCGGTTAGGGGCATGTTTCCCCCCAACTTTTTAGTTTGTATTTTAAGAAATTAAATATCAATTGTCTCAAACGGTGAAGGAAAAACATTGTGAGGAGACCTGCATACCTGAGTTTTTTTTTAATTCTCTACGTGTGTGAAGACTGCCAATCCGCATTGGGTCAGCGTGGTGGACTAAGGCCTGATCCCTCTCATTCTGAGAGGAGACCTCCTACTCAACGGTGGGCCTAATATGGTTTGTCAATGATGATGATGATGATGATATCACAGTCAAATCACAATCAAAAGACAAGACGTATGCGTATTCAAACTGACCAAAGAAGGCTATCTATAAGTGAGTGGTATAGAGAAGCTTGAATAACTATAATTATAAGTCATCTTACTTAAATCAAATAAAAAATATGTAGACTTCTGTAATGAAAAAACACAGTTTGTTTGCTACTGAAGCAAATTTTCGATTCGATAAGTGATCGTAAAACATTCGTCCCTTCGTCATAAAATTGTGTCGAGTCTGTCAAGCAAAAGTGGTCTTAAGGGCCAGGTATGATGTGACAATTTTTTTCATTTTATTCTAACGGTCGCATTGTTTTATGACTAAACGGGTTGTAACGTTGTATAACAGTAATATAATGAGCTACAAATTGCAGACAATAATACTTACCTGAGAATTTGGTTGTAATTTGTAAAAGGGTAATAACGGAAGGAATTGTTGTGTTGATGTTGGCTTTGCTTTTCAGGACAAAAAGCTTGGAAAGTACTGCATATATTACCTATCTATCAGTAGATAACTATTTTATAACAATGTAAAAAGTGAGACGTAACGTAATATTTAAAACATATAGGTATGTAATTTTGTATAACGTGGTGTTGCGTTGCCTGAGCAACATTCAGTCTAATTTTAGCATGAGGAGTTTTACAACAAAACCATTAAAGATAGGTCTATCATTTATTTAGATAGGTACATAGAAAAAGTCACAGGAGTCTGTCAGTAATAAAACACATTAATCTAAAACAAATTAGTTCTGTAACTGTGCCATAAATAATAGATAAGACCAAAAATTATTTCCGTCCTCTTCATATAAATTACGGGTAGCTATACCTAAACCTGAAAAAACAACCGCAACGAGGGGAAAACAAAGCCTTTAAGAAGTTGATTTAGTATCAAAACAGCATCATTAGAGCTAATGATGTTGTCTCTTTGGGGATGCTTTCCTGTTACAAACTCGACGAAAAGTTACATGAAAATGAATCATTACTTTTATTTTGCTATCTTTGAAAACTGTTACGTAGCTTATCTACCTATTTGAATAGAATCAGGCGTAACTTTGTGGATGATGAATGACAATGGATATGGTTTTCTAATTTACGCTAAAACTGATGGACGCAACCGAGATTGATTAAAACAATTTCAGTAAACATTTTATTCCAGCTAGGTACTACTTATTTACCAATACATTACATCGCTGTCTAAAATTGAATTTGGGATTATTGGGTATGAGTTTTAAATCTTTTACAGACAGAATAATGTATTTGTTATTTTATTTGACACTAGCGGACGCCCGCGACATCGTCCGCATGAAAATCGATATAAGTTTTTAACCCCTATTTCATCTCCTCACAGGCCAAAATTTCAAAAACGCGTATCAAGTGCTTAAATATAAAGTTTCATTGTTTTATCTTTTAAAATTAAGAAATCCCATACAAACTTTCAACCTCTATTTCAACCTATTCTATGTCCTTTCTCAGGGTCTAAAGATTATCTGTGCCAAATTTCATCAAAATCGGTTGAGAGGTTTAAGCGGGAAAGCGTAACAGACAGACAGACAGAGTTACTTTCGCATTTATAATATTAGTAGGGATTGGGTTTGCGTAACTAATGTTTGCGTAAAGGTCAATACGTAAAATACATTTGTATCTTAATAAGGAAAAGTTCAAATCTTAATCATTTATCTTATGTAGGTAAGAAGTAGACTCTCATTCTTATAATAAAAGCTTATACCCAACAAAAGCAGAAAATAATAATACCTATATCCTATCGGTAGAGGAAATATTGAAAATGCAATACGGGCGAGACAAGTTCTTTCATTAAGTTTGGAAAATAAAAACAATACAAGTGAAAAAGGGTATCCGATACGGTGCGCATATTCGCTGGAGAAAATTCCTATTATGATCCCTACCCTAAAGTCAACTACTGTATAGGTCAACGTTTGTATAGCGATCGTGTGCCATCTGTAGTGATGTTCCGAGTACATTTATCGACATCTGCAGGTTTAAATTTCTACAACACGTTATCAATATCGACATATTAATACAACTTGTTTGTATGACACCTATGTATGGTAGGTATCTATTATTGCACTGTTATTATATTGAAAACTAATGGTGAGATTTATTTTTATCGACCTACATCGAACTATAATTAGTAATTACCTAGCACTCCATACTTAGGTTTATTCAATAAAATACACGTTTTAAGATAAAGTTGTCAATTTTTATTTAAATTATTTTTATTTTTTCTTTACAATTCAATAAACAAATGTGTGTCTATTGGTTTCAAAATTATGGGATTCACAATAATTTATGTACTCACTAACCACTATGAAACTTTCCTAAAATATAAAGTAAGTCACCGTCAGCTTGTGTTGTTTAGAGGCTTATAAATACAACCTATTAATTTCAAAAAATAATACAAAACAAGCAACTGTTTACAATAAAGAAAAGCATTATTTTAAGGCTTAAAGTTCTTCAACTTCAACTCATAAGGAACTAATAAGTAAGTACTAATAAGGTAAGTAATAGGGTAAGTAAAAGTACCTACCTACTAATTGCGTTTTATCGATGTATTGTTAATAATGAACTTCCCAACCCTACTATCGCCGTGTGCACACTTTCCCACACAAAACGTATACGGAGACACCAACACAGAGTCACAAATACGCTTATACAAAGCTTAAGGTACGTATTTAGACATAGTTTTATCCGCGACCAAGAGTGGAAATTTCAATAAAAATGCAAATTTCTTCCCGAGCAATTTTCTTCTCACTACCGTGGCCTCATTGGATCCTATCCTAGTGCATTATGTTTGGATTTCTTATGGACATGTATTTTATAAGATCGGATTATCCATAGAAAGTTAGTTACCATAAGGTTGATATTATATTTTGTAAAAAAGGTATCTAAGTAAATAGCTATTAAAAGATTAAAAATTGTATTTTGTGCTAGATTTTTACTACATTAACGTATGTTATCGTTATTACGATCATTTTAATCAGGCTATTTTTAATGTCATATGCAGGCCTATTTTAATCAAAGACCCATGACGTCCATTGAATATATGGATGATAATATTAACTATGAATGTAATCTTATCGGTATTTTAAACTTTTCTCTACCTATGGTGTAGGTAGGTACATAAGTATCAAACTACGTAGTTATCTATAATACTTAATATTTTGAAATGGAATTTATAACCAACCCTTAAGTAAAGGGCCATTAAATTCAATAATATTTCGCTATTTACATTTAAGTGTTACCATAAACAAGTTCTAATCGTTGTAATACATGACAAGCGAAAAGATTTGCATCGCATTCAAAACTTTCCGCCTAGTTGGGGAGCGAGGGGTAAGAGAGGAGGGAGGGGACAAAGAGGGCGGATTAAGGACACTGGGAGCGAGGAAAGAATACACAATTAGCTTATTCCTACCTGCTGGATATACTTGCCAAAACCAATTTAATTTGGCCTCTAAAATTGCTTGGGTTGCTTCTTTTCAATACATTTTTTGTATCGATACATATATCCGGGGGCCTGATGTCAACTGGACGGTCTTAAACCAGGGATTTTTAAATTAAGTCCGTTGTACGACCGGAACTGAGGGGCGCGGATCGATCCCGGATAGTCGTTGGCTTTGTTCAAAAAATCTAAATTAGGTACTTAGTATTCACGCGCGAATGGACTGAAGCAGACATACTATATCTCATAAGATAGGGAAGGGACAACATTATAATGAAATGTTGGCCGTTGACTTGCATTTTACATCTAATTTAATACCGGTGTAGAATGGGCGGGAGCTATAAATTATTTAATTTTATCTAACGTGCCTATTCACTGTTTAGCATATTAAAAATGTCGAGACTATGGTAATGTTTATATCGATATCTTGGTAGGTACTTCATTATGGGATTCCGTTTGTCATAAGATAGTCGTGGTATGTCGGTATTAATGTATAAAATATATATATTGTTATTAGGTAGGTCGAGAGAGATTATGAGAATCTATGAATGGAGAAATAATGAGTAGGTATACGTACTTTCACTTAGTTTACCTTTACTAGGTTATATTTAATATGTAATTCTATACTTACACTAAAAACGTGGGTATATACTTAGCAAATACATGTACATGTAGGTCTATGTAGGTGTTTGGTTTAGGAAGTAATATATAATAATAAATGACAAGGAATCTTATTAAATTGTGAACAAAAATTAAAATTACCGTAATTCATGATATACCTATCTACTAGCAGAAAGCATCATCGTTTTTATACAAATATTCGTCCAAACGCCTGTTTCAAAAGAAAATTCAAAGTAGATAACGAATTACTTAGCTATCTATTATCTACATTTTCCATCAATGCTTATATTACATACCTAACACCGAAATATATTCTTTACTGACGCTATTACTAATTCTATACAATATTGGTAGAAATATTTAAAGGTCGGAGCTTTTTATAAACACAAAATAGACGAAAAAATATTCAAAAATGTCAGCCGAAATTATGCAGCGTAAGGCTGAAATTTCTTAATACCTCCAAAAACGGTACCGACGCACCCTCCTTAATAAGCCAGGTTGGCCCGCAGGGAGGATCTACAAGTGATTTAAAGAGATTGTCAGTTAATGACCCCGTGTCGACCACAAATTCAGCCCTTCCTCGGAACAGTCTCAAGTAATGGACCCTTTATCTCTACCTTAGGCCACTGGCGCCCGACACTAAATACGAGAATTTATAACAGGTATCGTGAAATACGTTCGCGACCGAGCTAATTAAGACAGTATTAATCATTTAATGTAAAATTATAAATATTTATAAGTCTCGCATAGATAACGTTGCAAGTGAAATTATTTTGAATCACCAACTTATATGAACTTAATTATTTTTATTATCATTATTTTATAGAGCTACATTCGATGAGGCTTCTGATTTATTGTCATACAATCAACGATGCCGAATGGAATTGGATTATAGGCAGTAAAAGGCAAAATCGATGCCTACGTAATCAGGTAATATTCGATTGTTTATTGTTATGGTATAGTTTGTCTATTAAATAAATCACACAGAGTTTCATTATTCTGGAGCTTAAAATGTTATTAGTCATAACATTGTTCGTATTTGTATACCTACCCAGTTAGAATTTGAATACAAATAATAACAGTATGATATGGTAGATAAAAATAAATATTAAATGCCTAGACTACCATACAAGTGCGTCGGCAAAAGCGTTAAGAAAAACGACCGCGATAATCTGCAGGCCGATTGCAAATTAAACCACAAAAATAATCACCCTTCCAATATAAAATGTTCAGTGCTTTAAATACTAAACTTATAGCTTCGATATCTACATAACTGGTCCGGGTTCAGAATGTGCTGCATTGAATCCATTGTATATGTATGGACAGTTGACTCAGAATCGCCTAGCGATCGATGTGTTCCGTACAATATACCTACTGCCGGTGTTTGATCATCCGTACATAATCGCCTTATTCGGCGTTCTTCCCACACCTTATGTCTACGAGAATAAGAAAATAAAAAGACTACGCGCAAGTATATCGACCGAAAACGTTTTCGTTCACGCGGCATCGGATCGGATAAAGTTATTCGATTCTAACGTCTTAAATGAACATTCTATAGCTTTTATGATCTGAATTAATGTCATAATTGCGGCAGTTTGGGATAAAATAAATCGATATGGCGCGCTTAAATAATACCGCCCGCAGTTTGCCGTATAGAATGATTGCCTGACCGCTTTTAGTTGAACCACAAGATTCTTTGAACTCGGTATATTTAGTTTTGCTCGTGAGGTACGTTTGAACAGCGGAGGTTCAAGTTTAGTTGGCGTGTTAACATTGAAGTAGTTACACCAGGCTATTTCGATCGTGTATCTACAACCATCGTTATGATATATGTGTACGTATATATTGTATTCATGATGACCAGTCTTTTTAATTAATCTAGACCTCTGTTAGTAGGTAGTTTAGAAGTCGTTTCATTAAAATAGCAATTTGTATGCTTGCAAAAACCTCGCATTAATAAAACATCAAATGGTTGGCTAAATGATTGATGCGTACATATTATTAGGATTGAAAAATATTAGTTTTCTTGCAAAATTTTTGTAAACCTGATCTATAGAAGTTCAAGATGTATATTTAATTATTAATGTTTATAGATGTCTACTTCGGTGGCTCATTTTATTTATGGACTCGTTTAAATAAACATTTGGAGAGGCGCCAGATAGTGGTTAATCTGTTTATAAACAACGGCATAAAATCATAATCAACTACGCTTCAAAGTTTAAATGCAATTTCGATAATTATTAAACGCCTACACAAGACGCAGAAAATCCGATATAATTTACAGTGTTATCAAAATTTCATTATAAAAAAAAAATATTCTCCATTCGACCGTGGGTAGATACTCTCTTATATACCTACTTAGGTATAGTTGTTATATGAAATGAAATTATTCTAAAAACACATTAACAGGAGCTTAAACTGACTCTGCAGTGCATGTATTCTAATTTTGTTCTAGACCGTCTAATTATACGAGTCTAACAGACTCCAGCCAACTTATGAAGAGCCTTTCCTCTATTCGCTCGGTTTTCTCACTTCCAACTAAGAGACGGCATTGTTCGCCACGTGGCAGATCATTTTAATTTTGTTGAGCTCGCAGTGTACATTCCTTATAGGAGATTGGACAGGGAATGGTACGTATACCTATTGCTAGATATAGGATTACCCGTTTTATGAAATTGCGATCTGTGCCCAGGGGAGAGCGTCTGGGCTAAACACCTCGTATTGTTTCCGTTTTATCTTTATTTTACATTGTTACATACAGTTTATGTACGTACGCTTTGTCTAGAAATTTTATGCACTATTTATATGAGCGGAGTGAAGAGGCCGTTCTTTTTAATAAGCAGGTGCGCTGTTGTATCTTTTTGAATTGTTTCGAATATAAATTTTGTTGCAATACTTACTTGAAACTTAAAATACATCAGCATTTAGAATTGTATACGGATGTTTGGTATGTAAAGAAAGTAAATGCTTGTTCGGTCTTATAATGAGCACTAGCAGACGCCCGCGACTTCTTTCGCGTGAAACTCTGTTTTTCACAAATCCCGCGGGAACCATCCATTTTTCTGCGATAGAAAGCCTTCAGGAATTGGTATTAAAATTGTTGAATTTCATATTTACGCCAGCTACACACTGTCAAGTATAGGTAGGTACCGTCAAGCGTGCAGCGCTATTTGGAATGTGGGCGGTAAAAATAATATCGAAATCAACAAAAACGATATGTTTTCACTGCTTACAACCCTACAATTGTTTCATGTAAGATGGGGCGGATGACAGTTCGTTTCACTCTTGAAAGTTTGTCGCAATTCACGATAATAGTACGTATTTTGACAGTCATACAAGCGACTGTCACCGTATCAATGCGCACTGCGAAATTGATGATAAATCTTTGATGATGATGACCGTGTATGGCAGGCGTCAAAATCACTTGTTAAGTATAAGTACAAAATGTAGGTAGGTACATGACTACTCAGTAATAAAAATGGTCAGAGAATCAAAACTAGTTTTCAACAGTAAACTTAATGTTACAAGCGAATTATCATCAAAAGAAAGTTTTGAGGTCACAAGGGTCGTAAAACCCAAAATTGCTTGTTGTTATTATAATTTTAACACTTGGTTAACATTAACCAGAATTGTATAGCAGAATATAACCTACCAGTTTCATTTAAGCGGGTAAGTATTTATTATAAAATATTTGTGACTTTGTTTGAGTATAATAATATAGTTACCTTCTGTACTCTCGTATGTAGGAACAACGTATTATTACCCGTTTTTTCTAGAATTATCTTAATTTTATTTAAATGAGATGAATAAAACCTCATTAGCACAAGGGAATAACATTTGTGCTGGTAAATTCGAAAGATCCTAACCAAATGTACTTACTTTTAATCTAGTTTGTTGATTATGGTATTTAGATAAGTAAGTAGGTACTAAGTATTGCAAAACGTTGCAATATTTTAGTACGTATCTAAATGTTATAAATGGAAAGAAAAGACTTATTAAGAAAAAATAGCTAGCTACTTACAACGTCTATTAAATATTTACACTAACAGCAAGCATAGTCACACAAAAAACTTAAAGGTTTAAAACTAGATACCCATTATCTTGACCATAGCTAAAACTAAAACTGATAATATCCCAAGAAATTATCCCGTCTGGAGTTATGTAGTGCCTTAATACCGCACGATGCCCCATAATTACTGTCCAGACAATCGCCCCGCCATTCCTGCACTCCTGGTACTTTATCACATTAGCGAGACTCTCATAACGCTATATTCCTATGAAATATGTCCATAATGGCCGAATATTGTCTGCAAGGGAAAAATTATCGTTGCCCTTGTGATATAAAGGTGAAATTTGTTGGTTGGGAACTTATTGGGGTCGGTTTTAAAACGGGGGTTCTAATGTTCGTTCATCGGTGCTACGGCTTGACCGAAGGGGTAATTTGGAGGCAGACAGCGGACGCATTTGCATTACAATGGCTCTGATCTCGTGGAGTCGGGCGGGAGCTTCCGAAGGATAAGCTGCAGCCATGTCGAGCATGTGTACCCACTTTATGTACCAAAGGGTTCAGGGTCGTTAAACGACAAACGCAGTCTGTTTTTTCAAGATAATTAATGTTACAATGGAATAAGGTTGATCTGTAATGTATCTGTGGATTGTATAGTAAGAAAAAACATAACTTTTAGTCGGTATGTTATACTGAAAATTAATGGTAGATTATGCTGTCAAATTATATTTTAAAATCAATTATCAACCTTTTATTATAATTGATTGTAGAAAGTAATCTATTCTGTAAATTTATAAAAACTCGAATAATTATGTAGTACCTAGGTACGTCTAAAATTACAGATTTCTGATAAAGATGATTTGCTTACTTATAATCACTTATTCGGTCGCTACGTTTTTGCACTTGTCAGGTCAAGATTGAGTAATTATTTAATTTAGAAACATAGCTAGTTTAGGCAGAGGTAATAAACAAAAATGTATCTAGTATTTATTATACCCAGGTAGGTAAAAAAAATAAAAAGATGAACATGAAATGACAATACCTTGCGATATATGGCATATCTAACTACAAAATAAATGAATTTTTCCTTCTTTCTTTTCTAAATGGTAGGAAGATTGTGCATTCGAAATGCAGGCCGAAATGTAGGCAGGCAGGCATGAGAATGAAATTTAATATTGCATTCATGGTATTGATAAAATATGCCACGTAGACTTAGAACGACCAATACACTTTATTTCCAATGGCACCAATGTATCGGTATGTGCAAGAAATGTCAATTGCAGATACAAGTATCTAGATACTTAATGGCACTATTATAGCACCTAGACAAGACAAAGTATTTAGGTTACGACTAAGCACCATCATATAGTTTTCTACCTATTGGTAGACACATATATGAATGAGTAAAACAAAATAAATAAAAAGTAATGTGTTTGAAGTAGAGGAACACAGGTTCATCTAAAGATTTAGTACTTTTACCAGCTGACGCCGCGCGGTTTCACCCGCGTGATTTTCATTCCCGTAGGAATGTGGAGATAATATATAGCCTATAGCCTTCCTCGATAAATGGTCTATCTAACACCGAAAGAATTTTTCAAATTGGACCAGTAGTTCCTGAGATTAACGTGTTCAATCAAACAAACAAACAAACTCTTCAGCTTAATAATATTAGTATAGATTATTTACCTATTTAGTATTTAGCATATTAAGCCGTCGGTAAGTCCCTGCCATCTAAACGTAGGCGTCCACTGATCGTAAGTATCGAACGCATCGCATCAAAAGGATTTTTAACTATACCGTAGATGAAATACGTTCGATACGAATTGTCCAATCAGCGGACGCACTTGTATGACTTTCTATACAAAGAATACTAAAATTCGTTTTATGCGACGCGTATGATGCAGATCTGTGGACGCCCACCATAATAGAGATAGTATTGAATTTAAAAACTATCTCCCTGAACGCAACAAAAGCTTATTATTTCCGCATCATATTCCTAGTATAAACTCGAAAAAAATTGAATGACCTGAAGGTTAGTGCCTACCGTGCAATGCCCAATTAAAGATAGCAGCTAATAAAGAAGACGTGCATAAGAAAGAGCTAAAGGCCACAGATACAATGTATTATATAGTAGGCAGTTAGTTGGCCGTTTTTCAATTCAAGCAACGTATACAATCAGACGTAATAGTCTGATGTACGAGTGGGCAATTTTGTTCGCATCGAATGCAGATGCGGATGCACTTGTCCCTTGCAAATGAGCGTGGGCCCGTCACGGACGCAATGCGTTATGATATATTCATAACGGGCGGAGCTAGGGGGCAGACTGGGGTTTAACCCCCCTCAGACAGCTAACTACGTAATTTTAATATTTAGGTAATATTTATTGTTTTTCCTTCTTTTAATACCTATACCATAGAAATAAATTGTAGTTCGTTAGTCTCGCTAAAAATTTAAAATGGCTTGACCGATTTGAATGTGTGTTTTTTTCTTTGATTGCTGCTATACCTACAGCCGCAAAAAATGTGCAATGAATAGTCAGTCATTTCGCAAAATTCACCGAATAGATGAGTTATTTTTAAAATCATTTTTAACATTGAGTATTTCGCGATTTCAAATTTGATAAGCAACTGAACAAAAAGGCTGTCATTTACAATTTGTATATTTCAGTTGAAAGGTAGGTACATAATAAAAAAATACATTGTACATACTATACGCATTTCCCCCAAACTTAAAAGATTAAAAACAAAACACAATGAAAAAATTATGAACGACAATGCGGAAACAAAACTACTTTTTGTATCCGCATTGTCGAACTTTTCAAATTTGAAGAATTTCAAATACATACTTAAATCTGTTCAGATGTACTTTAGAGCCTTTTCCTTAAGTGAATCTCATGCATACATCAATTTTTATCTAATTTTACCATTATTTGAAACCAACGTTAAATACGCATTAGTTAGTAAGTACCAGAAGAAATGCTACTAGCTCCGTCAATGTTCATACCCGTCATTGAATAGTCTTATCACACGACGATTGCTAGGAAAAGTGTCGTAAAATATAACATTACGACATTCTAATTTTAGAAATAGACTGTAGAGACTTTATTTAGGTTCAGTCAAGTGTTTTATCGACTTGTCATAGAAGTAGAGTTTTCGTTATAGGACCATAATATATAGGCAATCATACATTTTATTGATAATTTGGTATTGATAGGAGTATCTAAGTACCGACCATCATTGTAACGCATTAAAAAACAATATATCATGAACACTACATTTCGGTAAAGTAGACGGACTTTTATAAGACTAACTTCGTTCATTTTATAGAATGCTGTTACAACTTAATATTCACGTAAATACTCCATAATGCAATGCAATAAAAAAGATGTAATTTAAGCAGACAACATGTTTTTTTTATATTTTAAATTTATATTTCGATAAGTAATTAACGTATAAGGGTATAACTAAAACGTTTTAAAATATTTTCTTATCTTTCTCTTATCAAAATCAGCCTCTACGTCTGTGCTGATTAAGTTATAATAATTTACGACGAAAGCTGATCAGACCAGCAAAATTAACCAAACTGGGAAAATTAGCACTTAATAAGTACTAAGTAAAACATATCTTAGGGTATGCAGTACTTTAATGCATGTATGAAGTGCACGCCAATCCTTATTATGTACAAAGAATCAAAAATGTTACAGTGAGTACTAAGCTAATTTACCAACACACCCCTTAGCGATGGTTATTGTTTTGGGCAGTCGCCATATCCGCAATTTCTTATGATATAAACTGCCAATTGAGTAGTTATAAGGTATGAATAATTAATAAGATGAGAGTGGTAGCCATAATTTTTGTTTATGACCCTCTAACTAAGAAAGGGTAAATATATTGTACCTACTCGTAACTCGTAAACATTTTGGCATGGTCCCAAGGCGAAAGGGACAACCAGCCCAGATTCAACCCTGTCACTCTAACTGAGACCACAGTTTTAATTCGATGGATGATTTTAGTTAGGGTTAATTTTCTTATAGTAGGTAATAATTGTTAACGAAACAAACCTGTGATCTACCATAAGCTAAGTGGAATAACATCAGCTATAACAGAGCAGGTTCGCAGGTATTCTAAGAGCACGTCCTGCAATGTTCTGATGTATCATTCGTCGTTCTGAAACATACCTACTACTCGATTAAGCTAACTAGATACCTGTAAGGCTTGGTACAAATTAAAAATAAAACTTATATAAAATGTAGGTATATTATATTCAAAGTATTAATAAATTTTATTACTGATTTTTTTTTACTTTTTCCAAAGGTTAAGCCTGGTATGTCTATAAACTACACTGACACCTTACAGCCATGTTTTACAGACTTGCTGCTTAGCGGTAGAAATAAGAATGGTGGTAGTACATCCTCAGACTAACTCTTTAAAAAAAAAACTCTTCTGCTCGACATACAAAACCGCGAAAATGCAATGAATACCAATATGGATGCTCGTATTAAGCGTTGTGCGAACTCATTTTCCACGATGCTTCGCATCACAATTTTGTATTACTACTCTGAAGAATATAGTAAGGTAAGTAGGTATTACTTAATACCTATTTATGTGTATGTATATCTTACTAATAAACTTTAAAAAAATACATTGACTGATACACAACCTACACAAAAATTTAAAGCCCAGGCACTCGAATTTATAAAAACAAATAATAAAGCTTCCACTACGAAACAATAGACGTAGGTACAACAATAACGTCTTCCCATTAAATGGGACATCACAAAAACCTTTAAAAAAGCAACAAAGATCCCATACAATGACCCATTCAATCCTTTCGTCAAAATATGCGAGTTGACACTTCCTTATTGCGTCATAAATTTAACAAGCGCCGTACAAATCTGTGGAGACAATAACTTTTTTATTTCATTTAAGCATTAACAGACTACAGCCATCGTTTGACTTCGGACATCATATTCAATCTAAAACGTTACTTGATAACTAATAGAAATATTTAAAAAAGCTTTCATAGTTAATCTAATCGTAACTGTAAACGATTACAAATAGAGAGAATATTTTAAAAGCTGTCAAGACAATATGCCGCCCGACACGATCTAAGCGCTTACAATTCCAAACTTAGGCGCGCGTTTAAATTAGGGTAAACTTACCCTATGAAAGCACCTACCGACTGAAATTACTCCCAAACTACTACACCGTGATTAAAAATAAATTTACGCCAGCTCATTCACCATAAAAACGTAGTCTAACGAATCGACAATTGGTAATAATTAGAAGTAAAATAGTTATAGCTTAATCAGTTATGTGTGAAAAATAAGATGATCATATTTATTTTTATCGTATCGTAAATGTTAGATATGGTATTTATATCCCATACAATAGTATTTTAATGTTTTTATTAAATCGTTTCGAAGGCCAAAAATAATAAAGCTAAAAGATAGGCGTGTTAGCTTTTGCATGTAGGTAGAGGCGAGATATAAATAATTATGTACAACTTTTCCAGCCAGGTTGTATTAAGGCATCCGACACGCATGGCATTAACAAATTACAAATGCCATTAATCGCAGTTAAAAGTGGCAAGCCAGGCCAAACGCTTGTGTCAAACGTCATTCCTATGACACATTACTGGTGTAATGAGATTTTGACATGCTTTCAATTAGATGTTTTAAATCGTCTTCGTAATGAAATATTATGTCGTGTCGTGAGTAGATACATTTTGGATTTTATGCGTTGTACACACGTAATTAAGCAATCATTTAAAGGAAAAGATATTATGTAATCCCATTTGTGGAGACTGGTGGAGACTACTGATTTGTCGTGCAATAAACTCAATGTTAATATTGTTTCTTATGTTCTTCTACTTACGGGTAATGTCCTTCTGGGCGGACGTAATATAATACTTGCCTATCGAGAGAACACGTTTAATTTCATCGTATTACAAGTCTATAAATTGATTTAAAAATATCACCTCCTCGTACAAGTGTCATACTTCGATGACATATCAATTACGTTGAACGTTAAGGAATGAGTTTGAAAGTTTATGTTTTGAAAATTTTTCTGTCGCATTTATTAATTTAATGCAATTCCGATTTAAAAGTCATTCATAAATTTATAAGAACTGGATTTTGATATTTAAATAATTATGTATACCTAAGGAACTACACTAAGATCAAACACGTATCTAACTGTGCTAATTACTTGACATTTTGAACTATTTTTTTTCTACTAATTAGCAAAATACATAAGAAATCTATAATAAATAACATTACTTTTCACCTAGGTAGGTTGAGAATTTTTTGTTCGTTTGTTTTATAAAATTTCAGATTTCAAACTTAATACGTAATAAAAGTAAATAAAACAGCTCTTCTTGCGATTTCATGCAATAAGTTAATTGTTAAAAGTTTACTAGAGACTATATAAACGTACCTAAAAAGTATTATTCATAATACACTCATCTTTTTAATAGAATTTGGTTAACTTCGTAAATGAAATAAAATAAAGCCATAGTTTAACAAAACATTTGTTTTTTGCTCAATTTCCAAGCAGTTTACTCCTAAAATGTTATTAGCATTCATGCGCAATAAGATATTTCAATGAACAGTGATCTATTAAAATTCCAGCCTAAATTGAAGTGGAAATCCAACATAAGTACGTACTCGGGGCCGTTGTACGAACGTCTACAAAAATTAAGTCGATCCTATAAGCGATAAAAGTAAAGCAATTTAATAGAAGCGAAGTTCGTCGCCGTCTACTGCCGACACTTAATTACTGTCGGCGTAATTGAAAGTTAGTCGAGACCGAGCTTGGAGACGACGAAATTCTGAGCTGCACGTACTGCCTTTCTATTAGTGCACCTGCTGACTAGACCTATGTACTATCAATAGTACGTTTGTATATAAATAAAATTGAAGACCCTGTCTGCAGACAAAAAACAGTGACTGTCTGCAGACAAAACAGTTACACATTTGTGATTTCCAAATAACTGTTTTTTTATTTTTTTTTTTATTTAATAATAATTTGTTTAGTGTGTGTGTGTGTGTGTAATAGAACACAAACAAAGTTTTTTTAAAAAATTGTCTTTATATTGGGTCTAATCTCTGGAACGACTAAGCTGATTTTAATAGGACTCTTAAAATAGAGGTTACTAAGTAAATACTTATAAGTAAATAAGGTTACGTATAAGTTACTTTATCTTTATTAGTCCCGGTAAAACCATTTTTTTTCTCGTAGAATTCGTGAAAAGCTGAATATCGAAGTCGCGGGCGTCCGATACTTTGCCAACCTGCGCTGCCACTCTTTAGTTACACCACTATTCTTGCCTTTGGATATTCAAAATACCTACTAAGAACTCTGAAACTATATAAGTAGCAGCCTCGTACCTCGGATAATCGTTGTTAGCTTCTGCGTGTGATCTCTCTTTGTCTATCAAACTATAACAGTGATGGAATTTAGTGTTTTATTACTTGCGCTTGTGTTTGTTATCATACTTGGTCACTACAATATCTCTTGAGTAAACTGATCTGATTGGGTGCTACCGTCATAGATATCATCGCAATATCATACGTGGATTGACATATAGGCTACTTTTTATCTCGAAAAAATCCATGGTTTCTCGAGATTTGCGAAAACTGATGATTTTGATGATAAGAATGTTTGTTACTCTTTCACGCCTCGACTAATGCACCGAATAAGCTGAAATTTGGTATTAAGATTTATTATAGCCTGGATTAACACATAGGCTACTTTTTATCCCGGAAAATCAATGGTTTCAGAGGGATTTGTGAAAAACTAAATTCCACGCGGACGAAGTCGCGGGCGTCCGCTAGTACAAATATCAATGATATGCCACACGGTGCCGCAGCGGCGTCGTACTGCGGCGCCGCACTCAGCGTGTGTACAGCGATGCAGCAAAACGTCTTCGGCGCGGCGCCGCACCGCACCGTGTAGCCTCATCCTTACTTACTATACCACCATGACATTTTTATAAAACAAATCAAAATTCGTTTATTTCAAATAGGCTTAGTTTACAAGCTCTTTCGAAACGTCAGGATATAATATCGAACTTAAGATAATGATGATAATAATTATTCAAAAACTTAAAAAGTTACGAGGGTTCCAAACGCGCCTTGGTCCGAGAAGAATCCACAACAAACTCAGCTAGGTTTATCCTCAAACGATTGTTACACTACAAATGTTTACCGCAACTACTGTAGATAAATGCTATTTACTGTCAGTATGTCCTTTCCGTATTTAACTAATATAGAACTAATTACTAAAGGGTAACTAAATAAATAAAATAAATAAATAAAAAAAATAAGAAAAAAATAAAAAAGCCTTTTATTATTTTCCATTTACATAAGGTAATTATTCTAATACTTTTTAAACAGAACAAAGTAGGTAACACTTTTATACTTAGTACATTTTTTGCATTTTATCTTTTTATCAATATTTTTTATGTTATTTGTATCTATTTATTTTTCTTTCTTTTTCTCTATATATCATATATATATATATATATTATTATATATATATATATATATATATATATATATATATATATATATATATATATATATATATATTTCCTTAGCTTTTTAAATGATAACCCCTCTGTAGGGTAAAGTCCTCCTCCAGATTTTTCCATTTTTCCCTATCGTTCGCTTTTGATTGCCACTCGTCTCCTACAATATCTTTGATGTCGTCGACCCATCTTCTGTCAGAAGACAGAGGGTAACTACATTCCTTCAAATAGGCACATATGTGTAGTTTTTATATCAAACAGTTTTTAGCGTAAGTCATCAAGAAGTTACAAAAAAATAGCGTATTTAAAATCCTTATCAATGTTTTACATAATTTTAATACAATTAAAATAATAATGGACGCCATTACTAGACACATTAATTTCCCTTATCAATGAAATTGATCAGCTAGTTTAACAATGCGCGTGCTTCAGGTAAATTGTATTCGTAATTGGTGATTCGATTTAAATGGCCGCATTAACCTTTGATAATATGAATTCGATTATAAATTAAACTATGCTCAAATTATAACACTATTTCCTACAAAACAAATCTTTTGAAACAGAAAGATTATTATTTATCTTCTAGCTAACTGATGCCCGTGACTTCGCCCGTGTTAGGATTGTTTTACTATCCCGTGGGAACTATTTATGTTATTCCCATGTTGTACTCAGGTAGGTATATATTGTGTCTTTTGAGCTCATTCGATATAATGGATTAGAGTAATGAAACCTAGTTATAAAACTAAACTTAACATTTTTGTATAGCTAGGTTTATACATGATGTACCTAAAGGTAAATAAAGTGTATTAGAATTTAAGCTTTATGTTTGATATAATGCGGAAAAATAAATCGCGTAATATTTTTTCATAATTTATACCTATCTAATTTTTTAATTAAGAATATTTGCCATATCTTTTAAATATGACCAAAATTCCCATTCCCCTCCAACTATTCGGGAAAGACTGTATTAGGAGTGGGTATGTCAATAGACCAACGGGGCGGGGATCGAACAACCCCACGGTGACGTATCCGACCGCTCTTACCGTTGAGCTATTGAGGCTCAAAAGTCTGATATAATTTGCATCTCATCTATATACTATAAGGTTTTTCAAAAAGGTTATAAAGTTATCGAGCTGCATAAATATAACAAAAAACAATAACCTAGGTAGCTTAAGAGGGTCGTTTTGAGTCTGTACATTTACAATAGATGCGATTAAAATTCTCCACAGCACATAATAAGAAAGTTGTCTTGTATTAAAGTAGGGTCAAACTGGCGAATGTTTGTTAATGGTCCATTTAATGAGGGCCCACTAATTAAGGTCGTCGCGAACCGTCACGTCGCCGCCATTATTTGTTTTAGAACTTTTCCAATTTTCTACAATCACCTCTCTTTGAATTGTTCGGTGTACTGAATATTTGAATTTAGCTTTCTATTCGCTGTTTTCTTTTTGCTCTACGTATTGGGAAAGGGTTGTGTATTTTTACCCGACTGTCTAGAAGAATTTTTTTTTTCGCGCGTATCTTTTATGCCTATGTAATATTTTTTGATTTTGTTTCCTTATAACTATCCGTTTGTTTAGCGGTGTTCAATATTCATGTCTCTTTAGACAACAATATACCTACTTCTTTTAATACCAATATCTAACGGATCTAACATCTAACGGATGCGCTAAATAAGCTTATGATCGACCAAATTTATTTTATTATCTATCCAAAACAAAGTCTTATGTGCAACGTTTGTCTGTTTATCTATTCACAATAAACTCAAAAACTAAAAAACAGACTTTGTGGTTTTTTAAATCACCTAGGTCACAGAACATAAAGCACTTATCCTATAGATCTACATTATATCAGAAACTACCTTAAACAAGAAATACTAATGAGTTTAACTGAGTAACTTTAATTAGTCCTACAATACAGTGTTTCCCAAAGCATTTTAAGTACCCATACATTAGGAACAAAATAAGCAAATATGTTTGTAATATCTATTAAAGTAGATTTTTTGTTTAATATACAAACAGTTCCTATGATAGTAGAGTCTCATAAAGGATCCAAGTGCACAGGTAAAGCTGGAATGAAGTTTTGCTTTTTAACCACTTGGTCGCTAACTTTAAATTGGTTTCTGCCAACTTCGACTCGCGACGGTAGAATAGGAAAACTAGTCGAGAAGTTTACCTACCCAACTGTTAAATAGATAGAAATAGAACCCAAGTTCGCAGCTTTGATATTTGTATAGATATCTACTACGTCTACTTCTGTACCGTGTAAACACCGCAAGACTAGATTTTAAGTATGTCTGAAAGATTAGTCGCTTACTTGTAAAGGTTCTAATAGGTACCAAAGAGTGTCAATTTTAGGTCCTTTGTTAAGGTCGATATTCATAATGTCGACAATTTCTATTGGTCAAATGAAAATGATTTTGTTACTATTATAATTTATAATCATCAATTATCATTAATTAATAACTCTCGAAGCTTTATGGTTACTAGGTAATTATAATTCGTGACTAATTTAAAAAGCTGTCAGATACAAATAAATGAACAACCAGCTTAAAAAAAAATATTTTGGCAAGTTGGATGCTCTAACGCTATATCATTATTAGAAAGTCCTATTGTCTATACTTAACAGTAGCTGTACCTATATAATAGATATGTAGATATTACGAAGTTAAAAACTTTACACATTTCATAGGCTATCTCTTTATCTCACAAGATATTCTTGTTCATTATTCATATCATATTTCGTTGCCTTAAACTTGGGAATTTGTTGGATATAAGGAATTTCATAAATATTTAATAACTAAACTCAACGCTTGCAATATGTAAGTATTATATCTACGTCTTAAGTGTCGTCAATGAGCCTTCATAGCCTACCTATTTATTACTATGTGGAGTTATGTATATTATATTACATACAATATAATATAATATACATAATATATTATTTATATTATATAGAATATAATAAACATAAAATATTATATATTATATACAATATTATCGACCGGTTGTTATTTTTTTTCCTTTTCGCTCCTTAATATACAAGCTAGTGTGTAAATGTTTTCTTTTATAACACGAGTAAAAGAATAAAAAATCTAAATTAATTAATATTTCAACTTTTGTTTGAACATGCAAATATTCCTTATTAGATGGAAAAGTAAAGCTCTTTTCCAAGTTCAGAAAAAGTGTGACACTCAATTTACGTTTTCTCATAAATTCCTTGAAATCCTTCGTTATTCTATAAGAAAAATGTACAGAATGAAAAGATTATGTAATTTATGGATTTCCAAACGACAGTGGACCATCCGAACGGCGGTCAATGTTTTGATACTTTAGTGGGAAGTGACTCAATGTACTGTGACAATGTGAGGGACGGATTAGAAAAATAAATTACGTACAAAAGTTAAATAGATATTTACTTGACATATCATTTTACACCACGGATTTTTACCGTGAGATTCTCAAATTATGAATAAGTACTCCAGGTATTTTTTTTTTTTTTTTTTTATTTTACTCCAGGTCTAATTCTACACTCCCTATCTAAAAGTAGGGTAGTTACGTATCTTTGGCCTATGTAGGGAAATTATTTGATAGATTTTTTTTTAAATTATTTTACAAGTTAGCTCTTGATTACAATCTCACCTTTTGGTAAGTGATGATGCAGTCTAAGATGGAAGCGGGCTAACTTGTTAGGAGGAGGATGAAAATCCACACTCCTTTCGGTTTCCACACGGCATTGTACCGGAACGCTAAATCGCTTGGCGGTACGTCTTTGCCGGTGGTAACTAGTCACGGTGGAACCTCCCACCAGCCAGACCTGGACCAATTAAGAAAACCTCAATTAGCCCAGCCGGGGATCGAACCCAGGACTTCCGTCTTGTAAATCCACCGCGCATACCGGCCGTCAAAATTTATAGGTCGAAATTTGAAGGACAAGTTGTTTTTTGACTGCGATGTACCTAACAGTCTGTTTAACTAGCCTCACTAAGAGTATTATTTTATTCATTCAAAAATACATATAACATCTAAGTACTCGTAAGTAGGTATATTATTATACATATTTTATTTGCTCGTCAATGTTTCAACTATGTATTAATGTAATTAGATATCTGTCAACATTGCTTGCAATTAATTAGGTCATTATTTCATCTATCAAAGTTAAGCTAGCTATTTAGAATTAAATAGGTAGGTATAGATATTCGAAAACATAATAAGTAATACTCGTAAAAACCGAAGGTTACGTATTCAATAATTATCTATGTTGATTATAAAAACAGGAAAAAAACACCAATTATAATTTGTTTTATCCAATTTCTGAAACTATTTAAATATGTAATTGTTACATAATATACTAGAATAAATCCCACGCACTGAGAATAAATGCGCTACCTCTAAGGTAGAGGCGGTAGAGCAAAGGCAATTAGGTACCCAGACTCTGTCCACTACCTTACAAGATGCTGCCGAGTATCGTAAATAAACGTGAAGTAACGACGAGAGCACTATCTTCGTAAGGAAGCGACCATAATGTCAGACCGAAGGAAACTGACGGTACAGTCGGGCGCATAATGTGTTTACGTTTCACACCCAGCTATCGATTTGCAAAATAAGCGGTGAGGTATAATGGTATGAACGTTATCTTAAGAGCCAAAGCTCACATTGTCATTGGGGTTCGATACAACTACGTTTGCAGAAGTACACTCTTGTACACAAGTTAATTTGAATTTTAAATAGTCGGTGATAGAGGTCATCCAAGAAAGACTACCTTCATGCTCATTTTCCGCCGCCATACAGCAATGCTGTGTTCCAGTATGAAAGGTATACCTATTGTAAAATGTTAATCTGATAACAGCGATGGTTTTTCCTATAAACAATTGAAAACTTCACTTGTTATATTAAATTCCGCCCCGTATAGTGAAATAACCATTAAAACATTGGAAAAGCTTAAAAAAATAAATTGATAAGAAAAATCATTTTGTCATACATTTTGTATGTAACGTCTTTTAATTATTTTCATTTCCATACCAAACAGTTGTAGGTAATAGGTAAGTATTGGAGTTAAAAAGGTAACGAAAATTACGATAAGTAGAAACACCGATTAATTTTATGTGGACTGTCAATAATTACTTAGAAATAGGAGATGTATCTACCTATACGTGTATATTTCTAAATTGCTTCATATCCTAATAATCTCTAACCCCTTTTTCTAAATACGTTTGTAATATTTTTCGTAGTAAAAGTGCTTTTACTAAAAAAAAGTAAAAGTAAAAGTAAGTAGTATACTTTTACTACGAAAAATAATACAAACTCATAAAATTCTTTACTTTCTAAATAAATAAGGTAATAATTAGTTAAAATCTGGTATTATTTAAAATAAGCATTTTTATCGCTTAGTTATTTAATACTTACACAAATACATAGTTGTACTTCAATGTACTTTAGGTATATAGGTATAACACAAGATAAAATAAAAACGAAACGGGATTTGTTTGTTTATGCTAAATAGGTTTGTAAAAGGTAATTATTTCATGCAAATTAAATTAATTTATTTAATAATTCACCTCGTAAAATAGCTTCATGATTAAAATACAACACGCGGCTTTAAAGTTACGCAGGAATGTCCAAATGAAGCGGTTCATTAAATACTTAGTCAAATTCTTGTTAACATTCCATTTTAATTATTTATTGGTAAACAGTCTATTTTAAACTCGAAGATATGAAAATTATCCCGGAAAAATTACACACTTATTTTTCGCGGGTAACACTGCAGGGCGCAGCTAGTCACACTATCACACTAATATTATAAAGGCGAAAGTTTGTGTGTAAGTGTGTAAGTATGTTTGTTCCTCTTTTACGCTACAGCTACTGAAGCGATTTGGTTTAAATTTGGAATGGAAATAGATTTTACTCTGGATTAACACATAGGCTTTTTCATCCCGGAAAAATCCATGGTTCCCGCGGGATTTGTGAAAAACTGAATTCTTGTGACGAAGTCGCGGGCGTCCGCTAGTACAGTATGTTATACAGAACGTAGGTAGCTATAATAGAAGTTACCTACTTGGGTATGTATTACATTATTTTCAACTTCACTGTAGGTGTAGGCATTGTTCGTAAGTATTATTTGTTAAAAGAAAAACATACAATAAATAAAATATTGTGCATTGAAAAGTATTTTATTATTTTGAACCCGGATAGAGAGAAAGGCCAGCGCTGCTAGTTTTGTTTTTAACCGACTTCTTATTTTTAACAATTGGTTATATAACCAACCAGCTAAGCACGGTGCGTATTTTTTTTTAATGTGAAAAACTTCAATATTGCTTAAATTACCCTAATATTACTTATAACTACTTATAAGTGGTTAACCGCGTGTATGTAAAATCTCTATATAGATCTTTATATTTCTTAACGGAATTGTTGATAGTATGCCCAGTAAATAGGTAAATTACAAGTGATATTAACATTGTATTGTATTCAATAATGTAGGACGTTTAAATCATATCAAAGTGAGCTGAATAAATTTAACATATAGATAAAATTCGCCAGGCTAAGGTTATAAATGTCGTAAAGTTATTTACAGTAAAGAAACCCTTGTGCCCGAGTTTTGTTTATAACGTGTATTAATGATGATTTATTGTTGTTCGTATCTCTGTAATGTGTGTACGTATGGACTATAAAAGATTTTATGGGACACTTTACGGCGGCGAAACCTCAGAAATGCTTTTATTGATATCTAAGCGCCACACTAAATTAATACAGTTTTAAGGTGGCATTCGAGCACTTGTGTTCTTTGATTGTAATTTATAAATGGATTTTATTGAATACACGAAAAGAAAGATGGCAATTTTTCAATAATCTATTTCTACATGCCTCATGAATTAATTATATAACTATTTTTGCATACTGTGCATGCATTAGTTTAATATGTATGAGTATCTATTTAGAATAGAACGGGATGTTAGCTCGTAGCAAACTATGTAGGTTTGCTACAAGTTGCATAATTTGCATAACAGCTGGCCTATTCACTAACTTTGCTTTATTAGCCACATAAAATTATTAACATGAAATCAATAACAACCGAATTTTTCATATTCCGTAAAGTTAACGAAAAACACAATATCAAACACGCTGGTTAGTAATTTTGATGAGTTAGTAATAGATTATGTTTAATACGATATTACGTGACTTATAAATCACTGAAAATATCTAGTTGGTAATTTTCGTAGACTCGTCAATCCACTATAGTTACTCAAAGATAGAGAATAGGCCTGAAGGAATATGTACAATGTACTTTGTAAGTACTTATACCTAAAGATATGACATAAAAGATACTTCGTACTACTGACAAATTACCCTATTTTTTTAAAATTTAATATGAAATTATTATTTTAATTCAAGCTACAGGGTTACAGGTAAGCATGTTGTACTGGTCCCAAAGTCAATAATACGTTATACTTACGAGTATATCAATCTAAAGTGCAGTCTCACCAATGTTCCTACCTACTCGTAACTGCGTACTTTCTAATAGGTATGTAACCTTCTTTCCAGAAAATTAATAAGTAGGAAGAGACATTTAAAAAGCAGTTGGGTAAAGCAAAAAGTTAACACTCTTAACACTGATCGTTTACCTAATTATGAGGCACTGGGTATTTGGTACCTACCTAGGCAAAAAGACACCATTTCACATACACGCAAAATTTATTTTTCCTGCACGAATTACACTAAACTTCCAACGCACAGTTTTACAAGCAAAGGTAAACTGAGTTGAGTTTTTGTGCCTTGTGATTATTACCTTCCCTTCGACGCTTTGTCCTGTAATTACTTTACGGGGTGATTTTAACAATAATCTCTAAGTACATACCTTTGTAAATCATTCTCATTTAAATTTACACTCTATTGTAATGACATAAGGTCTACAATGCTAAAAAGTTGATGGATTTGAAATGATACTGACAGAAATATTTATTGCACCTCAAAGGATTGGGTAATAGCGAGATGGTTTTATGGTTTTTCGTTGTGCAATTTTCTTGCATTGTACACAAGCGTGTACGGCGACCGATTTTTACGACATTTGTAATATTCTAACTTGCATAGAGTATATTCTGTTGTACGAATGAGGGAATCTTAAGGTTTATTTGATAGTTACGAGTGCTTATTAAATTTAGTACCATGTAACTTACCTTGTTCACTGGATTGGAATTTCAGTTTTTGCATTGCAGTGTAGGTACCTATTATCTATTTAACAAAATAGTTGCTTATAATTTTCGACGATAATGGGACAATGTTATATGCATATTTAGCTAGAGCTATAACTATTGGTGGACCACCAGGTGGACTGACGACATCAAGCGAGTAGCAGTTATTCACTGGATGCAAGTGGCTCAGTATCGTGACGTTTGGAAGTTCCTACAAAAGACCTATGTCCTGCAGTGGACGTCCATCGGCTGACATGATGATGTTATCTATCGGGCTTACACTTACAAATGCCTGGTTTTAAAGTACGTCGCTATCAAGAGATTGTAATAATATTATTTTTACAGCCAGTAACTACTCCTAACCGCTACGAGATTACGCTGAGACGGGTACAAATGACCACATAGGTACCTAAATAAATCAAAGATTTAAATAATCCCTGATAGAAAGGAGGCCTTAATGCTGAACTTAAAATAATACAAATTAGGTACTCACCAGAAAGTGGAAAATGATTGAAGATTGTCTATGGCAGAAGATCCAGAATCCTTGCAGGCCACTTTTGCTGGAAAAACGCAAGTGACAAAAAAAGATGAGAGACTCTGATAGTCAGTTAAACCTACCTTCTTAATTTTATGAAGGCTGAGTTTGTTAGTCTGTACCCCTACAATAGGTAAGTATGACTAACTATAACGGCTCTTAGTCCAAGACATATTTTGTGAATTATTAAACTACTTACTAGTTACCAACCAAACGAGGTAAAAAGTAGATACCTATAAGTTATTTAAAATACTCGTATCGTAATTTAAACACAGCAGTTCAAGTATCAAGCCAAAGTAAACGCAGTAAAAGTCTGTTTTGAGTGGTAATTAACCACCGCTCGCCGGGCGGTCAATAAAGAACATCGCCGCTATACTGAAGGGACAATGCGCAATGACCATTGTCCTCTCAACCCTTTCCCGGCGCACGAAACAGATAGTGCTAAAACAACGCGACGAATCCTTAAGATGTATTGTTTGCGTAACGGCGATTTGTTTTCTACCTGTGTTGATGTGAATCGGGGTAAAATGTACCCACCTTAGGCTTAAACGGTTATATTGTAAAGTAACTGTTTTGTGTAGTAAACTTTAGAGGAATTTGTATTCTAGTCCTTTTTCTTGGTTAGCTTACTTTAGCCCAGTGGATATGACCTCTGCTTCCGATTCCGGAGGGTGTGGGTTCGAATCCGGTCTGGGGCATACACCTTCAACTTTTCAGTTGTGTGCATTTTAAGAAATTAAATAGCACGTGTCTCAAACGGTGAAGGAAAAACATCGTGAGGAAACCTGCATACTAGAGAATTTTCTTAATTCTCTGCGAGTGTGAAGTCTGCCAATTCGCATTGGCCTAACTCCTCTCATTTTGATTGGAGGCTCGAGTTCAGCAGTGAGCCTAATATGGGCTGATAATGATGATGAACGATGACCCACGCGAAGTTTTCAACAGTAAGTCCACACCACACAATCTCAATTAACTATTTTAGTTAGTATGTACTAAAATAGTTAGTAAGTGGTACTGTATGACGTATAAATAAGTACGAGTGGAATGTGTAAGACCAAATCTGTCTACAGCATAAGCGTGGCCTAAGTCCTTAACTGATTAAGGTAAGCTAGAACTGCAGTAAATTCCACATTACAACAGGTATCCAAAAAAACTCTATTAATATTGTCATGCGAATTAGCTGGGCTGGGCAGGGAGAACGATACGAGCGAAAATGGGCAGTGCTAACTATTTTTATAGGAGCTCCTTAATCGTACACTCGGATCTAGAAATAAGTTTTATCGTCACACTACTAAGGGTTCGGAGGTAGGACATAGGTACTCTAAGAATCAGAGCTAGCTAGGTACCTACTCAATATTAGTCAGCTCTGTATTTTAGTAACAAATACAATCCTTTGCTATAATTATTTCCAAAACAGATGAAAGTATTTAGATACCTTAAAAAAATTTTTTTTTTTAAATTATGTTTGTCTGCATTGAATATTTTCAAAACAAATTAGTAAAGTCATCCTACTTCAAATAAGAAATCATTACAAATAGATAATAATAATCTATTCTTCATCATCCCACAAACATTCATTCTCGTACTTTGAAAACTATTAATTTCGAATGTACCTACCTACTATGAAAAACACAAACAGCTCCATCTGTGCATCAAAAGCTAAACTAAGTACAAAATTGCAAAATACAGTAGCCCCATCTAACCACACCACGGGTACCTATCAGCAACAATGCGCCACCCCGTCAACCCCTGAAGGGAATAATCTAAACATTTCCCTAAGCTTCCGCCACATCTTGCTTGCGTAACGCAGTTCTGGATTTTACGACCGCATAATCATAAAACTAATAAGACCGTGCGTTTACGTCAAACTTTTTACCTTACCCACATAACGAAGTTATTTATTTATTATAGGTAATAATCATAGAAAGCGTATGCAATAACATAAAATGCGTGTAGTTCATTCATTGCCTTTGACATCGATAACCTTAAGATACCTTACGTGCATTGAAAAAGTATTTTTTTTTGTAACTAATAAAACAAAAAGTTTTTAAATAATTAACTTTACCTAATAATGTTTATCACATATTATAGCTTATTAGCTGTAGTATTGACTAAAACATTATTATTTGAAAATAACAATCAGGTTTAACTTTTAACTACTTAAAAAATTTACTTACAAATGCCTCGAACGTACATGCTGTGAAAAGGTGGTCTGTGATGAACCAATACATCCTAAACTAAATTTACGAGTAAATACTAATACATCTTTATGAAGCGTTATAATATTTTGGCCAACACTAATATTTGTAAGTATTATATAATTTTGTTGAACTTTGTATTTTGTATATTTGATTAAAATTTATTTTTTTGTAAATAGGTACTCTTAGTCTGTAACAAAAACTTTTAAAGTTACTTTGGAACACGTGATTTATTCATAGATTTTTTTTTATTCATGGTTGGTCGTTATGTATAAATACTCACTCGTATGCGTCAGATTGTAATAAGAGCCGTGACAGCCCAGTGGATATGACCTTTGCCTCCGATTTCTGAGGGTATGGGTTGAATCCGATCCGGGACATGCACCTCCAACTTTTCTGTTGTGTGCACTTTAAGAAATTAAATATCACGTGTCTCAAACGCTGAAGGAAAAACATCGTGAGGAAACCTGCATTCCAGAGAATTTTCTTAATTCACTGCGCGTGTGAAGTCTGCTAATCCGCATTGGGTCAGCTTAGTGGACTATTTGGCCTAACCACTCTCATTCTGAGAGGAGACTCGAGCTCAGAAGTAAGCCGAATATGGGTTGATAATGAATGATGATGATGCGTCAGATTGATTAACACAGAGCGGTACTTTATAGGTACCCCTTGTCCCTTAGACCAAGTAGACTACCTGTTCAAATCGTCAATTACCTACTATAAAAAAGATGGGCCTTCTGATGGTAAGTGAAAACCCTTATAACATTGCAATACGTCGAATGCGCTGGTTGCTCGTCAGTCTGAGATATAACCGCTAAATAATTTGCCAACTTCCGCTCAATGTGGCTGACCCTTAATTAAAACGTTTTACAGCTATCGTGTACCAAGTAAACTCAGTAGCCTACTATTTTATGAAAAGATTCAATGACAATGAACAAGCAGGTCGATTTTAGCGATAGAGCCCTACCTTGAGTTACCTTTGCATGCATTTCATATTTCATAAAGTCTCACAGTTACTCAGTGCTCATAAATTTGTGTCTTTATGATAGACGTAGGTAGGTGCACAGGTGTGGTATGGTTGCAGTTTTCGTACGGTGTTCTGTACTAAAAAGGTTTTAAAGTAATTGATTTATGTTTTTAACTCCCGATGCAAAAGATGGGTATTATGACAGGAATGGTTCAAATGTATCTAACTGCTTCACAACTTACTTATTTTTCTTTGGCGGAGTCTACAGCAAAGTGAGTTATCATCATTACTAGCACTTTTTTATTGCTATAGGTTTAAAAAGAAGAGGAGATTTTGAGTTTAAGCCCACCATGCTCTAATATAAGCCCAGGGTGAAAATTTTTGATTCTTTCATTATCACTACATTACATGTCACTCCTTCTATAAATAGAAGGTATGACGTGTTCTCCGAGGTACAAGAACGTTACACCAACCTTCCAATACAAACATCAAAGGTGTTTAACTAACATCTCAACTCCAGGCTTCTACTAAAAACTTCTTGAAGAAAAATGAAACTTTGTATTACCTCATCATTATCAAGCCATATTCGGCTCACTGCTGAGCTCAAGTCTCCTTTCGAGTTCTCCTCCTCCACAAACTTTTTAATTTGGGTAAGCAATATGTACAAATTGTACAAAATGAAAATACCTTTTCCAACAAGTTTGTAATGAGTCTTCGAGGTAGGCAATGTATTTCTGCATCTAAGAAGTGCACGCCACTGGGTTGGAGTATAATTTCTCGTTAGTAGGTATTGTTAAGAAGGTATGCAGTGGGTGCTGGCCCTGACGCAGTATCAAACTGACACCAAATTGGCCTTGCAAAAATCAACCATGCAAGAGTAAATATTCCTTAGGTACCGGAAACACGAGTAATTGAGAGTAATGTGGGCGAGCGAAGTACACAGCACTCCCCGCAATAAGCATGTCAAGATGCCGACATTGCAATAAATTAATAAAGATCGTGTGCAGGATATATTAATATGTGCCTATATGACAAACAATTGTTGATAGTGTTTGCAGAATATTTTTTTTTTATAATTTTTACTGAATCGAAGTATTTTTTTTTAATATTTGCCATATCTTTTAAATATGACAAATAATCTCATTCTTCTCCAAGAAATTGGGAAATAATGTATTAATGTAATAACTAGACCAACGGGGCGTAGATCGAACCACCACCACTCGGTGATGAGTCCGACCGTTTTTACCGTTGATCTATTGAGGTTAGCTTAATAGCTTATTTTATTTTCATGGTCGTTCTTAAAAATCAGTTTTAATTTATTTATTAGTCTCTAAACAGCTTATTACAGAGCCAGGCAAACTTTCGTTTAGGAGACAGAATATGGGACCTAAATCCACCAAGTTGCTTCAATGCGGATGGCTTTAGGGTGATAAAATCAAAATCAAAATTTATATACTCATTAGCTTTTTAATCATTTATATACTCATGAACACTATAATAACTTTACTAAAAGCTTGCGTTTAATAATATAGTGCTTGACTCTTAACGATTACTATCAGATGAAAATGACCGGGATCGATAGGTTAACTTGCTTTCTGATGCACAAGGGAACAACACTACTCCAGCATTTTCCTAACTCAGATCGGAGAATTTCTTAGAAGAATAAAAAGTTCAATATTTTCAGGACTCGAACTCAGAAATAACCTGGTGGTCTAAAACCACTAGCTTAAAACCATTGTCTATCTTCTTTCTATATTAAGTGTAGGTCTGTGCTTACGTACCAAAAAGTCGCAAATGCTTGCTTACTATTGACGGCCTCCGTGGCGCAGTGGTAAGCGCAGTGGACTTACAAGACGGAGGTACTGGGTTCGCTCCCCGGCTAGACTGATTGAGGTTTTCTTAATTGGTCCAGGTCTGGCTGGCGGGAGGCTTTGGCCGTGGCTAGTTACCACCCTACCGACAAAGACGTACCGCCAAGCAATTTAGCGTTCCGATACGATGTCATGTAAAAACCGAAAGGGGTGTGGATTTTCATCCTCCTCTTAACAAGTTAGTCCGTTTCCATCTTAGATTGCATCATCACTTACCATCAGGTGAGATTGTAGTCAAGGGCTAACTTGTAAATAATAAAAAAAAAATTACCAGAGTTAGTTACATATTTCTAGGTAAGTTGGTAAGTACCTACCTACGTGACGTAGAAGCCTGTAATTAGGTAAATTGATTGAGATTTACTTAAACTTAGGTAAGTTATTTTGTGTTAAGGACGAATAAATACGTGAACCAGTTTTCATGTTTAAAGACATTTCCACGATTCAGGTTGCCTTTATTTCCCCTATCTTTTAAATTCTCATTTGACCCAGAAAACTGAAATTCTGCATGTACTTAAATTAGCATAATATAATAACATCTTGAGGGGTTTAAGGCTCAATGTTGACATTTTGTTTAAAGGTGGCGTTTTTTTTTTATAATTGAGGTTAAATATGTGGGTAGGTTTAACTGACTTCCTGTAAGGAAATCTAAGTATTTTCAAGTTGGTATCCAGCTTTCAGGAAATAAACAAAAAAAAACACATTTTTATCGCATGTAAAACTTTTGTAATTGGGTATTATTTACCAAAATTTATAGAAATTTACACACTGTAGTAACTGATTTAATTTCAATAGCTCAGACGTTTAAGTGGTGTAATAAAATTCATTAGTAGTTATAGTTCTAAGTTTATCTTCTTATTTTCATATCTCACTATTCATTCAATTGCCATTACATGCCAAGTAGACTACCTTTTCTCTTGCAGAAGTTGAAAAGGAATGTCCAATAATGATCTTTAACAAAAATAAAGGCGGTAGGTATAATGTTGTTACTTGCAGAAGTTCAAGAGGAATGTCGAATGATCGTTAACAAAAATAAAGGCGGTAGGTGTTGTGTACGGTAGATATAAATAGGTACCTACGGTATAACATACCTAGAGAAAAATATTTTCTATTTCACTTTGAAACTACCTGCCATTTCCATGTCAATCCCCAATAAATTTCTCTTAATTGAGTCACTGTAGAATTGAGTTACTCCGAAAAACGTCAAAACTATAGCCGAACGAGAATTCAAAACTCGCCGAAACAGAATTGCGTGACTGAAATACCACCACTACATTATAGACCTACGCAAGTGAGTATATAAACATCATCGAACACGTGTTTGTGAGGAAACGGGCTGTGCGCGCCGAATGACAATAGGGGTTTCCCTTTCAAGCGGAAAATTTACGTGATAAAAATTCTAAATCGTTGCGTGTCAAAAAAAAATGTAAAGGTCCAAAAATAAAGTGGCTGCGGTAGGCGTCATTACCGAGTCTTATAGCGGTTCTGTGTGGGGTTGTAAATCAGCGAAGAACGTGAGAATGGATTCATTATTTAGACAATGCTGTGTACGGAACCTAGCGGGAAACGCGCGAGTAACACGCGTACGCCAAATCACCGTGTAATTGAAATCTTGATAACGCTTTTCCACAAAGCGGTCCCTGGCTGATAACTATCGTTGTGACATATTTTTGTGTTTTATTATGGTAATGATGTTTTGTAAACACTCCATCACTTTAGTAAGCTTTTTTATATAGGGCGCTTGGCTGCAATCTTACTCTGGATGGTAAGCAAAAATGTAGCCAATGATGAGTGCGCTTGTCTAACCCGGCTGCCACTCCATGTTCCTCGCGCTGCCTCGATATTGCCGCGATGTTGTTCTGCCTGGCCACACACTAGTCTAATCGCGGAAATGTTCGCGTGAATATCCCACGAATATTCGCGGCAGGGCGAGTAACACTCTACTCACATGTTTACTTTCCTCGTCTGACTGAAGCATAAAAAAGTTAAATCTTAAATTGAGGATACCATCGTAGATATTATAACTTTTGTGTAAGTAATTTCTAACAAAATTAAAAGCATTTGTAAATTACTAAGCTTTAGTTTTCAAAACTAACCCATAGCTGGTAAGAACAAATCTGTAAGCAATGGCGTAGCATACATTGTACAGTGCAGAATTCAACCTTGATGTGTAATTCCTTAGCCCCCCAACAGATGGCGTTGCTAGAATATGAAGTTAACATTTAAAAAACTATTCGTCAGTACAATTTTTTAAATAAAACATCATATTATAATATTATTTTATCCGCAGAGTTTAAATATACAATATGATGTTTTGTAACAAACTAATTTAGGTAGTGAAAGTATTTTGTATGTAGGTAAGATTCCAACCAACCTGGTTTGCTACTTAGTTGCACGTTAAATACAAAGATGGCACTACAAATGCATGGTGCAAAGCTTTCAAATACCCAGAAAAATCAGAAATAGAAAAATGTTATTTTTATTTAATATCTATTATGATTGTAATACAATAATAAAGATATCTATTGTAAACTACTCGTATACTTTAAAAAGACACCTAGAGTAGGTATCCCAAATGAATGCAACAAGCAATGTATCTTTTTTTCCATTATTTCGCAGTATGATCTATATTAATACATATTATAAAGAGTTTTTGAGATTGTAGGAGCAATCTCTAAATCTTCTATCTACTGAACCTATTTTGAAAATTCTTATACTAAAAGAGTCTATATTTTATCCCCGTATTCCCACGGAACGGGATGAAACTGCAGGTTAGTCAATTAAAAAAAACAAATACTTAAATACTTAAAAATAATTTATACCTTTACCTACAGCAATTTACTTCCAAAACTTTCTGTTCCTACTCAGTTGATAGGCAGAGTATTCATATGTAGATAATCTTTTGTATCACAAATACCTACATAACAAGGTCTAGCTGGTGGGAGACGTCGGCCGTTGCTAGTTACCACCGTACCGAGACCGTACCGATACCGTACCGACAAGCGATGTAGCGTTCCGGTACAATGTCGTGTAGAAACCGTAAGGGGTGTGGATTTTTATCCTACTCTTAACAAGTTAGCCCGCTTCATCTTAGATTGCATCATTACTTAGGTACTTAGGTGAGATAGTAGTCAAGGGCTATCTTGTACAAAATAAAATTACAAAAAGAACAAAAACATATATTTGCTATAAGTTTGCGTTAAACAAGACTTTTAAATTAATAATATCACCCACACCATCTTTACCTACTAATATTATGAAGTTGAAGAGTTTGTTTGATTGAACGCGCTAATCTCAGAAACTACTGGTCCGATTAAAAAAAATCTTTTAGTTTTAGATAGCCCATTTATCGAGGAAGGCTATAGGCTTTATATTATCTTCGTATTCTTACGGGAACAGGATGCGGGTAATACCGCAGCAGAGCTAGTTTACCATATATGGTTCTGTTCTACAAATAATAACATATTTTCTAATAACATCGTATTCAACCCGTTGAATCACCGCGCGCGTATAAAAACAATAATTTGAAAACCCGATAACGTCAGTATTGGATCATTGATTCATATACTGGCGTCCACATATAACTGGTCGATGCTTTTCTATTTTTACCCACCTGTTTACGGTCCGCGCTCTAGATAGATATGTAGTAGATTCGGAGTAGAATATTTTCGGTAATACGTGTTCTTACGTGATTCGTTTGAGAGCGATTTGTGATTTGCCCATTCAAATAACGTCGAACTAAATCTATTGGAAGTATTATCTAAAATTATTTACTACAGTACAGTTTTACCTGTAATAAATGCAGGTAGGTTACATTAGTTATCACTAAGATAATAGACATGTGGCAGATTGCAATGGTCAATAAATTGTTATTATTATTGACTTTCGCTTCACCATTTGAGATATTTAAAATTTGGAGGTGCATGCCCCGGACCGGATTCGAACCTATGCTCTCCGAGACAACGGTAGGTCATATCCACTGACCTATCACGACTCTAACGATGAAGAAAAAACTTCATGAAGAAACCTGACAATGTGTTTGAAGTCTGCCAATACGCATTAGGATAGCGTGGTGGACTTATGAGTCCACCACGCTATCCTGATGCGGATTGCCTAACCCCTCTCATTTTGTGATGAGACTCCTGCTCAAAAGTGAGCCGAATATGATATGATGATGATGATTATGACCTACTCTTTATGAAAAGGCAAACTTTATTTTTATAAAAAGTATTATCATAGGCTACTCGAAGCACTACGTCTTTGTAGACAAAGTCGGTCATTATTTCCCATAGATAGGTATATCTACAGTTACGTAGGTGCCGATCACATAAATTAATTAGAGACAAGTATTTACAACATTTAGTATGAGTAGCTTGATTGTAGCCTTAATACCAAGGCATTGTGTGAGCCCCGAAAAACATCGTGCAAATCAATTTTACTGCGAAAACCGTAAAGCTATACAACCCGAAATTCCCACGGACTAAGCCAAAATTACGATTCATTGGTCCAAATGAAAAATGTGACAAACAAAGACATACCGTCCAGTCGGTGGAGCATCAAAGAAAACGTCGACCCGATGTATCGCTATATGAGAAACGCTACCTTGATGATCGTCCCACTATCGCTCTATTGTACGGAATCGACACACTCGACCGTTATGTTCACGCTTATGGTGCGATAAACTACTTTTTTTCGGACGAGGGAAATATTATCTGCGTGTAGCTATCTACTAGGTATGGTAGATATAAATTGCTTTATCTAACTAAATTAGAGTTGTACATACCTACTTATTAGTTATTTTATTAAATAGGTATGTGTCTGAAAATCAGCTGATATAGTTGAAGCTGGACTCGGTGGATGGAGCACATAGTTCAAAGAGCTGATGACGTTGGTGTCCCTAGATGGGAGCCTGGTGGAGTGGCAACTGGCAAGCCCGCACAGTAAAGCGCATCGAACCGTCCACTAGGTGGACTGATGGCAATAGCACTGGACTGACCATGGGAGTGTCAGGAACAAATTTTCCAAGCTATAGCTGTTAAGGTATTGGTAAGTTTTGTGGCCACAGTCCATAGAAAAATAAGGTATAAATAACGTAGTCATAAAAACATAAGGTAGTATATAAGGCTGTAAGTTAATGTATATAGTATGACATTATTATATAATACACAACCGTGTAAACATAGACGTCCACTGCTGGACATAGGCCTCTTACATGGACCTCCAAGCACAACGATCTCGAGCCGCCAGCATCCAGCGGCTCCCTGCAACCCGCTTGATATCCTAGGTCCACCTTGTGGGAGGTCGGCCAACACTGCGCTTTCCGGTGCGGGGTCGCCATTCCAGGACCTTGGGACCTCAATGTCAATCGTGCCGTTTCACTTGTACCTAATTCAAACACGCAAGGTTGGTCTGCCAAAGACCAGTCGTAATATATATCGACATTCACCATCGTCAGCTCATTGTCAACAACTTCATTTCAAGCATTTTCTTGCTCGCTGCATCTTTCTATAAAGGAGAGGAATGTATGCTTACTACGCTATTCCAATGCAGGTTGGCGGGCTAAATGGTTATAAAATTTGACTCTGTGAGCCAACGACTTAACGTAGACAACGATGCATGAGAGTGTAACACTACTCCTTAAATCCAGGATGCTATTAAAATACATATTTATTGAAAGAAAGAAAAGCTATTTTTTTCATAGGATTCAGGATTCGAACTAATAATCTCAAATACATAGACTAACCACTGAACCAACTAGGCAGGTCATTTGTCAAGTTATTTGAAGTTGAAGGTTGTTGAGGTTTTAAAATAACAACTGAGTCGAGGTCAAAATCTAGTGTAGCATACACCTAAATGTCGCGTAAAAGTATTGAGAGCGAAAAGTCGCTAAATTTGAGGCGTTCGTGGAGGCTTTTGAGGAAAGCCCAAAGCCGGTGTTATAGGCAATGAGAGGGCCGGGCGGGAAGGCTCTATCGGCACTTTACACGCTCTACCGGAGCTAACCTCCGCCCAAATGTAATAATACGCCGCCTGCTCTCTGTTTCAATTTGGGAACAAATTGAAATTGTTTTTATTTGAATAATATTACTATACCAGACTCTACGCGGATGGTGAAATGATAGTTATTGTATTGCTCGCCGTTGTTCGTTTTTTTGACCTATGAGTACTACTTTTAGTTGTCGTCTGAATAACCTTTGTTTAAATATTATTTAGTTGAAAAATGTTGTGTTCATCAAAACAAGAATAACGAAGAATTTCAAAGAAGACTGACCACAATGTTAACTTCTTTGGTAAAAACTTTTTAAAACAGTTCGTTTGATGTTATATTTTTTTGATTTTTTGATCTTACTCTATTTTCTTGATTAGATTGATGATTTCTACTCATCATTATCAACCCATATTCGGCTCACTGCTGAGCTCGAGTCTCCCCTCAGAATGAGAGGCGTTAGACCAATAGTCCACCACGTGGGCCCAATGGGGTTTGGCAGACTTTACACACGCAGAGAATTAAGAAAATTCTCTGGTATGCAGGTTTTCTAATTCACCGTTTGAGACACGTGATATTTAATTTCTTAAAATGCACACAACTGAAAAGTTGGAGTTGCATGTTCCGGATCGGATTCGGACCCACACCCGCTGAAATCGGAGGCAGAGGTCATATCCACTGGGCTATCATGGCTCTTCTATCTATATTTTTAAATGAAATGAAATTATTTAATTATTTTTGTTTTAAGTAGGTAAAAGTCTAGTAGGTCCATCTCATTGATTGTTATGAAATTTTGTGAGGTTAAAACTAATTTGTCATTGGTTTTGGACACACTTTTGGACCTTACTACGAGTGTATGAATCTATTAATCATCTCGTAGCATGTAGATTGTAGATAGTTCGTAGCACATTAGACGATTAAATTTATTCGTACCTATTTTAAGTTCTAGCCTAAAACATCTTTTAAAAAGTTAGTACTTTGGATAAACCTATTTTGTGTATTTTTTTTAAGTTAACCCAACCAAAAATAATACTCAAAATCAAACAAAAATAACCTGTACATCAAACTTTGAAGCATGTATATGAGTTTTGATAATTCTAAGATAATTTAACGTTACACTAAACAAGCTCTAAAACTTTAATAGCTTATTGTACGAACCTATAAATTTCTATTTTTGTACAATTTCTACGTATTGTGCTTTCTCTAGTTAAAAACCTTGTGCACGCCACAGACGAGTAATCTCTAGTAAAGATTTATGTTAATGGCGTAGTTTCATACAAGTATTTAAAATAACAAGCATTATTAAGCAATTCCGGTGCGGAAGGATCGCTGCATCCTTTATCAGGGGTGCGGGGTGCAGAGGGGGGAGCGTTGGAAAAATTGCACATAAATATTGAAGCTGCCACTTACACGTGCGCCCCGCGCCGTCCTCTCGGCTAATATGGACATGCCTTAAAGATTCTCATACAATGGATACTTTGTTTTATATTATGCTTTTATTGGATGTTTTGTTCACCTGCTCTGTGTCTGTGTGTAATAAATAACAAGAAAATCGAAATAAAAACCAGTTTTTCAATGTCGATATTGTCGTTTTTAATATTTTCAAGATTCGAATAATATTAAACGATAATAATCGGTGCTAATGTATTGTTAATACTGTGTATAGTGTCTGAAAAATATTTAAGTCTGAAAGAACTTCATAAATTGCCAGTCTTCATAAAATGTCTGACTAAGCCCATGCTTACCTACTCACTTTCGGCCTTCATTAAAATATGAAAAATAGGTAACCAATTATGCACCTTTGACCGTGGTAGTTTTGGAAGCTAACAGGTTTCAAAGTTCTAGATTATTATCAATTGTCCAAGTATAAAATGTATTTATTTGACATTTTAAATGAATGAATCATGTCTCTACACTAGAACCTTACATTACCTATTCATAGCAACTTTTAGACATTTAAAATTTTCGCTAGAGATCCTTGAAGTCTGATCTTTACTATTCGAAGGATTGCCCCAAAACTAAGCTTGTCTTATCTCTATGCTAGAAGTTATGTCTGGATAATGGAGGATCTTAGTCTAATACGTTAAAACAATAGTCCACATTATATGTACCTACCTATCAATTTTTCATAAATATTATTGGATAAATATTACAATTTGTATACATTTTATTTGAATGTCGATAAAAAGATAGGATAGATAAATAGGTAGGTAGAATAAATAGGTCATTTATAATTGTCTGTAGAGATTATATAAACCACCTAATAATTCAAAACATCAATTTACAATACTTCCCATTATATTTTGTAATTTTTTTAAATTATCTAAATAATCATTTGTTTTTATACCAAACGTTTTACTTAATCTTCGTTTTACTTTTTTTTTGTGAAAGTTTTATTTTTTGTCTAGCCCTGGGGAATGTCCGCTCTATTCTCGCGAGCTAGTATGGTGTAAGCCCTCGTTCTTTTTCTTGTAGCAAATTTCGCAACAATCTCACTTATTATGCCACACAAATTCCGCGCCCCCGGCCTCGAGACGTGAAATTAAAATTTCCTACTTACCCCCCTTTATACGGGGATAGCTTAATAAATATTGCTGCCTAGTTACAAACTTACAAACTGAGACAAATGCAAGTGTTTATAAAATGTAAATTGGTTCTATTAAAATAGATAACAAAGGGTTGGTATTGCGTTTTGGAGATTAGATACATTTCGGTTGTTTTTTTAACAGGTAGGTATACCATATTAAATCTTCCCCTGTACCTACCTCCCTACTTTGATATAATTTGAGCTATTGTAAAAATAATCAGTAACTAGGTAACTATCGAATAAAAAAAATGTATTAACACTTTCCATTTTATTTTTTTTAGTTTTCCATATACCGACCTACGTCCTACATATTTTAAACGTACCAGCTAATTAAATCGCTTGGCGCTCCGCCTGGGAGATACTAGCTAATGCCTACCACAACAGAGAAATACCTAGGTATAACAACTTAACATTGAAAAGTTTGTACAAGATGCTAAATTGGGAACCCCGCACCGGAAAGCGCAGTTTAGTCGCCACTGGTGGCGGCTCAAGGCCATTTTATTTGGAAGACCATGAAAGAGGCCATGTCCTGAACTGGACGTCCATCGGCTGTTAATGAAGAAAAGATAATAATTGAAAATTTTGTATTTGACCTAAGAAACCTATACTTACGCAAGTAGATAAACTATTACCTAAGCAATAGGAATGTGTCCTCTGGGGATCAACTTTTATGTTCCTATTTATAGGTTTGTAAACCCAAAACAATGGTTTTAAACTGTTTGTCTGGTGGTCACGTTTTATTACATTCTAAGCTTTTGAGACAATTTTTATGGTCTGAAACATGCAGACGAAGTCACGGACAAACGCTACAAAATTATAAATTATAAATTATAAGAAAATATTTGAAAGAGATTTTGTCTAATTAGGTCTCTGTTATGTCAAGATATTAATTAATCAATTTGGGGACTTTGGAATAACGCTAAATCGCTTGGCGGTACTTCTTTGTCGGTAGGGTGGTAACTAGCCACGGCCGAAGCCTCCCACTAGACAGACCTGAACCAATTAAGAAAATCTCAATTGGCCCAGCCAGGGATCGAACCCAGGACCTTCGTGTAAATCCACCGCGTATACCACTGCGCCTCGAAGGCTGCCAAAAACTGAATAACAGGTACTCATTATTTTTGTAGGATTCAGCGTGACAGCTGACCAACTTTGCTGTTATTTTGTAGGTAAATGGTTGCCTCTAAAATTTAAAGGCACACAAAGCTTAACCTAAAGACAGTATGAAAGTATCAAAGATTAAGCTACGAGTAAGAATTTAAACTCACATGAGTATTGTCGTAGAACGCCTAACCACCTATCTAGTGGTTTGGGTATTTTACGCCGTTTTTCATGAAGAAGGCAAACTCTATATCAAGTAATATAAGGTAGTAATCCTACTTTCCTAAATATTGCCGCCGTACTTTAATTTTATTCATTTTAGTTCAGTATTATGACATCAATATAAAAAACTAATGTGTTTCTTTTTGTTGCAGGTGACAGTTTACTTTAAAATAAGGTAAGCAATCCCTATTAAAATATTACCGATGCTAGATAGCCATAATTATTGTTTTATTATTAACTGGTGTCTGGTGTTTATAGATAATATTAAATCGGCTTTCTAAAGTAATATAAGCACTAATCCGAGAATGTGGTCATCAGAATGGGTGTTGATAACAACTGATAATAAGTTAGGTATCATTAAGTAGATACCTACGTACAAGTAAACAAACTAAAGCAGGTACTTATTCTATGTAACTAAAAAATAATTGTGCAAAAAAAATTGAAAATGGCTCTACCAATGCGGACTTTTTTCCAAATTTACATTTTAGCTTAATTACTTATATTATAAATGACTAGGTATTAAGGAGCTTACAAATAAGTACGTAGAAGCAGCATCGGACCTAGCTGTAGAAGATTTTATATTGTTACATAAAGTTACCATTAACGACATACGAATATGTATGTAAGTAGATATGTATTGTATTATAACAAACTGACGCTTACTGGACTGTCTTTTGTAAGATAAAAGACTAAAATCGTATTCTAATACCAAATAGATTAATTTATTAGACCAGTTTTTGAAATAAATCTGCTAACTTTTATCTACTCCAATTGGCATGACGACCAACAAGAAAGATTCCAGTCGTATTTACAGTCGTTTGTCATTTTGATGAACACTGTAAGTGACAAAACAAGTTTATATCGAATTTAAAAGCGTCGGTTCTATAAACTGATCGTTAAATCTCGCGGGCGATAGTTGTAAATTTTCCGAGGAGTTGAGCACTTTTACGATGGACACTTGCTCCACCCACCTGGGACTTTGTGGCTGCGAGATGGCTTCTATACATCGATCCTCTATAAAACAGGCCATCAGTGCTTGTCGGCGTTTCTTTTGTTATATGGGCGAAATTTTACACAGTCTTTAGTAAATTATTTATTGGCACGTACACTGTTATGTTCTGCGAGCGTGTAATCAAACACAGTCTAAGTTTTATGTTTTGTTTGTATCCACAAAGGTTTTTATACTAATGCTGAGCGCGAGGGAAGTTAGGCTCGCTACATACGTGGCGTGTTTTATCTCGGACGGTACTGAACCGACTAGATTTTGAAATAATATTGTTTAATATATAATATTGTTTAATCTCAAGTAAGTAAGATTTGATTTCCTTTGTTTTTTTGTCGTTATAAAAGCTTCAAAACTACTGGACCGATTTTAAAAACTCTTACACTAATGGAAAGTTACACTATCAGCGTGTAAAATCTAGGCTATTTTTTAGTCCCCATATTACAACGGGATTGGGAAATCTTCGAGTGAAACCGTCGGGTAATTGCTAGTACCTACTGCATGGACGGGACGGCGAAGTTTAGCTTTAACACATCTCGTCCCATCGCCGCCCTGTCCACGTCCTAACCCCGTTACGTATGTAGTGACCCTTATGTTCTTAACGAACAATGTTAGAGAAATTTGTTGGTATTAAACATACCGTAAATTTAATAGTTGGTAATTTTGCAAGAGAAACTGAAGTCGTTATCTATATCTGCCTACGTTGTATAAATATGTAGATAATATAATATACAGCAGGAGCATGTGCTAGACCTTCCTTCGATTAAAAAAATCGACGTTTGAAGGTTACTATGAAGCTATCTTGCAACTGAGGACCTCCCTCACAAACCCACATGATCCAAGATTTATACCTACCTAGTTGCCTATCGTAGGTACCTATATACTTACCGTAACATGATTATATAGTTTCGTTATATATAGCTACTCGTATATTTCGGCACCGTGATAGCCCAGTAAGAGCCGTGATAGCCCAATAGATATGACCTCTGTCTCTGATTCTTGAGGGCGTAGGTTCGAACCGGCCCGGGGCATGCACCTCCAACTTAGTTGATTATGTGCATTTTTAAGAAATCAAATATCACATGTATCAAACGTTTAAAGATAGGTAGGTACCTAAACATCCTGAGGAAACCTGCATACCTGAGCATTTTCTTAATTCTCTACGAGTGTGAAGTCTGCCAATCCGCGTTAGGCCAGCGAGGTGGACTATTGGCCTAACTCCTCTCATTCTGAGAAGAGACTCGTGCTCAGCAGTGAGCCGAATATAGGTTGATAACGATGAATATGTGGGCGCTGATACCACTCACGTCACGGAATGAAGACAGAGATCCACAGAACATCACCACCGATTGAAGAGTCGATTTAGCTTTTAAGTATTTTATCTAAATTATATCAAAATTTGCATTAAATATTATAATTTCTCAAATAGGTTTGCATTAAAACAACCATTATGTATCGGATATTGAAATTAGCTAAAACAAAGCACCTCATTTGTAAATGATAATTATTTTTATTGGAAAACTATTCTTATAAGTTTACTTAATCTAAATTCAAATTAGTTTCTTATGGTACACAGATGATCTCAGTTGTTAACGGATATAAATTTCTTTTATAGGTTAATAGGTTGATTAATTTACCTATTAGTTTTACTTTTACCTGCGGCTTCGTTCGTATTTTTTACAGTAAATGCTATTTTATTTCTAACTATTAAACATTCATTGTATAAATGGCTACTAGCTTATTCACTGATTTGGTCTTTATTACTAACCTTTTAAAATAAACATCAAATCAAGTGAGAAATGTCATCTACCAACTGTATGATATCCACGAAGGGTTGTCAGTAGACACCGGATGAATTGTTACCAAAAATATCAATTTCGTATAGGTATGACAACTAACATAGGTACGACAAAGTTACTGAATTAGCCTGCAGGACTATTTCTAGAAGATAAAACTGTTACCTATCAGTGGCGAAGGATGGAATTTAGAAGAAGTTAAGTCGACTCAAAGAAAAGGTAATTCATATAGCGTGATACAAACTCTGGGTTCTCAAATATCTAGATATCGTACAACAATGAATATGTACCTATAGATTTTTAAAGGTAACCCGGTGGAAATCGGCTTGCATGGAATCTTCGCCGTTGGTACCTATAGTAAGTTATCGGTAAGTAAGATAAAAGTAAGTAGTAGTAAGTAAGTAAGATAAAAGCGCTTGGAGGCGATTGGATCAGCTTCCACCTTCACACAGGAAATAAAACTATAAGAAATTGTAATTGTTATCAATTGTAAATTATAATACTGTATGACTTTTTCAAAAGAGCAACTGTTGAGTTTGTTGCCGGTATCTTCTCAGCAGAACCTGCCTTCCGAACCGGTGGTAGAATCTTTACAAATAGTCAAGTGACGTGTCAAAAGTGCTTGTAAACTGAGCCTACTTGAAATAAATGATTTTTGATTTTGATTTTGATTTTTGATTTCGGTCGGGTCTAGTCCGGTTATGAAATACCTACTGAGGTCTTCTTTTCTGAGAAACTTCAGAAAAATTTCGCAATCCGGTGTTGGGATGTTTGTGGTATCACAATCCGGTTTCTCGCAGAGCACGTTGTCCTGGTCATTATCATGAACATTTGATTCACAGTGGTTGCTAAAGAATTCAGCTTTAGCTTTAGCTTGGCCTTGAGCCTGTCAGGTGGACTGAGGACATCAAGCGAGTCGCAGAGATTCGCTGGATGCAGGCGGCTCAGTATCGTGATGTTTGGAAGTCCCTACAAAAGGCCTATGTCCTGCAGTGGACGTCCATCGGCTGATAGCCCGTTGAGCGCATTGGAGCAGACTGGTGGGTCTAAGCTCCATATCTCCTCTCTATTACGGAGCGAGGCATGAGCCTGTGGTGGGACGAGACCTTAGGAATAAGGGATATAGCCAATGTCACGAAACCTGCATACTTACCTACTAGAGAATTTTCTTAATTCTCTGCATGTAGTCTGCCAATGCGCATTGGACTATTGGAGCCAGCCAGGACTATTGGCCTAACTTCTTTCATTCTGAGAGGAGACTCGAGCTCATCAGTGAGCTAAATATGGGTTGATAACGATGGCACCCGGGAATAATGTATCTTTCTAACAGTGAAATATTTTTTTAAATCCGTTTAGTAGTTTAGGAGCCTATTGAATGCAAACAAACAATCAAATCTTTCCTCTTTATAATATTAGTATAGGTATTAGATAATTAACTGTACCTATTAATATAAAAGCCACTTGAAGACGAAGTGGCTGTTGCTTTAATAACTTAGTCCTAGGGATATAGGTGGATAGGTAAACCTAAAGATAATTATTATAATAATATTTTTCATAAATAATAACCTTTTATAGTAACCAACTTATATTTATAGTTTCCAATCTCTAAACCTACCTAGGTATACTATAAAAGTACAATAAAATAATAATTGTTAGTAAATAGTAAGTTTATCTGTGCCGACGTTAAACCTATTAAAAATTCAACGACGTGTCGATCTCTATAATGACCTCATTGATTTTCAATTTTATATACATTTTTATCTGAGTCTTTATTACACATAAGTATGATATTAATTACTTTACACATTGGATCGTAAAAATAAATCATTTGACAATAAAATAATCAATTACAGACCAATGGAAAAATGTTTGAATCGTAAAACAAATGACCTAAACTGTCCATATCGGGCCCTGTGTACGTTTATGGCATAAACATCACAATAACAACATAAAACCTATACTTATGCAATGTTCTACTGCCACACCGCCGTACCACCGACCTGATAAAGCTGAAAAGGCAAGTTAAGCCTATAAAAACCCTGCACTAAACACCGTCTAGCGATCAAAAATGTAGTAAATAAATAAACACGTCAGACAATAAACGGTTTTATTTAAATTGTCGTAAAGATTACAGTTCCACGTGTACTCTATGTGGTTACGACTTAAAAGGATGAATGAAATGCGTGAATGAAAGGACAATGTTTGTTGGAGAGGGATGAATGATACCAGTTCGACCACGTGGCCGGCGTAACACAGTTCGGTGCAATTCTTATTGGGGTTTATTATTGTTGCGTTCCAATTTGAATGGAGTATGTACTGCAAGCTTTCTTATCAGAATAGTTTTTTTTATTAAAAATTATACATTTTAATAGATTAAATGACCAAGTATTTTGTTAATATTGTAGCATTAGTTTAACAAATCAATATTTGTGATATATTACCTAAATTGATTGCCAAACGTTACAGTACAGTATTGAAATTTGATTAAGGTTTTTTTTGACAAATTAAATATTTGTTGTTATGTCTCATTATAGTGACTTTGTTAACATATCAAAAGATATATCTTTGTATTGCCACGTAATACGTAGGTACAATGTATATAGATACTAAACAACATTACCGACCTATTTAGGTTCAATAGTCGATTTCATGAGACCCAGAATTCCAGTAGGTCTCTATTGCAGTAGCTACTGAGAAAGGAGATCACAAAAAGATATGCTTTTTTTTTCCTAAATTCAGCGGCCCTACATCTGATCTTATAAGTATCTCCTAACCTATTAAGACGTCCTTGGACTAATGTATTCTTTATTACTTTGATAAATATTTTTTTGCTTCTTTGTATAATAAAAAATTATTAAAAAACATTGTGTGTTGTTATTAATTCACGATTTAATTAAAACTGTGGCAACCGCCATGTGAGGCTTGACTACTACGCCAAGCGTCATTCACTCTACAGTGTAATGCGACATGTGAATTGGAACGGTGGGTGAAAAAAAATCGAGACTATGAAAAACAAATCTCACTTTAAAATAAAAAATCTTTCTATAGTGATGTCAACTTATTGTCCTATCGTATTATGAGATATTGAATAGCATCCGTGTTTGCCCTTACAAACACTATCAGTTATATCCATATTGCATTATTATTGGTATTGCATAATTATTTATAGATAGGAATTTTTGCTACAGGTATGTTTGTATTTTTTTGTATTTTAATTTTTAGTCTTTTATTTACGGTTTAGAATTCGATATAACCTGTGATTTTGTCGAATAGACACTAGAATACGTACTTATAATTACAATTCTCATTTGAGAAATTTACTGAGGTAAAGATTTATAGAAGGTTTAATTAGGTTAAATTATCGCTTATTTTTTTTATAAAAAGTTTAAATAAAAAAAAGATATTTTCCATTATAACTAATTAAGAAGTAGCATAATGAATATCTTAATTCTGTTCTGTTTTCCTACAAAAAAAATAAAAAAGTGATTTATCTACTACCTAAAAGGTAAAGGGTTCGATCCCCTCTGGACTACTGTCGTACTATAGGTACCGTACTATACTTACAGTGTTGAACGGGAATATTGGTATAAAGATAGACTTTATACCAACGTTTTATTAAACAGTGGCAACTTTAATATTCTAAATATCTTTCATGTTTATGAATTATGGTAAAAATGTTATGCAACAACCAAACTTACTTCCCGGATCTAAAAGTGATTTCAAATTATCAGTAAAACAAAAAGTAAATATCAAATAATAGATACATGATTTTTATTGATACTTAGTAGGTAGACACAGGTACCAACATGACTTAATAATTATGGACCTTTTAATGTCAATTGTAAGATATAATTTTATATCGTCAACTAATATGCGGAGTAAAAGTGTGTATGTTATTAAATTATAGATAAATTGGTCATTTACTTTATAATAAGATTTACTTAACAGCCATTTTATGATTTTACCCAACAAACTATATTTATTATAAACTTAATACAAAATAATGAAAATAAGCATTCTCACTGTTGCTTTATTGTTGAAAACCATTCACTTTGACAGCTAGAAGTGCCGGAATGGTTTGTGATTGGCGGTGAATGTTCTGCACCGGATCACTATTGGCGTAGACGAGCAGAGCGCGGGGGTGCGCGGGGACCAGCGCCATTACGAACAATGGCCGGCGGAACAGTCGTTAGCGAATAGCTTTTATCTCTTTCTAATGTAAGCCACGCAGGTAGGAATTAATGAGACGGCGATGGTTCCGGCGCGTCACTCCGCACAATCAGTGCGTCCCGTTCGCACGCACGTGCTACGTTTCGCCGTCTCGCGTGCGGCGCGCGGCAGCGGTAACGCTCGCCACGACGGGAATTCAGAGTCGTAGAGCCTCATACGCGGGTCATAAACGATCCGCGGCCATACTAGAGGTGCACGCGCGAGAATCGATCCGAATCGCCGGCGATAAACGCATCTCCCGCGAGGCGATCGTCGCGCGCCGCGTCGCCGCCGAGCGATGAGTTCCAAGTTCATCATCGATAGCATGCTCCCCAAGTACCACCAGCAGTTCCATCACCAGAACTTGTTCGCGGGAGCCGGAGCTTCGCCGATCGAGGCGTCGTTGTCGTCGTCGCTGTCGTCGTCGTTGTCGACGTCGCTGTCGTCGTCGCTGTCTGGCGGGCTGGGGGCGGCCGCGCTGGGGGCCGGCTCGCCGGGTGCCGGGAGCCCACAGCGCTCGTCGTCGTCGTCGTCGGCGTCGCCGGGCGCGCCGGCGAGGATGTATCCGTACGTGTCGCACCACCAGCAGTTCGGGGGGTCGGTGCCGTTCCCCGCGGGCGGCGGGCTGGCGGACGACAAGAGCTGCCGGTACCCTGGGGCCGTGAGCGGCGACCCCATGGTGAACTACGCGCTGGGGCAGCACAACGGCGGCGCGGCGGTGTCGGCCGCGTCGGCCAGCATGGCGGCGGCGGCGCAGTTCTACCACCAGGCTGCGGCGTCGGCCGCGTCAGCCGCGTCGGCCGCCTCCGTCGACGCCATGGGCGGCACGTGCGCGCAGCCGTCCGCCCAGCCGCTGCCCGACATCCCGCGCTACCCCTGGATGTCCATCACCGGTAATTGCTTACTCATTCACTGCATGACCGTTTGCCGCCCACTAGCAGTTTATATCACTTCTTTTCTGAAATTAAGAAAGTCTCATTTATAAAATTCGCTAAAAACAAATGGCTTATAATTAGTGTTAGATTTTCGTTTCGTAGTTAGGTATACGTTATGATTTTATGAACAATACTTAGTATTCTGTTTATGATTTTTTTTTCATTCATTTTCGTTTCATTATATCTAGACATGTATCAGGTTATGATATAGCCTATGTAAAATAATGAATGGTTACTTGTATGCATGCAATAATTTTAGTTATAGAATGTATAGTTCCAGTTTAATAAATAGGTACCTGTAGGTACTTGTAATAATAATTTTACACAAATTTTTATTACATAAGCTTACAACACGTTCACGACTTTCAGATGGGTTTAAGTACCTATCAAATTTTAAATACATAAATATTATAATCGGCATTATAAACTTAAGAATACCTAGTTCGCCATAATAAATGCCGAGCTATTAATTTTTATTATCATTTAATTATTCTTGACATCCAAGCCCTTGTAACTAAAATAACCTTGCTATTATAGTTTCATAATTCTAATAAGAACCTTACCAACTTCCAATTCAAATCAAATATTAACAAGTAGGTACTATAAGTCATTCACACACTACATCAAATACCTTCATAACTAATACAAATTAATTATTATTTAACTATTAAACACTTAATTTTCAAATAATTTCCTGTAATTAGGCGCCTAAAAGCTACTACGAGTATTTGGTAATAAACCTAATAATATATCTGTTATGAAGTAAGTAGGTATAGGTAGGACCAATAGGTATAAATAATAAGAACAGACAGACTTTGAATTATTTATATATTTTACTGCGGGGTTGAATACCAGTTACAATTGCACCACATTACTATTATGATTACTAAGTACCTATTAATAATTTTATTACAGTTTTAATGATTATAATTACTACATTAAATAAACTTGAAATAAGATAAAAATATAAAAACACGATGTAGAGCAAGTGCCGACGGCGGCATTAGTATGAAATATATAAAACAGCGTCACCTATCTATTTATAAAGTAGGTAAAAAATTAATTACATATAGGTATTACTTATATACCCACTTATTTATTACCTAACCGTCATAATTATCTGCCCATTTGAATGACATTCTTTAGGAACAGCCTTCCATTAAGAGGTTTTAGAACTTGTACCCACCACGCTGGGTAAAAGCTTTTGGTGGTGGGAGGCTTCGGTCGTGGCTAATTACCTACTGTCGAATACGTAGGTAGCGCCAACAATTTAGCGTTCCGGCACGATGTGTAGAAACCGAAAGGGGTGGATTTTCATCCTCCTCCTAACAAGTTAATCCGCTTCTATCTTAGATTGCATCATCACTTACCATCAGGTGAGATTGTAGTCAAGGGCTAACTTGTAGATAATAAAAAAAGCTCTGAATGTGGGTAGAGATTGGGTCCAAGGCAGGGTAACAGGCTAATTAGCCATATCAGTAATTAAGTATCTCTTATACTTATTAAATTGCTATGTAATATATAGTATAAGGTACCTATATATATAAGACATACCTATACTATATCGGCAATCAAGATTAAGGTGTTTTAATGAAGATACTTTTGAGACAGCTTATGTAGGTACCTACCTGCATTAGGTACCTGCAATGAGAGATTGCTGTTTTTTTTAATTTTCTTAACATGTGCCTTCCCAAAGTAGGTACTTACAAGGGTAGGGTAGATACCTAGCAACGAGTACCTACAGCTATTTATTATATCTTATATCTAATTTAATTACTATAATAGACAATATAAATATAAAATTTTAATTATAAGTTTTTATATTATTGTAACCGATAAAAATATTTTTTCAACTAGGTAGTTCAAACAAAACAATACAAGCTAATTTTTTACCACCACTTTTTGTGATTTCTGTATGAATGTACCTACTGATACAAAGGTTTTAATGGAAGTACCTACAGTATCTAAAATAGGCACCTATATAAAAACCTACATTTTAAAATTGGAATTATATAGGAGGGATAAATAAATAGATAGATCTTTATAAGAGACCCTACACACTGTAGTAGGTAGGTAAATCAAATCATCAAAAAAAATCACAGTTATATAAAAACTTATTCGTGATTTAATCCATCGTGTTTAATCTTTAAAAAAAAACAAGTCATTTTCCCGCCATTTTTATAGTTTGCTTTTAAATAGTTAAGTTTTGTTTTTGTTATCGAGTTAATACTGATATATAAGAATGATAGACCTTTCATAATATATTCCTTCGAATAATAGGTAAATAGGTACATAAACAATAACATAAATATAAGATAAGATAAATATACTTTATTTGCACACCACAAAGACAAAAACAAGTGAAATAAAAAACAAATTAGGAAGAGATCACCATACAAAAGGCGGCCTTATCGCTAAGTAGCGATTTCTTCCAGGCAACCTTCGGTTTAGGGAAACTTAAGGACATCAGCAGGTGGCGTAAAACAAAAATAACCATATTATTAGTTATACACATACATACAAATAATTTACATCCTAATACATAAACAATATTACACAAATACCTACAATAATGAATAAAATACATATCAAAATATACTAATAAATACCTTATATTGAAAAGAAATAATATATACAGATCGTCTTTACTGCACAATGTAGGTAAGATGCACATAAGTACCTATCATGTAGGTACTTCTTGGGCACTAACACTAGACTGCGTATAACTACAAATTTATTACACCTAATTAATTATTATTAGATATTATTAACTTTTTTCGAAGGAGGGAAACCTGGATCTGTAGTGGGAAATTCAAACAGGCTGATAAACAATATGATGCTGATTATTATTTTATTATTTTTAATCAAAACAATTGATGGGTAAGATAATATAATGTAATAAGTACATTCAAAGATGATTTTTAAACGAGTAAGTATATAGGTACTTAGTAGTATTCAGGTTACATCACTAGGAAGAACAATTTTTTTATGAATAAAAAACAGAACTAACCTAGGATATAAGACTAACCAGACTAAATAATTTTGATACTAGAAGTATTCTTGTGAGGTCCTCTTGGTACTCATTCGCCATGGCACATTACTGTTAAACTGCCTGTATGTTTTGAATACAATGGCACAGTTAATTTTATTCGCAGTTTTATTACCGATTGCACTAATCTATATAGATATGGTTAGTGTTTTATTACTTCGATTTAAATTCATTAAAAATTATACTTCATTTTCAATGCAAAATTTAGAAGCTTTATATAAGCTTAAGGTCTAGGGGAAAAGTTATAAATTTGTAATATTTTTCAATTTATATATAACTGAAAGTTATACTTACCTACTTATTATATTTTTTAAATATTTTTTTATAAAAAAAACATTAGTACATAGGTACTCATACCTACCAGTAGGTAACAGCCTAAATTCACAGTAGGCTTAGAAAAAATTAAAAAAAAATTAATAAAACTTATTTTCTTAGTTCAAAACTTTTAAAAATACATTTTTGCAGATCCATAAAAATACTAAGATCCATTTATAATATTAAGTAGGTACTTAATTTAATTTTTTGATCAAAAATATCTTTAATACTAATACCTAAGTAAATGATTATATTGTCGAGACTGTTAATATTAAATTAAAAACCTACCTACATCTTGATAAAATTAAAAGTAATTAACGCACCTACTCGTATGTAAAAGTACCTTTATATTTTTCTTTAGCAGCGTTAAAACTATCTCAATAACCATTTTCTCTTCACCGCGGAATTTCGTAAACTAGACGAATGTAATGTTTTCCTAAATAACTTAAAACAAAATTAAAAGGAAAGTGTGAATCATAAAGATTTTTACATCTGAAGCGTTGCGGCCTTCCTGGCAGATGACTCTCATCAATAAAGTAGAGACGTAAAGAAACCCATAATCAAAGCCGATCTGCCACGGAAACTGGCTCGTAGATCACTGAAATTACACTAAATGGCCTATAACCGACTTGTTGTTGTTTTAAATGCGATAATTTTCGTGATTTGTTGGCAATACTAGATTATAAAAATTATCTTTGCGACAGAGGCGGGCGGCGCGCCTTCATGAGATATAAAAAGCAGACACACATCAGCAGGTGCTAGCTATACCTACCACGTGTTCTCAAAATTATACATGCGGACATTATAGTCGTAGTCAACGAAGGGAATTGCAGAAATAGTCAACATTTTTTTTTTTTTAACTTCACATACCTAAACCTATATCAGCTAGATACGGACTGGGACAACTTTAACAGATATTATTAAAACTTAACTTAACTTTTAATTGTATTTTCATTTTACGTAGGTAGGTACATATAGATTCCATAAATGAATACATAATAGAAATTTGTAGTTTGGAAATGAAAACCTTCTAGTCTGATTTGTTCCTGATTATTTATCAAAGTAAATAGATATAGTGTAGATATTTTTAAAATTGTGCATTTAATTGGTACCTACCCTATTACCCTATAACCCTATAAAGTACCTACCTAATATTTATTTATTATACTAAAAATTTATCTCAATAGAAAAAGGTCGTATTGTTAAATAACTAGGCTGATAGATTTCTCAAGACAGACATTCTCAAAATAATATTTTTCATAAAATCATATTATGATATAATCGAGGTATTAAATTTATTTTAAAGTCCAGTGTAGACTGTCTTCATAGGTTGCCTCTTGACGTGATAAATAGTCCGAGATGAGCCAGTCACATGTGTGCGCGCGTTCACAGCGCATGCGCAACAAAGATGGCCGCCGCGTTGACCAATCACCGGTCACGATTTCCCAGCTTGCACGATGGCGATGACTCTACGTTCTATTGATTGCTATTTGTAGAACGTTGCTAATTACTGTCGTTACTATTTTTATTGTTTACTAAGATACGTGTATGGAATTGAAATGAGACACTGCAAACTAGGTACCTACCTATCTAGTATCTACCCACATACCTACTTGGTATATGTACCTACTAGACACCTACAATACATAAGTTCATCTATTAAGTACCCTATTAAAGTGAAACCTATACCTAAATGATTAAAATAAATGTTAACAGTTTTTTGACTATTTTCTCTTTTACCTAAATATTGGGTATATTTAGGTAAAAGAGAAAATTGCTATTTTCTTTATATCGGTTGCTATCGATTTAATAATATTTTTATGTAAGAAAACAAAGATACATTAAATTTAAATAAGCCTGAGGATGTAGGTACAGGTATAATTTTTACCTTACCCACCTAAAATGATAGGTAAACAGAACATAAATAATACAAATTTGAAGTACCTACCTAAGTATCTTGTAATACTCAATCTTTTGAGTTAGCCCTATCTTTTTATATTGGTAGGTAATTAGATATTTAGTGTAAAGGTAATTACGTTGTTGTTTGTTGTTTTATTAGTAAAAATATGCACTCAAGCAATACGCACCTACCTATATTTTTAATTTTATTTGCAATACTTTTATACGTAAAATATTGTCTCCACAAAGTTGCCAATTATTTCGTTGTCTTATCAGTAAGACTGTATTCAAATATATCGCCCGCCTTTTCAATGTTCCAAATAATCGAGCATTTTATGCACTTAAAAGCTATTAAAGGTTATCCAATGGGTACATTGAATGTTTTCGATTAGTAACAATCGTTAAAAAAACACTAAAAAACCGGAGTGAGCTCATAATTAGCTGTAAATAGGTGATTATATGCAAGTAGGTGCAATAGATTAGGTATATTAGGTTAAATAAAAATAAGTATATAATTGTACATTGGTAGATAGGTTTTAATACATGTTCAGCTTGAATTTTGAAGGGAAATCTTAGTTCAATCCAGATGATACCTTGAAGTTCCTTCCTTAAAAATATCCGTGAAATTACTGGATATAATACGTACCTACTCAATTATTTCTATAGTTATATATAGTTATATACCTAGCGCGCAATCACGTTTACTTTTGACCAAAACCCGCGTCATAATCATTTCCTTTTTGTTTAGAAGACAGGATTCTACAGACAAATATGTAAAAAAAACTTAAAAAACATTAAAGTTACTCGTAAAAGTAATAAAATAATTAATTAAAGCAAAGAATATTTTATAAATAGGCAGGTAGGTTAACTTTCCAGTGAGCGTGAAGCAGTTACTACAAAAAAGTTTATCAATTCACATGATTATCGGAATTGCCCTGTTCTATTCACTTTGTTTATGTGAAAATCTTTTTCATAGCCAGGTTGCATGAATATTGCTTTTTAATAGTCTTTATTGTGTTTGCTTAGCGATGTTTAACAGCAACAAAAAACATTGCACCAATATATGTGTATTCTACAGTCGTTTCGCTAATATCAAAGGTATCAACTCAACTGGATCGCTTCAACTGGTTGAAACAAAAACAAGAGTGAAATAATTGCTTTGAGAATTCAATTAATTCAATTACTAATTCTATGTTTGCCCTAACCGAATACAAATATTTTTCTTTTACCCATAGACTTACGTTTTACCTATGGAATAACTTATCCACAAAAAGTGTGTGTGCTTTGGGTAGATATTTTCTGCTCTCAACTTTTCAATGGGTTTAAAGAAAACGCAAAATGTTTTTTAAGATATCTATTTATAAAATCTCTCATGAAATTTAATTGTTTATCTTCCAATACTTACCTATACCTAAAGCTAACTATCGCCTACTCAATCAATAATAGTCCTATGTTTTAGGTTTATATTTTACTCGTTTATAATTACCTACTACTTGGTTATATTTTTTAGTATATAAATAGGTCTTAAAGTCTAAAAGGGTGACAAGAGAAACCCCTTGCCCCCAGTAGCCGTATTTCACAATTAATTAATTATTTTATTGATGAAAATTTTCTTTAACTTTTTTTTAATGTAAGTAGTCAGTAGGTAAAAGGTCGTGTAATTCGTTGTGCATGTCTTTATGTGGGATTAAGAACATTCATTACGATTGATAATAGATTTTCCGTTTCCAGATTGGATGAGCCCCTTCGACCGCGTGGTCTGCGGTGAGTTCAATGGTATTTATCGTTTCAAATTTATTTTCTTTTAGTTTTAAGTTTAATTTAATGATACAATATATCGAAATTCCAAACGTTTGTAACTTTGTCATATTTATTTGAACTGGCTGCTGCTAAAAATATATCTAATTTCGTTAGGTAATTTTTTTTTTGGTAAAAGATACCATATTAACAAATATATATTCGTAATATTAATTAAATGAGTTAGCGGTAAAGACTGATTATTTTTATTTATTTAAATAGTTTAGATTCTTTTTTCTTTAGCTTCTAGATTTTATGCTATCTATAATTTTTTTTCATTGCTGAACAATATAAAAATAGCTATTAAATTTTAGGGTAAAGTTGCTGAGTTTCCTCTCAAACCTAATTTCTATTGTAATATTTCACACAGTTCAAATAAAATTGATCTCAATGCAATGGTGCAGAAAGCGTTTGGAATTTCAAAATTACCTTAGAGCCGCTACACATGAGCTTCCAACGGAATCGAAAACAGTAATCGATATTATTATTTCTAATCGATTAATACGCTCGTGTGTAGAGACTCTTCACAAGATGCCTTCCGTAACATTTAGTTGCAATTATTCATTTGTCATGGCTTCGTCGAATCATAGCAATTGATATTTATATTGCGTTTTTTCGTAAAGGAAATAAACAATGAATCCACTATAATCGGTTCTGACAATATCGACTTGGAATTAAATCGATGATTGCTCAATCATATACCTACATACTTCCATATCCAGCGCCGCATCCTGTACAGTAATTATAAGTCAGACAGTTTGAGTAAAATACCGCTCAAACTCGTTATCATTGAAGTGAACATTGTAGCAACAAAGTTTCGAATGCTGATAAAAATCTATACATGCACGTATGTCGGTAAGCAGATCGTTTATCTTCACCTTGGCATCTTATATCTCTCGCTTGCAGTTTATTTTAAAGTGAATGAAAAGTTTACAGCCGTGACCAATAAATTTATGGCGTACAGCAGCAAAAAAGTGACGAAAAGGGTTTAAAAATGTTGCAAAGAACAGCGACTTTCTCTAAACACAATAGATGAATAGTGTGACGCTCAAAAACCAAACAAATTAAGGTATAGACATTGAGAGAAAGAGTTGCTATCTCTACGAAGGTTCTGCATAGTAAATAATTCTCTAAATCTATACTAATATTATAAATGCGAAACGTCTGTTTGTTCTATAACTTCAAACTCTTCATGTAGGTACCTATAAAGTATAAGTACCTTGAAATATTAAAGTAGGTACAATTTGGTTTAGGTATACTCATACTTACTATGAAATATGTATTTTGAATATATCAATAATAGAATTAATTCATGATAGTTTAAATTCTAAGTATCGTATTAAGTTTCATATCTATACCTACCTAATTTAAGGTTCGAATAAACATCTATTTTGCTAAACAGGTAAGTAAATAATAATTTACTGTAGGTACCTATATTTGCTGTACCTAAGCAGAATGTGAAAAAGTTACGTTAATGATTTTACCTGACTAACAGTTCCTTACGGAACCCTAATATTTACAATCACCTCGTTCGGAACTCTCACCACTTTGTAATAAATGAGCAACAAAAGATCCACGGCAATGGGGTTGTGCAATTTCTCTTTTTTGTTAAAAATAGCAATCCTTTGTGCCCGCGAGATGTTTACAAATAAGGTATAAGTCAAAGGGTTTTAAATCACGGTGTCGAAAGCTTTTAAAACAAGCTTAGAACAGGGGCTATTGTTTTGTTGGCACGCTCGCAAATTGCTTTATTACCCGACGCTCCGCGACCGTTCTGCGAAAGTCGATATCGCCCAAATCGCAGTCAAAACACCGTTTGTTTGTCACACTGCGATGTGGACGAAGCCTGACGAAGCCAGCTCCACCGATCTCTAACTAATGTAAATTAAAACAAGAGCATTTGTGTTGCCACATACGATTTCCTAATAAAACTGTCGCTTCCAACATTTATTTATTATGAGATTTGTGTCATTACATTGCCACACAATCCGCCTTTATAATCATTAATGAAGCCCACAAAACATTTATACGCTCGGGAGTTTATAAAATCTGTTTTATGGGTCCATAACAATTAATAACTAATCACTGACAATCGTAACTCCACAATTATAGAGCTCGGCGCAGGTTGTGTATGAAAAAAATATGTCAGCGAACAATAAGATCTGGGAATTGACCATAAAGTGGCGACCTTGCGGCTATAAAAATTTAACGAGGCAAAGTCGTAGTATAAACACGCCGTCAGATTCGTGGACGTGAGTGTCATAGAAACAGCTGGCGTGTGTGTAGCGCCTTACGACGACGCCGGGCTTTCGTCATGTGGCTCGTAAAAATTTAACAGTTCAAAAGCAAGAAAACAAAGCCCGATTCATCAATACACGAACTATAAAAAATGTTTTCAATAAATCATTCGTTCCGAAACCAGTAGGTCTAACCAATTCTGTTTAATAATTTATTTATTTAAGCGGGTATATTTTTGTTCTATTGGTACTCACTCAAATATACGGTTACAAGAATGAAATGGAAATAGTAACAGAATAATCATGACCGTGAAACCGAGTGCTATCTAATTTCCTAAAGTTCACGGTTCTGCGCAAGCGTTGCCAACATTCTGAAACCAAATGTCAATGACAGTTGACTTGCGTCGACGTTGTGCCTACGCAAGGCTATGTCAGACTGGAAGTGTGAAACGCGTGTATTCGTTGACGAGCAATTCAATAGGCTTTATATAGAACTTCATATTTAGATATCTATCCACTAAGATATGAGAATTCTATGACACTCACAAGTAAGGTGGCTTTCTAGTGGTAAAAGAATTTTCTAAATCGGTTCAGTAGATCCATAGATTACAATACGAAACTTTACATATTTATTACATTAGTCTAGATAAAAATATAACATAATTTTAATATTATAGGTACCTAATCAGTAGACGTTTACTTTTGCATACAAAATATGAATGCTTGTTAAAATAATTTAGATATTATACAAAGTAATAAGACATCCTTTAAATTACAATATCTTGTATGTGTATAATTTTTTTGGTAATTTATAGATATGCCTTTTGCACATTTCCATGGCTTTGGTGAATTACTTTGTTTCGGTCATTACTAGGTAGGTACACCCTAACGTCTAAGTCTTTTAATGCACCATACAAGCCAGTGGTACTGCGACTAAGTGAAGAGAAATAGACAAAATGACCTCCAATGGCGGCAAAGCTGTTCCAGTCCCTTATAGTATATAGTCCAAAGGTATACAATATGCGCCACTGGTGTATATTATACACCTTTATTTAACTTATTTCAAATATCGATGATTGCACTATTACGATGTGTACCTACCCATGTATTTGTACAGAAGACACAATTTCTAATATGGACCGCTCAATATCGTCCAACTTCTAAAAACATAGAGCGTGAGTTTAGTTTTCTGTTTTAGTTTAGGTAGGTACTTCTGATTGCTCATGAGTTTTAAGAAGTAGTAGGTAAAATATTATCTAAAACTTCCATACATACGATTAAAGTATGTACATATTCTGAGTATACGAAAGTCCACAGAAAAGAGAAAACGCGTGTGTCTAACCGCTTTCATAACGTCTGGTTTGAAAGCGCCTTTATCCGATTACAAGTAGGTACCACATTACTTTCCATTAGACGTATGTGAGGTTGCGTCGTGCGGTTCGTACTCGGCTATCTACATATTTTGTCGTTCAAGGCTATAGTTGTTGCCATTACTAAAGTTACGCAACGCTCTATTTTTAGACGCGTTGAAAAATGCATTGGGGTCGTCGACCTCAACGGCTCAATACGTTATGCAGTGCATGAATTACGCACATAATAATGTATGTAATCTCTATTCGGCGGTGCATGGTTATACGGGTAATACCTAACGCTATACCACTGCCAATATAAACAATGCTGCCTTTATTTAACTAGTTAGTATACTCGTAGTTGCGTGCAGAATCTTTTACGATCGGAAGTAGTTTACTTACGAACGGTACGTTTCGTTGTTATAATAATATTGTTTTTGAATGTTAAATACTGTCAATTTAAGCTTGGTTTGTTGTTAAATCGATATCGAATCAATATTTTTAATTCGCAAATATTCATAAATAGTTTGATGGATTTCAATTATTGTTTTCCTTAAAACAAAATATATTAGAAAAAATTAAATTAGGAAATGAAATTTTAGGATTTATGGGTGAAAAAGAACTTTTAATGAGCACCAAAATTATCCGGTACGGACTGTGTAGTAGGTACCTACTCGTATACGGATTTAAAATATATGTTAAAGATCTCACAATACGTTCTGTCAATTTAAACATATGTTTATTGTTCATAAAATTCAATATTCGCTTATTTCGAGTAGACCCAGTTTACAAGTAGATACCTAGGTACTTTTGAAATTTGTCTATTTGTAGAGACTCTACCACCGGTTCGGAAGTCATGTTTCATACTATCAAAATACCACATATACACATACACATATATACATACACATATGGAAATATGAGGAGAAAGCAGAAATATAAAAGTAATATTTATTTCAAATATACAATAAAAAGGCTCTGTAACACACATAAAGCCACATGCGATGGACTAATACTGAGTTCATTAGCATAATATCTAAACTTAAAAACTTTAATTCTCATTCTTTTATTACTTATTCTATCACTGATTTACTTAGGCCAACAGTTATCAGCCTATCAGCCTATTTAAGACACTACCCAAGCATATTATCATATTCCTTCTTATACCAACTAATTTGATATAAGAAGGAAAATGAAATTAGATTTTATTAATTCTTCGATTTATATCTCTGAGCAATTAAAATTAATTAGACCTTGAAGAAAATACAGAGCATCATACATTTACTAACTTCTCATAAAAAATAATTTGAAAAAAATATACCTAAAAGATTTTCTCTTAACACGAGGAATTCCATTCCAGCTTCTGTTTTCCCTATCATCTTTAAGTCAAAAGTAGACATCTAGACAAGCGCGATTGACCATAATGCACATTGCTTACTATGTCAGCGATAATTGCAGTCAAGCGTTAGGTCATAAAAAAAGCAATAATAACTTACAATGAGAACCTAAATTCCATTTTAAAAATTAGATCGAACTAAAAGATTTAGATGAAATATAAGGATTCCATCCAAAGTTTTAATCTTCATAAATAATTTTGATCCAATATCTAAACAGCAATAGAATTTCTCAAACTCAGCGAAAGTGTTCATAAATAGAAAGTAACGATATAGTATCAGTGTACGCCATTTCCTTGGGCAATTCACTCGGGCGATTGGTGTTTCGCAAGGGTCAAAAGGTCTCTATCAAATATGAGGTTTGGTCAGTAAATTTGAAATAAGCATTACCTATGACCGAACATTTATATACCATCTTTGGTATAAACATAATGTACTTTTGTATCTACTAACCTAAGCAAGAATATAGAATTACTCTGTACCTACTAATTGCTTTTTTTTAATATCTAGTATTAAAATATAGTTCTTACTTCTTAATTTTTCTTAAGTTGACCTCAACTACAATCTTTGTTAGAAACAACTTAGTCAGCTGATTGATTCTCTTAATTCCATATTTAGTGGCACTTGTTACTATAGATAGGTACATATATTATTTTTAGCTAAATTTTAGCTGTTTTAAGTGATAAATGCCATCTTACATAAATAAAAATTGGTCTGCATGATTAAAGACAAGGATCAGATAGAATTGAATTTCGTCCATTTTTATTGAAAATATTGTTGTTCATACCCATGCAATCATTGTACAAATATTTAAAATAACTAAATCTGCTATCTTCTCAATCAATTTTGGCACTTCATTTACAATGTTAATAGAAGACAGGACCTAGCGTACACCCTTGTGTTACCCTATTTAACACCTATAAGGCATTAAAATCAGAACATAGCTAGTGATTATGACACTAGTAGGTAACAAGTAGACACCAGCAAAAGAAATCACTAGAAAATCAGCAATTTTAATTAATATCCTGTTCACATGAAACTATAGGTACTATTTGATAACCAAAGTGTAGACGTGCCGATGTTTAAATATATTTTGATTATAATATTTCACATCCAGAACAACCTACAACGGATGTAATGCTACAATAGTCGAATGTTAAATCAAGTAATATACGAGGTTATATATTTGTCTATTGTTGATTAAAATATTATGTATGACTTCAATTTCTAATTTGCTTGGGATGCTTTTTATTTTAAATTTGATATTACTCTGATTTTTGATTGAATTCTAAATTTTGACAGTCAACATTTTTTTAAAATAGCAATTAAAATGAATATCAATTTAATTATTTCCATTTTACAAAATACCTTATAGTTAGGTATATATCTAATTGACATCTCTAAAACTAAATGATTCTGTATTATTACTTCATCCTCGTATTATTAAAACAGGTAACAGGTAGAAGAAGTAGTAATCACAAATCGTTTTAATTATTAAAATTAGGCGGACGAGATGAAATATATATAGTATTGCAAAAGCTTTGCGATCTCTAGCATAACATATACATGTCTTAATATCAAGGACATCATTCATGTTAGAAGTGTAATGAGAAATTGATTTAATCTAAATAACCTTAAATATACTTAATAGGATACATCGATTGCTTTTGTCAATCAGACTTATTCGGTAAAAAGTTATTTACTCAGGCATTCGATAGAATCTAATTTTTAAAATTAGTTCTGATTAATTAATTACAGTTAATGTTAAATCTCAAAGCAACCTAAATCCTATTATATCTAGATTTAGGAAGAACGCTGCATGATATAAAATGAAAATTGCTTGAATTGTTACAGATGAGATTATTGCAATAATTTAAGATTTGTAAATATCAAATATAGTAGGTATAGGTAATTTTAACTTTAAACTACTCGTGGAGTACTGTTTTCTATATTTAGTTAAAAAATAAATGTTTAGTTTGAGCTTGAAAGGTACATATTCAAGTGGCATCAAAGGGATAAACAATCATGATATGATTTATAATGAGTTTCTTTAAGCATTTAGATAGAAACTTGTATAAGATTAACAAGAATTTCTATGCTCTTTAGGTGGTTTTTACCTACAGAGGATGCATAAGTATCAAGTCATGCGAGCTACCTGTCATCTTTATTCCTCATGTTCACTTCGTCTTATGAATATATCAATAATTTAATCGTCACGACTCTTTATTTACATATTGTTTAGTTAATCGTGCCATTTGTCCGCCCATCCATAATTTCTAACAAACAGTAGGTAATTGGAAATTGTTTTAATATTGTTAACGTGCTCTGTACCCGTGAACAGAATTTACGTGTTTTGTTTGTGATTAAATCACCGGTTCTTCGAAACAACAGCAGCTACTAGGTATAAAATGAAAAGAATTATCTCGAAAAAATCAAACTAAGAAATAAGAATGGTAATGTGCGTTGTGTAGTTTCTCATCATTATCATGCCTAAATCTAACTATGTATGTAATTGTATACTCTATATATACATTTTTCGTAATAAAAATGTGCCAGTATCTTCATAAAAGTCCATTTCAGTCATTAAATTTTTAAATCTTAGATTCAAAAGTTCCTAATAAATGTGTGTTTAAATGCTTAAATGTTTTCATTTGAAACAAATTTAGAGTTAACTTTAAAAATACAAACACAAAAGAGTAGATACCTATATTCTAAATTGGGATTATTTTATCCTCCGAAATCGTTCTGTATTCACAAAGGGATGAGATTGTAGGCTGTGCATTGTTACAATGATGTGAGCTTCAAAAGCTTAGCAGAGTTCATTTCATGCCAAATACGTTATGATAATTTTGATACTACAATGTCTGCCAGTACGCCAATTGGAATTTATTTTATTCGTCTGCTATGAAGCGAAATGTTCATACTGATGCTAATGTCACGTTCGAGACTGTTTATTATACGAAATTTTACGGTACATTTGTTAAAACTATGGACGTATAAACAAGTGAGTTTATGTGTGTGTACAATGTATTAAAACCAGTGGCTGTTAGCTTAGGATAGAGCGAGCGAGCTCGGGGAGATGTGGCGTTTGTTTCCCCGCGTAAATATAACGATACCCGAAAGTCCGCACATTATGGGTATCCGACGTCTGGCCGCTACGATAGCGTTCAATTTCATAATGCATAGGTGTCGATTGGTCTCAAAGGAATTAAATGTAATGCTTACAATTTATATCTCTATTAGCGTTAAGTGTTGTTTACACTCGCCTGACCGCGGCCTCGGTAGCGCAGACGCTTGTGAAAACATGCACGTCAAGATTAAAGGTGGACCTGGTAACGTGCGCCACTCAAACCAGATCCACCTGGTATAGCTCCGTTCTCGTGTCTTACATCACAAACGATGAAAGCGTTTTCCCTTTCGAAGGTCAACGATGACTGGTCGCGCGTAAGTTTGTTTACGGCACGCTCAGCGTTTCCTACCAGTTTGCATAAGTCGGGGGTAGTCTCAATAAAAACAAATTGGCTGCCCGCTGGCCAGAGTTGCCCACTTACACACGTACAAGGAAGCGAAGCGACACGCCCGGAGGTGATTTACTGCTGTTTCATGTTGTTCGAGTTATAACCTATAATGAAATATTGTAGACTGAACTATGACACCTATTTTCGTATCAGTCAATACGTTAAATGGTACCTACTAAGTGGAATAGCTTTGTGAACGAGAAGTCATGTTTATAAATAAAGCCATTTAGGTAGGTACATAATGTAAAGAAAAAAATATCTCAGATATCCATCGTAATCAAAACCAACCTCCGTGTAATCATTGTTAATTGCTGTAATATAACATGACACGATAATTTGATACTAACCCGAGTATGTTTGTAACGATGTAAGAATACTCATCAAACGATGCCTTATCTTCACATAAGTATTAGGTATAAGAAAAAAAATTGTTACTACAATATCAAATTTAAATTATTGTCCAACAAGTTTTTGTTCAAGTTTTAGGACAACAAATTAAACCTTCATTTGCGGCTACTGCAAACTATCTTGATTAGTATATTTTATTCATCAACTTATTTCTTAGTCTATCGTTTAATGACTGTTGTATATTTTGTTGATAGAGTTATTTCGCAACCTGTCTGACTATAGCATATTATGTTTCTAGTTTTTGATTAGGTCGACGTAGATCAAAGGTGAAGACCATTTTTTGTGCGTGAGTTCCACTTATAGCTTAAAAGATACCAGGCCTTCGACAATTTAGAAAATAATAAAGTTTTTTTTATCTACAAGTTAGTTAGCCCTTGACTACAATCTCATCTGATGGTTAGTGATGATGCAGTCTAAAGTGAAAGCGGGTTTATTTGCTAGGAGGAGGATAAAATCTACCTTTCGGTTTCTACACGACATCGTACCGGAACGCTAAATCGGAGTGGTAAATAGCCACGGCTGAAGTCTTCCAACAGCCAGACCTGGACCAATTGAGAAAATCAAATCGGCCCAGCTGGGGATTGAGCCCAGGACCTCTTGTAAATCCATAACGCATACCGCGCCACGGAGGCCGTCAAAAAAAGTTTGTCCTGACCTTTTGTTCCTCTAAAAGTATTGAACGTTAAGCATCTATCAGCATCTATCATTTAGGACTTTGGATCTTTGAATCTTTGAAAACTTTAGGATCTTAAGTTTCTCCCTCGTAGAAAGTTGTATTACATATGTTATTCGAGATAATATTATGACAAATGATTTAATTAAATAAAATTATTTTTTATTTGAATTTACCTAGTACGATAAGATTACCGGATAAAAGATAAAAGTAACCCATAATGGTAACTATTATGGTAACGTCCGTCTACACCGAGATCCAAGACACCCATATAAAGTCGTTCTATACGTCCTATGTTCTTCTAGTCTTCAAGCTCGATTCTAAAGTTTAACAGAACTTCTGCGACTCGTCACATCACCGCGGGGATGCTGCTGAGCTCATATAAAGGAATCTTTAGTAACAAAAAAAACCCTAAACTACAAAAATGTTCTAAATAGCCACTCTACAAATCTGTTGAAAACGCAGCGATGCAAAGCATTATAAATAAAATAAAAGGGTTACATTTGTATATAAATAACAAGATAAAGACACGGAGTTATGTTACAAGCCTGTAGGTTGGGTCTAGCGACGCATTAATCTTTAATACAATCGCCGCAAGTAAATCTCTGATAGCATCTTGTTATACTGGACGGTAGAGAACGTTTTCACCTTCGAATGACTTTTTTGCAGTATGATACCACTTAGATTGTGTATCTATGTGCTTATCCTATATACTTCTTAAAGAATTTACTAGAGCATCATTTTTCTATCCAACATTTTTTTAATGTTTGTTACCCCATAACTTCGTCATTTCTTCACCAATTTTGAAAATTCTTTTTTTTTGTTTGAAAGAGTATACTTCTAGATTAGTCCCATTTAATTTTCATTATTTTGTGATAATATTAACATAAGCAAATTGCCCGATTGCATTAACTCAAGCCGGTTAAATCATGAAGTTTTAGATTTAAAGACAGTTCTTTCCCGTGATTCTTTTAGAAACGGGTTTAGTGAATACGTTGGCACCACCTTCAAAGTGATCAGAAGGTAGCACATACGGTGCAATTTTACGCTTTTTAGTTCATTTTTGTGATTTTGAAGTAGATTCAATATTTTTTGTTAAAACGATTTTATTTTCACATCAATACGAATCACTTTGGAATATATTTTTAAGCTTTACATAAAAAAATAAGCGCAATTTAATTGATATATTAGGATAGGTTCAACTACCTAAGGTCATCTTTTAAATACCTACGTATCGAAACAATTATTTCAATACAAAATGAACTGGCCTTTGTGATCTTTTGAAAATACTTCTTGTCCATAATAGAAATACCATTACGTGGGCTTTAAACTTAAATGAAATGTTAAATAAACGTGCCAACCAATTAAGGCGCCGTTAAAGTATTTCATTACTGCAAATATGTAATTAAAATGTTACTTTATTGTAGACGAATTAATTGAAAGGATTTGACTCTTTACGGTACAACCAAGTGAACTCTTCGTGACTCGTTTTTAATGAAAGTGCCATTTTTTTTCATTCCAACGTAGGCATCGTAATGTCTTTATCTAAATGGATGATATTAAAACAGTGAAACTCGGTGCTATTGTGAATTTTATTGCAATCTTGTTCAATAGTGATTATCTTTTTGCGAGGTAGGGCAAGAAATATACTCGTAGGTGGGTAGGTAATTTAATGCGCTTCCTATCTTTTTAATTAAGACTTTTATCGATTTGGAATCATCTGCAAGATAAGGAAACCAAAAGGCAGCAAAAAGTCAACGTTTTTTAACTTATAGCGATGCTCGCTAAGGGGCTATGACGTCACAAGCGAGTTCTCTTACTATTTTTAACCGACTTCCAAAAAGGCGTTCTACGTTCGGCTATATGTACCTATGTTTTGATATGTATGTTTCCTACACTACATTTTATATCGTTGTCTTTACCCGACTGTCGAAAATTCCTATGTAGGTATATTGTATTTTAACCGACTTCCAAAAAGGAGGAGGTTCTACGTTCGGCTGTATGTATGTTTTTTTTTATGTATGTCCAGCGACAATATTTATATAAATATAGGTTTTCATTCTTTGGAAAGCTTGGATGTCAATAGATTAATTAGTCTCTTTGAGAGTGACCTAAGTACCAATATTTCACATATTTACCTTTATTTACAAAACCATTGACAAAGTCAAGTAGATCCTACTAATAATACATAGGTAGTAGGTAAAGTAGTAGCGAAGACTATTTTTCATTCTGTTAATATATTTTTTTTACATTTTTAAATAGAACTTCTGGGTTATAAAATATTTTTTGCAATTTTATTTTTTTACACATTTTAGTTCTATACTTTAGCCATAACTTTACCGTTTATGCGCCAAAAATGGCATAAATAACCGCGGCGGTAGCAAATACTTCTACACACAACTTTATCTACAAAACAGTCAATATAGGATCATAATACGGAATAAAATAAACTGGAATTCTAATTTATGCCTATAGTTTCTAGTTAAGCGAATATCTTGCGGTAATTAAAAGCTATACGATACAAGCGTGTAGTTTTTATTTACCACATGCATACCCGCGGTATTAGCATACTTCTTAGTACCCGACCGGATACCCGAGATAAATGTCATAATAATATTTACATATTGTACACTTGATTATAGCAATGCGCAAGCTTTCAACAGTGCGAATATTTTAAGTCGGCTTCATTGTGAAATAAGATATCATTGCTAACTGCCTGCTGGCTCTTTTTCACAAAGGAAGCTTTATAAGCACTTCTAGAAGTTTTGACGGCCGCGTGGCGCTGTGGGTAGTGACCCTGCTTTCTGCATCCACGGCCGTGGGTTCAATTCCCACAACTGGAAAATATTTGTGTGATGAGCATGAGTGTTTTCCAGTGTCTGTGTGTATTTATACATTATATAAGTATTTATATGTAGTATATAATTGTATATCTTACTTATCTTAGCACCCATAACACAAGATACTCTGTATGCTTACTTTGGGGCTAGATAGTGATGTCTAGTGTTTAAGTATATTTATTTATTTATTTAGAAGTACTATTTTGACGACCTCCGTGACGCAGTGGTATGCGCGGTGGATTTACAAGACAGAGGTCGTGGATTCGATCCGCGGCTGGACCGATTGAGATTTTCTTAATTAGTCCAGGTCTGGCTGGTGGGAGGCTTCGGCCGTGGTTAGTTACCATCCTACCCTAAGCTTTCCGGTACGATGTCGTGTAGAAACCGAAAGGGGTGTGGATTTTCATTCTCTTCCTAACAAGTTAGCCCGCTTCCATCTTAGATTGCATCATCACTTACTATCAGGCTATTGATTGCAGTCAAGGCTAACTTGTAAAAGAATAAATAATATATATGTTTGCTGCTTATTTTAATTTAGTTTATTTGAATGTAGTCATATTAGCTGTGACGTCACACGGGTCTCAGCTGAAAATCAGTGCCGTGTATTATGCTTGTATGTGCACGGCATATGCTGAGCTGTACACCCTTTCTTTTTAAGGGTTACAGACAGACATACTGTCATAAAGACAGGGTATTTATTGACTGAACTTTTAGGTATGAATAAATTAATTTTCTTTCTTTCTTTCTATTTTGATGACGTCTCAACGTTAGTGACGCTTACGTGCTTAACCGTGAGTTGGTTTCACCTGGTTATTGCATTAAAAAAAGTTTATTAATCGATTTAACTACAAACAATACATGGTACCTAGTTTCATTTTAGCACTTTAGAAGTTACGTTTAATGAGTAGGTAGACATAGGTACATATTTTTTTCTTGTGGTATTGTGGAATATTGGCTACCAAGGCATCTTCTGCTTGGAAAGTTGCCATCATTTCTTAGGAATTAGATAGAAGACAATGACATATTTTACTTTGTCCTTTATGTTATGGACTAGGACGTTCGCGTACACACTTTCTCTCCACCTTGTATAGTGGGCATGTACAAGACAGTAGGACAAGACAGTAATAGTAGACCTTGTATACTATCACAAGTCTGTACAGGTTATTAAGCTGGCTTGAAGCTCTTTTTACTGAAAGTTTTTACTTTTTACAAGATCCTACTAATACTATAAACGCGAAAGTTTGTATGAATGTTTGGATGTTTGTTAACGCCGCTACTACTGTAGCGATTTGGCTGAAATTCAGAATGGAAATGGATTATAATCTGGATTAACACATAGGTTTCTCGAGATTTGTGAAAACTGATGATTTTGATGTTAAGAATGTTTGTTACTCTTTCACGCCTCGACTACTGAACCGAATTAGCTGAAATTTGGTACTGAGATATATTATAACCTGGATTAACAAATAGGCTATCTTTCTTTTATCCCGGAAAAATCCATGTCTCCCGAGGGATTTGTGAAAAACTAAATTCCATGCGGACAAAGTCGCGGGCGTCCGCTAGTATCTAAGTATAATAGTGATACCAAAATAGGTAGAGTTATGTAGTCTAAGAAATATGAACGTAAGGTAGTGAAAGGGTTTGTGAAGTGGAGCAAATTTTATTTATGCGGTCGTAAGTGTCGCCGAGCAAGCAATTTTAAAACTTTTTAGGACCATAAAGTTTACCTCGGAAATTATGTATCTACCTATATTATTTTTAATGGGCAATTAGGTAAAGGAGTAAGCTATAAAAAAGTAATTTTCGTATCATAAAGCTATCTAAGAAATCATGTCAGTAATAGTAAGCCCTAAGTCATGTTATAGATTTGTTTTCTTGCTACCATCGCTTCATACAATACCTACTTCACGTTATCAATCGGATTTGTCATTCCCATACGTTTTTCTTTTTGAAACGTTAGCGATTTTAGAAAGAGAATCCATATGTGACATGGCTAGAGCAATTCAAAAAAGGTGTCAAATCTGAAATTGTAATCAGATCGTAAACCCGATTGATACCTATAATTTTATATAATTGCCATGGCGTCCCTCGGTATTCAGGCGGTGTAGTGTAATGGGTGTCAGGATCCGAGGGGATCTTCAGCTTAGGGTGTAGGGACAGGGTGCGTCTGACATTGAAGTAGTGCCAATAACAGTGGTATAAATAGAAGGGGCCGGCGCTACGAAGGGCGTTACAGTGGTACGAGATCAGAATATTTTGTTCGCTCGCCCGATATCGCATCCTAAGCAATGGATTACAATGCGGGAACGCTCGCCGATGCCGATCGGGCCACTGATCAATTGCAAACTCGATACAATTTATAAGCTACTCGTGCGAATTGATGCTCGCTTTAACTGGGTACCTGTACAATATTGTAGCTTTATTGTCGAATAAATCGTAACGAGATAATTTAACGCTGGAAGCTAGCGCAAAGAATTATCTAAATGAGTTACAACGCTCTTAGAAAAGTGTAATACTTGTAACGCTTTTGTGAAACTTGTATAACGCTTTGTTTGATTTACATAGCCGGTACGTTTTTATTAGCTACCTACAATTTAACGTCTTTACATCTACTTACATTGTAGTAAAGTTATGGTAATAATTAAATGCGTTTACTTGAAATTAAAGCCACGAGTTTTAAGTTTTAAGCTCACTCATCTAGTTCGCGAAGAAGGCCAGAACAAACTTAAACTCAACTTAAACTTATTATTTTACACAGATTATTATTATTTTACACAGATATAGATACTACATTGTTTGAAATCACATTCTCACACATTTAATTTTTAATATTTTTTAATAATTTCCACTATTTAATTATCTAATTATTTGTTATAAGCTACATCTCTATCTAGATAGTTAGTTAGGTACCTAGATTTAAAATATTTTAAATTTGAATAAGTGACTTTAGCATATCATCCTCTTTGATTTTATCAGGTATTTTTTTGATTTATGTAAGAACCTACCTACCTACAATCTGCATGGTGCCTAATAGTCATATATAAATCTATTTAATTATCTATCTACAGGATGTACCTAATTGGATTCTTACCTTATATAGGTATATCTTTCTCGGTAATAATTAACACAATATTCTTTAAAATAATGTTAATAACATAGGAACAGTTATAAAACATTTCTTTGAGAAGTTACGATATAAGTTTCCCAAATGATTCATTTACCTTATTATGATTCAGCCGATGAATATTTATACGATAAATTTATATTGCACACAATTTAAAAAGAGATCTACCTATATCTACATTTTGTGGGATCAATGAAAAAGAGCGATGGTGTGCCTACAGAATATTAATTTTGGCAGTCGTGTTGGTGTCGATAAACTGTCTTTAACTATCGCGAAGGCTTAGGTTCGATTATAAAAGGTCGGAACAATTGATTTAGGTATGTTTTGGAATTTGGCTTATTTTTAATTAATCAAAGCAAATGAAAATAATTGAAAATTGTGAAAAGAAGGTTTTTTTTTATATTTTGTATAGTTATAATTCTACCGGATGTATCTACAGCCAACCGATTTAGCGACTGTATGTACATTGTACAGCACACTATATAATGCACTTAGGGGTAAGCATGGGAGTTTGTACCCTGCTTCTTAGACTTTGTTGTACCATTATCAAGTGTAATCTCTATTAAGTAATACTGAGATTACACTTTTTTCTAAATAATACACACACACAATAATACAATAATACATACACATTTTTCTAATTAATTATGTATCTCAGTATTACTTAATACTGAGATACATAATTAATTAGAAATACATAGTTTTGACTTTTTTAGATTTAAAAATAAGATTAAGCCCATTGTTTCCAAAATAAAAGAAAGAACACCATCACGTACTTATAAATATGTCGGATTACACCCAACTTATTTCTCCATCTAGCGTTCTTAATCATGATTTTGTTCAAACAAAGCGACGTAAAGCGAACTCAGTTTAATCAGTCAGTTTCGTTTGGTTTAAAAATAAGGACACAAGAATAATTGATCCGTTTATTATTCAGTATTACAATTAAACTGTATGTTTATATTCGACCAGCCAGTACAAAGGTGGTATTGACACGAAATACGCAATAAAAGCAATAAATTCACCCCTAAAAAAAATAGAACACCCTCTAAGTAAAAAATGACCAGAATAAATTGGAATAGCAGTGGCAACCTATAAAACATTCAGTTTATGGGGTGTATATTTACATTCGGGAGATATCGATGTGGGAATACTGATAGGTGTTCATCTGTTAGTGCGAGGGACAATATGCCACTATTGTTCTCACACGGTTACTCATACTCATAATCTATATAGGGTAAGTCCAGGATAGATGCCCCACTTTTCGAAAATGCTAAATAACTCCGAATTTTATAATCTTAGAGCATTGCGTTCTTTGGGAGATATTAAATATATTTCTTAATGTTCTATATTATCTGAATCTTTCTGATATAGACTGTGTAGATTTTGTGTAAATTGTAATTTTATGGACCTCTAAAAAATGGGATAGACGCCTACTGTGGCGGATAGAAGACTTATCATGAAAAAACTTCTGAGGATAGGTGCCCTTAGTGGGGATTGGCGACTTAGTTTGAACATTGCAATTGGTTTGTTCTGAAATCAAACCACTATATTATTATAATCAGTCTTTATGGTGTTTTATATAACTTTCATTTTCATTTCTTGGCCATCTTTGTCAAAGTTATACTTTATGACGTATTGCTGTTCGGTCCAGCGGAAATCCAGCTTCTCCTAATTTGAATGTAAGAGCCACGAGTCGTTTTTTGTTATTACAGGATGTTTTCATAAAACAAATAAAAATAAATGCTGGATATATATAATTTTTTTCAGTAATAATTATGCCAGACAGTAACTACAATGATATGATGCAATACAATACAAAGTAAAAGTAATTCAAATTTAAAACAACAACACATACAGTAACTTTGAAAATAAGAATTGCTGTAAACGGCAAATCTTCGTCTTAATATTTTAGATGGTATTCCTTATATTCTAGAAATCTGATTTACACCTTTCTCTCCTTTTTTCATCTCTTCAAACGCTGCTAGCATACTGTCTTCGGTCTAGGTTACAGTACGAGGGACAACACCCTGTTTCCTTTTATATTTACGAGGCATTTTGCTCTCCTGCAACAACACGACACTTATAATAAACAGTTGGGGATAGTTGCCCTTAGAGGCATCTATCCTAATAAAAAACGGGGCAACTATACTTTTTGTAGGGGATAGATGCCCTTATCAATAAAAACAAAAGTTGAGTTTCAATTACTATAAAATCTATCAGTTTACATAGGCTAATCTTCAATGCAAGCAGACAAATAGAAAAAATAATAAAATTATAAGCGAGAGAAAAAATACACTGTTGAAAAAACTTACGAATCTTATTTTGGCGCCTTTTGTCGACTCATCGCGGAACATTTTTACTCACACAGACGAAACGCATGCACTCCGGTCGAAATTCCTCCCGACACTAAGGTTTGCAGGGGGAGGACTCGTTACTTACAGTAAAATTTACCTCCTACATTGCTCCTAACATAGTGAAATAAAAATCAAGTCATCTATCCCACTGGGGCATCTATCCTGGAATTACCCTATATAAAAGAAAGTCGTGTTGTTACTCCACTTAAACTCAAGAACAGCTGAACTGATTTAGCTGAAAATTGGCAGGGAGGTAGTTTAGAGCCAGGAGAAGGACTTTACTTTTTATAAAAAAATTAAAAAATTGAGAACCTCCTCCTTTTTGAAGTCGGTTAAAAATATAAGTCGGGTTTTTCTTCCTGACGCTATAACTCCAGAACGCACGAACCGATTTCCACGGTTTTGCATTCGTCGAAAAGGTCTCGGGCTCCGTGAGGTTTATAGCAAAGAAAATTCAGGAAAAATTTCAACGTAGGGTAGGGGTAGGGTAGGGATAGGGTAGAGGTAGTTGAAAGTTTACATCGAGTTTCACGCGGATGAAGTCGCGGGCGTCCGCTAGTTATATGATAAAATCTTATTTTTCGCTGATAAAATGAGACTTAAGTTCGAATATCCTGTTTGGCAGGAAACCTAAGCATGTACAGTGAGCTAGATGTATCTACCTACATTTATTTACTGTTTTATTCAACACGCATTTACTAGTACTAGACTTAACTGTATTGATAACGTGAACTGATCTGATTTTCAATAAAACGTTTTCCAATAAATGTAAAAGGTATGTAATGAGGGTAAACGGGATTTTTGATCATGTTTATAAAGTTGGCTTATATTTGCAAATATTAGCCAAGTAGGTATATGAGTTTCTTTGATTCTCCACCTGACAAGTTAACCCGCTTCCATCTTAGAAGGCATCATCACTTACCATCAGGTGAGATTGTAGTCAAGGGCTAACTTGTAAAGAAAAAAAAAAGGACAATACAAGCTATATGTTTACGTAAAGCGGAAATTTGTACAAATGTACTAAGTGGACAAAACCATATATCTACCACTAGCAGATGCCCGCGACTTCGTCCGCGTGAAAATCGATGTACATTTTCGACCCCGTCGCCCCTTCTATTTATATTTTCGTATGTTTTATATATAAAAATTATAAAATCACAGCCCCGGCCGAAGGCCGGTGTACAATAATGTGCGCGTTTTTTGTGCTTGGGTAAAATGCAAAGTCGTAGCCATCGTCGGAGGCCCTATCCAACCCCCGGCCGACGGCCGGCGTGTAATTAATTGTGTCTGCGTAAAGTGCCCAGCCATAGCCACGGTCGAAGACCCTATCACAAACTCCCGGACGAAAGAGGGTGCACAACAAAGTACGTACTTTTTTTGTGTTTGGGTAAAATGCCCCGCCGTAGCCACGGTCGGAGGCTGTATCACAAACTCCCGGCCGAAGACCGGGTCACAATACAGTGCGCGGCCGAACACCGCGCGTTCCGTTTATTGTGCATCGGTAAAATGCCCAGCCGTAGCCACGATCAGAGGCCATATTACAAACCTCCGGCCAATGGCCGCGCTTTTTATTGTTTGGGTAAAATACCCAGCCATAGTCACGGTCGAAGGCTGTATCATAAACTCCCGGCCGAAGGCCAGGTCACAATACAGTGCGCGGCCGAAAACCGCGCGTTCCGTTTTTTGTGCTTGGGTAAAATGCCCAGCCGTAGCCACGGTTGAAGGCTGTATCATAAACTCCCAGCCGAAGGCCGGGCTACAATACAGTGCGCGGCCGAAGGCTACGCGTTCCGTTTTTCGTACTTGGGTAAAATGCCCAGCCGTAGTCACGGTCGAAGGCTGTATCATTAACTCCCGGCCGAAGGCCGGACCACAATACAGTGCGCGGCCGAAGGCTACGCGTTCCGTTTTTCGTGCTTAGGTAAAATGCCCAGCCGTAGTCACGGTCGAAGGCTGTACCATAAACTCCCGGCCGAAGGCCGGGCTACAATACAGTGCGCGAAGGCTCTATCACAAACTCCCAGCCGAAGGCCGGGCTACAATACGGTGAGCGGCCGAAGGCCGCGCGTTCTGTTTTCTGTGCGTCGGAAAAATGCCCAGCCGTAGCCACGATCAGAGGTCATATTACAAATCCCCGGCCGAAGGCCGCGTTTTTTTTTGTTTGGGTGAAATGCCCAGCCGTAGTCACAGTCGAAGGCTGTATCATAAACTCCCGGCCGAAGGCCGGGCCACAATACAGTGCGCGGCCGAAGGCTACGCGTTTCGTTTTTCGTGCTTGGGTAAAATGCCCAGCCGCTGTAGTCACGGTCGAAGGCTGTATCATAAACTTCCGGCCGAAGGTCGGGCTACAATACAGTGCGCGAAGGCTCTATCACAAACTCCCGGCCGGAGGCCGGGCTACAATAAGTTGAGCGGCCGAAGGCCGCGCGTTCCGTTTTCTGTGCATCGGAAAAATGCCCAGCCGTAGCCACGATCAGAGGCCATATTACAAACCTCCGGCCAATGGCCGCGCTTTTTATTGTTTGGGTAAAATACCCAGCCATAGTCACGGTCGAAGGCTGTATCATAAACTCCCGGCCGAAGGCCGGGTCACAATACAGTGCGCGGCCGAAAACCGCGCGTTCCGTTTTTTGTGCTTGGGTAAAATGCCCAGCCGTAGCCACGGTTGAAGGCTGTATCATAAACTCCCAGCCGAAGGCCGGGCTACAATACAGTGCGCGGCCGAAGGCTACGCGTTCCGTTTTTCGTGCTTGGGTAAAATGCCCAGCCGTAGTCACGGTCGAAGGCTGTATCATTAACTCCCGGCCGAAGGCCGGACCACAATACAGTGCGCGGCCGAAGGCTACGCGTTCCGTTTTTCGTGCTTAGGTAAAATGCCCAGCCGTAGTCACGGTCGAAGGCTGTACCATAAACTCCCGGCCGAAGGCCGGGCTACAATACAGTGCGCGAAGGCTCTATCACAAACTCCCAGCCGAAGGCCGGGCTACAATACGGTGAGCGGCCGAAGGCCGCGCGTTCTGTTTTCTGTGCATCGGAAAAATGCCCAGCCGTAGCCACGATCAGAGGCCATATTACAAACCCCCGACCGAAGGCCGCGCTTTTTTTTGTTTGGGTAAAATACCCAGCCGTAGTCACGGTCAAAGACCCTATCACAAACTCCCGGCCAAATGCCGGTCTATAGTAAAGTTTACATACAAACTTTCAACCCCTATTTCACCCCCTTCTGATTTTATTTTCGCTATAAAAAGTATTCTATAACCTGCCCCGTATTATGTTCTCAAACCGTGCTAAGTTTCATTTGAATTCATTCAGTAGTTTCAGTGTGATGCCCGGTCAACAAAAAATAGGGACAGACAGACAAATAATCGAAAAAAAATGTTTTTGAATTCAGTATCGATTGTATAATGCCCTATGATAATTTTTTTTTTTAAATTAATCAAAAAGTTCAGTAATTTGACCTGTTACAGTTTCATTATAAGTATAGAGTATAGATAAGTATTTAATAGCTATTGCGCCAAATTCGTGCTCTTTTTATAGTAATAAATCTTGCATAACATTATACGATAAAAAAGTAGACAATGTGACTATTTAAACACAAAAAGGATTATTCAGTTTGAACCTGAACTTTTAAGTAGTTCCTGAGATTAGTTTCGCGCGTTCAACCAAATAAACAAACAAATTGATCAGTTGAGTATAGAATATGTGCCTCAATATCGATATTACACAGTTTTAGTGGAAAACTCGTTTCTCCAAATAACGCCTGCGAATCAATTTGAGCAATCCGGTTTTTTCAAGATAACTTTTTTCTATCTGTCCGATTTTAATGAAACAAAGCCTATATGTTGCCCTGAACTTTGCTTAATCTACTTGTGAAATCCGCGTCAAAATCCGTTCAGCAGAACCAGAGAATAGCACGAACATACAGACAGAAGGACAGACAGACAGACAGACAGACAGATAGACAGACAGACAGGCAAAAAAATAAAAAAAAATATTTTTGTATTCTATTGCTCATTTCTAATCGCCCTAACTTGATTTTAGTTATATTTGGTCAAAGTACAGACACTCGATTTCTACTCTTTTATTATAGTATAGATAGATAGATAGATATATGCTGTCGCGACATTTTTTGTAGAAAATGATGTGTGCTGCGACTGAATGACGCTGCTGTATTTGCAACCCCTTGGCCTTTTGAATAGCAATGACAATGCTTGAGGGAATTAGCAGACTGTTGGGAAGGCGCCATGTACACCTTGGGTTACATTATTGGAGTTTTAGGAAGGATCCCTAATTTTTTTAAAATAAAATATAGCCTATAGCCTTCCTCGATAAATGGGCTATCTATCACTGAAAGTATTTTTCAAATCGGACCAGTAGATCCTGAGATTAGCGCGTTCAATCAAACAAACAAACAAACAAACAAACAAACAAACTCTTCCGCTTTATAATATTAGTATAGATTAAGCTTGCATCCTATGAAACAAGAATATTTGCATCATTATGAATATTTTTAATTCCTTAATTGTACTCGTTAGCACTTAAAAGAAAAAAAATCATACATATCAAATAAACACACTACAAAAGAGTAGAGACTGCAAATCCTGCTAAACGTTTCCACAAGTTATGGCTCACCTAGAAGAACTAATTAAGAACTTAAGTTAGAAGTACCACAGAACGTAAAAAACGCTAAAGCTAACGCTCGTGGTTAAGACACAATTATCAACAGTGTGTCTAGTGGGAGTTTTCAATATTTTCATACTGTTACTATCACGTTGACGTTTACGCAAATATAATTTATATGGAATTGAGACAGTTGTGCAGTAGTGCCACTAGATGGCACTGTTTCAATTCCTTAGAAATTCGCGTTTACGTTACGTCACAGTAACAGTATCAAACTGCCACTAGGTCCTCAGATCAGTGTGCTCATACCTTTATAGGTATTTTAACTGTCAAAGGCTACTCGGATTTCTGCAAATATCACATCAGAACATACCAAACACTTCATATTTATAGAGATTTAAATATATTAAAAATGAATTACTTATTAAATAAATTCTTGTTTCCTAAACTCTGAGTAAAACAGTCTAATTGATTAAAATCATAAATATATCTACAAGTATAGGTAATGCGTGCAAACAAAATGGTATATGAGATTAAAAGAGCACTTAGGCTAAATTACCAACTGAAAGAAAACACCCGCGTCTTTTCCACCGTTCATTACGTAAATAAAAGTTAGCTTCAGGTCTGCTAACATGATTACAGAACCATTTCCATTACAGTACCTATGCTAGTTGAATAAGGGTGTTAATTGATTAGCTATTTGTACACCAGTTTTATTTATTACTTACTACTGTTACTTACAGTTTATTGTAAAAATTGTAAGAGTTGTTGTACCAATAATATCAAGATATAGTTGACCAACTTTATATAACAAGTCATAAACATAGTCAGCGTTGTAAAAGACTTGAGTAATACTTATAGTCTAAATTCTTTCGAGTTTTAAATAATTATAAAGTATTTTTTTTAATACGACACGATGAATCAACCAAGGAAACCAATTTGACTTCTAGATATTGTTTATTGATATGGTTAACTGGGGCTTCGACTAATAAATTAGTAAGAGGTATAGTTCGGAACTAAGTACAAGTTGATATAACAATAAAATAAGTGTATGGTGCATATTATTATTAGGTCAACTTATCGTAGGTGTAGAGAAGTTTATTTGTTTCTCAAACTTCTACATCATATACCAACATTTCAATTGGTTTTAATAGTGTTACTACTATGATCTGATATGTTTATTATTGCATGTATGAAGCTTTTGAAGTAGATATTATCCAGCAGCACCTATCATAGAATTCAGCAAACAAGAATATACTACAAGTTACTTCTGACGTGTTACCATTCCATGTGTTAATATTATACTGGTATATATTATGGCATGGGATGCCATAATATTACAAACCGACTCACTCGCCATTTATAATACTTAAATCTTTCTGAACATGTATCTAATAATATTTGGCATAACTCATTAGAGCTACCCGGCACAAGCTCCGCATTGTTTGTGTGTTTAGTATTCTTTATAAGGACTTCTCTAGAGAAATGCTCTCTCTCACTATCGTTAGTAGCCTACTCGCCTCGCTCTCGCCAGGCGTCGCTGTAGGTCACAATGAGTTGTGACCTTAACTTACACAAGGTTTCATCGACATCGAATAAGCGGTTCTATCAAAGATTTTTTTTGTTATTTATATCTACTTATTTAATTCAGTAATTTTAACTTTATTAGATAACTACTTTGAACTTATTTCTGAAATGTATTTTTCAACTGTTCCAAAAATCGACAAAGCAAGGTCTATAAGTATTATTCTTAAATTGTATTAGAAAGCTTTCAAATCAAATCAAATCAAAATTCATTTATTTCAAGTAGGCTAAGTTTACAAGCTTTTGTTGATTATTTGTAAAAACTGCCACCGGTTTGAAAGGCAGGTTCTGCTGAGAAGAGCCGGCAAGAAACTCAACAGTTGCTCTTTTAAAAAATCATTTACAATTTGTTAACACCATTACCATCTTTACTATCTAAATAAATATGTATATGAAAAAGGCGTGAGGTACATCTATTTAACTGTAGCTCAAGATTAGTCGGCACAAAGAATCGTTACGGAAACAGCGGTGTTAGGAAATAAAATGTTTAGGGTCGTTTTGGCCGACAACGGGCAACACCAAGTCCCAAACGCCGATAGACCTATTCCACCGCGCGCCCCTCGGGAAACTCTATAGGTACACGGCTATCATAAATTTTTGGCCGCAAATTTGTAATCCTATCTTTTTACCCCCAGCGTGGGGGGTGGGACATTAACATAACTGTACGCGGGGCAATTCACCTCGTTGGTTTATGGATATAGCTGCGTACCCAATAGAAATATCCGTTTAATTTAGAGCTTTGTGTTAACTGCTTTTAATTCGATATTTACATCTTTGCAACCGGACTCGAAATTTTGAATTAATTGATTAAACAAGTTTGAAAACAAAGCGATCTCAAAGGCAATATAACTTTGTTTATATTTATCTCGCTGTTCAATAATAATTAAGTACTGGGTGTAATGGAAGGTTTCTGCTCGGAGTTGGATTAATTTTTAATTATAATTGCACCGTAGAAAATGTCGGCTGCTGAGTAAAGACGATGTCTGAATGCGTGAGAGGCGCGATTTAATCGTTGGCCTTATAACGAGGGCTTAGAGGGGGATATTAAACGCATTCTTGAGTTATAAGGGCTCTATAATTGCGCTGTTATGTATCCTTTATTAAAATACGTAGGTATAAGTAATAACACTTAATTTTATGCCGACACGAGAGTATATAACAGTTTTAGCGATTTGAGCTTAGATACCAACCAACCGCTTTTATATAAGTAGGTACAACACTTTACACTGCTATATAATGCTTGTGTGAAAAATAATGAAAAAGTGCAAGCTAAAATGCAAGTGGAGCAGAAGATAAATGGACATTGTGTCAAATTGTTGTTGACAAGTTGATGACAAATTTTCTCGACGTTGAAGATAATTTTGACTTTATGTCAAATTGTTGTTGACAAATTTTGTCGACGCCAATAAACGAGAGTTATGTTTATTCTATTATCATTTAACAAAAGAAAGAAGATGCTTTCTTCGTATAAACTATTTACTTTGTTCTAGAATAGATGTTTTTTTTTCACCTAAGTTTATCAAATCTAGGGATTTATAGATCTTAAAATATTCGAAATTAGACTCCGCGCCACAAAACAAGTCCCATAGACGCAGCTTATTTGTGTAGGGCGCTGTGAATTTTAGTTCAGGTTTTAGCCTATATTAGGTTTTCTATCGTGGCGCGGAATCTAGACTATCATATTCTAATAATACTCAATAAAATTATGTCATAAATATTGATTGTATCCATAAACTTTTGATATTTTTGGCAGTGTTAGAAATTATCAAGTTTTTTTTTTGGTTTTATCTGCAATCAGTCGACAGACTATAAGCGGATTAGTGGTAGGAAAGCATGGCGTTGGCAGAACTGGGGACCACTGTCCTCAAGTCTGCATTGAAATTATCAAGCAAACTAGCGGACCCGGTCAAGCTTCGCTTTGACTTATGTGCGCTCCTTCCCTACCCCTACCCTATACATGCTATGTATCAGAGAATGATGTATGTGAAAAAAGATTTTCCCGCTTTTTTGTTGAAATTTTTCCTGAATTTTCTTTGCTATAAACCTCACGGAGCCCGAGACCTTTCCAACGAATGCAAAACCGTGGAAATCGGTTCGTGCGTTCTGGAGTTATAGCGTCAGGAAGGAAAACCCGACTTATTTTTATATAGTAGACTAGCTGACGCTGCGCGGTTTCACTCGCGTAGTTCCCGTTCCCGTAGGAATACAGGGATAATATATAGCCTATAGCCTTCCTCGAAAAATGGGCTATCTAACACTGAAAGAATTTTTCAAATCGGACCAGTAGTTCCAGAGATTAGCGCGTTCAATCAAACAAACAAACAAACAAACAAACTCTTCAGCTTTATTATATTAGTATAGATAAATAATTGTTAACGTCTGTGCTATTTCCTAAAATTGTCAATAAAGACAAACATGTGAAGGGTCTAATAATTTAGATGGCGTCTGTATGGCACATAATTTAGCCGTTACGTAGTTTACAAGCACGTTAGGGCACATGCCTTCGTCGTTTGGCGCTTAAGGGCACATAACACCCTTGGAATAGAGCACTTGTAATTAAAACGCTCTAAACGGACTATTATGCAGCATAGCAACGTCTCTTGAGAAGGATTTGCCTGTTCGCGCCAGAACGTACGCCAATTCATGGCTAAATTTAATATTTTAACAGTATCCTAGCAAATTCATTTTATTAATTTAAACTCACACAAGTGGAATGCCAAAGTAGAGTTAGGTAGTTAGAGCCTCATTAGCTCAATGGTTAGAGCGGTCGGACTCATCACCGAGGTGGTTCGATCCCCGCTCCGCTCGACTATTGTCGTACCCACAGTCAGTACAGTCTTTTTCCCGATTAGTTGGAGGGGAATGGGAAAATTGGTCAAATTAAAAAAAAAGGCAAATATTCTTTTAATAAAAAAAAAAAAGTAAATTATACCTATTCCCAGGGAATATAAACTTTACAAACAAGAAGATTCGATATTGGCAAATAAATATCGCTATGGACTCGTCGTAGTAAACCTTTAATAAATTAATGATTTACTACTATTATTTTCTGCATTAATTACGATTTCTTAACCTAATTCATCATCATCATCATATCAGCCGATGGACGTCGACTGCAGGACATTTGTAGGGACCGCCAAACATCACGATCCTGAGCCGCCTGCATCCAGCGAATCCCAGCGACACGCTTGATGTCGTCGGTCCACCTGGTGGGAGGTCGGCCAACAATGTGGTTTCTAGTGCGGGGTCGCAATTTCAGCACCTTACTCATCATTAACAACCCATTTTCCGCTCACTGTTGAGCACGAGTCTCCTCTCGGAATAAGAGTGGTTAGGCTAATAGTCCATCACGCTGGCTTATTGCGGATTGGCAGACTTTACACACGTAGAGAATTAAGGAAATTCTAAGGTATGCAGGTTTCCTCACGATGTTTTTCCTTTATTGTTTGAGACACGTGATATTTAATTACTTAAAATGCACATACCTATCTGAAATGTTGAGGGTGCATGCCCTGGACCGGAGTCGAACCTACGCCCTCAAAATCGAAGGCAGAGGACATATTTACTGGGCTACTATGGCTTTTATGAAAAGATACCTACCTAATCAAATCCCTAAAATAATTCCAAAGGCTGGTAACATTAAAATACAAAGGCAATCATATATTTAATATCCAATAAATTAAAGATCAGTGATAAGTTTGGAGTCACTTTGACCTCTCCCAATCAATAATGGCGGAATTTTTAATTTTGGCAACCCAATCAGCTTATTGCGTTAGTGGTTAGTTAATAATGGCCGCACAACGCATCCGTCCGAGCCCGTATACGTTCCAATTAAAGGAATTTATGCGAGCTGATACATAATCCATAAATAACGTCGTTGAATTAATAAGCGCACAATAGGGCGACTAACGAGCGCTGTTGGAGGCCAGTGTTTCCAGTGGTATATTAAATTTGCATGTTAGCAGCATCAACTGCGCCATTATACTACCCCCTAACCCCTTCGCCCCGCCTTGGCTGTGCAGTGAACGCCATTTTGGTCAGCGTTAGGCAAGGGTGGATAAACTGCAGCTGTCACTGCGACATTTGGACAATCAGTGCAGTAATGCGGGCTTGGGATACAGCGTTTGATGTTAATCACACTTACATTATAATTTTGTAGATTATAGCTATAAGTATAAATTAGTTTTTGTCATCACACAATTCACAAATAGTGCTTGTATCAGACTTTTTAAGCCAACTTTCGGTGCGACATCGCGTCTTCTAATGGGTAAACTACACAAAAACTAGGTACTTTTATCGTCTCCTTATATACTTAAGTAGAGTCGGAATGTCATTATCTTCGATCACACGCCAACTTATGATTTTCTCCTTTTACATACTTCTTTCATAAGATACGCTTCAACCATATCTTCTTTGTCTTCTAATTGCAAAATCAATATTCTTCTGGTAATATGACTTTTAGCCCCCCGCATTACATGCCCATACCAAGCTAACATTACAAATCACTTTGTTTATTATTTATAATATTATATTTATTATTTAATTTCTAATTTCTTTAATTCTCTTCGATCGTACAACTTATGATTTACTCCTTTTAGACACCTCTTTCATAAGATATGATTCTTTGTCTTCTAATTGCAAAATCAATATTCTTCTGGTAATATGACTTTCATCCATCCGTATTACATGTCCATACCAAGCTGCACTTTAACTATTCAAATAACTAAACGAAAATGAAGCAAATTAGCTCCGTTATAAAAAAAATGTAAACAAACTGATTTCCGAATGTCTTAAATTTAACCTTTTTGCATAATTTACAATGGCTTCAAAGAATGAGAGAGTAAATATAATATCCAAAAACATTTTCTGGTGATAAAAGCAGCGATTCCCGTGCAAAACCAGTACCTCGGATACTTTACATTAGGGAGTCTATTCTGCAGAGCATTTGCGCAAAGAGCGGGGCGTTGTATTGTAAAATATTACAACAATGTTCCTCCCTTTGTTTTTAAAAACGTATCAGGTACGTCAGAATGGGGCGCGAGCTTCAGTATTCAAATTTGCCAGTCCTGTGGGGGAACCTAATTTGTTTTAAATTACGTTACGATATTGCACAGGGAATAAAATATTGCAGACATAAACAGAGAGGGTTCGTATAAAATATTAGGCAGGTTTAATGTTTAATTATGCTATTTACTTGCACTTGTTTCATTGTATTTATCATGACATGATAAAATTACAAGATAGAGAATGGATTTATATTTAGGTAGGTATATTTTCTGCTCCGTGACTTCTTTAAGCGTAGATTCCGTTCCTGTCATATTATTGAAATGAGAAGTAAGCCTTTGAGTTATTTCTAATAATAATGAATCTATCTCTATGCTAAAATTAGCTTTTCTCAGCTACGCTATTTATTGATATAGGGCAAGGAATTTTATATACAAACGAATTAAGTTCGCTACAAAATAATAAAAATGTTAAATTTCCAATTAAACTACAATATTAATTATAATGAAAGATTAGTTCGTAATCTCCTTACGTATCGTTTAAAATGTTAAAAAATATTATAAGTCTTTCACCGTGACTTTTACGACCACATTAGACAAGCTTTGTAACACTTTTGCGTTATAATTTATTTCAGGCAGGTGCATGTTTACTGTCATATTTGAATATACGAAACAAAAACAAAAAAAAAAAACTATCACAACCGAGAATCCGGTAAAAACTTATTCACAATAAACGAGTCGAAGTGAAACGGGGACGTTAATAAAGATATAATAATAAATATCCGAGGAAAAACCTTTCGGGATTCGAATCAAGCTGAGGGTAGGAAAATTGCGACAGTCCCTGAGGAGGTGCGGGGGGCGACAGCTGGAGCCTAATGTCTTTTCTATTTATCTGCGATCGGGGAAACGTGGGTATGTAGATAGATATGTCATAACATACGACGTATACGACCCCCAATACATCGCAAATCTCACTTTGCACAGATGTGCCAATGTTATATTAACGATCGATTTATGATTAACATTATTTATTAATATGTAGGTATCTGGCTATTTATAAAGGATAATATCGCAATCCATTTACCTATCATGAAATACGATCAGTTTATCACCTTTAGATGAATCATAGCAGTCAAACTATATCAGCTAAAGCAATACTGCATGTACTCGTTTGTATAGGTAGATGTATAGTGAGTTAGTTGTTTGAAAGAGGATTTCTTTTGATTTTATTAACTGTATATCCGGACAAATTTTATGATTTATAAGTACTAAAGCAATACAACAAGCGCAAAACGAATTAATTCCCATTCGATCGCTCACAAACTGTCATTGCGTAAGCGATGACAATCTCAGTTTATGATGGCGACCTCGTAAATGTCTATTAATATGAATGGGCTCCAATTACTTTTATGATTCGCGTTTTGTTGAGAGTCGCTCTAAAAAAAATTTTACGATCTTGCGCGCCCCCCATCTGCTTGACTTTATGGGTTCGGGGTGAGCTTGTTGGTCTGTTGGTATCGGAGCGTGGACAATCGCCCACTAAGGCAGATGCTACACGACACGATTGAATCTCACCTGTCTTTACAGATATTTATATCACTATAGATTTCTAAACCGGACTTTAGCTTACATAGACCAGGCACTGTGAGGTTTTGAATGTACATAAAATCGAGGACCGCATTATGTTTACAGATTTAATTTCAGAAAAGTATGCATATTACGATTCTACATGTTGCCAGGTTTGTTTGAACCTACCTCCTGTTGGTGTATGGACTGAACAAATGATTTACATCAGTTTTATTAATAATCTTCTATTTTTTATCATGACATTAACACACTAATCTATTTAGAAAATTACAAGAAAGTTAAAAAACAAGCAATTTTTAATGTATCACTCCGAAACTACTAGATAAATTCAAATGAGTAAATAAAACAATTTTAGCAATTACTACGAAGAAGATTATATTATATGAAATGAAAATATCATATACATTTATGTAAGAAGGTAAGTAAACGACAGAAGGTTGTCTGTCCGTAGAAGGGAATAAAAAGCATGCGCGTTTCGATGCCAACATTTCTGTACCTAATCAAGAATAGTACACTTAGTTCCTCCAATGCTTTTAAACAAATTCGTTATTTTATTTATTATACTAAATTGGCACCAAAAGAGATTAACTTGCTCCCATTCATTTTAAAAGCAAAAAATATTCAAGAGTAAAATATGCGTATATCATAATGGAAGTTTTAAGATACTAAAACATTCAACATTAACATAAAGCCTTCAAGTTTAAGAAATTAGCTATACTCGATATAATATTTAAGTAAAAGTGGAATGTTTGATACAGTTATTTATAACCGTCTCGATGGAGTTAGTGTAACAACGAAGATTCTTGTGATGTTGCGAACAGTTTTATTTTAGTTTATTCGTCATATTTGTTTACTTATCCAATTTATGGACGCAGTTAACGTCAGCGATCATAATTCGTTACCCCACGTTACCAAAAATACATATTGTGATGCCGAACAAAATAAATATCTAAAGTTCAGGTGCGCTGTGACGACATGACTCACTCGGTCCGAATTGTATCCGATACTACTCAGTTATTGGCCATCAAACGCGTAAAACAAACAGAATCGACATCGGAGCATCTGAAACGTACAATAATACCCATTCAGTGAATCAGAATGCGCCGATTTGAATGAATATAGCCCAATAACGGAATGCCGACTTCCTGTAGTCTGTGCCAGCGGACCGGTGCGTCTATCAAATCATATGACCCGTTGAATGCTTCTTACTCCACTTTTATCGGTCGTATCAGTCATAAAATGCTAATGAACGAGCGTTTTGGACCAAACATCCGAGCGCGATATTCATATGACGATATCAAACGTAACCCGAAGTCGACACTTCGTTGGAAACGTAATCGTAATCGATGTGCTTTCAAAACATGGCGGGTAACCCGAGCGTCACTCGCCGTCTTAGATAGCGCGATGTTTTTAAAAGCTCTTTTATTGTGCGGTTGATATCCCAACAATCCCTGCTTGCAAACTTCCATTGATTTTCAACCTTATGTATGTGGTTTTTTATTTAGGTTATCAGTGTGTTAAGGGATTTCATTAGATTGCACAATGCACAGTAGTGGAAATTACATAGACATTGGTACATACTCCATACGCGTTGTGAAATTCATGTTCACTATTTTAAAAGCTTGTGTTAATTAGGTTAATGGTTATAATTTTGTATCTATGGCATCCAATTTGGTATTCCTTAAATGGTTTTATTTTGTATGTTGTTTTATATGTACCTAATTTAAGTACCTACTCAAGTTAAGCTTTTGATTTTAGGCACTTAATAAATAATAATAATTCCAATAAATTATTATTAAACAAATGTTTAAAGAATTTTTATACAACATCACGTGATGAAGATTATGAAATTAAAAGTATTATAATGGGGTACATAATTTTAAATTATTAGTTATCCAGCCATCAACGTATAAATAATTAGTAAATAAATGTATTCAATCCTTAAGCCTCTATCAAGAACCCTGTATTTAAAATGTTCAGGGTGCAGGGTTACAAGGTTATTTATAGCACAAGCTGTTCTTTTTGTGTCTAAATTGTGACTAGAAGAATCAATAGAGTTTACCCACTCGTATGGTATGGTGGTATAGGTTATGTTATAAAATGTAATTAAAGTCCTTTATATATATGACACATAAGTAAAATTCTTTAAAAAGAACACATGTTTTACGAGTACCTAGATGTTCGTAGCGAGTACATTCAGTTATTTCAGTCGTGTAACTTGTAAGTGGCACGGCACAATGTCATTTAGATTAGCTCACATCTGGCCACATTTGTGTTTTTAGGTTAATTGGTAACATTGGGATAGGTCAGTCTACCGGCACTCTGGTAGATAACAATACGTAATGTGTTGGTGAAGTTACTAGACATATAAACTGCTTCTTCATATTATGATGATAATGATTTTAAGTTGACTATTGTTATTGTCTTATCTTATTTGTTTACATTAACGTAGTCAAATTTTTTTTATAATATGTAAGTAATAGTAGACAATTATAAATTGGTCGAATGTGTGAAATATTATTACATATATTTAGTACAAGAGATACAGGGTTAAAAGTCGTTTTAACTACTAATTAATGATACAATCGGCTAACTGATCTAAAGTGGAGAAATGGCGCCTACTTGAAACAGTGTCATGCGAGGGCAATGCATTTGAATTGCCCTGAGTCTAATATCCAAGATATTCAAAGTCCTGTAACTTCACTATAGTAGGCTGCTTGATAATATGCACGACTTTAGTTCTGTATACCGACTTCTGCCTAGTACTCGTAAGTTGTAGTTATAGGTACCTTAAGCGACGCTACGAATAGCATCGATGTACCTATTTCATGTCGTAGCCGTATGTTCATTGTTCATATTTTAAGCATAGATACCTAATCAGCTTTCCACATTAGCTTACTTAGGTATTTTCTTTTAATGTTGTATTAATCTTCTACTAATAGGTAGATGCGTATCTATACTAATATTATAAAGCTGAAGAGTTTGTTTGTTTGTTTGTTTGATTGAACGTGCTAATCTCAGGAACTACTGGTCCGATTTCAAAAATTCTTTCACTGTTAGATATCCCGTTTATCAAGGAAGGCTATAGGCTATATATTATCCCCATATTCCTACGGGAACGGGAACCACGCGGGTAAAACCGTTCGGCGTCAGCTAGTATAGTTATACACAGGTACTCGTACCTACCTAATTCACTTATAGCATCTTAATCTTTCTATCAAAATCTTACATTTACACATTGTATTTATGTAGTGAAACACATGAAATCCCACTGAAAAGTGACCGAAAATAACATCTTTCGACCATAGACATTATGTGAATATGATGAGGTATAAATAAATTATATACAATATAGGTACCTATTGTTCAGTTATGAAATATGAGTTAGTTTTCTTATGCCCAAGTTCTAAATTACATAAATTAACCTCCTGCTATTCCAGCACGTCTAACAGGCAATAAACCCTGTAAAATATCCATCAGTGTCAACTGAACAATATTTAGTTGTTTAAATATGGTATGTGACACATTACACTGAGCGTAACGGCTTTTTTTGTGACGCTGAGAACGCGTTATCGGTGAGTGATGTTTTCAAAAATAAAACGTCCCTTGTCAAGGGAATGTACCCGACCGCTTCACATTAATATATTATCAAAATAATCTCGAAAGCCATTCGTACAGAGTTAAAGTACGTTTCACCACCACATATTTGAAACCTTCAAACCGACGCAGGCTGATAGAAAATAATTAACGGGTCGCACTTAACTCACTCGTATCACTGGAAAAGAAATTTAAACATGATTTAGCTAATTCACCGTTGTCTTTCATTTAAAAGCTCACTCTCAAAATCCACGCGTTCTAAGAAAAAAAATCACACATAGGATATAATCTGATACATAGGCGATATCCTTGGAAAGCATATAAAAGGCTATGCTGGCTAATTATAATTATTATTAGGTGTGAAATGAATAGCGAATTATATACTAATTTTAAATTTGTTTGTTGGTAAATAGTGAAACATAATAAAATGTCCTTGTAATTGAGTTTCTTCCATGGTTACAATGATATTTAGGTACAAATCAGAAATGATGACGGCTAGCTAAAAGAAGTAATAATATAAAAACTAACTTAATCGTATTAATGTCAAAGGCGACAAACGGTTTAATTTGTCATTGTCTTAGTCGCAAGTCTGCGCGCGCTCTCGAAAGCCACCTTTAAATCTACAAAGTCGGCTGGCTTATCTTAAACAAAGAAAGCTCACAAATAATATCCAATAGGAAATAAAGTACACACTTAGCCACGCAATTTGAAGTTTTAAACATCCTGTCGTAGAATTAACACATGGTAGATATAAGTACTTACTTGTGTAAATATTGATATAATTTGTAACTTCAGTCATTGTTTCCGGACTTGAAAGATGCCGCAAGAGATTTCATAGAATGAAGCGGTGTAAAGTTTTGACTTGCGTTTATTTCGTTATGAATGGAAATCATTGATTAGACTGAGTAAGATAAATAAATAGTATAAAATTAAAATGCAGGTCTATATTTGCAAGTATAATATATATTGTTGGCTAGGTTGTATAGAAGATTTTTATAGCTTTAAATGAAATTGTCCCGACCAACATACCCAGACAGGCAAAGTTAATTATTCGCTGTTGAGCCGGCGTTGTTATTTTATTTTCACAGACATTCGTTTGAGTGGAGCTTGAAAGAGAAATTCTTGCTTACAATTAAATTTTGTTAAAATAAAATTCATCATTTAGTATAAATCGTCATTCAACATAAATTGCCTAAGTATAGGTAGGTACTAATACTTTAAAACTCTCTGTATATTTTGGAAATAATCTAGATGTTCGATTTTTGTATGCGTTAATTCTCTATATTCATGTAGATACGTATTTTAAACAAGTTTAACACATGAGCTAATAATTTTAAGTAACCAATGACACACTAAAAAAGTAGATGACGGTCAGCATTACTTTAAGCTAACTTAACTAAATAGCTATTATACAAATCATGTTCACGTGGAATGGTGCCAAGAATACTTTCTGCATTTTCGCATTGGACAACCAAGCTGATCCTTTGCGAAATAAAAATTGATTGTCAGTAAATACAGTTTACTGACGATAGTTGAACGTGACAACGTCAGAAAATACTGATGGAATAGTTGCATTTTTCAAAAGAAAATTTTAATTAATGTATTTAAAATAGTAAATAAATAAAATACCGTTGGTTTTTCTAAAATACTGTTTAATAATCTTTATAGACCAGAATATACTTTATTTCTTGTCAACTCTAGAGCGAGGGAACGACGCATGAAGTCTTTTTTTTTCGAGTGTGCAAACTCCATCGAATTATAAGACGTTGCCACGTCAAAAATGAGCTATTATTTCCTATATTATTATAAATAAATACCAAAATAGATACTGAAGTTCTTCCTAAACATTGTTCTTATGAAATAATGTAAATAAAAAAAAATAAACAAACACCAAAATTTAAAGTACAAAAAACGCGTCCCCACGAGTTTCATTCACGTTAATGCTCGCGTGTGCATTTTCATTGCCCATAACGGCCATGTTATGTTGCGCCGCAAGATGCGAAACCCGTTTGTCCGCTACTGAGAGCCTTTATGTGCACGACAATGATCTACAACGCCTTTAGAACGTGAGCCTGTAGCAGTCAGACAGTCTTTTTATGAAGACTGAAAGTTTGTTAGTCCTACTTGACCTATTGACGACTACTCTGGCGTGTTTGGCGGTCCAATATTTCTCACAGAGAAATCCTGAGTTGGATTTCCAAGCTCGGGAATATATTTTCTAAATTGGCTCAGGTCTGGTCTGGTGGTAGGCTTCGGCTGTAGTTAGCCACCGACAAAGACCAAGCCCAGCCAAGCTAAGCGATTTAGAGCATAAAAGCCGTCCAACCGTCCGTTCCAAGTTAGTCCGTTTCCATCTTAGACTGCATCGACATTTGACATCAGGTGTCGCAAACGCAATCAAGGGCTAACTTGTCATTTAATTATAAAAAAACCATAGGTAAGTGGTTAAGTACGGTAGCCGATTATGAAGTTTGGACCGAGATAGCATTGGCAGCAATTTTCAAGTTTCCAGATCCTCAATTTTCCTTATATAAATTTTTTTATAATATTTTCTACGGGATATCGTGAGGAATATATATATCATATCTCAAGTCACCAGACCCCTAGTTTTGTCCCTTTTCTAGAGACCCTTGAAATTTTCTGTAAAAAAAATTAAACGGCGTTTTTCAAAGGGTTCCCACAAAGTTAAGTGATTAGCGACTGTATATTTCATACCCCTTAGTCCCTTGAGACCCACTTTCCAAAGCCTCAAATTTTTTTAACTGCATAATTGACAACCATATTTTCCTATGGTAGCTGTCAATTTCTCAAAAGTCATAAAATAAAAAAAAACGAGGTAAGTCTGACTATAGCAGGCTTTCAGTCCACTTTGAAAGATACCTACAGACCCGTACGTGCCTACAGCGCTCATGCGTTTTCCTGCAAGACCCGTGTGGCACTTCCGTATGCAATTTTCACAGATTTTTGTGGTTTAGCTGTTACTCACGGCTTGCAATCTACTTACTAGCGACCGGTTTTTGATTCAAAAATTCTTTGAATCTCTGGCGTTTGTACTGTATGCTTCGGTACAACATGAAGGTCTAGAATTCGATTAGCTGCGTGTCAATTAAGTAATTCTTTTTATTAATCTGCTCTGAGACTTTCGTCAAAGTGTTACTTAAATGTTTTATCGTACCAGTACGTTGTCGCGTAAAACCGATATGGATCCAATAAACTACCCCTTTAAACAAAACGTTCAATGTTTTTGAACCATAACTTATTATCAGATGAAATGGTTGACTTGTTTTTGAAAAACAAACAGTTGCGCTTTCGTTGATCATAGTTTCATAGCTATCGTATCTGCCGTATCGATGATCCAAGGCTCCCGGACTACAAGGGGCTCCTTAAGTGTGCAAACAAAAATTAGTCAAATTTAATCTACAATATCACTTAATCTGCTGCTTCATAAAGAAAAAATTGCTAAAGAAATTATATGTATAATGGGCCCCCTAACTAATTTTGATACAGGGCCCCTCCAACACAAGCTACGCCACTGGTTAACTCTGCGTTATGTTAAACTTTTATGATGATATCAACAAAAAAACTAAGTTGTGTAAGTAGTGTGGATTGTAATTCCTAACTAAAGGAAATAAAATGAGAATTTAATAGGTGCATTTGTGATCGGTGTATTTTAATTAACAACTAACAGTAAATTAGAAACATAAATATATACATACAAACTTTCATTAATTGGCAAACTCGGTGACATTTGCCCATAACGTAGGTACGATAATAATGTGTATGTAGTACCGACTAAGAAATGCACCTTGCAACCGCAGGTTTACGAAAACATAATGTTTACAAAGTACATAAATAGTTGGTTATTAAAACCGTATAATACTGAAACGATTATATGTTGGAGTACATAATTTGTTACTAATCATATAAAATTATAGTTAATTTATTTACCTATGTTTGTTTATTACCAGATACAACGCAATCTTAGTAAATACATTTTACAGATATATTGAATACGTTTATTTACTCTAGTTACAGTGTTAAAAATTTAAAAAAAAGGACAAATAAAGAAATGAGAGGAAAAAAACTAGTTAGTAAATTTCGTATATGTCTACTAACAAACTAACTTGACGTACATAACTGTCAAAGTTAGTGAATTGGCCTGCTAATCTTAAGTATGTCTGTAAAACTGTCGTATCGTAAATACTGTAAGATTTTATGTTAGGAGATAAAACCTCACAGAAAAATGTTCCAACCAAGCTAAACCAACTATGCCACTGCCCTGCATAATTAAGCTTAATATCATATAGGTTTCTACTTAGATATCTATGATTTATCATCGAAGATTCAAAATGAACATATGATTTTAACTAATAACGAAATTGTAGGTATCAAATTTTATTATGTATCCTTAAAACGTAGTTTGTTGATAGTATTAAAATAGTAAATTAATTAATTGCTCGTAACGGGTAAACATTCTTGAGACCTACTAATAAATTTAAATATTATTCGATATTCAGTAAAAAAAAATATAATCGACAGGTATCCTATAACAGGAAAATTCAAATAATAACGACATTAAAGGATTCTCGAAAATCATTGTTTATTTGCCCTTTACATGCCCTCTACGACCTTATGAATTCGATGTGGTTTTTTTGCTCGATTCGTTATTTTAATTGCCTTTGTCGGCGCAATTTAATACCGTAAATGTAGGCTTGACTTTTAACACACGTTGAGTGTATTGTGAGTCAGCCAACTCTCCTTTACGTGAGTACTGTCCTAAAGGAGTAAATACCTAACCATCAAATACTACAAGTCCACTTACCTACTATTTCTCTTTTATGTGGTTAATTCTGTTTTATAAATGTTTTATAGGTACTAATAGTTAGTTATTAAATTTACGTGAAAAACCATCCCGTTTCACAAACAAAAATTTCAAGAAGCGTTCTAGTCTGTGTGCCCTAAAGAGGATAATTCATGACAATTGATAATTTTTCAGTAGAATATTAGCATTTCCTTTGGTTTTGAAACATATTAATAATAAGTGTTCATATTGGTAGGTACCTACTAATTTTCATATCAATATATGTACGTAACTACCAAAATTGTTTTTTTACCTAATACCTAAACACATTCACGCTCCGCGACGGGAGGTCACTTCGAAGTGACTTAAAATTATGTATTTTAATTCATTCATAGAAAATTAGCTATAGGTATAGTGTATACCAACACAAGAGGTGTGTAAGATTGATGAGAAAATAGAAAATGTAAAATGTACCTATTAGTCATATCATGACGTAAATTGTGCTAAAAAGTAAGCCGTCGATTTTAATATTGAAATATCTACCTATAACCTACTTGATTCTCTTACTCAGAGAAAAGCATTAATAAATGAGTTTAAAGTAATCTAATAAAGTACGATAATCCTAAAAAATCGATAATGCTTGTCTCAAATTGAGTTACGTATGAATTTATATGAGTAACTCAATATAATGGAAACATTCAAGCTAATTAAATCGAATATTATGTGTCATTTGCGATATCATATGACCTTTTTATCTTGGATAGAGTCATCAATTTCAATAATAGTTGTCGTAACGCTGTGAATGTATAAAGCTTATATTATGCATAATAAATGGCGTTTTATATCCCGTAATATAGGTATGTAGGTGCACCATGTATGCAGATTTAATTGAGACTGTCTCTCGGTTATATCATATACCTTTCCCTTCACAAATTAGCGAAAAATCTATACCAAAGGTAATGGCAACATTACAAAGTAACATTGCCATTACCTTTGCATTGATTTATTGACTAGAATCCCGATGTACCTATATAAATAAATCCATTGTTAAATCTAATTCATTAGTGTCAATTAAACAGTAAATTTTTATTATTTGAGGATTGAAATCTCGATTTTAATCTTTAATTCTCCGTACTTTAATGTTCCGCTAATTTATCGTTCTGCAAGTAGTTACTTTGTGATTTTGGTAACTGTCAAAAGCTCTTTTGTCCTGATTTAGAAGTAACAATGTTGGTATTCCTATTTGCAATCTGAGAGTAAGTGACCACTGTCTTTAGGATAGACATGTATTATGTATTTATAATTGGCCCATTGATTACTGTAATGACTTCCCTTATCTGAATGATAACAAACGTTCACATACTAATATAGGTACTGTTTCAACTTTATACTTATTATGGAAATGATTTTGGTACTGTTTATAATTAGGACAGTCGCTTTATTTTTGTTGTTCATTGTTAGCCAAGCGATCAGAATATTTTAGCTTGAAGTAAAAAGCTTGTTCAAATGCAAACTGAATGTATTATTTTTGAATTGGAAAAACTATTGTGGCTTCCTTAATCTTAATTGACAATGTAGCAACAGAAAAAATCTTGAAAAAATACTCAATTACATACCAAAATAAAGATTGATTTATGTCTATTAGACGACGAAAAAGAAACTGTAAAGTTTTATATCAATATTATTAGGGATAATGGAGTAATCTTTTCTCTAAACACATAAATTTATTTAAAAGGTCGAAGAAGATATTTTAACTTTAGTATCTCAAAAGCTATAAATTTTTCCAGCAAACCGCTACTTTATAACGTACCTACCAACTATCTCTTCGTTTCCACTCATTTTAAAATAAACAAGTGCTTTTTGTAGTACTATAAATCCTTTTATTATAAACAGTTAGGTTGAAGATAGAAAAATACCGTCTCCGCAGAAACATTTAGCTTTATTTACCTACCTAATAAAATTCTCATAAAAATGTTACGTTATGTACTTACCTACATATGAGGTACGGAATGGCGTTATAGATGAAGAGTTTATATCTATTACGCCGAGTTTAACATCAGTTCTTTTAATCATAGCTGTAAGAATTTATAGCCTCGTTTAATTTATTTCATATAATGGTCCGTTATTTGAGAATTTTTTGTTTTGGTCTTATGACAGGACCGTATAGTTAGTTACCGCCGTATCAGCCGTATAATAATAAGGGGCCCTCGGACTACAGGGGCCCGGGGGCTAAGAGTGAAAGCTAAAATTAGTAAAATATCTGGTGCTTCCCGGGAAGCATATTTTACTATTTAAAAAAATATATTATTACATCCTTTACGAGTATGTTGCAACAAACATTTTGGTACCAATTTTACTTTGTGGTTTGTGAAAGAGTTTGGGGTAAAACGAAACTATAGAGATTATTCGGGATTTGTCGCTGGTTCCCCCCCAACTAGTTTTGATACAGGGCCACTTTAAGGCACTACGCCACTGTCTTATTAATAATCATTATCATCATTAATACCTAGGTTTTTGATTGGTAATATATCGTTGACCATTATCATTTTGCCAGCCTTCTCCATCTACTCGACACTGGCGAGATAAACCGTGTCTAGTTGCCGCAAATGTAAGCCATAAAGAAGACCTGAATTGAATCCTTTTACCATGATATATTTCTGGTAGATATATGATTGCCCCTCCATTTAGTACGTTAAGACCATTTTAGGTGGTAAGCTCCTGGCCTTAGGTCCTTGAAGTTATAATAAACATTTCTACTTTTTTCTTTAGATATGACTCATATTTCTGTTTCTCGTCTTAATCGAAAAATTGTGCTAGAAATAGGTTTGACAGTAATTGTGTAATCCACCTATCAAGAATTAAGCTTTTAACAATTTATACGTAAAAACAAATCTTCATGATTGCGAAAAATATCTCCAAATGCATTTTCAAAAGTAAACCGATGATAACATTGAAATCTGTAGATTTTAACTTTGACCCACATAGCTTGACATATTCAGGTCTCGTTATTACGCTACCTGTTGATATTTCAGTTATTATTATAAGGGTTACAGTATTCGTCGACAGAAATAATTATGTATCAATACTCCAAGAAAGTATTGTTCCAAAATGTCGTTCAGGGTGAGGTTGGTGATTTGTCGAAATTAAGAGATATATAAAATCGGATGCATAGGTAACAAGAGTCTTAATTTCTCAAAATATATACCTAAGTTTTTTTTTTTTTTTTTTATCTACAGCAAACATATACCTAAGTAATTTATAATTAAACCGTATTCGTCGTTGTTTAACCTTTTGATGTCGACTTGTAAGATACAGGTTTCTTTTGGATTTTTGAACAAGAAGAAATCAATTGGCAGGAGTGTAAGGTAGAGGCACCATTGAGTGGACTAGAAACCGAATTATTGTTTGTTCAAATGTTTTATATTATACTTACCTACTGGTGAGTTAACGCATGACTGTTACCTCTCAATCAGCCTAAATTACGTTGGCAGACATACATACAGACACCTACATATATCAAAAGGTTTTTTTGTATTCTTTACAAGTTAGCCCTTGCATACAATATCACCTGATGGTAAGTGATGACGCAGTCTAAGATGGAAGCTGGCTAACTTGTTAGGAGGAGGATGAAAATCCACACCGCTTTTTCGGTTTCTATACGACATCGTACCGGAAACCTAAATCGCTTGGCGGTACGTCTTTGTCGGTAGGGTGGTAACTCGCCACTAGCCACGGCCGAAGCCTCCCACCAGTCAGACCTGGTCCAATTAAGAAAATCTCAATCGACCCAGCCGGGGATCGAACCCAGGACCTCCGTTTTGTAAATCCACCGCGCATACCACTGCGCCACGGAGGCCATCAAAAGGTATATAAACAAAAAGTAGGTAGTCCTTAAAATTCGTAACATAGCCAGGTTATATTAACTAGTCTATTTTGTTAGGGAAAGTAGTGATAGCAATTAAATATGGAGAATGTAAACCAATCTCGTTGCGTTGAATGATTTCAATACTTATCTACAACAAGCGTGGACTGTAGTAGAAGGTAAAAGCCGTTGAACCGCAACGCACTTAATCAGGTTGTCTGCAGTTAGTTCATTCGTGAGTCTGCACCGGGTATTAGCTATGTACATATCTACCTATTTACTTAGTATGCAGAGCTTTGTAGCTTTGCAGGACAATTTTAGTTAGTCGTAACAATAAAGAAAGCTGAATCCTGAAAATATTAAATCAGCGCGAATGAGTTGAAAAATAATTATACTGTGAGGTGGGTATGACATACCCAAATATAGATTTGTCGATTTTGATAAATGGAATGAATTTAGATTAAGTAAATTACCATTAGGAAAAAAGGTAATATAATAAAATAGTAATAAACAGAGTTTTACGAGTAATTATAAAAGTAGTTAGTTTCTATTAAAATTACTATTTTTAACTCACAAATCAATAATATTTAAAACTAATACTTAATATCCAAATATTTGGGATAATTAAATAAACTTAAATAAATTTAAAAAATAATAAATATGTTGAGTCAACTATTATTGTTCCGATAGTTGTTTCAGTCAATGGTCTTATAGCGAAAAGCTTCGACCAACACCTTAAGAAGCTTTCGCTTAACTGTTGGATCAAGAGTCGGATACAAAAGGCAGTGATTCTTGAGACGGCGCGTATTGTGAGGAGGTTCCTCACTCTGGAGCCCTGACCACCGGTTGCTTGGGCACTCAAATGTCCCGCAGCGGGAGGGTGAATTTTTTTTATAAATTTTTAATAATGTTTTGTATTTTATACTTATATTGTTAAAAATTTAAAAAAATAAGAAGTAATAAATAAATGAGAGTAAAAAGCCTGTCTTAAATAAGCATCGATATAACATAAAAAAATCTAATTGTTTAAAAAAAAATACTTAGATAGCTTTATTACTACAGGGGTTTCCACGTACCTATAGTTTACTTCTCTGACGATGCAACTGTCACAATGCCACTCACTTAAAATCACTCTCTGTACCACTCACTCCAGTTACTGAGCCAGCCGAGTACCAGGAATGGCACAGTTCCGAAATATTCTGTGTGTAATAAATCTCCGGGTATGAGATACCCGATCTCATTCACGGCAGGTTTAGGCTATATAAGTTGAAATTGGATTGTCGAACCTGCAAACTCTCAATCAAAAGATTGAAGCATTTATGACCTCTTCTAACATAGTCCGTCCAAATGTATATGTTACCAGTTAAAAGCAACGATCTTAACGACTGCATTATTGACTTTTACTCTAAAATAGGATATTTATAGTTGGTCCTGTTAACGCGTCATGAATATAACGTATTCTTGCGCGGTAATTGTGCTCGTAATTTTGAAGAGCGCCTACTTAACGTCTATTAGTAAAGTAAATAGCAAGTTAACATACTGTTACTACCAACCAATCATCTAAGAGTAGGTACATTTATTTGAAAATAAGCCTTAATAACTTCATACTTAGTAAACGTCATAAATTGAAAGTTCCCAAGGGATTCTATCACTACCTGTTGGACTATTACCGTACCAACTCCTATCACAGGGTAGGTATTCGCTTCTTAGAGAGGAAAGGAGAATTTTGTTGAAATAAATATAGGTTTCAAATAAATAAACCTACCCCGTATCATTAAAATTTAAAACAATATAAGAGGTTTTATTAAAATCTAAATAAGTGAATAAATCTAACTAAATAAAAAGGAATAAATATAATTAAAAATCAAGTTTTTGAGTTATATCAAGATGGCGCCCATAGAGCAACTATGACATGACAATTTAAAGCAAACGTCAAATCGACTACTGCAATAAATCATCGATCCGCCGTTATTACCCTTAATAGTGTTGCATTTCTTGGGAGAGAACGAATATTATTTCGAAAGAATTAAACTAAATTCGTAGATATGTATAATCAAAAATGGTTAAAAAACATTTTCTTTTATTTCCGCCAGGGTACCTACAATGACTGATCCTAAACTCCATACAATTTTGGACCATCTCCTTTAGGTACCTTTTCTGTATTTGATGGTACCTACTAGGTTAATAAGTTCCTACTTACAAAAAGGATCATTTCTGATATTCTCATTGAGACATTAATTTCTACATTTTTTGTAAAACTAGTACCTACTTAATGTCTTTAGGGTTAGTCGTCTAACCCGTTATAAAAAAAATTTAGGCTTTGAAAAATATTCAAAGCCTGAATTTTTTTTTATGAATTCAGTAGTCTTTTAACTCATCTATATATGCCATAACTACACCAAAAGCTTAAAAAAAACATGAAACGACGTTCGGCGTCGTTGCACTAGTCAGAAGTATGACGTCATGCCTTAGCAGATCAAAGATCTTTTCACTTCTACGCATATGTGTAGGTACGTAGTTGCTCGTAGCATCTTACGCATACCAAGGTTACCACACACGCGTGGTTTATTTATGGCCCCAATTGTGTCCTGTACCTACTTATAATATCGCTTTAAAAAATGCAAAGTGAATTTAAAGTGCTCTTTAAATTTATTAGTGCCAATTTTATTTTTAGATTTTGTAAACAAGACTGACGTTTTTTTTTAATTGTAAAAGATGTAGGTGATTTATAAGACTTGTTACCTATCTCTGACATAGGCTATGGATAGATATGAATGGAAAACTACTGCGGAGTGTGTGACATAGTTTCCGTGCATAGTAATAAAAAACAGCATCCATGAGACTAGGAAATGGAGAGAAAAAAACGCTAATCCCGTTTTTTAGAAGGTGTGTTTTTAGATTGTTGATTATGTGTTCCCTTTTATTTATTCATTATGATTCATTTCTATGGCAGTGAAAATGACAGGTTGTGAATTGGAAGACATAGCAGTAATAAAAAATGCCAGATATTGATATATTTTATGTATTAATACTTACATATAGGAATATCTAGAGTTTGTAAACTTATTATTACCTTATTATACCTGACAAAACCTACCTGACGCGGTATCACCAACCAGAACAGACAAGAAACCTCTACTCAACATACGTTTCATTCCAAAATCCGAGCTTCCTAACGAGAAGTTAACTCTAAAATGTTCAATTGCTAAGTCGTTATCTAGATAATAATTGTGTATTTATTGCACTAAAATTGTACCAGTTTCGTCCTTAGCCTTCTTTTCGTAGATTGGTACCTGTATTTAAGTATTTAGCGAAAATATTATTAGCGAAAAATATTTTTGATTTCAAAAAATACTCACGTTTTAACGATACAATGAACTAAATAAATCTAACCAAATATATGTTTAAATACCGTTGAATCGATCCTAGACATAATTATACAAGCAATGTGACAGCCCTACGCTCAAGGCAATGTCCTTTCGCCGGCACAGAACAACATTGTGATGATTTGACTGGCTCGAACAACGAGCAGAAATAGTCCTTTCCGACTCGCCAACATGAAATATTAACTGTAGTCAAATAAATTGCCTTAACTGAACATATGCCTATTTTATTGCCAAAGCAATGGATATTACAGTGAGTTATTTTATTATAGTAGTGAAATAATAAATATAATTATTAGCTTGTGCTTGGAAGAGCTTCTTAATACATACAATATACCTATTTGTAGGTATAAAGACTGCTAGATCTGACCCTCCATAGCATCTCTCGCATCCTTTAATGTCGTACTCTACAATACGAGTAGGAAGGTATATACCTATAGGTAACATTGAAAAATATAAATTATCAGCACACAGCCCAAACTATCAAATAATACAATGAACATTTTGAAACAAGTTGAATATTAGGTATGGAGTTACAAGTAGATACACAGCAGATTATCACTACGACTGGATTATTGAAAAATCAATTGGTACAAGTAGGTAATCTAAATATGTACAGGGTAGGGAATGAAACATTATTACAAAAATTTAATAGTAAAGAAACTACGTGGATTAATCGCTGCTCTTAGGTCTATAAAGAAACAAAAGACTTTTGAAAATCTAAGTAGCTACAAATATCTATTACCTACATGGAATTAAGCACCTATTTAAAAAATTATATATTTTGACCTACATGAGCATTAACCAAAGCTTACATAAAGTTAAGCTTCAGTAATTTCATTTATACTGCATAACTAACTGCAGTTTTTACATGCCTACCGGGCGCTAGGCACGTAAGAACACGAAAAAATTAAATGTTTGAACAATGTATTATGATGTGGTATAAACATAATCGCTAAAATAATGGCCACTAAAACTGTGGTATTCGAGATTTCGAATAACTCTGACTATTAAAGTAAGCGTGTGCCATTAACTTTGAATTGAGCTTACCGACCGAGACCGTTCTAATAGACCAAGAGCCAGCGAGAGCCAGACATTCGTCATTTTATAAAAGCTGAAAGTTTGTCAGCTCATTCTCCTACCACATGTAAATATGATAAGTAAGATTTAGTGCTAAAAGTATTTTAACGACACAATCAACATAAGATGACAACAACAGGAGATATTTTTCTCTTCACATTTTTTAAAGTTTAAAAACCAAAAAAAAAAAATAATAGTCAAGTATAATGTGTATTTTTTTTATATTTTTCTTGGCATATTATTAGAAATTATATCTCCATCCCATCCCCACCAGAGATAAGACAAGCTTCATGGCAACCCTTCGCTAAAGATCCTTAAAGTTTTATCTTATATAGTGGCCATTTGGGATGTAGGTACTCGTAATTTGTCATATTAATATGCTAAAGAAAATATAAAATAATTTATACCTACTCTTTACACTCAGACGGATGAGGGTTTGGATCTTTGAAACATGCTAACTCCTAAAGTAACCATGGTCCGAACTCCATAATTAGCTCTCATATTTACCTATACAATAGGAGCTTAGCTGACAAAATTTCAACTTTTATAAAATTAAGAATGTCTGGCTGCCTTGGCTCTTCGTCTATAAGGCGTGGGTAATAGAGGGTTTTGTTTTATGCTTCCATGTGAAACGAATTCATTATTCTTCACCAAAACCGAATTTTTAATGAATAATTGTAATTATGTACAACCATTATGCGTCTTTGAATTACTCTATTGCAGAAGATACTGAATGGAAAGATCATTGTTTTAAAATTTAAAAATCTAAGCAAGAAATATTAAGATAACTTAATTTGGTTTAACTTTTTTGTATCTAAGCGTACAGGTTTACGTAAATATTTCTTGGTATTTATGTAATATCATTGCTATTGTATATCCCTACTTACTTAAATTTAACTTTAGTATAAAATTAAATTAGCTATTTTCAAGACAGTGCATAGTTTTTAAAAATAACTTAAATAAATATAAAACTCAAGTAGGAATAAATATGTTACATGTAGTATGTTAATGAATAGGTAAGTTACCTACATAAGCAAATATACCATGTTAATGTGCAAATTTTACCTAAAATTATTAAAGTTATATATATATATATATATTTAATAATGGTACGATAGGAGCATTCTTTACGTATTGTATACTTAATGTGTAAGTATTTACCTATCAACCTTACACTAGCTCCAAGCTAAGCTAAGCTTATTTTGCCTACAAAAACCTTAGGAAAATCGGTCGTTTGGTTCTTTAGATACTCGACTAAACAAACAGAGAAAAATTCAAAAACAGTAGGTGACCGGGCTTGTATTATATTATACTCGTAATGGTAGCTTATACCTACCATTTACTTATTCAAAAATATGTAATGTACAAAGTTGACTTTTTTACTATTTTATTATACGTATAGATAAAATGTCTATCAATGACTATCCCGAAATTGTAGTGAACACGCATTACAAACAAACTATTTTAAGGCGGCGCTACGACTGAGAGCAATAAAGACCATTGTCGAGTTACGACGCCGTAAACCTCCGCTAATACTGCTACAAAGCCCTTAATAATAAACAGACTTAAATGTCATTTAAATTAACACTTACTTTATTAATAAATAGTCGGTTAACATAATTAATTATTAAGCATAACAATTTAATTAAGGTACCTTAATCATTTTACAGTCCAATTGTAAAAAAAATGCATATGCAGAAGCAATGTGAAATTATTTTTGTAATTATAACAGGTATATTGATGCTTTATTTGTAGTATTACACAATTAATTAGCTGTAGATTTAAACTTGCCTTAATGTGCAAACAATAAACACTGTACCAACAACCAGGTGAGATTATTTGAAAAATCATAACCGGTTCAAATTAATATTATTGTACAAACTTGGGATTTCTTTATTTAAATGCACCACTAAAGAATTATATAGAAGCAGATTTTAATTTACCTAAATCTTTTAACATGCAAATAATAAATAATAGTAGGTACTTGCAACCATTAGGTAGCAAAGTGAGATTTTTGTTGTTACAACACATTAAAATTAAAAACAACTTTGCTCTTATAAGCAATTAGGTAATTAGCTGCAGAACTTAATTTACCAAAATCTTTTTACAATCGTACGAACAAAATATAAAACCAAGTCAAATCATCACTTCCTTAAAATATACTAAATTCTCCAGTATTATTTACCGGAACGCTAAATGGCCAAAGCCTCCCACCAGCCAGACCTAGACCAATCAAGACAATTTGAATCAGCCCAGCTGGGGATCGAACCCAGGACCTGCGTGTTGTAAATCCACTGCGCCACGGAGGTCGTCAAAGGTATTCTATATTTGAAAGTATCAATTTCTCACTATCGTTCAAACTGTAATTGAATATGAATTACCATTACCTAGACGGCCCGTCAAAATTAACCTTAAGTAGGTAAATAAATATTTATCAACTTGTTTCTAAAATTGGTCATTTGAATACAATCAATCGATTGACATTAATTGATCAAGTAAATTGAATTCACCACACCCCACACATTAGCACGCCTACACTCAATAAGTAGATACAACAATTTAGGAAAATGGGAAAAAGTCATACAATTGTAGATCTATATAAGTACTCATATGTTTACTAAACCTTATTTTTCAGACTAGATACCACCTTTTCATTTAGTAGGTAGTATAAAATGCAACGTTATAAAATAAAATATTTATGATTACAAAAGTACACAAAAACTTTTGATGATATAGATACAACCTACACAATCAGTAGAGATGTTTTTCTCTTACCATTTTTTATTTCAGTTTTAAATAATATGGTTGTTATCGTTTCTTAAATCGACTAAAATATGACTCAATCTAATGTTTAGGTTGGAATTTGTCATTTTGCACTCAAATTTCGAAATAATTTCCAAACCTGTATCCGTCTCATCGTCGTCATCAACCCATATTCGGCTCACTGCTGAGCTCGAGTCTCCTCTCAGAATGAGAGGGGTTAGGCCAATAGTCCACCACGCTGGCCCAATGCGGATTGGCAGACTTCACACACGTAGAGAATTAAGATAATTCTCTGGTATGCAGGTTTCCTCACGATGTTTTCCTTCACCGATTGAGACACGTGATATTTAATTTCTTAAAATGCACACAACTGAAAAGTTGGAGGTGCATGCCCCGGACCGGATTCGAACCCACACCCTCCGGAATCGGAGGCAGAGGTCATATCCACTGGGCCATCACTGCTATCCGTCTCATATTAGATTCAAAATAATATTAAATTCAAAATAAAATTAATTATTTACTCAAATACAATACGATCATCTGATTACGGAGTTGTTCTAGTTAATGTTGGAGACTATTTACTGTAACATTTTAAATAACCTTAGGTTATCCTTAAAATGGCATACCTAAATAAATATTGGGCGACAGATCGGTGCCAAAAAATGTAAAAAATCGTTCTTGTTTGCTGTCAGCTGAAAAAAAATCCTTTACGAGATCACATACTACTTAAAATGCTATAATTAAATAAATCCGACAAAAACAGTTCTCACTCAGCCAAAATTAACAAAATGTAAGTAGTAAATAGTTACAACTGATGAAACGTCTATATAATTTTAATTTTAAATTTAATTAGCAGTAAAAAGTATTTTCAAATAGGTAAGAAGATACTAAAATCATTAAATCATAACGAAACTCTACTATAAAAGCCAATTCAATTAGAAACTATATTCACATTTATAATAATAATCGTTAATAATAATAATTCAGAGTCTCAGAGCAGTCACATAATTCGTTGTCTTCGGCTATCTAGACACCATTCTACAGGAGCTGACCCGGGCGTGTTCCATAAATAACCCTCTTACCAGGCCAGCGATAATTCACAATCGGACCCTTAATATTCTGGTGCATTTATCAACTAGAACGGGTTTCGTATAAAAGGCGGGCAGGTTTGTACGGAGTTAAATAAAATAATAAATAAGCAAGAACATTCTGTGAGATTTATTTCGGAGAAAAAAGCGAGGTAAGAGCCAGGTCTTGTCGCCGTATGTTTATAGTCGTCCGGTCTGCGAGCGATGTATACGTATACGGCCCTAATTAATGCCGCCGCCGCGCCGAGATATATTGTGTTCGCGGCGTCCTTCTTTTAACTTATTTTTTGTACTAAGATTAGAATGTGTGCATTATCTTATTTTGTTATCTTATTAAAAATATGTTGTATGTAAATAAGTATCCAGTTGATAAAAGTCAATGAATCACTTAATTAGATCTGACCCGTAATATTTATTAGTAATTTCCAATTCGCTATATGCGTATTATTGTTTGCAGTGATGCAAGGGTTACACCAGTTGAGATTTACTTTCCACTAATTTTATTGCCACATTATAGGTAGGTACCTACTTTAATATCCTTTTAACAATAGTCATTTTCGAACACGGCGAAATTATATCTACAGATTGTTAATGAATAATTGAATTAAAATAAATAATAAACACTTATTATAACAGACATAAGATCAATAATTTACTAGATATATTTTCATTAATAAAACTTCAAACTAAAATAAATAAAAACACAATTTCAATATTAATCAATAAATCTTCGGAGGAAATTAAAATTACTCATAAGTATTAAATATTTTACAAAAATGTAAGATCAATTAAATATTATAAGCTGTAAAATATAATAATTTTGTTTTATTCATAACTTGAATTGACGTAAGTCAAGTTACGCCTTTATTCAGCGGCATATTTGTGCTTGAAACATAAGAATTTCTTTCCAATTACGTTAAACAGAACAAACAGGTAGATACAACATACATGGCAGACTTTACTTCCCGCGACTACAATGGAAGAGAGAATAATGGGACCCAGCTGACGGGAGGTGCCTTCGACCGTTGTCATGGCGACCGAGCGAAGGGTGGCCAACCTGCCTGCGCTAACATATTACAAACACCGACAAAAAGCGAATCATCTCACCCCTACCTACGTAGCAATTTGAACTCTGCGTCGTTAACATGAAGATTCTGTTTTAAAGATCAACGATGGCCATTTATGACCTTTCACTTTAATTGGATAATCGGAACGTTTGTATTGTATTTTGGGTTCCATCTTTGCTTTTTAAAATTAGAATATCTCTCTATCTCTGTCCCTTACATTCGATGTCACAGAGATCGACCACCACACTTGTATAATTATATCAAAGTCTCTATTTGTGATATTTGAAACCGTTATATTAAAGTTCTTTTTTTTAAATAAAACTCGATCGTAAATGTTTATAGCTGTTGTAAAAATGCAATTACTCTAATTTATTATTCATATAAATCGCTGTATCTGGATACATTTTCGGTCATCGTGATTTATAATTCGCATACTTTTTTCATTTAAGAGCTCTTAAAGGATTTAATGCCTTTTTGATTGCGAAGTACGAGTAACAAACCGAGAAGGAACTTTTATTTATTGGTTATGTTCAGATAATATTTTATTTTGTCCTTTTTTATTGAATTAGACTTAATTGCAAAAGATAAATGGCAATATTTAAAAGTGCGTCATTAAAATTCCATTTAGGTACAATATTTTTTTAATCCTGTCCAATCATAATTGTAAAGAATTTATTTTCACACCTATGACCTAGCTATTAAATAATTAAATAGTGACACCGCTAAATTTTATTCGTGAATTTGCGAAGGCAACATTTAATATGTGGTATAGGGTAAGTCCAGGATAGATGCCCCACTTTTCGAAAATGCTAAATAACTCCGAATTTAATAATCTTAGAGCATTGCGTTCTTTGGAAGATATTTAATATATTTCTTAATGTTCTATATTATCTGAATCTTTCTGATATAGACTGTGTAGATTTTGTGTAAATTGTAATTTTATGGACCTCTAAAAAATGGGATAGACGCCTACTGTGGCGGATAGAAGACTTATCATGAAAAAACTTCTGAGGATAGGTGCCCTTAGTGGGGATTGGCGACTTAGATTGAACATTGTAATTGGTTTGTTCTGAAATCAAACAACTATATTATTATAATCAGTCTTTATGGTGTTTTATATAAATTTCATTTTCATTTCTTGGCCATCTTTGTCAAAGTTATACTTTAGCTGTAGCTTTTTAGCAAACTGGTATGCTAACTGACGTATTGCTGTTCGGTCCAGCGGAAATCCAGCTTCTCCCAAAAAACAACTCGTGGCTTTTACATTCAAAATGTAAGAGCCACGAGTCGTTTTTTGTTATTACAACATGTTTTCATAAAACAAATAAAAATAAATGCTGGATATATATAATTTTTTCCAGTAATAATTATGCCAGACATTAACTACAATGATATGATGCAATACAATACAAAGTAAAAGTAATTCAAATTTAAAACAACAGTACACATACAGTAACTTTGAAAATAAGAATTGCTGTTAATGGCAAGACTTCGTCTTAATATTTTAGATGGTATTCCTTATATTCTAGAAATCTGATTTACGTCTTTCTCTCTCTTTTTCATCTCTTCAAACGCTGCTAGCATAGTGTCTTCGGTCTAGGTTACAGTACGAGGGACAACACCCTGTTTCCTTTTATATTTACGAGGCATTTTGCTCTCCTGCAACAACACAACACTTATAATAAACAGTCGGGGATAGTTGCCCTTAGGGGCATCTATCCTAATAAAAAACGGGGCAACTATACTTTTTGTAGGGGATAGATGTCCTTATCAATAAAAACAAAAGTTGAGTTTCAATTACTATAAAATCTATCAGTTTACATAGGCTAATCTTCAATGCAAGCAGACAAATAGAAAAAAAATTAAAATTATAAGCGAGAGAAAAAATACACTGTTGAAAGTACTTACGAATCTTATTTTAGCGCCTTTTGTCGTCTCACCGCGGAACATTTTTACTCACACAGATGAAGCGCATGCACTCCAGTCGATATTCCTCCCGACACTAAGGTTTGCAGGGGGAGGACTCGTTACTTACAGTAAAATTTAACTCCTACAGTGCTCCTAACATAGTGAAATAAAAATCAAGTCATCTATCCCACTGGGGCATCTATCCTGGAATTACCCTATACCTATAGCATTATAGTTTATCATGACTTTCATTTATTAATTTCCCAATATACCTAACTGAGGAGCCATCAATATCACCAAACCAAACCGTAAACATTATTATTACCTAATCCATATTCTGCTCACTGTAGAGCTCGAGTCTCCTCTCAGAATGAGAGAGTTTAGATTGATAGTCTACCTCGCTGGCTGGTCTACGTTGGTAGACTTCACACACGTAAATAAATGAGAAAATTCTCAGGTATGCAAGTTTCCTGACGACGCTTTTCCTTCGCCGTTAGAGACACGTGATATTTAATTTCTTGAAATGCACATAACTAAAAAGTTGGAGGAGCATGCCCCGGACCGGATTCAAACCAACGCTTTCCGGATTCGCAGGCAGAGGTCATATCCACTGGAATATCATGGCTCCTAATTTCCTAAAGCGGAATTGATTGCTAATATCCGCTTCCTAATCAAGGACAAAGATTTGCAATATTGTAGAACCATTAATATGTTATTAGGTATTATTAGATATTAAAATTCCTTTTACTGAAAACTCCACATTAAAAATTGAAGTATTATTAGACTTAAAAGATGCAAGCAACTTAATAAACAAAAAAAAAATTCATTCACTTCAAACCAATGCGGTCAAACCAGTAGATTTACAACTAAACATAATTTTCATTGGATTATGACACCTATATCTAGAACAGTAAGAGCTGCATGCGTTTTCCGTTCTACCTAAGCGACATTCCAAGTTGGTCCGCTATCAATTATACACGAAGGGAAGACTATTTATCTTGCCTTATTTATTGGCTGACTCAAAACCAGTCTGGGCACGGCCGACGCGGCATTTACCGGACTATGTAGAACCAAAGGTATATGTACAGTACAGGTAACCAAAGATCGTGAGAATGAATTGTTCTGGATAAAATGTAGAAATTCATACCCTTAGGATACGGGAATATCGTAGCTTTTAAAGCAAAACATTGGAATCCAAAAGAGAGACGTGATAGCCCAGTGGATTGTGCCTCTGCCATCGTTTCGGAGGGCGTAGGTTCGAATCCAGTCTGGGACATGCAACGTAACTTTCCAGTTGTGTGCATTTTAAGAAAATAAATATCACGTGTCTCAAACAGTGAAGGAAAAACATCGTGTGGAAACCTGCATACTTACCTGAGAATTTTCTTAATTCTCTAAGCGTGTGATGTCTGCTAATCCGAATTTGGTGGACTAAGGCCCCTCTCATTCTGAGTAGAGACTCATGCTCAACAGTGAGAAAAATATGGGTTTTCAATGATGATGTGATTGGAATTTGGGCGATCTGATTTTTCTATGTTGCCTAGATTTATTTTTGCTATAGCTCGGCACGAAACAAGTTGAAGCTGCAACCAAGAAAAAAGCAGAATGCGTAACTCATTTCTTTGAATTTTATAACCATTTGAATTAATTAAAAGCAATGATTCTAAATTCAATGCGTATTAATTTATACCTATTTTATTTTTATCATCAACCAGTTAATATTTTATTACAGTTCTATTAATTAATAAGATCTTAAAAACAAGTATAATCTTTAACCAGGATATTTTTGTATCTAGATAATTAGAAACATATTTCATATTTTTATTTGATTTATTTATACAGGGTGATTCGGTCTTTAGTGCGGATATTTTTTTTTCGTGGTTCTGTATCATTAATAGAATATAAATCTACAAACAGTTCGATACATTTTATGTAATTTTTTTTTTTAATTTATGTCTCTAAAATAACAAAATAATGTACATATTATTACTAAACAAGATATATTCAGCTTAAAAGTGATCTGGTGACGTCCTTTAGGTATCAAACGAAAATAAAATAAACGCACAATAGGGTGACCCTAAAATTCTGTTCAAAAGTAAATAACTTTAACTAACGATAATTTTGTTATTTTTGAGTTAAAAAAAAAAGAAAAAATACGTGATCATTAAATTTTGTTTATGTACAAAATATAAAAATATCCGCACTAAAAAAAATTTCTTCCTGTATGTACTTACCGATTTATGAAGATGAATTCTAATATACTTAGTACCTACATACCTTAAGACATACAAATTAATATTTCATACATTGTGCATAAAAACTCTTTATTTACCAACAAAGTATGTATTAAGTTAGTTTGTCTGAACTACATGTACCCATCTAAAGTAATATTCAATGCTACAGGAAGAAATTTAATGCTAAACAACATATTAGCATAAGGAAAAGAACACAATAAATTAATTTGATTTCCATGTTAGCGACTTTTATTGGCAATATAACAATGACCTACCGCTAAACTATGTGGGACGAATGTTATTACACAAAAAACGTTATTTCGACGATGTCGCAGTTTAACAAATAAAATAAAAGGGTTAATACTTTCACAGTTTCTTAGAAAATATCTTTACCGTCTAAATACAAAGAAGCACCTTACAAAGAGTTAGAAAGTTGCGTAACCCTTCACGTCCCTGTGTTTTTTGTAGAGATTTCTTTTTAGAAAGCTTCTTTTGTAAGCTTTGGTTCGTTTAGCGCCTTTAACCCTTTCCGTTACTTTTTGAAGGTTTAATCGTTTATTTGTAAATTTTTGTTATCTTTAAGGGTTCGCTTGTATTGGAGCGATTTTTTGGATGCCACATCGTAAAATTCGGTTGTAAATCTATTGACTGTTGATCTACTTTGAGCTTGGTCCCAGTAGCGGATAACTCTAAAATTAACTTTACAGCTGCAATAAAATATTAATGAGCTATTAAAATCTAAGATGCTATAAAAGTGAAATTTAATAGCTTGCTCGAAGCCTTTTCGATGCGAATCGAAACACGAGTTGCGGACGCGTGATATATGATTGCAATAAATCGATTTAATTCTACTAAGTTCCTATACTCATTAGCATAAATTTTTAGCGTACGAAAGTACCGTTGTTTTTTATGAATGTGACATTAATGGTTCTCTTTTGTTTCTTCAGGACCGAACGGCTGTCCAAGGCGACGGGGAAGGCAAACTTACACGAGGTTTCAAACGCTAGAATTAGAAAAGGAATTCCATTTTAACCATTATCTGACGCGCCGACGCAGGATAGAGATCGCGCACGCCCTGTGTCTCACAGAAAGACAAATCAAAATATGGTTCCAGAATCGACGAATGAAACTAAAGAAGGAGCTGCGCGCAGTGAAAGAGATAAACGAGCAAGCGCGCCGGGAGCGAGAGGAACAGGACCGGATGAAGCAGCAGCAGCAGGAGAAGCAGGCCAAGCTGGAGAGCCAGCACCACGGCCACCACGTGACCCACCACCACGACCCAATGAAAATGCCCATCGACAAGGGCTCCAGCGATATCCTCAAAGTGAATAAAGTGCCGACGTAAGGCGCTCGCGAGCCGCTTAAACCCTGACTGATACTGTATCATATAGTGTGAATACATGAATGGAAGTGTTACGTCCATAAGGACCTGCGGGCACCGTTAGTTTCCTATCCACTAGTTTTATGTTTTGCGGCTGATTGAGTAGGAGTGTCGCCTCGTTGTGGAGGTTGTCGGTGACTTTGATTATCGTATTGATGTTCCTTTAGTGCGAAGGACTTGCCTCGATGTCGTTCGCTGTGGACAGGCTGGTGAAGTGCTTTAAGCATTTATTTTGTTGCCATAACCACACCATGTATTGCAATAATATTTTACTAAATTTTACAAAAACGTTAGTATATCGCTCTAAGATTTACAAGCCCGAGTGAATTTCGGTATTGTTAGTTAAGATTTAAAATCTGTGAATCTCATAGTATTTATTGCTACCACTTATTTTAATCCATTATGTTATATTTTTTTATTAATAGATATTATATTATGTACATTTTGATGTATATTTTATTATTTGTCTGCTATTAGTGGACTGGTTATGTTTTGAGAGTCACATTTTTATGATTCTAAAATTTGTTATTTTAGCGGTTGGTTTCAAAAAACGTTGCTTTTATTTTCGTCCATAACGTGAATCAGTTTGGTAGTTAGGTCCACAAATTGTTGTTTGATTTAAAACATTTTGTTTATTTATAGTTTTATTTATCCGCAGTTTTATAAACAATATTTTTATTATTCTCGTAAGAGCGTTAGACGATTAATTGTAACTAAATACGTATCGAAGTACAATTGCGTGTAGGTTCTCATCGTAACGAATGTTGTTTTGTAATCAAGGTTTTCATAAAAAAAAAAAAAAATATTAAATGCGGTATTTTTGATGATGATTCTACTTTAAAGTAGTTAAACCATGTCCAGATATTTGACATTATTTGAATTTCAAGTATTATAAAAATACAGTGTGTCCATACTTCCCAAGTCATCAAATGTTCAAAATTATATACGTAACATTGATACATATAATAAACAATAATGTGACTAAAGTAAATTTTACATGTAATTTTAAAATTGACTAGATTAAGTGTAACATATAAATAGATAATGTAGGTTCAACTTTAAATAAAGTATTGCTAAGATTTTAGCTAAATGATCCTACAGTGGGACGGAATATAAAATTATAAATATTCTGTCCGTTTCTTATTTTGTGCATGATTTTTTCTAATAATAATAAACGGTCAATAATAATTGCAAATGATTGCAATAACTTTTTCTTAATAAAATGCTTATTAAGCTGACAATATTTTGCTAGAAAACTTTCTATTTTTGCTTCTACATCCGCATTGTGCCAAAATATTGTAAAAACTAAATTAACTTGATATTTTGAATCAATTATGGAACAAATTCACTTTTAAGTTTCTCCGAACAAAAAGCACAGAATTCCTCTATACGTAAATCAGAACAAATATTTAATTAGGACTCTAAATTTAGTGTTGATAGTCACCATTATACGTAAATTAATGTCAGGGTAGAATTAAAGAAAATTTAAATAAATATGTGTATTAAAATTAAAAAAAAATGTTCGCTTAATTTTGATAATAATCATCACTCAATAGATCTGTCCACTGTATTATTCGTATAAACATTATCATAAATATCAGTAGCAGTAATTTTAAATATATACATTATACATACATATGCCAATATCATTAGCGCAAGATCCTTTTAGGTGTAAGGAGCTCATAGTACCTACATGATTATATTATCACTACATGGAGTGAAAATACGGATTCAGTTGAATAAATAACTATATAAATTCCAAAAAACTTAATCTCAGCAATAATAAATCTATAAATTACATTATAACTATGTACATATATACATGATACATGTAAGAAGTACATATATATCCAGATCTAATTGAAAATTAAGTGGATAACTTTAAGTTTTTAATTTTATTTACCAGAAATACGTATGTAACTTTTCTATTTATACTACATATTATGTTTAAATATCACCTATCGATGGGTATTATATTTTTTTATCAAGAAAATATATTATCACACGTTTTATACTTCCATTTATAATGTATTTCCCCAAATTAGTGTGCTTCATTTTATTTTTAAAATGTATAGTAACATCACTTAAATGAAATTATAAAAATTTTACATTTCCCGTTATGAATATGTATGAAATTGATTACAAATAGACATACTTTCGCAATATTATTATACTATATACCTGTTAAGCAGTTACATATTCCACGAGAGGGGAAAGAAAATGATATAATAAATTCTATAAATTGATGACATGCTGATAGATTAGGTATTCGAAGAAATCCAAGTTTATATACATAAAATATAATTTATATTGATATATCGGCAAAAGCCAGATATGTGCAATAACTAGATATTGGATACATTTCTCATGAGCCATAGTTGTCGTATAAGATTACTGTATAAGGTTGTCATTAGTAGGTAAATCCTTTTATCCCATTTTACGTTAACTATGAATTAAAATCGAACAAAATGTACTTAAGTAACTTTGGTATATGTAGGCTTTATAAATTATAATGCATAGATTTTAATGTAGCCACTGGTAATAAACTTAAGCGTAATGAATCCGGAGAAGTATTTGATTAAAAAACGCTTATTTACCTATTTAGTACCACTCGTAATTATTATGATTGGATGATATGAAACTCGGAGACTATTTCGAATGGACGGAGCGTACACACTGGTGAATGGACATTGGAACTATGCATCGAGAAAGAAGAGACATCTCTGGAGGACGCAAAAAATAGTGTTTTAATAAACGCTGAAAATTTGTAACAAAACACACATAAATATTGGGGTGCCAATGAATAAAAATTCGCAGTTTATTGATTTAATTTACTTACGTGTTGGATTAAAAAAAATGCAAACAACAGACCAACTGAAAACTATGGTCGTTTTATTTCGGCTACACTTGTCAAAAAGGATAACAATAGCGCATTTTTCAAAATAACTAACTGATCGATTGTCGACGACCGATTTCGATTAGATTTTGAATTGCGTGATGCTATTACACTATAAATATAATAAACATTATAAACTAAACAGAGATTCTACAAATTTTCAGCTTTCATCAAACACCTCAAAACCCTCGGAATATAACGCAATGTGTGTATACGAACTAATAAATTGTTATATATGCATATTGAGAAAATATTTTATCCCGTTATTATTAATTTACATTAACGGTTATTGTTTCGTTATTTTTATGGGTCTGTGCAAATTAGTACCCGTTTATTAAATATCGGCATAACATCGTTTTTATTACACTGTTTCAATACTTATTAATTAGGTTCCGATTCAAACAATACATTTAAAGTCAGGGATCCCTAGAACATTTTGTCACATGATAACTAACAAGCTAATTTTTCGTGACTAGCTTCATCTCGATGAGACGATGAACTTTATTATTTACGAAAATTCTTGATTCTGGTAGCTAACTGAGTTACCAGGAAATGAAAATTTCAGAAAGTCGGAACAAGATATAATACCATGCAATTTGTAGGACAATGTAGCTGTTAACTTGTATATCTATAAATTAAGCAACAGTAAAAAAAAGAGCTGGTTAGTAACATCTTTTAATAACCTCGTTATTGATACAAGTTGGGAAGAGGATAGAGTAACAAAAGTTGTTACTAATCAGATGTTTTTTTTACTGTTGATCAATTAATACTTTTACAACTTAACAGCTACATTGTCCTACAAATTGCGTGGTAGGTACATTATCTCGTTCAGACGCTCTGAAATTTTCATTTTCTGGTAACTCAGTTAGTAAATAAAAAAGTTGATCGTCTCATCAAGATGAAGCTTTTCACGAAAAATCAGCTTGTTTAGTAATCAAGTGTACAAACTGTTCTAGGGATCCCTGACTAATAGGTAACTGGTAGCATACGATAGTAATATTTGTGTGTATGTACGTCCGATGATTTATGTCAGGTTCTCTTTATTGTTTCTGCCTCGTAAAGAACTGTAGATAATTCACGTGAAACAATGAGCAATTTGTTAAATAGATTATATACGACCTCCATCCGTAATGCTGTCTTGCCATATTGCTAGTTTTAGACTATAGGTATTACTATAATGCCTATTTGAATACAGATTTTCAATAGTTGTAGCAAATATATATCCTACAGTTATGTATCAATCAATTTTGTTATTTAAAAAAAAAACTTTCCCAGTTGCTGTCTTTTTTTACATATTTTTGTTAAGTTAAAAAATTTACATTTTTTGAATTTATATTATTATTAACGAGACTTCCGTTCTACTAGGTTACTTATAAATCGGTTAATTTTATCTTAATATAATTGTAGTTATGTATGTATGTAACTATATCTTTAATTATACTGTCTTACAAAATAAGTGTAAATAGTCGTGAAAGTTTTATGTGGCGCATTATTTTTTTGTTCATATTTTTTTTTGTTTCATGTTATGTATTTATGTAATGAACGTACATTTTTGTGTGATTTCACTCGATCAAAGATACCGAGTATCAAAAAAAATATTACTGGAAACGAATTTTTTTAACCTTGTACCTATGTAATTGATTGACATTCTGTCATTTGTATACCCACAATTTACCCACAATTTTTGAAGTCGAAAGTGAAATTTAAATTTTTGAAGTGTTACAACATTAATTAATACAAATCTGTCAAACATTGTAAGAAGAGACTAATAAAGGTATGATATTTAATGTAAAGGAAACCTATAATTCTTCTACAATAGTTACAGTAGTATATTTTGTTATTATTTTTTCAAAAATATCTTTGATGTTTTTGATATTTTCTTTGGTCTTTATTTATAAGCATTTCTCTCTGTTTCCTTTTGTGATATAATTTATCTACTAGATTATAATCAAAATCTAGATACTTAGGTACATACATATATTAATTATTCTAAATAGAATTTGGTCTGTCTGGAAAATTAAAAAAAAATTGGTAACGCAGTTTTTCTTCGACTGGGTTAATGGCTTAACCGTTGATGACCATTTTAATTGATTATGAAACACGTCTAAAACTCACGTGATACAACGTCGGAGTATGCCAGACTAGTTTCGAATGCATACGGGGTCCTTAGTCATGAGCTGGTTCTTGCAACGCGGTACGATTCAAACTTGTGTATTCATAATCAATTAATATGAATAACATTCACGATAGTTTAAATTTTAAAAACGATGACCATTTTGTGGAACCAATCAATTCCAAAATTTTTTGGTCGAGTGAAATCCAATGTGCAAATCAACGTGACTGTGTCGTGTTATTATTAAGGAAATAGTTGGGTGATTGTATATGTAACCCGCATTCAATATTGTAATATTCATTTCGAAAATTCAAGAGAATAAAGAGTTAATAAAACAATTATTTTCTTTAATATTTTGTTACACCCTTTTATCTATCTTCACCGATTTTCCATCTTAATTTACTTATTACATTAAGTAGTATTGTAATCGGTTCACGGTTCACCTATAACGAAAATAATACAAATGGTTTAGGTAAATGATGACTTTTACAAGATAAAATAACTTTTGAGCTTCTTGTCGGGTATTTCAGTAAATGATTTACGTAAATTAAAATTATTCCAAATGATGATTTTTACAAGAGAAACTTTCGAGCTTTTTGTCTGGTCTTTCAGTAATTTTACTTACTACTAAGTACCTACAAGTAATTGTGGAGTCACTGCAACTAGATAAAGGAAACCGCCATTTTACATACGTACATTGCTGGGCCCAGCAGACTAATTCACTATCTTTGACGTATGCTAGTATTGACATTGAGATTCTATGAAATATGACGAAATTGAGATTCTATATAACAAATGTCACCCGATGCCTACTGGTGAATATCATACAGTAGGTAAGTAGATGACGTATCTCAATTGATTTAATGTTTGTTAATCGTTATCAACCCATATTCGGCTCACTGCTGAGCTCAGGTCTCCTTCCAGAATGAGAGGGGTTAGGCCAATAGTCCACCACGCTGTCCCAATTCGGATTGGCAGACTTTACACATGCAGAGAATTAAGAAATAAAAAATTCTCTCCTCACGATGTTTTCCTTCACTTTTTCAGTGTGGTCGATCACACGTTATATTTAATTTCTTAAAATGCATACAGCTGAAAAATTAGATGTGCATGCCCCGGACCGGATTCGAATCCACTCTCTCCGGTATCAGAGGCAAAGGTCATATCCACTGGGCTATCACGGCTATGTTTGTTAATAGGTTGATAATAAAGACCAAAGCAGTGAATAGGCTAGCTGATTTTTCTAATGAACCGTTACAATGTTCAAATTAGTGTCAGTTATTTTATAATAATATCAGTTGGTTTAATTTACCTAAATTTAATCACAATATACTTATTACAAGGTTGAATCAAGATATCTGGAAGTAAAGTAGCTATATAATAAAATGCAAGATTGCAACAAAATATTCAAAAAATATTAATCGATCTCTTTAAAATAGTGTAAGACAAACTTCAAATTTAATCACTAATTAATTTATTGCAATAATAAATTAATTAAAAAAAAATTGAATTATACAATCCTCGGAAACAAGAAATTCAAGTTAGCTTTGACAATTAGTAGGGTAAGTCCAGGATAGATGCCCCACTTTTCGAAAATGCTAAATAACTCGAATTTTATAATCTTAGAGTATTGCGTTCTTTGGGAGATATTAAATATATTTCTTAATGTTCTATATTATCTGAATCTTTCTGATATAGACTGTGTAGATTTTGTGTAAATTGTAATTTTATGGACCTCTAAAAAATGGGATAGACGCCTACTGTGGCGGATAGAAGACTTATCATGAAAAAACTTCAGAGGATAGGTGCCCTTAGTGGGGATTGGCGACTTAGATTGAACATTGCAATTGGTTTGTTCTGAAATCAAACCACTATATTATTATAATCAGTCTTTATGGTGTTTTATATAACTTTCATTTTCATTTCTTGGCCATCTTTGTCAAAGTTATACTTTAGCTGTAGCTTTTTAGCAAACTGGTATGTTAACTGACGTATTGCTGTTCGGTCCAGCGGAAATCCAGCTTCTCCTAATTTGAATGTAAGAGCCACGAGTCGTTTTTTGTTATTACAGGATGTTTTCATAAAACAAATAAAAATAAATGCTGGATATATATAATTTTTTTCAGTAATAATTATGCCAGACAGTAACTACAATGATATGATGCAATACAATACAAATTAAAAGTAATTCAAATTTAAAACAACAACACATACAGTAACTTTGAAAATAAAAATTGCTGTTAACGGCAAATCTTCGTCTTAATATTTTAGATGGTATTCCTTATATTCTAGAAATCTGATTTACGCCTTTCTCTCCTTTTTTCATCTCTTCAAACGCTGCTAGCATACTGTCTTCGGTCTAGGTTACAGTACGAGGGACAACACCCTGTTTCCTTTTATATTTACGAGGTATTTTGCTCTCCTGCAACAACACGACACTTATAATAAACAGTTGGGGATAGTTGCCCTTAGAGGCATCTATCCTAATAAAAAACGGGGCAACTATACTTTTTGTAGGGGATAGATGCCCTTATCAATAAAAACAAAAGTTGAGTTTCAATTACTATAAAATCTATCAGTTTACATAGGCTAATCTTCAATGCAAGCAGACAAATAGAAAAAAAAAAAATTATATGCGAGAGAAAAAATACACTGTTGAAAGAACTTACGAATCTTATTTTGGCGCCTTTTGTCGTCTCACCGCGGAACATTTTTACTCATACAGACGAAACGCATGCACTCCGGTCGAAATTCCTTCCGACACTATGGTTTGCAGGGGGAGGACTCGTTACTTACAGTAAAATTTACCTCCTACAGTGCTCCTAACATAGTGAAATAAAAATCAAATCATCTATCCCACTGGGGCATCTATCCTGGAATTACCCTATAACTCAGCATATTGTGCTGAGCTTCCTATGAAATAGCCAAATTTTCTAGGATTAACTTTTCTTTATCATTAGAGAACATTAGAAAAATACGTTTTATGCTTGATTTAATGAGGATCTGGACCTTTGAATCCTGCTTTCTTCAAACTAAAAACAAGTAACAACTAACGTGGGTTACCTACCTACTAGAAATTTTCAGTCTTCGCTACTTGTACCTACGAGGTACAAGTTATGGTAGGAGAATGAGCTAACTACATTCGGCCTTCATAGTGAGGTATGTCAAGCTAACGCTTGTCTCTTTCTCTAATGAACTTTTAACGGTTATATTAATAACACCTAATAACATACAACCCCGTCTCAGTTCTGCACATTTAAGGTAAGTTTTTACTTTATTTTGTAGTCCTAAAAATAAAAATCTATTATATAAGTAAAAAAAAGTAAGAAAATTAAAAATAAGAAAATTCGGTTATAGAACCTCTTTTGAATAAATCATAATTTGTTATTTTTTTTCATTTGAGACTATAAGCATGAGACCACCTGGAAGCGCGTCTAAGATCGTTATCATTATCAGACCAGATTACCAGACTGCTACAAGTGAGGCCTCCCTCCTAATAGGTGAGGGGATATGGAGCTTAGACCCACCACCACGCTGCTCCTACGTTCGCAACCATATGGTGATCATGTTCATTTGCTAATATACTTTATCAGATGTTAATGAATAATTACCGTGACCGAAGGCTTAACGTGCTCACCGAGGCACGGGGTGTTACACAACCAACTTCAAAATCCAGGCACAGAAAACATATGTACAAGTAATCCAGGCTAAAAAAATTGTGGCCACTTGTTAACTACGTAACTATATTTAAAAAAATTATTATTCTATGAGAAGAGATGCTTCGTCAGTCCAGTGGTTAGCCGATGCGACTTCGAAACATGAGGTTCTGCGTTCGATTCCTGGGCCAGATAGATCTCATTAATCCTCCTACCTAATTGCAAACGATTTTAATTTTTTGGTTTTAACTCTCCTGTTTTAACGCATTTTCACCTACGTACGAGTAATTTCATACCAGTTTTTGAAAATAAAATCACTGGAAATTCCTTAGCCGTAGAGTACATTTTTTAATTATGTAGAAAGTTTGACGGCTTTCTTGGCGCAGTGATGTGCGCAGTGGATTTACAGGACGGAAGTCCTGGGTTCAATGTGATATTACGGTACCGTATCGGTAGGTTAAATTACTATTAAGAGTAACCAATAACAAATATAATACAAAAGTAACCAATTACTAATTTACCTGAGCCAAGAATCGTATCATAGGAGTTCTCTCTTATAAAGCAACGGGCACTAATCTACTTTATTATCCCACAAAGAATATCAAAAAATAAGTAATAGAGTGTAATCAAATAAATCCGTAATAGAGATAATATGCTAGTATCTATGATTTAAGTATTAAGTTTAATTAAAAATGCACAAGGTTTGGTACCTACTCAAAATGCATAGATTGCAAAGGGCACCGCAAAGTTTTCTAATAAATCATGGCAGTGTGACAGTATTTCAGAAAAAGGTCACTAACTACCTACTTGATAGTTCTTCCTCTTGTCAGAGACCCTATTTAAAACAATATTAATTCCCACCGTAACTAACATTCACACTGTCGGCAACTCATTCCACTAACATTGACTGTCTCGTATTTCATTATAAAAAAGAAAACGCCATTTTACCCTAATAGTTTAATGCCCCTAAATACCAATAACGATTGTCGGATCCCCGCCAAAAACAAACCGTGAGTTATATCTGTAATGTAATGTATTCTGCCATTCCGCCATTTTCTATTCTCCACAGACACTGGAGCTGTCAAATAAATTTCAGACCTACAGAATTCACAATAGGTGGGATCGCTATACGTTGAACGCAAAATCGCTAAGCAATTCACTGCTCTTGTACTGTAAAAACCTTGCAAAACAAGATCCCGTTCCAAGCGATTTTGATCTTAAATTAAAAAACATTTTTTTTTTGCTTTTCATATTTTGGCCCCGTAGTTTTTGTTGGTAGTTTTTTCAAGTACTCCTATCTTTTGACATTACCTTTATGGCGCCTGATGCCTTATGGTGTGATCGTAGCAAATTCTAATGGCAGTTAAAAAGAGCTTTAGCTCGTCTTATAGCCAAAACAAATTTTGTCGTATTTTCATTAAGTGTTATACGTTTTTATTATGTTTCGCTTTAAAAAGCCCCCCGCGAAAATAAATTCAAGATAAAATATAGATAATTACTTCGGTAGGCCTCTTTAGTAAAGAAAATTTCTAGGTAACTCGTACTACCTAGAAATTTTCTTTTCTAAAGACCTATTATGTGATATTAAAGTATCAACTTATCTATTATACCTACATTAGATATACCATACGATATTTCTAAAACACAATAATAAAAAATATAACTCATTAGGTTGATAATTGTCCTACACCGGATATCCACATAGGTAATAAGTACCTACCTAGTTACCTACTACTGAAAGATGTCTCAGAAAGTATTGTTTCGGATCAAGACATGTTGTTATAGTAGGCAAAAATATTCTTAGACCAATGCCATTTGAAATATATAATTCATGGTTTACATTATTCTTTATTTGTTAATAACAAATAAAGAAGTCGAGCTTTTCATTCTGCCCAAAAAATTCTCAGTTCTGGAGTTCGCTGGTGCCTCAAATTTCCACTCCTATAAAAAGGAACACCTAGCCTAGTCTTGTTGTTTGTCATTCAAAAAGAGATAATGATAAATAAATAACGTGCCCCCATAAATGCAAAAATGTACTGCCTACCCTGAAGACTCATTACGAATCCGGGGTAGAAAAGACATTTTCCATTTTGAACAATGTTTACTTTTGCTGCCTACCCTAGTTAAAAACCTTGTGCACGCCACTGATAAATTTAAAAAAGCACGTAATTTAAGAAAGTTCATTAAAATATGTGTTCATCTAATTTTATTATATTATTTTGTAAGGTTAAAATTCAGAAAGGTAATTCCGTTAATTTATGGACAGAATAATAGCTTTAATCCTATTTGCGATCACGATTAAGCTGCAGTGCGTCGAAATGGCATAGACTGGGCCAATTTCATGCTCTGACGCTCCCTCTCTGCACCAAAATCACTGATTACATGTACCATTTCCAAGCGATCACTATCCCAATAACGAGGAAAAAGTCATCACAAACAGATAAACTCGACCTTTCCAAATTGCTCTAATCTAAGCCTACTTGATATTATATACGAGTAGTACTTTAAATTTAGATTTCATCTGCACTAAGCATAAAATTTTACATTCAAATTTACAGTTTATTACAATATCTACATTAAAAATAAAAACAATAACAATTTAACATAACTAAATTACTTTCATATTAAATGATTATTATTAAATTCTAAAATAAATTACTTTCCTTTCAAATTTTCCAAGGTAGTAGGTACATACCTAGACGATAGACGGATAGACGGAAATTTTCAGAATACACTATAAAACAATTATTGAAATTCATTACTATTATTATCTCTACTGCTATATATTAAATAATCAAAAGTTAGCAATACCATCACACGTACTTTACCAAACACCGAAAGCTTTTGGGTGAATTGACCTTTGGACTCCGAGTTGTTATTATTACATTAAGTTGCTCTTAATTTACCCAATTAGTCAGACTGGCCAAAAACAGCTACAAATAATAGCTTTATTTATATATGACTAACATAATTTTTAAATATGAAATTTCTGAAGTATCAAATGCTGTATCCATTTTCCATTCTAAGACCAAATATCTACAAGTAAATGTCCTTCCATCTCGTGAAAAACAGCAGTTCTAAAATGTGCATTGATACAAACCCGAATATCAATGACGACACGAAATAACAACCGAGTGGATTGAACATGGCGACTGCGATCCGCTTGCAAACTATACCGGATACGATAGGAAACTCCATTCTTTTATTTTATTTCGGTTTTGTTTCTATTCAATCGGGAAAATTGTTTCGTTTCACCATGTAAACTTTTGATAGGGTATTACGATTGGATGTAAAACGTGCATTCTTGATTTTAATCTTGATGTTAATGTAAATACCACAATACATAGTCCAAAATGTAAGATTACTTATTAGAACAATTCAGTTTTATAAGATACCGATAATATTAAATTATAGTACCTATAGGTACCCTTTACTTTAATTCTATGTAGGTAATTCTACTATTTTAAAAATAGTTCAAGGAATCTGATTAGATTCCAAGTTAAAAACAGCGAAAAATAAAAAAAAACAGTTTTCCATTACGCACCTATATTACTTTTCTGCAGATAAAATATTATAAACGAGAAAATTTGTATGGATGTTTGTTACTCTTTAACGCTGCAACTATTAAACCGATTTGGATGAAATTTAAAATGAAAATAGTTAATACCCTGGATTAACACACAGGCTACTCTTTGTCTCGATCCATCCATCGTCCAAATTCAAACCGAGATTTCTAAAAAACTGATGGTTATGGTGGTATGAATGTTTCTTACTACTGAACCGGATTCGCTAAAATTTGGAATGGAGTTAAATCTGAATTAACACATAGACTAGGTACTTTTATCCCGGAAAAATGAAATTACTTGGTACACACTTATTTTTCGAGGGTAACACCGCGGGGTGCAGCTAGTTAATAGTAACTATTAGTTAGTATAATTAGTTACTATGTATAATTTTTCAACACAGGTAGACTGGTGAAGAACTGTGTATTGTGTAGGTTGTGTTTTGCTTTGCCTACTTTGTCTTTTCCCAAGCAAGCAATTACTTGATTCATTCATTGCAGAAATTGGCTATGTATAGGTAAGTATAACTTCCAATAAATAAATTGAGTTCCAGTAATAAATATTATAAATCCAAATAGAACAGTATTTTTTCATACTTTATAGAGCTTCGTGCCGAGATTGTTGGCCGCGGTATTAGGGGTTATGTCAACCAGGACTGAGAGTAATCTAAGACTTAATCTAAATGCCACAGAACATAGAAAACGCTAAAGCTGACGCTTGTTAAGACAGTATTAGATATGTGTTTATAGCACAAACAAATTCAAATTTCTACTTGAATCTTGAAGAAAAAGTTGTTTTTTTTTTAATTTACCATCTTGCCCCCAGAAGTGACCTTCATATTCAAAAATTTTATATTTCTGAGGTTTTCCGAAAATCTTCAAGTCCGTAGAAGAATCAAAGTTACCGAATTCCAGTATAAATGCTGTGTTTAAATGAAATGTAAAGATTTTTAGGCAATTTTTTTTTTAAAAGAGTTTTTGTCATATCTTTTTTTTGATATATCAATATTCCCATTCCCCTCCAAATAGTCGGGAAAGACTGTATTAGGAGTGGGTACGACAATAGACCAACGGAGCGGGGATCGAACCATCATATGATGAGTCCGACCGCTCTTACCGTTGAGCTATGGAGGCTCTACGTAAAAAATACTTATAGCTTATGGAACAATCCTCAAAAATATAACAACCGATTATACCTACTGTTATGCGTGAAGCATCTAAAATAAAGCCAAAAAATGCATAACATAATTTTGGAAAAGACCTGCTTATCTTACGCTTATCTTACACTAATTGTAATTATGATATTATTGTATGATTTTTTTTTTAAAGAGCAACTGTTGAGTTTCTTGCCGGTTTCTTCTCAGCAGAATCTGCCTTCCGAATCGGTGGTAGAATCTTTACAAATAGTCAACTGACGTATCAAAAGTGCTTGTATACTGAGCCTACTTGAAATAAATGAATTTTTGATTTTTGACTGCTGAACCGATATTTGCCAAACCTAAAAATCTATCTGAAATCATAAATTATATAAGTTAGAAAAATGACTCGAACTAAAAAAACAGGTTAAATATTTACAAGTAGAAGATAGAAAGAGCTCCAATAATTTCTCACTTGATGAGGTTATGAGTCATGGCCATGTAAGAAGTATGTTTAACAAAACATAACTTTGACTATCCTACAGAAAACAATATACTCGTACCTACATAATAATTGCACAAATCGGTTTAAACAATAAAAAGTTATGCCCTAACATCTACGAAACATTTCCGATCGAAGTGTCGTATAAAAATCCATCATACAAGTCCATAACCGTCGGAAAACTTCTAACTAGACTTTACAACACACTTAAGAAACCCCTTCTCATGTTAGAATTAACACCACGATAACAATTTAGTGCCAATAGCAAGCTCATAATACGAAGCATAAAATTTCATGTCCATCATGTCTTCGAAGAAAATCGCTCGTGAGTCACATTGCAATATAACCTTACGTGGTCATATTGCAGTGCTTGCTCGATGCTTGTAAAACAAAATTCTTATGTTCTTATCACCAGGCAGGCATATCAACCTATCTAATGTTTCATTACTTTTAACAATAAGTAATCCTATAGGGCTTTTTTTATAATTTTTTTTGAAAAGAAACGTAATTTTTTGATAGATTGTCTGTCAGATAATCAACAGTAGCGTGCATAAGGTTTTTAACTAGGGTATTCACTATAAGTAAAAATTGGAAAATTCCTTGACCAACTATGTATTCTGTGGTAAACCATAGTAAGGTTTGTATTGAGCCCTTAGGGTACGCAGTGCTTTTTTTTGCATTTATGAAGTGCACGCCACAAAGACGATGATAGCCCAGAGGATACGACCTCTGCGGAGGGCGTTTTGAATCCGGTCCGGGACATGCACCTCCAACTTTTCAGTTATATGCATTCATTTGTCAGAAGAAAAGGGGCTAGGCTAGGCTAATGCCTAACCGCTTTCATTCTGAGAGGAGACTCGTGCTAACAGAGCCGAATATGGGTTGTTAAGTTGAAATTCCAGAATTCCTTTATTGTTCAAAAGTTCGGTTTTAATACGTCAACCAGTCAGTAAGTCAGTACAAGTAGTAACTGTTTATTAATTGATTAAGAAACACGGCTAAAACTTTCAGTTTTGATCTTGCCGCGTTGCAAGAACCAGCTCATGACTAAGGGCTCCGTATAGTTTCGAAACTAGTCGGGCATACTCCGACCTTATATCACGTAAGTTTTAGCCGTGTTTCATAATCAATTAATATGAATAACACTCGTCATCATCAACCCATATTTGGCTCACTGCTGAGCTCGAGTCTCCTCTCAGAATGAGAGGTATAAGGCCAATCGTCCACCACGCTGGCCCAATGCGGATTGGCAGACTTCACACACGCAGAGAATTAAGATAATTCTCTGCTACGCAGGTTTCCTCACGATGTTTTCCTTCACCGATTGAGACACGTGATATTTAATTTCTTAAAATGCACACAACTGAAAAGTTGGAGGTGCATGCCCCGGACCGGATTCGAACCGACTCTCTCTGGAATCGGAGGCAGAGGTCATATCCACTGGGCTATCACGGCTCGAATAACACTCGCGATAGTTTAAATTCTAAAGTAACTGTACATTTGGATATACTTGGAGGTATAACTATTTTTGTAGTAGGTAAAGTGAATGTTAGTTACAAGGTACCCGGTACCGCTCCAAATAACGAAGCTCTACACAAAACGAGCGCGACTGCAGTATCGATTTGCGGTACCTACACCAGAGAGCTACCTACAATGAAGTAACTTAGTCGTACATCCAAGGGCGATTGTGAAGGGAATTGCAAATCTTCATCGTTATTAATTTATACATATAAATAAAATTGAAGTGACTGTCTGTGAATACAAAAAAAGTGCTTATAGTTATTTACACGATACCAAAACACAAACAAGCTTTTTAAAAAAATCCTCTGTCTATCTGTTTGTTCAGGCTAATTTTTGAAACAGCTGGACCAATTTTAATGGGACTTTCACGGGAACATAGAGGGATAAACTACTGTTAATTCGAAAAAATCTATGGTTCCCGCGGGATTTGTGAAAACTGAATTTCTGGCTTATCTACAAAGTAGCGAGCGAGAATATAATACTTGAGAAACTACTAAATAATTTAGCTATGACAGCATAGTTCAACAAAGCTCTTAGATGTACGAATGAGAATGAATAGCTTTATAATGGCAGTGATGTAAAGTGAGGGGACAGTCAAAAATGTAACGGTTTAAAAATATGCATTACATAAAAATAAATGTTTGTGGTGCTCATTACATAACTAGCGGACACGCCACGGTTTCAATAATGTAATTCCCATTCCCGTGGGAGTATAGGGATTAAGTACAACTATTGTTACTCGCTGATAATGTAGCTTTCACCAAACTTTCCAAATCGGTGTAGTGGTTTAGTCGTTAAACCGACCCGAACCCACAGCCTTAGATACAGAAAGCAGAGTCACAACTTACAACACACTGCGCCACGCAGCCGTCTTAGTATGGATTAGCATTCTAAAGTAGGTAGATACGTAAGATTATCATAAGCATACTACCTCACTATCGTTTTCATTAAAAACTGGTTTAATTTTACCGTAGAAAGCTCTATGGCAAACGTCTAGACATCTAAATAATCATGGGCCTTACATTATAAATTAGTGACGAGTCCATTATTATCACTTGGCGATCACTTATCGCCAAGTGTTATTGTTTATGTACCTATATTACGTATTGAATGTTTTATTTATGCATATATATTAGAAAAAACGATAGCAATAATAATTCTGTTAAATTAGTTATAAAAATTTTCACTTTGAAAATTATTTTGATAATAAAAGGTTTAATTAAAATCATGAATACATTTAAGAATATTTTATTCTTACATGTAATACCTAACTTGAATGATTTTGAACTATCCTTTATCAAATATTTTTATTTATAAATCAATTTGAAAATAATTAAAAGTTTAATTAAAATCATAGTTCTATGATATTCTACTAGAATGATTTTAACCTGTTAAATTAAGTAACAATTGGAATATATATTTTCTAATGATCCTTTGAAATGTGTAAGAGTACAAAATAAACGCAAAATATGATAAAGCGTCTAATTTAGATAAATAACAGTTAAATCGAAAATACGAATATTATTTCTTCTCTACATAAAACGTGGTTTCCAACGATGCATTACAGGAAAGTAAACAAATTTTTTATGTAAATCTAACTAGGCATCTACATAGGAAACGTTCAGTATAACTTCTAACGGATAGCCTTTCAACGCTTTGCGACTGCGCGAAAACTTGCTAATGGGCACATTGATTTTGCAGATAGAACCCGACTCGGCAAGCGAACCTACCCTCTACTACGACACCATTATGGATCCATTGTAATAATGTTACTTCCGCTTATGATATCCTTTGCCGCTTATTTTACTACACATTTAATTTTGTTCCATATAAACCAGCAATGGAAAGTAAACTCGCGATAAAGTCATTTTTATAAGCGTATTAATGTAAAAGACATTGTAGTAGGTACGTACAATAAAAATAAATTTTAGAGGTGGTAAATTATAGTTTGTTAAAATTTTCACATGCTTTTATTTGAAAAAAAGTGAAAACCCTATGTATAAATTACCGGTTTTAGATTGCCTTTTTCTGTAAACTAAAGTCTGAAAAAACTTATTGGATAATACATAATATGAAAACTGTAGGAAAATCACAGAATAATTAATATAAAGGCGAAAATTCGTGTGTAAGTACACGGTGCCAATGTCATTCCGCAATTAGAGGACTAATGTAGCTGAAATTTGAAATGGAGATAGGTACTAGAAGATTAGTAGTAGATTAGTATTAGTATATCATCATCATTATTAGAAGATGGACGTCCACTGCTGGAAATAGAACTCTCGCATGGACTTCCAAAGAAAACGGTCTCGAGCCGCCAGCATCCAGCAGCTCCCTGCAACCGGATTGACGTCTTCGGTCCACCTAGTAGTCTTAGGTTGACCAACATTGCGCTTTCCGGGGTCACCATTCCAGCCCTAAAGTGCTGAAAGTGCAGGCCACATATTTCGAAGAGCCGACGACCGTTGGGGTCGTCGGCTCTTCGAAATATGTGGCCTGCACATTGCTACTTCAGCTTCGCGACTTGCTGAAATACGTCAGTGACTTTAGTTCGTCAGCGGATCTCCTCATTTCTCCCCCCAAGTCAATCGTGCATTTTCATCAGTCAACAATAGCTTCAACACGGAAGGTTACACCAAGTTACGTCGCAATACCATTTACTTTAATAGAAATATGACAAGAACAAAAGAGTAGAAACCGAATGTTTGTTTACTGAACCTTGAGATTAAACAAGAGTATAAAACACGAAAATCAATTATAAATATATCCCCTAAAGTACCTAATGTACCTAGTTCTTTTCGGAACTCTGTTTAAAAAGGTGTTATTCGGGAGGGCTATTGCTAATTCTTGTAACAAATAAACGTTGCATTAGTAGCGGAGCTGTAAATTCGTCCAATTTAATCGGATGGTGTTACGTAACAGATCGTAGAGCCGGGAGCGGCAATATCGGCCGTTATTCGTACGCCTAACTATCCCACGCGAGTTACGAGCCCTCTATTGTTTTGTTGTGCCCAGCTGGCAAGTAGATTGGCAAGTATACTTGCTTGTGTCAAGTATTACTGGAAAACTCAAACCCAAGCAGTGTAAAGTCCTTTAAAGTTTCGTTATTCTACGTCTACTACTTATACTATACTTACACTTTCGATAGTCTACCTACTCGTATACTAATAATTTCAATAGTCGACTATCGTTCATAATCAAACGTCGGTTTTTTTTACAAGTTAGCCCTTGACTAATCTTACCTGATGGTAAGTGATGATGTAATCTAAGATGGAATCGGGCTAACTTGTTAGGAGGAGGATGAAATCCATACGCCTTTCGGCTTCTACACGACGTCGTTTTAGACGCTAAATCGCTTGGAGGTACGTCTTTGTCGGTAGGGTGGTAACTGGCCACGGCCAAAGCCTCCCACCAGCGAGACCTGGACCAATTAAGAAAACCTCAATCGGTCCAGCCGGGGATCGAACCCGCATACCACTGCGCCACGAAGGCTGTCAACGTACACTTTCGATAGTCTACCTACTCGTATACCTACTAATACTTTCAATAGTCGACTTTCGTTCAGAATCAAACGTCAGTTTGGACACGAAGGCGCACCTCTTATGCAGTATTATTTTTAAAACGAATAGTAAACGTTGTATAAAGGAAGAAAGAAACATTATTTTTCAGTTAGAGAAGTTGCTCAATAGATGAGTTAGGTAAGAAAATATTACTTACTTTGTATGTACCTATAGTAAAGATACAGTGACTGTTAACTAAAGTAATGTCAGCAGCGAAATCGTTTAGTTATAGGTAACAGTGGCGAAGAATGGAATTGTAAACAAAAAGTTTTGGTATGAATGGATTTTTAAAAGGTAACCCGGTGGAAATCGGCCTGTATGGATTCATCACCTCTGGTATCTATAGCTAATTCTCTACAATTTATAAGAATATTGTACAAACATTTTGTAAGTAAAGTCAATGATAAAAATCAGGGAAGCCTTACTGGACGCTATGATATTATAACTTACTTCAAATTTAACGTTGCGTAACCAAATTTATAAGCGAGTAAAGAAAATCAAGTAAACAGGGCAGAAAATCTTCACAGTACCACGGCACTACCAGATTTGTTAGATCTCCAAAGCATAGGTCACCTGCCCTTTATCTCTCCTCAAAATAATATTAATAGGGGAGAATGGAAGGCCTTGTTAAACTGGACTAAGGTGCTTATGTGTGAGTGGGGTGAGTACGTAATACAGGTGGGGTCTGACTGTGTGCTGTTTGGTGCACCACCGAAATATAAAGAAGCGGTGGACAGTTAACAAGAAAATTATGTTTTTATTTTTACCAATCACGAAAAACATATTTGTCATAGTTATTTTAATTTAAATTCATTGGGTATGTTACTACTACCTAGTACCTACTCGTTGTTAATGATCCTTAGTCAAATTGATTGACAGCTTTCCTACCTATTGCCGTAGGTACCTATACCTACTTAACATTGATTGATTTTTACCATGTAACTAGTAACTGGGAGTAAGTATAGATACATGGGTTCCAATGAAAAAGGAGAAACCCAGTCTCCATAAAAACTCGGGCCCAAATTATACAAATTATACAGAGCTGGGAATTGGACATAAATTAGTACAATGAGGCCAATTTTCAATGAAATCTATATTTGCCTAATCAGTAAAAACTTGTTACAGGTGGGCAATAATTCGTATGACATAAAACTCATTGCATTATCTTATCTACGAGTAACAGACAGGCGAAAATTTTAATAGGATATGACGCTAACCTGACACATTTAATCAAATTATGTAAATAATTATATTTGACAATGACATCTCATTCATTGATTACGTTTGACATTGACAGCCCGCGTTTGCAAAGACAACTGAAAAATACGCACCAAAAAAGATGTATAAATTACCACGATGGGTGTGAAAACAATGAAATGAAATCATTATTTCTAATTAAATACATTTTTCATTTCTGTATCGTTCTGAAAAGTGGGCCCAATTTCGGACATCTCTTTTGGGTTTTTTTCGTGATTTGTGAGTAGGTACCTACCTACCTACCGATATGACAACTGCTATTTTCAATGCCCATACCAAATTCATCTAATCTCTAGCATATAATACCTACCTACTTAGGTACTTATTATGATTTAGCTTGTTAGTTCCTCGAAGCACATTGCAAAACAATTAATTTTTAAAATCTTTTCTATTTGTTCGAAGTTTGAACTGTTATTGTACTTATCTAAAATATTTCCTACATTAAGACTTTTCTAGTTTATTGTACCAACGAGGGTCCGTTCATCGAACGAGTTCGGACACCAGCGTTGAAGTGGCAAACATCTATAACAATGCCAAAGCAAATACGCAATTATTGTTATAGCTATAGGGGTGATTTCGCTTTAAACTATTTGATTTTATATGTCATTTCGGTTAGGTGTTAAGAGGAAATTCCATCGAGCGAAACCGGAAGGTAATAAGTCGCTCCGTGGAACGGACTTATACGACTTTTGAAGGTGGATGGAAAACAGTCTTATCTCGCCTGTAGCAAGGTGATTTACTATAATTACAAAGATAGCGTTAGATGCCTTTTGTTATAATTTTCCAGGCTTTTCCCGCGCAAACTCATGAAAATGCGGCCATTTTGTAATGTGCCTTGTTTTTTGATAAGGGTATTAAAATAACGATATTCGGCCGGCTCTTCGCTCGGCTATAGAACGTATTTACGTAGGCATTATTTGTATCTACGTGAGCTTCCATTTTAAATGCTAATTTGGAGAGGCGGTAATGAAATTTAATAGGTATACCTAACAAAATAAAATGGTTTCTAAAATTACTTACATAGGTAGATATACATTATCTACCTATGTAAGTAATTTTACATACTTGTATTACCCATTCGTAGGTATAGTGTTTGACAATCTCTCAAAAGTTTCATATTATTTCCAATAATATTAAACAAGAAATCTATGGTAGGTTGAACTTTAGAACAAGCTCTAAATCAAAGTTTCGAATTTAATATTGAAGAATCGATTTTTTCAGATTTGGTCAAACCACAGTTAGGTTACAATTAGGTTTATATAAAATTTTTCGTGTCCTTCGTATCAATCGTTCATAGAATGGAGTCCATCAAGAAATCACGAAACTCTTATAGTTTGATGATCTTTTCATCAACTTATTTCCAGTTTTTTTTTTTGTTATAATATGCCAGGTTTAAGGTATCTAGGTAGGTAGGTACCAGGTCCTTTACGTATGTATAGTACCTACATCGTAGTAGGTAGGTATCGATAAGTATATAGTTATTTGGTAAAATAAAGTCTTACATGTTTGTTACATATTTCTTAGACAGAAACTTATTCGTATTCCACACCTGACCCTGTTGGCATCTATAAGTACATAACACCAAAGGCAGGTATTTCTTCCAACACTTTTCCAAAGGAAACCGCTTTACATTTGCGCCCAACAAAGGCCGTGTTTTTGTATAGCTCTAGTATTAATATCGCGATAATGCAAATTCCGTCGGTTTACGAGCCCAAGCCTCGTTTCAGACGCCATTACCGAAAATTCGGCAAGGTTTCCACTCTCGAGAGCTTTCCATGTATTTTCGCTGAGCCATCAAGTGCTCTTTTAATATTGATAAATGTTTTCTCTCTTTATAGGTAAGATCTAGATACCATCTGGTGAAGGACTTCATATAGCAACTCCACCAGTCAAAGGTAGGTAAGTAAATAGCTACCAGTAACTATTTTAGTTGTCTAAGTAGGTATTTAATATTAATTTATCTATATATATATAATGATAATTATTTCACATAAATGTGATAGTAGTAATAAAAGCTTGATTGTGTTTCTATAAATAAAATATAATTGTTATTTACAATATTTTACATTAAATTATTAAATTAAATACTAAACTAAAACTTACCTATAAATAAAATATAAAAACAACATTCAACGCTATTATTTACATTTACTTTATATTTTAATAAAAATTTTAATGTTTTGCTAATAAGTCAAAAATAATATATCGAATATTTCAAATGTGACAATGTCATGAAAAAAAAGTACCAAAAAGAAATATTATTAAAGAGGTTTTCTTTTTACATCTCCCCCCCTTAAAAAAGAACTTTATCTAAATAATGTTCTCTAATTTATAATTGTTCTCTCATTAAGAACAGGATACAGTTTTGTGATATGATAAAAGTTTGATTCCGCTTTTTTGTGGCCGGTATCAACTTCATAGATTGAATTGGAAATCCTTTGTACAATTTTGAACGGTCCAATTCTTAATTCATCGGTTTTCTTTCTATTTAAACGATTTCCGTTTTCTACATATACTTTATCTCCTATTTTCAATATATATTCTTGCCTATTCTGGTCGAATATTTTTTTATTATAATTGTGAGATTTTAGTGTGTTTTCCAGAGCTAGTTTTCTGTCTCTTTCTAGATCGTCTTTAGTGTATCTTGATTTCAGTTCATTTGGCAAAATATTCACATTTTCTCCTTCTAAAAGGTATTTTGGAGCAAATTTCGTAACAGTGTGTTCTGTTTCATTATATTTTTCTACACATTTTTGCGCAATTGTACTCCATGCTGTTTTATTCTGATTATCATTAATCTTACACCTTATTTTATTGACTAATGTTTGATTTAGCCTTTCATTAAGTCCATTTGAAAAAGGTGTATCCACAGCAGTGAAAATCATTTTTATATTTTCCTGGTTCAGAAATTCTTTGAATTCCTTGGAATTGATACCAGGGTACTGGTCTGTTAATACCATATCTACTTTGTAAGTTTCTGTAACATTTTTCATTAGTTTAATAAAATCTGTGGAGCTTTGTGTCTTGGATGTAGAAATATAAGCATATCTTGTGAAATGATCAACTAAAAGATGTAAGTATTTTTTTGTTGATCGTGATCCTCCAAAACCGCCAATGGTATCAATTGATACAATGTGAAAAGGTTGTGTTGCAGGACCTAAATGAGACATTAAACCATATTTTGATTTCTTCCTTGATTTGTTTTTAATACAAGTTTCACATTCATCACACATTTCTTTAATGTTTTTGATGAAATTTTTTGCTGTATAAAATGGTGTTAATTTATTTATCATCTGGGTCCTCCCAATGTGACAATAACTAACGTGAACATCTTTTATAAGATTTATGCTCATCTCTTCTGATAATATAATCTTTTCCCGTCTTTTATTCTTTTTGTAGTAAATTCCATTTTTGTTAATAAGTTTTTGTTTTTGCAAGTCTTGATTTCTATATTGGTCATTCTTTATATCTTGTAGACTTATTAAATTTACAACTTTTAAACAATCATCTCTGTTTTCGTGTGGTTCTAAAACTGGGTTTCTGCTTAAGCAGTCGGCTTCCTGGTTGGATTTTCCTGGGTTATATTTTATCTTGAAATTATATTGAGATAAATAATACATCAAATCTCCTAGTTCCTCATCAGTCCTTGATTTAATGTTCATATTTTCTAATGGTTTATGATCTGAATATACAATAAATTCTTTTCCCATAAGCCAGTGTTGCCAATATTTTATAGATTCTTTTATTGCTAGGCACTCTAGATATATAGCTTTCTTCTTTTTTTGAGTTTCAGTTAACTTTTTTGAGAAATAAGCAACTGGTCTTATATCCTGATTTTTATCTTTTTGTTTCAAAACCGCTCCTACACCCTTTATACTATAGTATGCGCATTATCATCTGAGTCGTCCGGTCATAAAAGTCAAAAAAGATAGGAATGTGCAGCGCGCCTACCTGCGCACCCTAATTATCGATAAACGGCTACCTGCGCACGTGCTAATGATGAGTCAATAATGATTTGGACGATTCTGATTGGTCGGTTTCTAATGTAATTGCATTGCGTATTTTTTTTGCTATAAATGTGTTTACTGCAATTAAATAAATACATTCATGTGTTACTCGTTGCGCACTATGGATACTAATATATAATAAATTTGGCAGAAGACGAAGATTCTGATGATGAAGACTCAGATGAAGATTAATTTTATTTAGTTAATAATTATATAATATGAAATATGTATTATATTAAATCAAATATTGTTAATTTTTTTAATTTTGTGAACAAGATACGATAATAAACTTTACTTATCGATAATATGTCTTTCATTGTTACACCCTTCACTAGACGGCTCCATAAGACCCATAAGTGCAAGCGAGATAGATATAGAGAAATGATTTATGGCCCTAAGACTCAGTTGTTAATGCTATTAGTATAGCGTCTGTATAAATGTATATTGGTAGTTCTGGGTCAAAAATATTTAAAACTGGTTTTGAACATAATAATGTTTTTATTTTATCAAATGCTTCTTGACATTCTGCAGTCCATATGAATTTCACATCTTTTCTTAATAAATTGTGTAATGGATCTAAAATAATTGCACTGTGTGGTATGAATTTATGATGAAAATTAACTTTTCCTAAGAATTGGCGTATATTTTTTTTTGTTTTTGGAAGTGGAAAGTTTTTTACAGCAGACAAATAATCTTTCAAAGGCCTTACTGAATTATTTTCTATTATGTGACCCAAATATTTTGCGTATTTTTCCGCAAAAGTACATTTTGAAAATTTCAGTTTTAAGCCTTCCTTTAGTATTGCCTCAAGTAACTTAGATATATGTAATATATGTTCTCCAAAAGTTTTAGAAAAAATTAAAATGTCATCTATAAAGTTTACTGCAAAACCAGAAAGTTCGTATTTTCTTATAATATTTCCCAATATTCTTTGAAAAATGGCAGACGCAGTCTTTAATCCAAACGGAAGACACGTCCATTGAAAGTGTCCTTCTTGTGTAACAAAGCCAGTTTTGTACCTGTCTTCTATTTTCAAAGGAATTGACCAAAAGGCTGAATTTATGTCAAAAGTAGAAAAATATTCGCAATTCACAGCTTTGATCATTAAATCTTCAATCAATGGAAATGGTTGTGATTGGGGAATAACAATTTTGTTCAATTCTCTAAAATCTATACATAGCCTTGTTCTCTTACCATCTTCCTTTTTATATGCTAAAGTAACTGGGGCAGCAAATGGGCTATAAGATTCCTCAATTAAATTATTTTTTAATAGTTTTGATATCTGGCTTTCTATTTCAATTCTGTCTTCAGCTGTACATCTGTAAGGACGTTTGCAACAATATTTATCTACACTTAAATCAATATGTGCTTCATAATCCCGTACAGTGCCGATATCATATTTATCCTTAGCAAACACTTGTTTATATTTTTCTACCAACTTATCAATTTCTGATTGTTGGGATAAATCAAGATGATTTACCAATATTTCAAAATTTGCCGTGTCAATATGTTCATTGAAATTCACTTCATATTTATTTATGTCTTCATTTTCTTTTGGATCATTAAATTGTACGATTTTTAGTTGTTCATTTTGCATCAACTTAAAGTTTTTAATACAATCTAGTCCAATCAAAAAGTCATAATTAAAATTTTCATTATCTATTATGAAGATATCCATAACTCTTTCAATATTGTATATTTTTATTTTAAGTTTTATTATACCTTTTGTTTTCTTCTCACCATTAATAGTTTTCAAGCTTACTATTTGTGTATTCTTTGAATTTTCATTTTTCTGTATTTTTAACAATTTTGCATTAATCAATGATACATTTGAACCTGAATCATAAATTCCAGAAATATCTAACGTATCATTCAATAGTAACTTTACTTTTATTAATGGTGGCACATCTAGTTTTTTGGACTCTCTTCATTTAGTTCAACTTCCAATTCAGAGTTATTTACAGTTTTAACAACTCCTGTTTTATCTTTATCCTTAAACCAACAATTTTCTATTAAATGGTAACGTTTCCCCTTTTTTTCTTTCACACATATGGGGCATGGTTTTGTTTGTTCCTTTTTATTTAATTTAGTGTCAGAGCAAATACTGTTTTTATTATCATATTTATTATTTCTTACAAGGTGTTCCAATTTCCCAATTTCATAATAAAGATCCTCAGTACTTTTTAAAGCTGCTCGATCAATCTGATCCCCCACATAATTCGGTAATCCAACCGCTATAAGGTCAATAAGTGTTTCGGTATCAATTGATTTCCTTACTTCCAGTAAAAGTTTTTCTTTTTTTAAACCATATGCAAGTAATGAACCTGTTTGATATTTAAAGGACAGAGCATATCTAATGGGTGACAATCCTTTGTTTGCAAATGTTTCACAAAAACTTTTTTCCCATTTGTCCCATTTTGATTCTATTGTATGTTTCATTATCATACAACTATACCAATCGACACTAGATTGCTCCATAAAGTTTTTTAAAACTTTAATTTTCTTTATATCATCTTTTATGTCAAAACGTTCACATTTTTTATTAAAATCCTTTAGCCATTGATAAGCATTTGAGTTTCTACCATTGAATTTTTCAATCATGAAATCTTTTGCAATATTCCCTAAATTTTGATTTTCAGGTTTGTTTTGTCTTTCTTCAAGCATTTTTTCTAACAATTTTTCTAGTACTCCATGTGAACTACTAGGTATAATTTCAGAATAGTTTAGAATTTCTTCGAGATAAAAATCATAAAATTGTACATTTTGCTCCGCATCCAAATAAATATCTTTTATTTCCTTAGTTAAGGTTATCCAGACTTTTCTCGTTTGGTATCTTTTATTGAAGGATTTTTTTACCTTAACAAAGTTTGGAGTATTATAAATGGTTTGGTGGAGATTTACCGGCTGATATTCCTCTGGTATACTGAAAGTTTTACCATCAGGTGTGGCAATCGAAGTTACACATATTGCGTTTGATTTTCCATCACTTGTTGGTTTTACTTCAAAATCAAACCTCAGTTTCTCCATTTTTCGTAAAATAGTTAATAAATGTTGTTTTATAATGATAATTATTTCACATTAATGTGATAGTAGTAATAAAAGCTTGATTGTGTTTCTATAAATAAAATATAATTGTTATTTACAATATTTTACATTAAATTATTAAATTAAATACTAACTAAAACTTACCTATAAATAAAATATAAAAACAACATTCAACGCTATTATTTACATTTACTTTATATTTTAATAAAAATTTTAATGTTTTGCTAATAAGTCAAAAATAATATATCGAATATTTCAAATGTGACAATGTCATGAAAAAAAAGTACCAAAAAGAAATATTATTAAAGAGGTTTTCTTTTTACATATATATACCTACTAATATTATAAAGAGGTAACATTTGTAGTAAGTAATTAAGTATAGGGGGAAATTTGTGGATCTACTCAACCGCGATTTTGAAAATTCTTTTTCACTAGACAGTCACGTTATTTGTGAGTGTCATAGGCTATATTTTATCACCGTATTATTACGGGCACGGGAACTACGCGAGTGGCTAGTTATGGTAAAATTACGACGAGCAGCAGAGATTTTTTTTTCTATCGTTAAAGGTTAGGTAAAAAGCGGCAAACTAATGCTTTAATTAAACTTTTTTTTTATTTAATAAGGATAGTCTTAACCTATGCACCTCTTAGTACTTATATTAGCATGTTTACACAATGCAGTGTTTTTCAACAAACTTCGTCTTAATTCTCGTAATATTTACAAAAATTTGTAATCCTTTCATTCACTAGTTGAGTTCGTGTTATCTTAATATTTTTTATTGATACCTCGTGTCAATAGCAGACATAATATTACTTACCTATTATGGGGTCTATGTCTCATCACATCATGAAGTACCAGAATCAGAATAATCAGAGAACAGAAATACCTACATTTGATTTATCATAAGGTGTTTCTACCTACCTACCTACCTAGAGGTACCTACCTACATAGATTGCAGTAAGGATAAAGATAGCTTGCTTAATTGTTTTACAAGATTAAGTTATTAAGTAGGTAGGTATGTATTATGTTATTAGTGAGACATCCTCTTACATGAATGTCTATAGCAGTTTCCTTACAAAATTTTACCGCAAAAATGAATCGAACTGCCATAAAGGCCCCATTGTGACGTCAACACACCATAACGTATTCTATTCAATTGCATGGAAAATCGCCGGGATTTCAGCGGCCCGCCCTGCTATAACGCAGCCCTCTTTTTCACACTCGCAACATAAACGTAAGCTGGAAAGGGAGGCGTTATAAAGTTTGTGTAATTGAGGGTAATATCAGAATAGTTTAAGTCTAGACGAGTAAAGTTGTAAGTTGCAAATTACAGGCGTGATACGGTTCTAGTTAAAATATATTGTAATGGCACTTTCGCTCACGCTTACTTTAATTTACGGGCGTCGGAATAGTGTGGGGACATTTGAGACCCTAGTAGTTGAGAACTAACCCGAGCTCTGAAAATTTACTTTAACGCCCTAAATTCCTTGTGGAGTCACTGACAAACTTGTAGTCGTCCGTCCGCGCTCTGCCATTTCAAATTAAGCTTTAATTTCAATGTTCGTATTCCGGGGGCCATCTCAATTGTAAATAATGTCGCAAGAATTTTCTTAAGTTGTGTTAGGTACCTAGAATTATCTACCTATAGTACGATTATTCCAGTCAGTAAAATGCTCAGACCAATTATTGTAGGACCTGCCTCGCTTGACATTACTTTTCTGTCAAAGTATATGATCAACGATCTAATGCGATTATAAAAACTGTTTCTACAGTATCGATGTTAAATAGTCGTAATCCGTGTTCGTCAGTTAAAGAGCTCCGTAAAAATACCTTTCTGTGTAATTGAATGGTGTAAAAAACGGGCAAAAACTTTTAGTTTAGTATAAGATATATACCAAATCTAAGCTCGTTTTCCTCAGAAAATGACAGACTATTTTATTCGTGACTATGAGTGCGATACAGGTCCTTCTATAATTGGTCTGAGGTAAAATGACAAGTGCAACTGTCACTGAAATGTCATTTTACTGACTGGAATTATTAATAGTACTTTATCTATGTACTGTTTTCCAGAATACCTATTAAACAGGTTTCTACAAAACTTTACCTACACTAGACTTCTGAACCACATAAACTACCTAGGTAGTACATTCCATAAACTAGGTAATTAGTTAACCTATCAAAAACAAGGTATCTAGGTACTTAATCACTAGTGTAGGCGTTTGTTTTCAGACAATAAATGACGTGTGGTCAAGTAAAACAAACACCAGCATACACCTGCGCTTTATGACCCTATAAACCGTCACGAGCACCCATAAAAGCATTATTGCCTATTAATTTCACACCACATTAGCGAAACACACAATAAAACTTTAACATTTAGTTGACAGTGATTTTAGTTTTGTTTAGCGCCATCTATGAGCGGGTCTAGGGAGCTCGGAAAAAGATTATGGCCTATAGCCGGTTTTACGACGTCGTAAAAGTATGCCATAAAAGCGAAGGGCACGCACGCCCTCTGTTAATCGTTGAGAAACCGATATTGCGAGGCCTCCAGATAGATTGCTTTGAGGAACGTTACGAATAACTTCTCAACGTTTGTCTGTTTATGGGCGCAAACCGAATTGCGTGAGTATTTATGTGGTAACTGTAACCTTTTGGTACCTACTCGGTGCCTATTTGTATAGCTATCGATACTTATTTATTATAACTAGGTACCTACTTACTTAGAGCCTAGATATTTTATTAAGAGAGCTGAAACTAGGTCTATGATAAGGAAACCCCATTTTTTTGAGATAGGACTATAAAAAGTAGGTAATAAAATTAGGTTGAATGTTGATTAAGAATTAGCTAAGCAAAGGTATCATTAGCATCCATTATCCGCTAGGCCATTAAAATCAATGGCCTGCTAGGTACAAGATTCCTCCCATAGGAGAGGGGCTAAGCTAATCTTTTTAATTAATAGTCATAAGACAAGACTAAACTTAAGACCCAAGACCACATGAGCCCTACATACCTACTAGTCACGAGAGCAAGGATTCAGTTAAAGAGTAAAATTCCTCGTGAATTTCTATTAGATAGGTAGATACATATTTAATTATTGTATACTTAGTAGAATGCGAGCTGTCACAGCCAGACTTTCCTCATTTTATAAAAGCTCAGAGTTAGCCTGCCCATTTCACTTCTTCTTAATGTAGCGGCTCTGTAGGTCTTCAAGAGGTCCCTGTATCACGCTTTCAATCGCTGATTGCCCTGTCCACTGACTAGATTTCCCGTCCTATGCTGGTTGCCGCCAGGTATATAGCAGCATTTTTTTTGTTTTGCCAGCTCATGCTTCAATAAAGATTATTAGCTACCTATGTGGTTGTAAATGTGTGTACACATTAACAATATTTTCCTTTTATTTTTAACTAAGAGTAAACCCGGTGATGTTTAGGTATGACGATATCTAGTATCTACATAAACATACTAAGCAGTACCTGAGCAGTATTAACCAATAATCCTAAGCAAGTATCTGCTTGCTTACCTGCCTATTGATAAGTCATGTACGTAGTTATAACATATTATGGTGATTGTATACTCGACTTATTACATAACAGACCTAGTCCAGCCGATAAACGTAGAGCTATTGATTTTTTTCAAATTAATTTAGGTGCATGAAGATAACCCATTCAAATAAACGAAAATAGAAAAAGAAATGTCGATAGACAATCGTATAGAGGGGCCAATTAAATGCGTTATCTCGCAGGGCGGAACTAACAAAGAAGTAGCGTAAAATACTTAACAATTTAATTCGTGCACCCTCACAATCGTTAAATTTTTATTGACTCCGAACGGCGTGACTTTAAAAATACACAAATTTATGGTCACTCTGAGTGAAAACGATTATTCAACACGTCGTAACTATTTTATTGCGCCAATATAAACAACGGGACGGGACGGGACACCTAGCGGAACCTTGTTCGTGTGATGGACAGATGGTTATGAGGGATTTTCTTAAGTTGTGTTAGGTACCTAGGTTTATCCACCTTCAGTACGATTATTAATTCCAGTCAATAAAATGACAAGTGCAACTGTCACTAAAATGTCATTTTCCTGACTTGAATTTATTATCGTACTATACCTATGTACTGTTTTGCAGAATGCCTATTAGACAGGTTTCTTTATGACTTTACATTGGCATTTGTTAGATAACCCTTGTGTTAGACACTAGCACCGTTTTACCCGCGTAGTTCCCTTTCCCGTGAGAATACGCAGATAAAATATAGCCCATGACACTCAAAAATAGCGTTGCTTTTCAGTGCATTTTAAACCAACAGACTGAGCTTTTTTTCGTTGGGAAATTGGTTGATAACATCAACCAACTTCCCAACTCGGCAAGGAATTTTGTATTACAACCCCTTTACGACACGACAGTGATCATTACAGATCACCAAACAAACGATCACCCTAAACCACCAACCCACATTGGAGCAACCAAGGAGGGTCTAAGTTCTATATCTACAATCCTCAGGGCTAGACCTCCCCATAGAAAACATGACCTCCCTCCTACAAGGAGGTTAAAAACTAATTATGATAAATAATATCGATAAAATCAATAAAAATATTTATTTTTTATTTATTTATACTTAATTGTTTACCAATAGCTTTTAACCAACTAACAATAAGGTTTTATGATAAGAGTAAGTAAGGTTTTAGGTTCTATGTTAGGAGTTTGTTTACTTACGTCATAGATCATATTACTTAAAAATTGTATTCTAACACTTGAACACATTAAATAAATATAGGAAGGAAATATAATTTCGCAAGGTATTTATTACAGGTAATTTACCTACGTTATTTTTTTTTTTTTATTGAGAAAGAATACAATAAGGAACTTAAGCTTAACTTATTATCATTTTTAATTTACTTTTACTAGGGCAATTAGCCCTAATAATTTAAAATAATTATAATTATTTTTGTTCAACATAATAGCAGCCTCTAGCGTCAGAGCTTTATACTACGACGCTACGAAGCGCGCTGCGTAGCACGCTGTCTTGGTCATTCCCGCGCATGCTCATAGATGGCAGTATAAGTATAGTTCATTCAGCAAACTTAAAAGCTACCTTTGTAAATTATCAGTTTTACAACAGATGGAGCTTTTACATTTTTTTACACTTATTAAAATAATATTTTATTAAATTATTCACTGTTATATTAATGTTACCTACCTTTTGTTTTTGTTAATTCTAGGTTTGATTTTAAGTCTATTTAGGAAAAGAGTAGGTAAAACTACTTTTAGTTTTAATATAATAATACAGCATATAGATCATTACTTACCTTTATATTTTTCATTTTGGGCATTGCTCCTAATGGGAAAAACATCTGCAATATTTAGGTATCTACACAATAGGTCTATAACACTTCACTCACTGATGTTCACTCACTAGTAGGTACATAATCACTTAAATAACATAGGTAAAGGAAATATGTTTTCTGTGGTAAAGGTTTATTTTCTTGCTATGACTAAACAACTTAGGTAACTATATAGGTTAATTAAACTAATTTTCCACTTAAACTTATTAAAAATATTATTTAATCAATGTTAACTTCCTAACAGATAGGTCAAAACTGTTTCAAAACATATAAAAATTTCGAAAGCTAAAAGTACGGTTAACTTTAAAAACGAAGGGTTCATTTTATTGGGCAATTTGCTCGTAGGTACTTACTTATTGAAGAGCTTTGAAGTATACCGCACTTGTGTTATTACCTACTTAATTACTTAACAGTAAAGCTGCCAATTGTTTTACCGTATTGCTTAGGTACATAACTATGGCAATAACATGAGTTTGTATTGTTTCAGGTTTGTAGGTAATATAGGTAGGTACATTACAAGTAGGTACCTATTTTATTCTAATGAAAATGAATATTCTGATGAAATTGAAGAGATTGCAAGGTCTTCTTAAGGTTGGTTAATTTTCTTTACTTAAATACCTACTTAGGTACTGATACTTAACTGATATAGGTATGTTCAGGTCCAATGTCTTGAATGGTGACCCCACACCTGAACCGTGTTGGTAGACCCCTAGCAGGTGGACAGGACCGAGCCGCCGGAGCGAGCCGGAGTTTGTAACTTGTATTTTTTTGAGATTTTTGAATATAAATTTATATAAAATGTTTTGTTTTTCTTTATTAGATATTCATTTCCAATAATAAAACGGTAAACTTCTATTTAGTAAACAACATGTACCCGCTTGAAATGGTCTTGCAGATACGTTTCTAATTCAGTGGAAGTTAAACTGACTATGGACAAGGTCGTTAAACCTCTAAAACTATATTATTATTGCCATTTGATCTTCGTCTAGTCCAGACGGCATTATGATATTCTCTCAATGTAGAAAATCCAATTTAATTAGATATTAAATATTAACTCTTGGAGCAGATAAAGATTTGTGGTGACATTTTAATCACCAAGTTTCTTTTTCAGAAAGATTTGTACCCCATCAAGACATAATAAGTGTATCCAGATTTTTCTATAATAAAGTGTCAAATATTTTAAGTCATTGACCTCCTTAACCAGAATGTTGCGTTTCACCCGCGTAGTTCCCGTTCCCGTGGGTGATGTTAGGGTGTAACACCAGTACAATAAGAATACTTCGTTCGAAACTCCACCTAAGTACTCTTCTTTTTCTGAGGTGTTACTCAGCTAAGCCGGTCGGAATCGTCCGACAGTCTAATTCACTAACATTGACGTATGTTTTTGACACTTCCGTGGCGCGGTATGCGCGGTGGATTTACAAGACGGAGGTCCCAGGTTCGATCTTCGGCCGATTGAGGTTTTCTTAGTTGGTCCAGGTCTGGCTAGTGGGAGGATTTGGCCGTGGCTAGTTACCACCCTACCTTCAAAAAACGTACCGCCGAAGCTATTTAGCGTTTCGGTACGACGTCGTGTAGAAACCGATATGGGTGTGGATTTTCATCCTACTCCTAAAAAGTTGGCCCGCTTCCATCTCAGATTGCATCATCACTTACCATCAAGGAGATTGCAGTCAAGGGCTAACTTATAAAAATTAAAAAAAAAAGATTTTATTAAGTTAACTTTAGAAAGCGATATCCAAACAGGTCAGCAGTCGCTTTAGCCATTTTGCATAATGGCTCCTTTACTAACGTGCTGTGGATCTCGTAGGTCGTTAGGTAGGTCCAATTTCGAGAAAGAGGTGAACCGTCGAATCCAACTCGGCTGGGCTGCATTCGGGAAACTGTTTCCTCCTTTTCTTTCCTCAGCGCCTGAAGACAAAAGTCTTCGAACAGTGCGTGTTGCCAGTGATGACTTATGGTTCCGAGACTTGGTCGCTAACTATGGGCCTCATAAGAAGGCGTGGCACATAGTTCGAAGAGCCGATGGACGTTGGGGTCCCAATGTGCCGGAATGGCGACCCCGCACTAGTAAGCGCAGTGTTGATCGACTCCCCACCAGGTGGACTGACGACATCAAGCGAGTCGCAGGGATTCGCTGAATGCAGGTGGCTCAGTATCGTGATGTTTGAAAGTTTCTATAAAAGGCCTATGTCCTGCAGTGGACGTCCATTGGCTGATATGATGATGATGATATTCATCATCTCCTTACCCTTATCCCACTTAAGTGGGGTCGGAAAAATATGTCAATCTTTTCCATTCGTTTCTATTACTCGTCAACTCATCATCCACTCCTTTTACACACATGTCCTCTTTCACACAATCCAACCATCTCTTCTTTGGCCTTCCTCTCCTCTTATGACCTTCCACTTGCACATTCAACATTTTTCTAGTAATATCCTCTCTACGCATTACATGTCCATACCAAGCTAACCTTCTACTCCTCAATTTTTCTGTCACTGGCGCCACCTTCAGACTTCCTCTTATATACTCTATATTATATTATATGATGATGATGATATTAAAAAACAAAAATAGAGCGGCAGATATTTGTGTCTCTTCCAGTCTATTATACCTACAAAATCAAACAAACCTTTGGTGTGTAAATATTATTTTTGTCTTTATAACCAGGAGTCAGCTATCACGTGTAGCCATCAGAGGGCGCCTCGACACTTTTTATCTGCTGATTAAATCTCACAGCTACCCCTTTATGTTGCAGCGTTAAAGATTTCTTGTTTGTTTTAGTATTCATTGGCTGATAACGCCTTTATGTTTATATGAGTTTATTGTTTGCTTTGTGCATCGTTGATATACTCGGTATTGTTGTTCTTGTTTGTTTCGAATACTTTAATAAATAGGTAGATATTCAGTAAGGTAGCTTTTTTACAACGAGTCAGGTATCTTTGTACCTACTATAAAGTTACGTAAGTTATATAAATTACACTACAAATATATTTTTCACTACTCTTAAACACTGTCACTCCACAGCGGGGCTAATCAAGCATTTCAGCCTCTAGGGGCTAAAGTATATTTTTTTGTCTGTTACGAGTACCTACTAGCCTACCTACTATAAAACGAAAAAGGTTTAATGCGTAAATAATAAAAATACTTCGTATATCTTTCTTTAGCCTTGTACCTATAACAATCTACTATTAAAGTTAAGTATGGAAATCAAGCCCACAATTAGAATTCATATTTTAAATAAAAAAATACTTCTTATAGATTTAGAACCTGAGATGGCCATACCCTCGACAATCTAAATATAAAGCGTTATGGTTAGTTTTTTTTGTGCGGGATAATATAAGAAACCATTTTCACAGTTTTCAGTCACTTAACTTTGCGGTAACCCTTCCGAAAACACCGTTAAAGAATAAACTTTAAGGGTATCTAAGAGAATATAAAAAAGAATTGCCACGGAACATCTACTCAAGCTACTATCTGGCGATTGGGAACACGGTTTTTCATATTAATACGGAGAAAATAAAAAAAAAATACGTTTGTACTTGAAAAGTTGGGGTCTTGATTATTATTGAATTGAGTCTAGAAATTACCTGAACTTAAAACTATCTCAATGTCACCTACCCTCTTAACTATGATAGGAGCAATAAGTGGTAAACTTTCATCTTTTATAAAAATACGAAGGTCTGGCTGTTATAGGTCCTCAGACATTACAAGAATATGTTTATTGTGTGGTGCTTATCTCTGTAAAATAGTTATCAAGAAGTTAGGAAACCATAAAATAATTTGACAATTTAAGTTATTCAATTATTTAAAAATCGCTTATATTTAAAAGCGAATTTGGTTTGAAACAGTTATTTATACTTAAAAACTTTTATTGATTTAGCAAAACAACAAACTGCGTGGTCTGAAAAAGGAATCTCTGTGTACCAATTGTTCATCCATGGACTAAGGCCTAGATTATTACTACTAACCATTATAAATATGAACAACTATTATAAATATGAAAGTAAGTCTCTCTGTCTTTTTCACGGCTAAACCACTAATCCATTTTGGATGAATTTTACTACTTTTCTTTGCGAAAATTTCAGCTTTCTTCAGGGAAGACGAAATTTCTAGAAATAGAGCAATATACCTAATAACTATCATGTAACTCAAACACAAAAATAGAACAATTTTGGATCCACTATAAATAGGTAGGTACATAGTTGTTAGGTACGAATAAAGTAATGAAATATTTTAAACAAAGATTACTTCAATCCCTTGAGGTAACCCGTTGTTAGTTGACCGCCTGTAGTCATCTATAAACGGAGAAGCCGCAACCGGTTCAATTGCCATCTAAAAGCGATAAACACAGCATCCAATACCAATAAACCAACAGCGCTTTAATTGGCTCCACGATATAGATTTTAATTGGTCATAAATCCGACGACACCTCTTAATGGGCCGTGTTCTTAAACGCACAAATCTTCGCGTGGAATTAAGATTTTTCTCCGTATATACATCAAGATACAAAGTCGACTTACAGACGCGATACCAGGGTTAAGCTCTCTTGAATTCTTAATGGGTGATTAACATGTTTTTAGATAATGTAATGTCTTTACATAGGAACACACGAGTTATGGTGTCGTGATAATAAACATTATTATCCTACAATTTACAATGTTTATACCGTTATCTCGGATTATTCCATTAAACGATGCTATGTCTATTAGGTAGGTATACTACGTTTGTATCCTATTAAATGAAGTGGAAATATATCTGGCCAATAAATACTCAAAGAAAAACAGACTCACATTAATTTCTTAGTATTCTTATTTTCATTGGTTTGTCTTATTTGATGACTGAAAGAGAGAAATTATTATGTGACTGTTTAATAACACCTTGAAGGTTTCAAGACTTTTTTAAGGTATTTTTGTGATTGAGCTTTGAAATCCTTTATTGTCCTAATAGACAATTTCATTGTAAGTAAATACAGTAAATGGAACTTTATGAACACCTTTGCCACAGAATATTTAATAGTACCTAAGAAGGTACCTACAAGTACATTTGTATTAATTAATTATCTTCTCAAGCTTTAATGATTATATTTTTTTAATTTCAATAATATTCACATTTTCATCACTTAACACTTGTAGGTTAAACATACCATTTCCTCAACATTTTTCGATGCAACGTCGAAATTGTTACTATTCCAATAAGTAATTATAATGTACTTGTACCTACATCTTTATATTCTTGACACTAGTACCTTTCAGTAAGTATCTAAACCTGCCTAGTTTTACCTGAAAAGCAAAAATGTTAAACAATACCTACCTACCTGAAATCCGAAAAGTCGAGTAATTTGTAAACTACCTAAGTTTACAAATTACTCATGCACTAAATATCATCACAGATCCGCAGCGTAGGTGCGTAATAAACGCAGCACATCAAACGGATTGTATAATGTATAATAATTGTATAAAAAGTCACACAAGTGCGTCCACTGATCCGCATCGTACGGATCGCATTGGACGGATTTTATCTACGGTAATATTAAAAACCAGTTTGATGCGATGCGACCGATACGTACGATGTAGATATGTGGACGCCTACCATAACTGACAGAAATATATTAACTAATATAATTTTGTTTAATATAAGGAATTGTATATTCCAATGGGTATTTTTTAACATATAGCTTGAAATATGACACTTGATAGATACCTAATCAGGTTCATATTTTACAAATTAAGGCACAAGGGATCGATGTTTTCCTTTCTATCACTTACATATTATATTTGTAAGTAGCTTTGATGTTTTATGAAAATACTTTTAAGCTAAATACTCAATCTAATATGAAATGAATCCTATTGGTAAAGTAATCTTACTGGCATTGAGTTGCTGATACAGTTCTATAATAGAGCAACGGGATAAAAAAATACCATAAGTTTTCTTATTACTTCACCGATAAAAGTATATTATTACAATAGCTATATAATAAGCTTTAATTCAAATACTTTTACATTTAAATATTTTTACATGTCGACATATAATATTATTGATAAGCTAAAAAATAAGCCACGAAAAGAAGAACCTGAGAAAGATATATAAGCTTAAAATTCGTATACACGATCTTTTTAATGTTGTCTCAAAAGTTTCACACAACCTCGTGTCTGCACCTTAAGATATTCAAGGTCAAAGGTCCCATAAATCAGTTTTTCATAGCTATATCTGTTTCTGTAATATTGTAATCGCAGAACAAAATTTGCAACCGATTTTGTTTTGAAAATTATTCAAAATTTCATTGAAATATCGCGGTACATGATAAAATGAACGGTACGTGATATTTGAGCTTGATGATGCACAGTGGCGTAGCATGCCTTGGAGGGGCCCAAATGAACGGTAAAGATTTCTCACAAAAGACACAAAAATCATCGCTTAGTATATTTGGGCGCACGCTTAACTAGGGAAAAAAGAGCTTGTGGATTACCTACATCTTACTAATTTTTGCTTTCACATTTAAGGGGCCTCTGTAGTCCGAGGGCCCCATATTATTGAAACGGCTAATACAGCGGTAGCTATGCCCCTGATGATGCACCAGCGCCTCCCTTGCACTCATGTTGGCCATTTCAATGGCCAAAAACATTCGAACAAAATATCCTCCGATTTCGCATCCCTCGTTTTTCTTCATTTTCTTTCTTGTCTATGGCACTTTGTAGGTAGCTTCTGCGATTGCTTTGGAATACCTCCGACAATGTTTGTGTCACTGAAAGTTACTGCCATCTCGAAGTTTCTGAAAGGAGTCAAAGTCAAATTGATTATTGTAGGTGATAATTAAAATCTTAAATGTCACTTTTAGCATTTTCATCGTTTGTGTGAGCCTTACAAGTAGATTTTTAGCTATAATAAGATGATAATTATAAAATAAGTACCTAAGTAGAATAAAATAACTTTGACATGAACTTTTTTTCAACGAAAAAATACATACAGATAGCGATAGCAAAAACCCTAGTCCCTAACTCTCTGACCACAACCTGAAGTTTTTACGTATGATTTGTCTAGGTACCTACTATTACTATATAGGTTTTTAATTTATGTTTAATTCCCGCAATAACCGATACAATGAAATAACGAATTAAAATCGCAAACACATTGGTAGTTAATTAAATTAATCCGCGCCATAGGCCGTCGGGGGTCAATACAACAAATTTTCAATTACCCATACTGGTCGCAAATTCAGCTTGAATGTAAATTATTTGAACGTGTGCATTATAAATATAATTGTAGGTGGTTGTAGGCGTGGCAATGTGCGCCAATGGGAGGAAGGCTTTGGCGGTGGGCGGGGCTTCGGGTAAGACTGATGTTGTTCCTGCGAAGCCTTCGCCGAGGACGCTGCGTTTTTCGTAATGCTACGGCGCTGCGTAGAACTTTTTACTTTGATTTTATCTCAAACTTCTCACACGTTGAACATTTTGATAATAGCCTAAATATTGTATGAATTCATAGACATAAATTACAATAATCTATTATCGCCTCAATTGATTTTCTTATTACTCAAAACAAAATTAAATATTTTATGGCACACTTCCGAATCTAAACAAAATATTACCTTTAAAACTGTTAAGAACTCATTTGTTAAATACTTGTAGCAGACACAATAATTACGGTGAAATGAAATAAATATTTTGTTATGCATAATTTAAGCATACCTATATTTTGTTTTTAAAAGCTTTCATGCAAATACTTCAGTGATTAAATAGGTAGATATTTAATTAATTAGATACTTAGACACGGTTAAAGCTTGACATTTTTCGTACCGCTGCGAATATAGGGAGTCCACTAACCACTTTCCACTACCTTCTCATGGTAACATGATTATCGAACTGGAATGCATCCTACACTACACATGTTGTTACCTTAAAATTAATTCATTAACCAGTAGTACCTACCAGTGGCGAAGGATGGAATTTAGGTGAAGGTAAGCCATCCCAAAGAAAAGAAAATTCGTACAGCGTGTTAAAAACTCCATGTCTCATATATCCATACATATTCATATTCGTCACAACAATTAATATGCACGGATTTTTAAAAGTTAACCCGGCGGGAATCGGTTTGCTTGGACTCTTCGCCACTGGTACCTATATGATATACTCGTATAATCCAATAGAACACCTCAACTAAACATCATAATTGCTTTAACTCCGGCGATAAAAATAAAGACTCTCGAAACTCGATACACCTCAACAACTCACCGAATACTCAACACCACCAAATGAGTCATAAAATTGCCCAAATATTCCACAACAGATAAATTTATCACCTCAAATGTCGCTCACATCGTAAATGCATCGTATTCCCCACGTAAGCTCTCCCATGTCAATCATTTGTGTCAAACAAAATATAAAAATCAATTTACAGCGACATTCAAAGCCATTATGCGGCAGGGAAACTGCTTCATTACCACTCAGGGCAACTATAAAAGCACTCACACTGCTTCGATGAATGACCTCGGTAATTTAATATACGAATATAATATATCTGTGTGTAATAATACTTTGTACGTAGTTAGTTCTTACGACTGCAAGCCTCGGAACAATAAATTTGCGATTAGATGTGCAGAATGTGTCTAGGATGATTTGTTGGCGACGGGGAAGCCATTTTGGATCGTTCCCGTGTTATTTACCTGGAGTGGTGCACAAAAGAATTTTGGAGTCATTTAATTTCGACCACAATGCGGATGCGCAAAAAGGACTGCTTTTTGTACGCGTGAAATGCAATTTTGCACAATCATTATTAATGCTTTCTTTATAATAACCGACAAATAACAAAGGGGACGAGAACTTTTAAAAGTGTATCTTAATGTTTATGAATTTTATATTTTTTCGGGGTGGCTTATTTTTCTCCTTTTCTTTCTAATTTGGAAAGAAAAGAAACCATCACATTTCACATAATTTAACTTTTTACTTACTTTTTTACATCAATAAAGTAAAAAAGGTACTTTACTTACTTTTTAAGTAGGTATCAAATAGGTACTAATAACATCAATTTTAGTAATATAATTATAAAATGTTTACTTATAAAATTATTGTAAAGATGTAAATTTTAAATGGTGAAATTGTCATTTGAATCATTAAATACTTAATAAATAATTTGCATTCCAAATTGACAAGATACATTTACCATCTTCATCTACCGACCACCGTATATATAATGCATGTGCAAATAAATAAATTGATTGATTGATTGAGTTAGAAAAAAAAATATTAGGTAAATTTACCTCATCCGGTAAGCTGATGAACCTGAAATTTTAGTAATATCTTTTATACTTATTTATTTAGTTAAGTTTAATAACTTTAAAAATATATTATTACCTAACTTTAAAAGTAAATGATTGACACTTCTAGGTAGAAACGTTTTTTTTATTTAAAGAATTTCCAAACAATTTGGCATGGTAAAATTGTATCGGCAAAAACAAAGTACACAACCCCTTTTCATTTACAACATAAACGACCATATCCCATACTTGAGTTTCAGCAGATACTTTATGTGGCCATTAATATTTTTTTCCACCTTTATTTATTGAGTCCCTCAGAAGCGGGCCCAGGCAGGTGGTCCACTTAATCAAGACGTTACCAAAAAATGAAAAAGGCTCGCATTATATAAGTATAAGCATTTTTTGCCTGAATTATAGCTTTGTTTGTCATAAGTTATGCGGTCCACAGCTAGGGTACCTTTTGTGAAGTTATTTATATTTATAAGTTGTAATCCGATGGGAAAGACGAATGGGTAATGAATATATCAGCAATAAAGTACGGATAACATTACAAACTAGTTACAAGTACAAAGATCTTATGCAGCAGGATATTTTACAAGATTGTAAATTTTAATTTAAAACGAAGATTGAAGTCTAGATGTTATTTAGCTTTTGTATATGACTTCATGTTTTACGTCTCCCTTAAAATAATAAAAAATGTAGAAAAATGTCATTTTCACCACTAGATTCAACAATACTTTCCTGCGTTCTTCAACGAATCACGCCTTTATGATACTTTTAGCTTTAGAGAAAATCTACCTACCATCGGACATCGGTTTTCCAAAAAATACCTGAATGCAGTGCACCTGTACTTCATACATTCATTAAAGCACTGCATACTGTACCAAATGATTCGGTAATGCTTATCCAGTGCACATTTTCCCAGTTTGTTTACATTGTCCTACTAGTGCATACCCTGTTCTGCAAGCTTAAGTACGCCCCCGACTGAAGTTATACATTTAGTAGTATGTGGTAGGTACTTATGCATATAGTGCCTCTACATGTCACTACGATTAGGTTACAAAACATTGTTTCATAATAATCCACTGACTGGATGAATGAACAGGGTGTCATGTTTCTCAAATTAAATAAGATCAGCTCAGTAAGATTTTCATTGTGTATGTAACCTCGTTTCTTATTAGAAATGAATCTTAATCCATAAATCTTAACACTTTGAGTTGGTATCTACTTTAAATTTTGATATCAAAGTAATAATAATGTCATTAAAGCGTGCCAAAACAAAGCACGCCATGTACCAAGTCCTTGTTTCAAGTGTAATAAAACGAGAAACTCGCAATAAATCCCGCAGATTGCAACCGAGATAGTGTCTTGATTTAAGAAGCCGATCGTCGGGATTTGTGACCCTGTACTCGTTGTTTACGAAAGTGTCTTTAAATTAAGATGCCATGGCTAGAATCTCGGAGGATATTTTCTGCTCCGCCGACCCATTCGTTTTAGAACTAATTGTATGTCGTATTTCTCGAATCAAAGGTCAAAATAGAATATCTCGCTGTCTGTAATGAATGTTTCATGAAAGTCGGTGTGTGTATTTAGAAATAGAAGTACATTGAAATACCTCTATAAGGATATACTTATTACAAGAATCATTATGCAATATAGAGTAAAATAAATTTCAATAAAAGTATGTTTATTAATTAAATTGTTTCGTTTTATAAGGGCGTAACTTTTCTAGATGCTGTCCTTTGCAAATATAAACAACTGTGGTATTAAACGTAAGCTTTAAAAAGACTTTTCTTTCTTCAAAAAAGGGAAAACGGTCTTAACATTGTGGCTTAATTTCCACAAGCGATTAAAAAAACAATCCCATCCAAACAAATTCGACTGTAATCTACTCAACTATAACTCGCTAAAAAAAGCTCTCGAACTTTTATCCGGCAGAGGGCAAAGGGGCGAGGGCCAACAAAAGATAAAAGAGATATATAAGTGGCCCTCGGCAGTGCCATCAAGTCGTTACAAGAGCAGTAAAATATTTCAAATTGTGCCCAATGCCGCGGAAAACGGAAGTTACACATTTTGCCCGTTCGTCGAGATCGCCGACACGGCCTTTACGGCGAATATAATTATAATTTTACTGTGAGAGAATTCAATTTCACAATTACGATCTACCTAAATACTTCCACAATAAGTGAAATGCGCAATGTAGGTAAATCTATCTAAAAATAATCAAGTAGATTTTTCACACATCACTTGGAAAAGCAGTAAAATAAATAGACAACTTTTAATAGGTACTTATTCTACATAATCCTATTAAAACTTAACTAGGTATACCTTAGGAATACCTGATGGTAAGTGATGATGCAGTGTAAGATGGAAGCGGGCTAACTTGTTAGGAGGAGGATGAAAATTCACATCCCTTTCGGCTTCTAGTCTTTGCCGGTAGGGTGGTAACTAGCCACGGCCGAAGCCTCCCACCACCCTCCATTCGGCATATTTCGCCTGTAGTCACTACCAACTGACTTAATGTCTTCCTAACACTTCAAAAGAGTATGTGTAATGGAAAACTACATAGTAATAATCGTAGCGCTTAAAAATTTACCATATAACATTTTCATCTACCACCCAAACAACTACATACGGACACATTTGATATGGTCCATATAATAGGTATAATCAAATTTACGAGTATCACTGCCCCTTGGCTATTCCCATGAAATAACAATGGATTACAATTAGATGCAAATATCATCCGAGTGAGCATTATACCGTCAGAAGGGTCAGCGGCGGCCATGCAAATATGGGCAGAAGCTGTTAAATTTCCCTCGTGACTAGCCCGTATGAAGCGATAATTTCCATTTTGAACTTGTATGTATGTATATTGAATATTAGGCATGAGTGGATACATATTATAAACATAACTGATTTGAATATAACATTGAATACTCATAGTTTATTCATTTGTGGAACATTTCGTAGTCCAAGATTGACCTTAACTTTGCAGTACTTTCTTTGGCAATAGGTCTTGTGTACCTGTTTTTAACCAACTTCCAAAAAGAATTAGGTTCTACGTTCGGCTGTATGTATGTTTTTTTTACTTACACACCTGTAATTATGTAGATGTGTAGGCACCTACTCTTTTTAATGAAGGTCTGTTAATCCTCTTTTTTTATTAACACGATGAATAGGCACAGTTTTGTTTATAACTACTTATTAATTGTTATTTTATGATGACTAACGCACTTATATCGAAGTTTAGTTACCAACCTTTTTATACCTGGTTCGTTTTTAAAATAAAGAATTTAGGCTTTAATATTTCGAAACCGTCATTGTAAACAAATTTTGTTGTTTAATGATGTTGATATTTTGATGTAGGCATTTTAATTTTCAACTTTATGTTCACTCTAGGGTGATATTAGAACTTAAAATTATCAAATACGAAATTTTACAAACTAAATAATAATATTGTGGCTGTTTAAGGAATAAAACCCTCTTTGTTATTCTTCATTCTGACTTGCGTTATTTATTTTTTGAAAGTTTAAATAAAAATTTCAAATTTAGCATATCGGAAGTCTATAGGAACCATTTGGAACTTCACTTGGATAAATCGCCTAGAAGTTGATTGAAATTTCAAAAAATATCTTTCTCTACCTTTCTAGATTTCATTTGTATTGTTTTTATGCAAATAAGCTCGCGTTTGACCATGATGTAACCTGATGGTAAGTTAAGATTCAGTCTAAGATGGGACACGCTTGCCTAGAAAGTGCAGAATCACTCTTGTTTTAAATACACCCAAGTTATGAATTAAGAAACACAGTCTTGGGAAGGGTAATCCAAACCCTAGCCGTGCGTAAGAGAAAAGAAGACGCATAAAGTTTTGTACGAGTCCTAGGGATAGGGATGAAAACCCACCCGATATATATAGTATACCTTCACCAAGTCATAGCAGCTCTATATTCTAAAACACAATTTCCCCAATAGCGGTAGTGTATCAAACACAGGGTATGTTTGCGTTTAATGGAGCGGCTGGCCGTTTCACGCACGGTCGCCGATGGACGGTAAAACGTGGATATAGTAGTAAAGAGTATTTTATTTTACATTTTTTCCTCTGAATTTATTTGAAATACAACGGCTTGTAAATCTTATAGCTGTGTATAAACATACTTGCAAAAGTTTACCTCTGGTACCTACGTGGTTTTTAGAAACCAATCACATACTCGTACTTAATTGTTAGAACCGTAAAAGTACGTACGTTAACAAAAAGTAGATATGTTTAATTAAATCTGTTTTATATTTTATGTGAATATGAATAATAATAATAATAATAGCCTTTATTTCAATAACAGATACAATAAACAATATAAATTACAATCAATTATACATTTATTAATAAATTTTTTTGTCAATATACAATCTAATTTTATCTAATGTTAATGTAGTCATAATATTTTTTTGTTTTTAATGTATTATTGGTACAATATTAATTTAATAGTTTACAATTATTATATTTATACAATATAATAACAAATACAATAAACAATACAAATTACAATGAATTATACAATTAGTAATATAACAATACCTATTACAATTAATAAATCAACATTTTTTAGTACGAGTTACGATTATTAGCATGTGAATATTCTATTTTCTTATTGAAGCGTCCATTTTCGGGCATAGGCCTAATATATTTTATATTATAATTATTAAATTGGTATAAAATAAATCTGAAAGCAAATTACATTATACGAGTACTTACGAGTAATCACATATCTGTACGTTCAGAAGGTGCCAAAGATGCCAAAGTTGACTATATACTCGGCACAGATGGCGTTACGTGTATCAATTTAAGAAAGCAGAAGATTTTATAGATACGTCTATAGATTTATAGTTAACTTTTTAATTATTTTTATAGAGTAGTTATATTTTTATAAATTTTCGCTTTTCGATATTCTTCGCCACTTTTTGTTATTCAATACAATACATCGTAATACGTAAGCAACAGTTAGTTTCTTGGATATCACCAATTTGGACTTATGTAACCTATAATATAAACTTTTAACCTATCTAAGGAATGGAGGACTAGAATTGTGCAACTAGTAAAGATTAAACCTAGGTTAGGTACGATGTCGTGTAGAAACCGAAAGGGGTGTGGATTTTCATCCTCCTCCTAACAATTAGCCTTAGATTGCATCATCATTTAACATCAGGTGAGATTGTAGTCAAGGACTAACTTGTAAAAAATAAAAAAAAAACCTAGGCTAGTAATTTTAGTCAACTCAATAAACGTTAAAGCATTGGACTAGCTTGCTTGAGATATATTACTAATATTAAAGAATCACATATAGTTATGTTTTCCGTGCTTATGTAGACAATATTACGAGCAGCAACTTTTCCCTCACATAAACGTTTTCAGTCAACATCAACGCTTTCGATTTCACAAGTTTCCCATATGAACTTGTTACCATAAATTCCATATTCTTCGTAACATTATGCATGGGAATGTACTTTGGATATTGGAGCGAAAATTATTCCAAGTAGGCGTTCCCTTTGACGTTTATGCGCTTGTTGAAGTATGTTTTATTTTCATAGCCTTCCGTAACACTGCCGTCGGACAACTACTGGTCCATACATTGCTAGATAAGATATCGGACTAAATTTACGTAGGAATCTTTGCTAGAATGTCTGAATTGGTAATATCCATAGCTAAACCCTGAAAGATTTCCATGAATATATTTTTTTTTATTTAAGTAGTAAGTATAATAATAACTCATGAAAATGAAATGACATCTAAAACAAAACTTGGAAAAAAGCAAGTCTCGCAACTCAGTTCTTCTACCGTAAAAAGTTGTGAGATCCATGTAATAGTAACCAAGTCCGTTAATTTGTTCAGTCCCTTGATAGAGACCTCCTATCTTAAGTTATTTGAATAAGTATTAAAAGTCTTTAACATTATAATTACGAAAGATTGACTAGGAATTTGCATTAAAATATTTGTAAGATAAATTGTGTTTTATTGCGACAGTCAAGTCGGTCTTTTTTATTTAAGTACTAGCGGACGCTCGCGACTTCGTCCGCGTGGAATTTACTTTTTCACAAATCCCTTGGGATCCATGGAATTTTTCAGGATAAAAGTAGCCTATGTGTGAATCGAGACTATATTCTATCTCTACTTTAAATTTCAGCCAAATCGGTTCTGTAGTTGCAACGTTAAAAAGTAACAAACATCCAAACATACCTACATCCAAACATTCATACAAACTTTCGCGTTTATAATATTAGTAGGTAGGTATAGTAAAAATCTTTTTATCACAAATTCTTGTTGTATATTTCCAGGATAATCCAACCTATCTCCATTTTAAATTTCAGACTAACCGGTTCAGTAGTTGCGGAGTTAAATATCAGCAACCATTCATATAAACTTTCGCGTTTATAATATTAGGAGGATGTATGTATTTATAGTGCCACAATTACCTCTGACTGGTTTCATCAATCAACCGAAATTTCAACAGAGGATATCTAATACTAGCCCATTCATTTTAGACATTCGAAGTTACATAAATTTCCTCAGAGAATTTGGCTTGCTTGCGCCAAATTCTGCTGAAGGTTGCAAAAAACTTATTTTTTGACCTTTGACCTTCAATAAAAAAAAATCCATACAAGAGAAATATGGGAAACTTTCAAATTTTAAACAATCGTACTGATTTTCAGCTTGTTGGGAATTTATGTAACTTTTTTAAATTTTTCAGTCTAATTTGACCGGTCTATACTATACAAGCATTAGATATTATTTACCTTGTAGCTTAACACTATTCCCATAAAGGAAAATATTTTTGTAAGATGTAGTCCCTACGGAGTGACATTGTTATTGAAATAAGGCATACAGTCACTTGCGTACCGCAGCTACTTTGAGGCAATGGGAAAATGTTTTTCTTACAACATGTTTTGGTCGAATGTGTATTTGTTTGTTGTATACACATTATATATTTTGTTTTCTTTACCACGTGTCTACTTACCTACACCTACTTACTTAGGTACTTCACTGTCTTGATTTGATTCTTTAAATTTACTCTTCTTGTAAAACAAAAAGTATAGCTTACGTTTAAATATAAATTTTAATTGTATTTTTATACACAATTAAGTATTTTTTTAAATTATCTCACCGTGTTAAATGTATTATACCCACCATTACCATACATAAAAGCTGATTTTTCATTCAACTTAAATCTATAAAATTCTAATTTCCCTAGTTAAGTTGTCCAGTTGGCACTCTTTTGCCGGTAGATCCATGGTCGAAGCCAGTCAATTTTGGTAAATTTTGGTAATCAGATCCTGACCAACCCAATTATATTGAACCTGTGTGTTTGAACGTATCAACATAGATCATCATTAATTTACAATAATTTAATTTTGGGAGAATAGTGAAAGATAATGCATTGATAAGCAAACACAATTTAGAAAAAAAAAACATAAAACGCAATCAAAATGAAATTTTGATTGAGTTATTCGTGTTTCAGCATAAACATAATTAAGTTAGTTTTATGGGTCAGTAAAAATCCTTGTCTACGATTTATGGTCTGTGGTCACGCAACACTCCTAATGTACTGGCTGTCTATTAAATTAAAACCGATAGATTATAATGTTTCTGAATAAAACATTGTAATGTTCAAAACAAGCTAAATTTAAAAGCAAATCAAGCATTTCTAAAGCTTGAGTTGTGAGATTAGTACCTAATCTTGTTCCTACCGATTATTTTTGTTTTTGGCACATATTTTCATCTAAAATACAATGTAGGTATGCATACATTGTATCTTATCAAAGTTAGCTATCTCACAAAACCTTAGATACAAGTAGACTTTATACTCGTAGCTACTTCTTGCGTTCTATTTTGCACAGTCGCCTCGCACATCCTTGTTGCTTCTGTGAGTAGCTTGAATACCTTTTAATGGAAATATAGTTAGACCTAACGTATCCTTACTTTCCCGCCCAACTCTAGCGATAATGGCGACATATAAAAATATAGAGAAGGCTTTTATTGCGATAAAAACAATCGCGTTTTTTCGTGTGAGTTATGGGTACTTTACCTTCAACGTAACACACAATAATACCATAACGAGCCACAATCAAATTATATAAAACACATGAAAACTAACAAGGAATAGCAGTAAACGTTAGGGCGAAACAATTTACGCCCACGGATACGTAACTTACATAACGATACGCGAACCAAATACGCTTTCGGCAATAACCGGGCAACATTCTAACAATTTAATGTGGCATAAACAATACGAATACTGTGCTGGCTGGCTGTACGCGCCTCCGGCATATGTAGCCGCGTACGGGCCATATTTATTGTCTATGGTATTGTGGTGCGATCGTTACCGTATATCTGAGTGGGGGCGTGCAGGGGCGCCCGATCATGAATCCTGATACGCACCAACCATCCTTACGCGAGCCCCGCGACCTCTCTAACGTTACCACTACACTGTTACCCTGATAGATCGCCGGGTCCGTGGTACCTGGTGGTTGTTTTGGCAGTAAAAGGGTTGTTGATTGGACAGGGACTCTCCTGGGCGCCGATGACCCGTGCCCGTTAATGGGTTTAATCGCCGTAAGTACGTCTGGCCGATTTATGTTTCATTTTCGATCTCGTTATGCACGCCGGATTATACGCCATCCCTAAATTTGATGTTTAATGGCCCCGGGTAGATACGTATGTAAATGTTTAATGTTAAGTACCCTCTCTGGGTATTAGGCAGCTACAGTTCCCAAAGAAGGTTGTTCTGAAGTAATGTATCTACCATTTAAAATAGGTAGGTAATCTACTTACCTTATATCACTTCAGCCATGGATACACAATACGAGATAAAAGTGGTAAGAGTTACCACTTGCTTACATATTTATTTTCAAAAATGTTAATCCATATATGGTAAAGTCGCCAAAAACCGTCCGTTTGTAAAATACAAATTTTGAGACTAATATGACATGTGAAGGAATAAATAAAACATCAGAGTTACGTTAAAACGTTTCTTTATTATTCTGTACAGTCAAAATCTTCTTAACTCTGATACTTTTTGCACAAAAACAGTTTTACCTATATTTTTATTTAATACGTATATATTTTTATGTAGATCAGTGTCCAGGCGCATCTAACTGAGTCATGATAAGTGAAGATTAAGCTAGTATTGTAGATGACAGATCACTAAGGTGATGATTTCCATAAAACATCATCCCGAAAAGCATTACTAGGTAGAAAAAGGCAGTTTAAAATCTACATCTATGAAAAATTACCACAGATAATAACCCTAACCATCGATCTATAAAATCAGTCAAAACTTCAATAGATAAAATTACAATTATTAGGCAAATGTACCAAAAACAGCCAGTATTACTAATAAAGTAAATCAATATTTTTGTGTTTCTGTTACAGATATTTTTTTGTTGTCGTTTACTGACAAAATTATTAAAATGAAATAATTAAATGTTTATTTACTATATTTTATCTCACAAAGTTAATTTTATTCATAAAATGTTGAGCACTTTTCTGACATAAAAACTTTTTGCTAAGGTTTAAAAAAGTACCGGTCGTTTTTAAACGGTTGATTAAGCACATGAGCATTTTAGTTTACATTACAGCACATGTGCGTAATAAGATGCATTACAATATTAAAATTGTTGAAATAACAGATACTTTACGGGCAAATGTGTTATGAAATAACATTTAAACATCATATATGATCAAATGAAAACTAGCTAATACGTGCGACCGAAATAAATTAGGGTGCGAGATAATACAGGTGCTCTTATCAGAATTTAAAATAGGGATTAACACCGCAGCGCTAGGCCGGGCCGTATCGCACCGGGCCTGGTCGGCTTTACCCGGCTCCCGGCGGCGGATTTCACCGGATTAATCCGGATGCGCCCTGGTGTGCTATGTCGCGATACCGTATTGTTTATTTTACGTTTTAAATCGTTCGCTTTTATTACTTTATTTTGTGTTAATTAACTGAACGTAAAATTGCAGTTTATTGGAAACTATTTTAAATGTAGTTTTATTTTTATGGCCGCAGTAATGGCAAGTTGTTAAGGTATTATCGTGAACTATATACCAATAAATTTACCATTCCTCATTAAATCCAATAAGTAACGAAGCGTTAAAACAGTTAAGTTAATGCGAAGTACCAACGGGTAGTCATAACAACAAGATATAATTATTAATATATAAGACTAAGTAATCAGTATAATCAGTAGTAGTCAGTTACGTGTGCGAACGTGGGGTCCTGGATTCGAGTCCCAGGTCACGTTTAAAATATTAAACATTTCTGCCTTCCAAATAAAAAAATCCAAAAAAAAATTCATTACTACGTTACGAATAACTCATTAAGCCCAGTCATCTATATGTGATAGTGATCGTTACAGAGTTAAACATTATCACCCGTCAGTCTGCATTGGAGCAGCACGGTGGGTCTAAACTCCAAATAAGGAGAGAGATCTGGCCCATAGAAGACCATTTAACAGATAAACAATAATAACTACATTATCTATTATATAGGTAAATGTAATAAAGTTAATTTTGTCACACAAGTTCTCAAAACCCCGTTACGGCGTAGAACCGCTACGGCGTAGTACTAACATATAATCCTTTTCGCTACAATAGCAATTTCAAACTTCCTTAGGGGCTTCGGATAATCTTTCTTTATATCGAAATACTAGCGAGAACTACGAACATATCCTCACTCACTCTGAAATACCTAAAACGCCGTAAGTAAGAAAGGGAGCGACGTATACGATCTAAAGAATTTTCTTTACTTGCTTCTCAATAAAGAGGGGAACTGTAATGTGTATTTAGATTTCGGGTTCAAGTGTTATAATTTTGTTTTTTAATTTAATTTGTAACAGCGTAGCGCTATAAATCTAAAGGGGCGAGAATCAGCGTTTTATAGAAGTCGTAAAAACTCGGTAATTTAAATGAAATCTCGTTAACTTAAAATTGATTTATTTGTTACTTCAAACACATACCTAAATTTACTGAAATGGTCGGTATTTTTTCAATTGCTATTATATATATATATTACCTACGAGAGAAAATCTGCTTAAATATTTATAATAAACGACATATGGATATAAGGCTTTAGGAAGGATTATCTTTCCTATCTTTTCATTGATAAAAATTTAAATAAATAATCAAATTAAACGTATTTTAATTAATAGTTAATAGATTGAAAAATAAAACTTCACATTGTTTTATCGTAAAGAAAGACTTCGCAAAAAATGTACTTAGTTAGGTGTAAGTAGGGGCCGACTCTTAAAATAATCTATATCAATTCCCTTATTAATTTCGGGAGTGGTAAAAGCATTACTTTCATAGCTATTTTAATGGGTAATTTTCATAAACAAAGTCGGAGAGGCGAGGGGCCAGGCGGGTAGAGGGGGAGGCGCGGGTTCCTTTCCAAGATAGAAAACAGCTCTAGAGCTCGTATAATGGGTTTTTGGAATGGCGTCGTCCGTCTTGCCCCCTCCTCCTCCCACCCGCAGCCTCCCCCGGGCGAGAAAGGATGAATTCTTATTTCCTCATCTTAAGGCGTCCGGTGCAAACCCTCCATGTAGATTGCCTTTTTCTCGTGGAACCTTCGTATAACATAACAATGGCTTGTTTTCAATTTTGTTTCGCCTTTTTTCCGTTTGATAATGTAATACGTACAGCTAAATACGTTTTATCTCACAACTCCGCTATCTTTTATTTGAAGATGTTGTTCTTTTTGGCAGTCCGGGTTTAATATAATCTGGAATAAAGAAAACAGAGCTTTTAGACTTTTAACCTCTAAGTGATAGGATTAAGTCTTTTGATTAGAAATATTCACCGATATTTTAAATTTGAATTTGTACATACTACGAGTTTATATTATGATAACTGTCTAGGTCGAAATTAAAGCCTATATTACCTACAATCGAGCATTCTAAGATTATTAACAAAATACATGTGCTTAGTTAGTAGTCCATAATATGCCCCTTAGCTTTTGTTCAAGCAAAGTCTGTTTTCATCTCGTACTCGTAATTGCGAACAATTAAACGTAATATTATCTTAATATGAGAAAGTCAACACTAATTCACAAACTTTTAAGACAAACGATGTTTACTCATAAAGAGAAAAAAATATGCTTACTACACGAGAATTCCTTTTATCTTAATATATGAATGCATAAGGTCACGAAATCTCAAAAACTGCTTGACGTAATGATCTGGGAGGTAGGCCAATACCTATATTATATTTATAGACAGTAGTAAAGGTCCGCTAAGAATGGATTTTGCGTTAAGGTTAAGGTCTAAAGGCGGACGAAATCGCGGTCGTCCGCTGGTACACTAATAAATAAAACCATTATTGTTTTATAGAAAATTGCTGGCGTAGACTGTGAAACATTTTCTTTATTTCTCATTTAATATAATATTGATACCTTTAGGATAATTATATTTATGTAGTAAATGTCTTTTTCCATTAATATAATAACAGTACCATTAAAATAACTGTCAATTTATGTATCTAGATAAGTAAGTACAATATTCGGTAGGTAGGTCGTTATCGTAATATAAATTTAAAATGGCAAACTCAATGCATTCATGAAGTGCAATGCGAGCCAAAAATACTTTGACACTGTGCCAAAACAGACCGAATGTATATAAAGCATCTCCGATACTATGACTGGACTCCCCACGAATTTCCTCAAAATATATTTTCTGATAATAACATACGGACATTGTTGCTATTGGAATGGTGGCCTCGCTCTGGGAAACTCGGTGTTGATTGTGTACAAAGACAAAAGTCAAAGTCAAAGTTCATTTATTTCAATTAGGTTTAGTTTACAAGTACTTTCAAAACGTCAGGTAAATAATATTATCAGATAGTGGTGATAATAATTGATCGAAAACATAAAATTAAAGTTTTTTTCTCTCAGTCCCCCTCTTTCTGTCCAACTTTCTATTTTAATTTTCTTTTTGGGAAAAAAGGTCATTACCATTCATTCCCTTGAAATCATTCCCTTGTTACAGTTGGTATGGCCGGAACAACAGCGATGACTTTGCAGAGACTCTCTCTCTCTCTCTTTTCCGACTCTCTGTACATCAATCTTACTTTTGTGATTTAGTTTCTCTCCTTCTAGTGATATTATAATTAATTATTTTTGAGGTTTTCACCAGAGAAAGCATTTGACATGACACTTGTAGGGGTAGGGGATTGCAATGTAGTCCATTGAAACTCGTCAACCGCAAAGAAAAAGAGCATGCTATATAATAGAACATAAGAACATAATATACATGAGTACATACTGTACTCTCATTTGGCAGTAGGGAAAAAGCGATTAAACATTTTTTTGTATTACAGCTATCAACAAACTTACAAGACGTACACTTAATTATCAGTTTACACAAATTAGTAAAACATTCGCTGGTATGCGAAAGCGATAATGACATCCGAGTTATCTTGACCCCGCTGCCTTAGTCCTTTAGCTGTCTTCGCGTGTCTGCGCGACTGGTGAGGGTGTCGAAACGTCTTTGGCCATTACGCAGCAATCATAGCAGTTGTATGAAATGAGCCACCCTGAGGGTAAACAAGTAACGTGTGCGCGAAACTGCCGTGACGCACTGAATTCATATTTTATTTCCGTGGCCCCTTTTGTTTCTTGCTTGTTCTTTATACCTAAGAAAAGTAGGTTCCAACTTGCAGTTAGCTCAACTTAAATAATAATATCTTTACCTATAAATACACATTTTTTAAAATTATGTTACTCATATTATTCACATTTTCATGCGGTTTTAAAGTTACTTATACTAAACTTATAATCAAAATTTACAAAAACTCTAAATTCAGAATTGCGAGCGATTATTCCACTGACAGTTAAAATTAGAGTAAATAATAAGTAAATACCTTAACATAAAATTATCTAGTAAGTAGGTATGCATGCTAAATAGACCCGAAAAAATTATAAACTCTTAGAATACAATATACCTATTGTTGTTACTTGCTTGTATATAACAACACTTACCTAAAATCAATAAAATAGATTGATTGACAAACATGTGATATTTTATTGCGAAATACCTATTTGTACAATAAGTTATAAAGGATAACAAAATAACAAAATTGATACACCTGTGTGGCAATGATGTCTAGACTGAAATAATTTATTACGTGTATTTTAATATGTTAATTAATAAACTCTGATGTACCTACCTATCAACACCATGGTAATCAAGAAACATAAAAAAACTTATAAAGTAGAGCATTTTCCTTGCGTGTGCAATATAAATAGGTAGAAGTACAATAATGTTCTGTAGCATTTTACCATAAAAATTGCTTTTTTTGTGTATAAATGTTTAAAGTAACGCACGAAGTATGTGTTTTATTGGTTTTAGAGGTTGTTGTATTAACTTTTTATTTTATTTATCGTTGCGTTACAAGAAAATTTATTCGGATCTAAATGAAATTTGTTTTATACATTACTTTCATTAATTGTGCATAAATGTACTACTCTCCTACTAGATATACAATACCTACGTTTATTATAGTGAACTGTGTGTGTTATCTTGATTCAAAACCTGGCTTAATAAAATATTTAAGACACGATATTTGTAGCAACATGGTGCATGGCAAGCTCCATATCATCTCGATCGTGTGTTCAGTTCTCCATGTGGTTTGATTTATTCGTATTAAGTTTATTGAGACAACTAACTGCACATATAGGTGATGATACCTACATGAGGTAACATCATCCCTTGACTGGTGGAGAGTGGCGTGCACAAGGCCTAGGATAGGCATTAAACGTACAAAGCTTACAAAATGGAAAATTCCTTCTAAAATTCAGATTCTAAATGAATCATCGGGGTAGGCAGTGGATCATTGCATCTGGATTAGTGCACGCAACTGCTAGTACATGTAGGTACTTTTAAACAAATAAAATATATATTTGAGTATAGCTTAAACAAAATGTATTTATTAAGTGTTATATAGTAAAACAAACACACTCATACCCTACCACTATTACAAAACAATCAAAGAGCCAAGTCTCTCTGCTTACTTGACAATTTGGAGGTTCATAAATAAATTCAACGAAATAACAATAAAGTGGGATGTACACCGGCCTCTAGATTTATGCTTATCTCGTAGCTATAAAGCGGTATTAATGCATATAAACATATCAAGGGAGAAAGGGTGGCCATACATTCAGGAATATCGGGGAAAACGCGCCTTACGCAAGACGTATTGCGTTAAAACATAGTATTTATGAATGTTGGCTTCATCTGATTCATGTTGATTCGATGAATAAGAGTTTTGCGGTAGTTTTTAAACTGTTATGTCTTTTTAATTTTTTAGGTCTCCTTAAGCACTTAGGCATCTCATACGAGTACCTAATATAATATTGAAGATTGCACAATACAATTAAGAGAGTAGACATAATCTATACTAATATAATAAAGCTGAAGAGTTTGTTTGTTTGTTTGTTTGTTTGTTTGATTGAACGCGCTAATCTCAGGAACTACTGGTCCGATTTCAAAAATTCTTTCTGTGTTAGATACCCCATTTATCGAGGAAGGCTATAGGCTATATATTATCCCCATATTCCTACGGGAACGGGAACCACGCGGGTAAAACCGCGCGGCGTCAGCTAGTATTGAGATATTTTTACTTCCCCTATGCACGCTTAACACATAAGTATATGTACCACTCTGATCCATATCTAGATATGCCTACCTGCACCAATAACTACCAAGATAAAAAAATAATGAAAAAATACAACCGTCTTCAAAAACACAAAACGTACCGACTTATATAAAAAGCGAAAAATAACATCTTACTATGATACATATTATTATATTACCTACTGATCATTTTGAAGGCGGTGTAAACTCGATGATGTATTGCTATATTTTTAATTTTGTCTGTATCTACGTAATGTAAAGTTGTACTTAAAGGAAATCATCAGGATCTTCACTACTCAATTTATGTTTAATAAATAAAAAAAATATTTATTTCAGTAACCGTCTGTAAAATTCAGAAGTGATTATGGAATAGAAAGTACCTAAAAGGTATATTTCTGATAATTCTAATTCAAAGTCACCCTACACTTCCTCCCTTTCGCCGGTTCGACGGGAAAGTTTCTGATCCGTTTCCTGTGTTTGCCTCACCCCTCGCCCCGGGGAGGCCTGGCGCTCCGCTAATGTATACGTACGGCGCCCCGAGGCACCCGGGATAAATCTGCGACTGCGAAAATAAATACTTTTATATATATCACATTAGTGAAAAGCCAGGGAGGTTTTACATTTGTGTGAAAATGCAAACATTCTTCGTCATTATCCACCTCCATTAGAGCCGTGATAGCTCAGTGGATATGATCATCTTTCGCTTTGGAGGGCGTAGGTTCAAATCCGGTTCGAGACATTTCCTCCATTCTTCCAGTTGTACAGTTTAAGTAATTAAATATCACGTGTTTCAAACGGTGAAGGAAAAAAAAGTAAGGAAACCTGTATACCTAAGAATTTTCTAAATTCTCTACGTGTGTGAAGTCTGCCAATCCGCATCTTGCTAGCGTGGTGGACTATTAGCCTAACCCGTGAGACTCGTGCTCAACAGTGACCTGAATATGGGTTAATAATGAAAATGATGATAATTATCAACCTCGTGGTTAGATCCTTGCCCGCTGGACCATTGTCGTATTCACTCCCAACATAGTCTTTTCCGAGTAGTTGGAGGGGAAGGAATATTGGTTACATTTAAAAGATATGGCAAATATTCTTTAAAAAAAAGTGGCCTACTACAGGGCAAGGTCTTAGAAGAGGCGATATTTAACTAAGACCCACCACGCTGTCCCAATGAAGGGTGGTGGGCTTAGAGTTTGACTGTATAAAAATCTTTACTAGTTACTATCAAAAATCAAGTTACTTAATAATGATGATTGGGACCTTACCGAGGCACGGGGCTGTAACACCACGAACCCAACTACAAGCTGTAGATTTCTTGAAAGAAAAATTGAAGAACAAGTCATAACGTAGAAATCTAATAATGATGACCTACTTTAAGAATTATGAAATTCAGAAGTATAAAATAGATGCATTATATTTGTTTCTGATTCTGAGCTCTGAGCACTTATAGTCCCGATAGCGCAGCTAATTTCAAATGTTAATTCAAACTCGCTCTTAAGGTCTTTATTTCGTTAATAAAAATATAAGATAATTTTATCTTTCTGATTCACATATACCTTACACAATCAAAGGATGCGGTCGGTCATAAAAATTAATGGTTACAAACACTCCATTCCGATGAGAATAACTTGGGAGTAAATCTCTTGAGTCGAGACACCGCGGAGTTAAATTATTATGTTAAATAAATCGGAATATGCCGAGAACGTAATAGAGTCCTAAAAGATTAGTTTTATTTATTAAATAAAAAAATGTTGTCTTAACTCAACTGTTGGGTGGGTGAACTCAAATTAATATATTTCTATATGTAGAATGTACCTTATATGGATAATTATGTATTCATGATTAAAATATGACTAATATTTTGGCTTGAAAACACGTTAACCCTAGACATTGTGCTGTGCCAATAAATGGATCTGTTTCAGCTAAATGTAAAGCTTATAATTCTGCTGAGCATTATTCATAGGTACAAGTATATATTACAAGTTTTTGTTGCCTATCCAGATGTAGACGTTCTTCTGCATTATTTATAATGTCTAACAATTGTAAATATCTAGCTGATTTTATGTTTAAAAGATATTATACCAACGAGAATTATAAACTTATAAATACCGAATAAAAGCTGCCGTATTTTACTGTAGACCTTCCATTAAATTATTGGCACAGAATGAGATTTATAGTGGGCCAAACCTAATATCACTACCATCAAAATATCAGCAAGTATCATTAAATATAACTTACAATATACGTCACGTAGTTTAAAATATCTCTTCTTTTATCTGGCCACATCAGCGTTTTAAATCTACCGTCCGACTCAACAAAGGCGTTCGATAGGTACAATAACCCTCAAATGGGGCGGAACTTTTTCTTAATGGTTTATTTAAAAATGACAATTTTCGAAGTTTCCTTCGCCGCGGATAAATCTCCTTTATTCGCCTTCCGAGACATCTAGCTTTGATCTGAATTGCTTTTATGCGATGTTTGTGCTTCTCCGTTGTAGGTAGCTATTTGTGATTTAGTGCTATGTTTTGCACACATAGGTTTATTTATGGATTCACTCACATTCATATTTTCAGATGAATTGTGTTAATGTTCTATTTTACTAACATAAAATGATGTGTTATATTTTTTTCTTATAATAATGGTTAAAGGTTTTCTTGTCTGAATAAACTTTTGGAAATATTCAGGTACTTTTATTTTACTTAGCTATGAGTATTAGTGGACCGTCTATTTCTAATGATGCCGATTTACTTTTGCTTTGAAGATAAAAAAAACACCATAAGAGTTATAAGGCACCCTGCAAATTTTAAATACGGGTATATAAAATATACTTGAGAGACGAATATCTTAGCATTCCATGGATTCACCGTGCGAGTACCCGGTCGATCGCGTGGTAGAGAGAAAAAATATATTTTAAAAATAAAGTTACGAAAAAAGGAATAAAATTGTTCTTGAAATAAATTATTATTGGACTTAAGCATTTCTCAACAGATTATTAAATTATCAGATTATATATTTAATGTACGCACACATAAACAAAGTATTTAAATAAACAAAATACAATATCAAGTTACTCGATATACCTACGTACATTTTTTCCTACTGCCATAAGCGGTTTGATACAGTTCGGCCGTCCCGAGCCAGTCTCGAAGTCGTCAGGGTCCTTAACAATTGCGTTTACGACGTATAAAATTTAGTCTTTATAGTCTCCCCGTTTATAAACGTGGCTTTTATGCCTTTTTAATTAATTGTACTGTCGTTAAAGGCCATATCAGTTTTGTCGTGATGATGCTTGGAGAATTGATGGCCAAGTGATTCAATAAAAAGATTTTGATGGCCTGACAGTTCATAAAAATCTCGTAAACGTCTAACATAATGCTCGTTTGCTTATTGTAAATCTGAGGCGTTTGGTGTGAAGAGGCACTAACACTAACTGTTAGGAAAAGATTTATAAGTAATAAAATAGATCGTTGTTTTGTTCATGGGCGATTTCTATATGAAAGGTTAGTTTCTGCATCCTAGATCATGGTATTATTTATCTTAACTATTATGGATCATTTACCTTTAAATCTATTCATCATTATCAGCCTATTTTAAAGTCCCACTACAGGGTTAAGCCTCCCTCTTTATAGGATAGAGGATAGGAAGTTTAGACCCACGACGCTGTTCTAATGCGGGTTGGTGGGCAGAGGGTAATTTATATTTGTTCGTTCGTTATATACCCATATGGCTCATGGCTGAGCTCAAGTCTCCTTTCAGAATGAGAGACACGTGATATTTAATTTCTTAAAATGCACACAACTGAGAAGTTAGAGGTGCACCCTCCGGAATCGGAGGCAGAGGTCATTTCCACTGGGCTATCAATTTATTTTATTTCAATATAATACCTATATAGTAGGAACAAAGAAAAATATAAGAAAAACTTAAAAAACGTCAAAGACGAGGTTTTATATTTCAGTACGAAAAAAATAGTTGAATTAATTCTTTTCTTCTATCATTCTAAACCTGATGTATTTCACAATAATAATTAAGCAAAATATAATACAGATCATAGTTAAATGTTAATTTTGTACAACAAAAAGTATAATTATAAATTTAGAACTCAATTAGCAATTCCAAAAATGATATTATCTACTTTATGGTCGACATAAATTACTTAATCAGTGAATAATCCGAAACTGTGATATATTATTATTAAAACACTTAATGTACCGGTCCGTGGGCGAAACTAAATATGTCTCTATTCCATTATAAATTCAACGTAATGCTAAGTTATTGGATTGCCTCAGCACAGTGTCTATTAGTCACAGCGTGAGATCGTGGGTTTGTTAAGAAACAATAACTTAGCCTGAATAACAAAGATCACTTCGTTTGTACTTTCTACAAGTAATAGTAGACCTATATAGAACTACCAGCTTATTTTTTAAAGCGCTAAAAATATAATTAATTTAAACCTATTAAAATTACATTAAAAGGTATATTAGGGCATAAAATTATGCTTCAGATCTTGAAAACCAACCCTCTAATACCGCTGACGGTATTTACGACCCGTACCAATTAATTTTTTCCCTCTTTTTACTCCGTCAACAGTAAAGAGTACAAAGTGGCCATAGACACAAATACAAGTGGCTATAAAATAAATGTAGCTGACTCAGTACGGGCTGGTGTCTCTATTGCGCATGTGCGGTACATTCCGGCACTTTTATTGATTTCAGTAGCACTAACGGTCCATAAAGCCGACGTGCTGGACTGGAGCCTTCGCTCTATGCCCCTTATTAGGTACTCACGATATCCAGTGAATTCTACTTGTTAACTTTTAAAAGCTATACGTTTTTACATTAAAATTTTCTTCTCAAACATTGTTTTGAATTGAATACACCAGATTTAGATATGATTTAATTACATTGCAATCTAGTAAAATTAGCATGAAGTATGAAAGTAATATTATTGAACGATTAGTTTTCGTTCCACGTAGTAGATTAAACGATCCCGTAAATGTCATTTGCAGCCAATAATCACCCAACGCACGTATTTTTGGATTAACTACATAGGAAGTCGCCGATCTTAATTGCGGGCGACGATCGGGGGACGTCGCATGGTCATTACGACCGTCGGACCTGCACTACATTATTTTGTTAGTATACTCATTTAGGAGGGTTGACTTAATGTTTCGAAACATGCGGTTGCAATTAACGGTCAAGAAGTTGATGTTTGTTGGCAACCTTTTATTTATTTAAGGTTACTGAAACCTATATTGCCTGCAATTTTTAAGATCAAATGATTACTGTAGAACCGATTATAATATCTACATGAGAGTATGGACTAAACGAATTGATTTTCAATTTATTTGTCCTTAAAGATTATTTATCTATACCTAGGTACAAATGTTATAAATCTGAAGAATTTGTTTATTTGTTCCTTTGATTGAACGCGCTTATCTCAAAAACTATTAGTGTATCATAAAAAATTTGAAAAAAAAAAAAACAACCGACTTCAAAAACATAAAACGTACTGACTAAACTAAAAAGCGAAAAATAATATCATTCTAAGTTCTATTCATATTATGTACTAACTGATTGCCAGTTTGAAGGCGGTGCTAGCCCGATGATGTACCAATATATGTGTATACAGGGAGTATACACATTCCAACGAAAAAAAAGAAATGACGCAGTTCTGAGGTAACAAACATAAAAAAAATAAAAATATACGTGTCGAATTGAGAACCACCTCCTTTTTTGAAATCGGTTAAAAAAACGAACTACTAGTGATATTCTACTACGATATTCTTTTATAAGAGACAGAAAATAAGGAAAAAGACGAAGAGTGTCAACCCTGCGTAATATTTCGAGTGTAATAGTAAAAGAGAACATTAGTGGGTGTTCTTGTAATATCGACGGAGCGACGGCTGCCGAGGTTCTATTGCGGCCTTTATTAAAAGTAAATTCGCCGCCGCAAAGCGTCCACAAGCACTGTTACGACTTCAACAGACGTAACTGCTAGAACTCTATAACGACTAACATTTTATTTTGTAATTTTAGTAAAAATATTTTCTAGACAGAAAATATAATTAAGAATTTCAAAAATATTTTCTCTATTTTTAGCTAGAAAATATAATTAAGAATTTCAAAATGGTGATTAAGTGTAGGTAGGGAAGGCAAAGAATAATCATTTTAAATATTTATTAGAGATGTGCCGACTAGTCAGACGTAACTGCTAGAACTCTATAACAACTGACATTTTATTTTGTAATTTTAGTAAAAATATTTTCTCTATTTTTAGCTAGAAAATATAATTAAGAATTTCAAAATGGTGATGAAGTGTAGGTAGGGAAGGCAAAGAATAATCATTTTAAATATTTATTAGAGATGTGCTGACTAGTCAGTAAAGCCGACTATTCGGCAAGTAGTCGGCAACTAGTTGGCTCATCACTTTGCATGTATTAATCAATAATCTATATTAATATTATAAAGCTTAAGAGTTTGTTTGTTTGCTTGAACATGCTAAGCTCAGAAACTACTGGTCCAATTTGAAAAATTTTGAATATTCTTTTAACAATAGAAATCAACATTATCTGCAAGTGTAAGCTATATTTTTTCTCTGTATTCCCAAGGGAAAAGTAACTATACAGGTGAAACCCCAGGGCATCTGCTAGTATTGTGTATGAAAGAGGAAAAAACATCCTTACACAAGATTTTCTTCTTGTCCTGATAAAATTTTAAATCAGCTCTCTCACTTTCATGAACAATAGGTAATATTATCTATACTTGTTCGTTAAAAAGTTTAGTTAGTTCGGCCATATCAGCTAGCAAAAGTAACTTTTTCAAATATGAAAGTTTTGAGTTGAAGTTGGTCATTAAAATATTCATATGAAAATGAAAGTTGCTTTTAAAGGTAGACCCGTTTATTTCGTTTATAATACTAGTGAAATAATAAGTCACAATGAAAGAAGCTATTGGAAAACAACCAGAGTACAAATCGTTTTATAAAAACGATGTAAGTATTTGTTAAGAAATAAGGATTTCTTTTTTTTTATTATTCTTTACAAGTTAGCCCTTGACTACAATCTCACCTGACGGTAAGTGCTGATGCAGTCTAAGATGGAAGCAGGCTAACTTGTTATGGAGGATGAAAATCCACACACCTTTCGGTTTCTACACGACATCGTACCGGAACGCTAAATCGCTTGGCGGTACGTCTTTGTCGGTAGGGTGGTAACTAGCCACGGCCGAAGCCTCCAACCAGCCAGACCTGGACCAATTACTTTTCTTAATTGGTCCAGGTCTGGCTGGTTGGAGGCTTCGGCCGTTTTGTAAATCCAAAGCGCATACCGCTGCGCCACGGAGGCCGTCAAAATTCCTTCTGTAAATAAAACCGAATCAAACAAACCCAGTACCCAGTAGGTATTTCAGTAGGTAGGTACAATATGTCCGTAGCAAGTAGCACTGAAGCGATGATTTCGCTACATTTCGCGCCACCGTAACGACGCTCGGAATCGTCTTGATGGACGCTATGAATGAGCTCTCACAACATAAAGAAATCCCCTTAAAAAGGGTAGCTCTGGGGTAGAATAACAGAGAGCTGAGCATCTCAAACTTTGAGATTTGTGTATAATATACCCCCTATCTTACATCAAATAATTTGTGTTTCGCTAGTCTCGCTAATATTTGAAAATACTGCTGAAAATATTGGAATCTATTTTTTGGTTGCTCTAATACAGAAGTGTTTTATGAAAATAAAATTGGGAAAGACCTACATAAGTAATTAAGCTAATTCCAGGTAAATTAATTAATTAATTAGGTTAGTGTTAAAAATAATTGAAAATTGTTAATAATAATTGAAAAGTTATTTTAAGGTTTCCATTATTTTTTTTGTCCTTGATGTATGCTTCATTTTGATGTTCTAACAGAAGCATGTATGATTCTGTGTGATGTGACTAAAAATCTGTCATGTGATAATTTAAATTGGCCAATTTCATTTTCATAAAATAATTTAAATTAAGTAGTAGTTATGATAATCTAAATATACAGGGTGATTCGGACTTTAGTGCGGACATTTTTTTTCGTGGTTCTGTATCATTAATAGAACATAAATCTACAAACAGTTCGATACATTTTATGTAATTTTTTTTTTCAATTTATGTCTCAGAAATAACAAAATAATGGACACATTCCCAAACAAACTGCGCAACTGCTGGCGGCACTTTGTAAGACGCCGACAAAGAAATACCGGCAGTAGTCATATCGCTTCGGCTTCGGCTGACGGGGGTGGCAGGGGTGAGGGGATCGAAAAATCCCTGAGGACGCCTGCCGAATTGCCGATGGGCGACCAGTGACAGACAATCTGCCGTCGCTTGCGCATTTAAGTCGAATCATCCTTTAATGCAAAAGTTTGCGTAATAATAATCATCATTTGTATTTCATTATTCCAATCGAAAGTTTATAATTTTTATTATTACTACGCATTATTGATTGTCCTAAGCCGAATAAAGTATGAAGGGAAAATCGATTCTCAACTCAAAAGTGACGACCTTTAATTATTATAAAAAATAATAGGTACAAAAATAAACGTAGAAAGGTCAACGGCCCTCGGCGCGGGCGCTCGCTAACCTAGTACCTACCAGCTGATTTTGTAGTTGCCTATTACTGTGCTATTACTTAGTACAGCGATAGGGTGACCCTCAAATTCTGTTTAAATGTTTAAACTTTAGCTAACGATAACTTTGTTATTGTTGAGTTAAAAAAAAAAAGAAAAAATACGTGTTCATTAAATTTTGTTTATGTACAAAATATAAAAATATCCGTACTTGAAAAAATTTCTTCCTGTATACCTACATATATTAACAAGTTACAGATTCAATAAATAAAATTTTGTGCGAAATGATTTACGTATTTACTTATATCTTTCCTAAAATGAAGTGATTAAACAATGTCTTATCAATCTATCGATATAGCCCCATTTTTAATTAATATAATCTATACTAATATTATAAAGAGGTAAAGTTTGTAAGTTTGTCACATTTTTTAAATGGGGTAATCTTCGGAACTACTGGTCCGATTTTAAAAATTCTTTCACCAATAGAATGCTACATTATCGAGGAGTGCTATAGGCTATATTATATATTAGTATCATATATATTAGCCGAGTTATCACAGTTTTTGTCATACAGGTCGGACTGAAAATCCTCTTAAACAGACTTATTCGCATGCGCTGCCTTAACTATTGTGTAAAATTGAAATTAATGTATGGAGACTTTATGTGTCTTTAAAAGTTCTACAAAAAAGTCCGCGACACCATACCTATATCTATCTTCTATATATTAGCAGATATAGTACCTTTTGTGTTTTAAAAATTATTAATTTCATATACTTAGGTTTACGTCATTATTTATACAACTAAACTTTAATCCTTATTAAAATAAATTATTTAATAATCATAAGGATATTATGGAGATAAGATTTGCCCTTTACAGTATGTTAATTACTTAAATAGTTTCGGAGATAATACAAAATTTCTAAAAGACGCAGAAATTCCGCTATATGACGCCCGGCGCTTTCATTTACGTAGTTCCCGTTCCTATGTGAATATGGGGATCAAACATAGCCTATGACACTCGCAAATAACGTAGCTATAATCTATTGGTAAAACAATTTTCCAAATCGGTCCAGTAGTCCACACGAACTTAACCTCTTTATATTATTAGCATAGAAGTCTCTATTGCTCTTGGTCATACCACTACTCTCGAAGGACTGGACCGATTTTGCTAAGGGTAGGAGTAAGATAGAGAAGTTACAGAGTAGGGTAGCGTACGGGTAGGGAAGCGTAGGGGTAGTGTAGGGGTAGGGTAGGTTTAGGGCCGGGTTTAGGGTAGGGGTAGAGGTAGGGTAGTGGTAGGGTAGAGGTACGGGTAGGATAGGGAAGTGGTAGGGTAGGGGTAGGATAGGCGTGAGATAGGGGTACGGGTGTGATAGGGGTAGGAAAGGATAGGGTACGGGGAGGGTAGTGGTAGGATGGGGGTAGGGTGTAGGTAAGGTAGGGGTAGGGTAGGAGTAGGTTTGGGGTAGGGTAGGGGTAGGGTGGGAGGTAGGGGTAGGGAAGGGGTAGGGTAGATGTAGTGGTAGGGTAGGGTTGGGGTAGTGGTAGGGTAGGGGTAGGGTAGGGTAGGGGTAGCAGTAAAGTTGACATCGAAATTTACGCGGACGAAGTCGCGGGCATCCGCTAGTTGTATTATAAAAATCGAAAATTCATCTGCATTTGCTGAGTAACAAGTTTCGAACAGTTACGAAACTTTGAGCACCTGTGCAATGCGAAGTTTGCGACGCCGGGACGAGACCGACTAAGCTGCCGCCATTTCATTGCGCTTTAAGCTAGATATTCTAGATTTTAGATTGTTCGCCTAAGCTTCTTCGTATTTAATTATATTCATCATATGAAACAGAAATCTGTTTAGTTCATACTTAGGTATTCACTCGTATCATCTTACTTGAGTACCTACGTATAAAATATTTTACAATCTCTTGTCTCAAACGTGACAGAAAAACATCGTGAGAAAACTTGCATACCAGAGTATTTACCTAATTCCTTGCGTGTGTGGTGAAGTCTAGCCTAACCCTTCTAAGAGGAGACTCGAGCTCAGCAGTGAGCAGAATATAGTTTGAAAATGATGATGATGATGCTATCAGAATGTTTAATCCTTGGTTTGCTAATTAATAACTTGGAAATTAAGAATTCAGTTTCCGCTAGTAACGGCAAAGGTACGCCAATGATGTTAGTTTTTCTATTTATTTTATTTGGCATCTAGAGATTTAATTATTCCCGTAGTGCGGAAGTGAAACCCGACGGGTAGTCAAAAAAAGTTTAATTTTCTCTGGATTACTGCTCTGCCGATGTTTCCTGGAAATAAAAAAATAATCGTTAGTATTTTATGTCTTTGTTTCATCTTAACCAAATAAATATAAACAAGTAGATAGCAATACACCACAAGAACACCACAAGTAATAAGAAGTAGAGACACATTTTACAACTAACTTGGTACATTTAGATTTACAATTCCAAAACAAGCAAAAATACCGTCTTCAGTTGCAGTAAATCAAGCAAACTTGCCACCGTAGCGTATATCTGACCTCCCTCACACAGCTAGGGGAGTAAACAAAACAAGTTTTTTCCTCGGATGAATAAATAAGACAAGGGTCGTCTTCCGAGGGGCTATCCCCACTTGTATAACTGTCTGATTTGAATGTTTTAATCCTTTGAAATAACACGGTCTCAGCTGGAAGTTGCGTTGAATAATTGGTGAAAGGAGAGGCTTTATCGTCTAATTTCAAATTGCTTTAAGCTGCCATAAAAGCGATACAAATGAGAATTTATGTTATGTTATGAAATCCGCTAACTTGGCACCCCGTGAAGGTTTACTCGTATATGAATATTTTACGTGGGAGCACTTAATTATATATTTAAAAATTTTTTTAATTATGTACCTGGTTAGGTGTTCTTCTAATTTTCTATCTATCTACTACATCTATGCCATGCCCATATATCATTATTATTAGACTATTTGAATGGCTTACCTACTATAGGCCAAGCCCAGTCCTTAACAGACAGGGGATTTGGAGCTAAGACCCACTACGCTGTTCCAGTGCTGATTGGCGTGCCTGAGTTATAGTGTGTAATTTTGAAACAACTACCATTGACCGAAATATATTTTACACGGCGTACAAATATAATATCTTTCTCTAACGTTTGTTACAGTTCTACGCGCTCCCTATCATCATCATCATCATCATCATCATTATCATAATTATTCAATCGATGGACATCACGATCCTGAGCCGCCTGCGCTCCTATGAAGATATTAAAATAACCATCCGTTTGATGGGACAGACAAACGCTGTAAAATTATAGCATTTTTCTATTGCAACGGTACAATATCTGCTATATTCTATAAAGATATCAAAATATTAAAATTACCTAAACCTGGAGAATAAAACTGACGTTCTCTATTTACAGAATCCTATAATCCCGTGACGCGGGGTGTTTCCAATGACCCCGGGCGATGAAACTAACGAGCCGGGGTATCAACAAAAGAGCAATAAGATATGCTGGGAAAACTAGTGTGGGCCCCCTGGGAACAACCCGCCTGCGCCGGGCTCGCCTTTCGGGGCTCGAGGAAATGTGTTTTCCACGATTCGCTTCGATAAATACTGCAAAAGAAATATTCACTTGAATCGAACATGGGATTTTCCTTTTAAAGAATAAAATCAAAAAAGGCCGTGAAATTTGTGGATTGCTGAATATATTAATTCATGCTTTTACACCTATTTTTAGAGGCATCCCACTCAGTGGTGTGCACTTCATTCAAGCGTTAATGTAGTGATTACTTCTAACAAATATTTTGTTAATGCTTATCCAATGCAAATTTTCTCTTACTAAAGCATACCCTGGTCAATTGCACGCCCTGATCCCACTAATATTATAAACACAAAAAATTGTATTTATGAATGGATTTCCGCAAAAACTAATTAAAAGATTTAACTGAAATTTGGACTGGAGATAAATTATACTCTAGATTACACAAAGGCATACTTTTTATCCAGGAAAAGTCCATTATTTCTGCGCAATTTGTGAAAAACTTACTTCTACATCTTTTTTTACATTAGCTGGTGGAATTTAGTGTTTGTGCTAGCCTGTGTTTGCCTAGTGGGAGTTTCCAATGTTTTCATACTGTTACTATCGCGTTAACGTAAACGCGAATTTATATGGAATTGAAACAGTTGTGCAGTAGTGCAACTAGATGGCGCTGTTTCAATTACTTAGAAATTCGCGTTCACGTTAAAGTGATCGTCACAGTATCAAACCGCCACTAGGCCCTCTGCTTATAAAAGTATCTCATCAACCTAAGGCATATGTGTTCTCTGCCTGCCATCATAAAGGATTGGTAAAATACCCTTGAATAGAGAATAATTGGCTTACTGATCCCAAAAATTCTGCTAATCCAAGCGACAACGTCACCCAGATTAGTCTGATAGTTCTCTATACATTAGGTATATTTCTGAGGATGTTCCGGTTAAGGAAGAATTTAGAATTTTCTGTCAGTTTTGGGTGACATTACCAATAGATCGTCGGTTTTCGCAAAAAACGGCAAAATAAATCAAATATTCCCTATTCACTAAGGGTAACATCAGTCATAATTTAAGAAACCCTTGATTAATTTTAAAGATTCTTCTCAGAACTCAAACAGAGAAGTTGTTATGATCAACCAATCGCACGCATATCGCATGTTTCTAGTTCTAGGGTTCTAGTTTTATAAATCGCAACAAAGTGTTTTACCTTTCATTTGGAATGAAGCAATAGTTTTCAGGAGATGTATGTATAATTGCCCCGGCCGGGGACCGAGCAACACGTCACCGGGATAGCCGCGTATATCCTGGTAATTGGAGCGCTACCCGGGATTCCACTTTCTTTATTGCAAATAAAGTAGTCCCGCGCTGCTGTTATTCTTGTGTGACGGTGCAATTTATGAGAGACTAGCGGACGCCCGCGACTTCGTCCGTGTGGAATTTAGTTTTTCACAAATCCCTCGGGAACCATGGATTTTTCCGGGATAAAAAGTAGTAGTAGTCTATATGTGTATCCAGGGTATAATAAATATATCTTAATACCAAATTTCAGCTAATTCGGTTCAGTAGTTGAGGCGTGAAAGAGTAACAAACATTCATATCATCAAAATCATCAGTTTTCGCAAATCTCGGAAAACCATGGATTTTTTCGGGATAAAAAGTAGCCTATGTGTTAATACAGAGTCGCTTCCAAGCTAAATCTCTTCAGTAGTAGCGGCGTTATAGAGTAACAAACATCCAAACAACCATACAAACTTTCGCGTTTATAATATAAGTAGGATTACTAGGTCACCTTCATATTTTCTTCATAATAAACCAACGTCTTATAATATACCTAAAATAAAGTTGTATAACAAACTATAAATGCTCATAAAAACATCTGCAAAGACTAAGAAACCTATAAAAATCTCTAGGCTTTTCTTACTGAGTTTATATACGATCTCCATCTCCATATTACTGCCATATGGCATATATATAACTAGCATATTAATATTTAATGCATTTTGTATATCAAAATTGAACGTTAGAATATACCTATTTCATATTTTTATATAATTTACTTTCCAAAATTTTTAGTTTTGCTCAAGGGCAATAGGGGACTTTTTTTTGTTTGTTTGTATATAATTAGACTAGCGGACGCCCGCGACTTCGTCCGCGTAAAATTAATTTTTTTAGAAATCCCTCGGAAACCATGGACTTTTCCGGGATGAAAAGTAGCCTTTGTGTTAATCCAGAATAAAATCTATTTCCATTCCAAATTTTATCCAAATCGCTTTAGCAGCCGCAGCGTAAAGGAGGAACAAACATACACACACACACAAACTTTCGTCTTTAAAATATTAGTGTGATAGCGGTCATGCTTTCGCTTTCGCTTTTACTTATGTACACATCTTCCCTACCCCTACCTTACCCTACTCCCTACCTAAACCTAACCAACCCTACCTGTGCCCCTACTTTTCCCTTACCCTACCGCTAACCCTAACCCTACCCTACCCCTGGCTTACCTCTACCCTACCCTTACCCTACCCCTACCTTACCCGTACCCTACCCGTACTCTACCCTACCCGTACCCTGCCCTACTCGTACCCTACCTTACCCCTACCCTTCCCCTCTCTTTAGCAAAATCGGTCCTGCCGTTTGAGCGTGGTGCGATGGACAAAGGACTATTTCCCAAGAAACTAAAGAGGGGTAATCTCTGGATCTACTGGGCCGATTTAGAAAATTCTTTTACCAGTAGTAAGCTACGTTATTTGCGAGTGTCATAGGCTATGTTTGATCCCCATATTCACACGGGAACGGGAACTACGTAATTGAAAGCGCGGGGCGTCATGTAGCGGAATTTCTGCGTCTTTTAGAAATTTTGTATTATCTCCGAAACTATTTAACTAATTAACATACTATAAAGGGCAAATCTTATCTCCATAATATCCTTGTGATTATTAAATAATTTATTTTGATAAGGATTTAAGTTAAGTAGCATAAATAATGACGCAAACCTAAGTATATAAAATTAATAATTTTTAAAACACAAAAGGTACTATATCTGCTAATATATAGAAGATAGATATATGGCGTCGCGGACTTTTTTGTAGAACTTTTAAAGATACATAAAGCCTCCATAGATTAATTTCAATTTTACACAATGGTTAAGGCAGCGCATGCGAATAAGTCTGCTTAAGAAGATTTTCGGTCCGACCTGTATGACAAAATCTGTGTTAACTCGGCGAATATATATCATACTAATATAAAATATAGCCTATAGCACTCCCCGATAATGTAGCATTCTACTGGTGAAAGAATTTTTGAAATCGGACCAGTAGTTCCGAAGATTACCCCATTTAAAAAATGTGACAAACTTACAAACTTACAAACTTTACCTCTTTATAATATTAGTATAGATGCATATCAATCACTTGTGAGAAATCATGCACAATTACATATGATTATAAAAATTAATGCATTTAGAGATTTTGAATTTGAAGGTTTTGAAGGAAATCTGTTTTTTATTAGTCCCTGGCCCTGGGTGGGTCTTATTATACAGAACGTACAATATATATTATTAATATATTATTATTATTATAACAATAATATCTAAATGTAACACAGAGGTAGATAACTCGAAAAATGTAGCGATAAGCTTAATATTTTTCAATTGAACACAACGCAACCTTGAATTATTTTGTTACAGCGCCATCTACTGTCAAGGTTTTAAACATAGCAGCATTTCAAGAGTGGGGGGAGATAAAACATATCTTAAATTAAGTACTCGCTAATAATGGAGTTGTAAATATTTATAGCCCAGTGGATATGATTTCTGTCTTCGATTCGGAAGGCGTATATTCAAATCCGGCCCGGGACATAACTAACTAACTAACTTTCAGTTATGTTCAAGAAATTAAATATCACGTCGTGTGTAAAACGCTGAAAGAAAAACATCGTGAGGAAACCTTCATAGCTGAGAATTTCCTTAATGCTCTACGGTTGTGAAGAACCTCCTCACAATACGCGCCGTCTCATGAATCACTGCCTTATGTATCCTGTATTTTATTAATATTATCATTGTTACTTACCACTTGGACTCATAGTCAACGTGGGTAAAACAGCGGGACAAAGCCGATCTTTTATAACTTGAGCCCACAGATTGGAAGCTGAATTTACTGGTCGCACTTGCGATCGTTCTCATTACGAAAAGTGTTTGAAAACGGTTCCTAATGTGCTCCTTAGTTTTAATGGAGACTTTAATTTTGTAAAAGAAACAAGTTCGTTTAAACGTCGGTATCTATGTATAAGAACCTTTTTAGACCTCATGGTAGGTCAAAGAAGACTGTACTTCTCTGTTTTAATACGGGTTGGTAATAGAGTGGCACAAATTTTAAAATTTTGTTAATTGTTATGTTGCTGCGAATCCTTCAGTCACATTTTATGGACCACTTCGGGACTCTGGGATAATTAATTTTAAAAATATACAAATTTCATTTATTTGTATTTGTATCTATAAATAGACTTTGTATTTATAAAAATATTTGTTTATTATTCTAAAACTTTCAAAAATTTAAATTTAATAAATCACACTTAAATTTAAAAAGTACTTAGATACTATTTAAATTAGTACTAGTAAGTTAGTAGATACATAAATAAGCAACAAAATATGTAGTAATTTTTGATAGTCGACACTGAAATTTTATTTATTGTTAGTTTTTTCATTTCTTTACTAATACTTCAAATTGGCTGGCTAAGGTAGGTAATAACACAGTACATACGAGTAGGTACTTACCTAGTAAATCGATGCTTAGATTATTTTTCCAAGAAAATAATTCAGCATCCCTTGCGTAGAGATAAGTTGGCAAACAACCAATATTTTTGTAGCAAAGCCAACCAGAAAGTGTTCCGTCGGCAACCAGTAGACTGAATAATTGCCTGCATTCTCCCCCTTTCTTTGTTCCCTTTCGGACTTCTCTTTGTTTTGGTACTATTCAATGATTCTTTTATACTTACTTTATTAACCCATTTACGTTTTTTCTCGCAAGCTTTTTGTCTGAAATTAATTAACTAAAACACTATATCTCTCTTTATTTGAAATTCCTTTACTATATCTACTGACTGACTAACTGATATAATTGCTTTATATTGATAAAAATGTGATATACAATAGTTGGTAATTAGTTTTTTATTTGCTTACTTCGGTATAGGCGACGTAGAAGTAGTAGGTCAGATATATGCAGGCAGAAAATTAATAAAGTTAGGAAAAAAAAATATTGGTAGATACTTTCATCTCATATAAATAAGACTTACTTATCTACCTACCTAAGTTTCTATAGGCTTAGCTAGGTAGGTAAGTACGAACATAATTACACACGTTATATTACGATAGATTCATTATTTAATAACATTTCACAAGTGATACAAGTATAATTGTTACCTGACAAATATCCATACTCAATTCTTAATATCTAAACCTGAAAACAAAAACATTGATGCAACAACGAATATACCTATGCTTAGAAGAAATGTAAAATGTAGTTTATTTTAATAATGGCCTGCCTTACAAACCACACCATGTTACAAAAATGTGCGAACATTTTTACAAGTGACGCCATAGAAATGCTGGTAAGGGATATTGAGACCGAGTCAGTAGAAAAGAAACAACTCAGCTGCCATAGTACCAAGACGCAGCGGTTAGGGACTAAAAGACCGCGGCGTTCTCATATAGAGTTGTCAAGGGCGGGGTTTCGTGATGAATTGGAAACATTGTAAGCGGGAGGGGGCGAGGGGGGACTTTTTTGAGGGGAATTCGGGGAGAAAAGGGTGCGCGGGCTCGGGGGGTTGATTAATGGCACCCGCTAGAGGGAGCCATGTTCATTATAGCGACGGAACGATGTGTTACTTGCCTACTAATATATTTTGCTTTCGGTGGCTTTTGGGACCGTACCCGGTATGTTATTAGTTCATTATTTTAGGCATTTTTATTTCTTCCGGAGATGAAAAATGACATCTCACTGATTACGGGACGAATACGAAAATAGGTTACGTTCGATGTTTTTAGAGATAATATTTTTTAAGCGGCTCCGTGTGATATTTAAGCTCGGACATTAATTGACTTTATGGCTCTATCATAACATGTTATGGGACCGTTAACGAATTTTTTTTCGTAGATAAAAAAACATTTTTAAACTGTTCTAATTAAAGTTTAAATGGTATTTTAGATTGTTTAAATAATAAATAATAATTATACGTATTTCGGATAAATTAAATCATATAACTCTAATAACAGGTACCTAATTCAAATAACAGGTAGGTAGGTTTACCTACCTACCTGTTATTATAAATTATGTTGGTAGGTGTAGTAGGTAGTCAAATTGTAATTTTAAACAATATATTAGGTACGTTCTAATACTATTAAAACTACTCAAAATATTAAAAACTATGTGTAGGTAGTTGGTAATGATATCATACTTAACTACTTTGAATTTGTAGGTAGGTATATTAGGAAAATCAATTTATAAAAGATCACCAACTCTTGAATACTTTAAAGGGTTCTCGCTGCTTTCCCATTGCAGGGTAGAGTAAACAGGTGACCAGTTACCTATTTATAGGTATATTAAGTTTTCAGAAAGGTTAGTTGTATCTACCTTCTTAGTACTTAGATAGATAGGTACATAGATTTTCTTTAATAATATTTTTTTTAACTTAAGAAAAGGAAGTTTTTTTTATATATTTTTTTGTTCAATTGCCTGCATTTTAAATCTTTTTTTATAATGATACTCGTATGTAGGTATTTAATGTACCTATTTATATGGATAGATGCAAACCACGATATAACGAATTTAAAATCTTTAGAATTCAATACATAGGTTTAGGTACCTACCTGCCGTATATACGAAAACAAAATTGTTCTAAGGGTGAACGTAAAATGTTATATCCTCAATTTTGGTAATTAAAGGAACATTAATTGACTTATTAGGCATTTTTAATTTTTTCGTTTCACAATACTCAAGAAACATGTCGGTTTCAGATGATCTTCCTTGCATAAATTACCCGAATTTTCGCAGCACCAAAAACAATATCACAGCAACATTATCGCTTGTACGCACGCCCGCTAAGGATAACATTAAGCAAACAACGCAACGACTAAAACTTGAGTATTCCATTCGCACGCCGCGCTTAAAATAGAAACAATGGCACCATTAAAAATCAGCTCTCGGATATTTTCCAGCGTATCCCGTAGCAGGCATAAATCCAAAGCTTTCCGCCAAAGCTATTTCCAAAGGAGCCTTTTCTATTCCGAACCGTGCACCCGTTTTTCTTAGACTTCCATTATAATGCGTGGAGGCACGCCAACCCCAGGGTTGTCGCTTAACAACCCTTCTTTTAGTTTCTTTGTCTTCTTTTTTCTCTGTTGTAGTATCAATTTGAAAAAAGTAAGATTACAATCTAGTCTACTTATGTAACTAATTAGTCATTTAACATTAACCTAAACTTATTACATTTACTAATATTTACTTACTTAATCTTAGTCTTTCACTAAGTATTACTTTAGGTCACTTTGTTCACGTTACTTCTAAGTAGCGCTTAACACTACACTATGACTAGTCACTTCTTTGTATTTTGAATCTAAAGACATTACAGACACTCTAGAATTAAATCTATTAGTTAGTGTTTTAATAATATTGATTGAAATAGAAAAGCTTGTTACACTCACGTGATTGTTGTCTTGCCTGACTAGTTTCAAGCACATACAAGGCTCTTAGTCATGAGTTTGTTCATGGAACGCGGAGTCAACGAAACTCCAAAACAATTACATGATTGAAACTATTTTTCTGTTTCAAAAACATTAAGCAGAGCCTTAATATCCCGACTATCTTCTTCTTTTTAAAGTTCCTATTCTAAACAAGGTTGCCGCTAATTTTGGTCACAGGTAACCCCAAATAGAGATCAAGTGCCTTTATTATCAACTGGCACAAACTTTTGAATCAAGATGTTGTTCGTAATCTCCGCCCATTTTACTTTACCTATACCTAATATAATGCACTGGATCTAATTACTCCGATATGAAAGCTTTTAAATTTTGATCTTCGAATGAATTACACGTTGCTCCTAGTTACGATTTCTTTTCTTTTCAGTATTTTATATTTCCTTGCAATACAATACTGTTTGATTTTATAATTAAGCCTCCAAAATATTCATCTGTAAATCGATATCTCAAAAGTTTCTAACTTTATCAAAGCTTCAGGAAGAATCCAGGCCTTGATCAAAAAGATTAAATAAGTAAAACAGCATGCAAGAAGGTTATGAAATTACCTAGGTAATAATTAATTTTCTGCTTTTAAAGAATTTCAACATCAAGCAAAATATGTGTTCTAATGGGCAGCGAATTTAGACACTATGACCTCACATGAGTAAAAACGTAACATTCCAAAAACTTGTACCTAATTAGGAACCATTGACACTTACCTAGGGGTTACAATACAATAATAACCCATTAATCTAAATTCTAAAGTTTATTTAGTTTGCCTGTAATATTTTATTGTCTAAGATAGGAACTATTTCTTATAAAAGCACAACCCTATTGAACCCCCTCGCTGCCACCCCCAAAAGTAGAGGTTAAGTCGACGTATAGGCCGTTATGAAAGTTTATAAGTAAAATGGATGATAATTATACAAGCTTTTACGTATAGAGCATGTTTTTAAATGATATTACATATATTATGCGAAAGAGTTTTCCCAGTGCCGTTACATTGCTCGTAATTGGGATTAATCTCGGAAATGAAGTGATATGAATATTTATTGGATATATTAATTCCAGGTTAATAACTATTACCTAACATGGGAATTGGGTACCTATAGTATCATTATAAATCTTAGCATATTTATTGCGAAATGATCTTTATGATTATAATTAGGTATATGATATTACAGATGAAGACTGTAATATCATATACCTATGAATTTTAATATGACCACGGTTTAGTGAGGTAAAGGACTCATTTTTTATTAGGTACAGGTCTTGTTTACCTAATTAATTGCCTAGTTTAAGAAAAATTAGAGGATAATAATTTCCAAGTCATTTATATTTTTTATTTTTTGGTTTCGATACGGGTAATATGAACGTCAGAAAAACGACAAAAGAAAGTAGAAAAACATTGTTAGAGAAAGTTTTTTTTGATACTAAGCTCATGATTGCTGATTTTATTGGCTTCTATAATGTCTTTGGTATAACACGGTATAAAGGAGTTTGGACGGATTATGCAGACGGCCCTAGACACATAAGACAGACGCGTGAGAGAGCACGCCAAAGTTCGCTACACGCCGACTCTATTTACATGTAAATACTTTGAAAAAGTAATTTGAGCGCGGCGTCTCCCGCACCGCCCTCGAGATTGCGAAAAGGCGCATTAACCGTCTTCCAGGTGATGCATGATAACTGTTATGGCCGAATATAATTTTCTCAGGCCCGCAGCGCCCCCTTAATCCCCGCAAAAAGCCTTCGGAATTATTCCTAAAGATATTTACGGTTTCGTGAATAAATAAAATTATGAGAGTATACAGGGATCTAACTAAGTCGACTCCGGTTTGTTTATTATTATGCCTATATTAAGTTGTTTATCTTTTTAATGGCCGGCAAGAGTTATACGGGTCGGGGCGATTTATGCCGTGTAGGATAAGGCTTTGTGGATAAAAAGGAGGAATGTCGGGACTCGGCTCGGATGCCACGCTGAGATTGGATTTTTAAATTTAGATGTGATATTGTTCTTTCTCATTTTTTTTTGTCAAAAGCACGTGGGGAGAGTAAATAAGTATAGTACGTGGCCTATAAGTTGAACTATGCGTTACACATTTATGGTACAGTCACAAATAACTATAGTCAACACGTAGATGCCAATACAATCGCGTACGAAATTTTCAATTAGTTGAAATCTTTAATGTAACGTGCCACCACGGAGCACGCGTTTAAACACTTTTGAGTGTAATTGTACGTGCACAGTCGAATATCATACTAACTACGTACTTCGTACTATATCTATGAAAATTTTAAAATAATAGAAAATCTATGCTACAGAAGTTTCTCAAATAAATATTAGTTTTTAATTACGCATTGTACGCATGAAAATTTAACTGTAAAAAAACTGTGAAAATCTGTGAAAAAGGGGATAAAGCTTGCACTAATTTTCTAGCGGATGAAGTCGCTGGTATGATCTAGTCGACATTCTCTTTCATAAGATAATCATCATTATCCGCCGATGGACGTCCATTGCTGGACATAGGCATCTTGCAAGGACTTCCAAACACAACGGTCTCGAGCCGCCAGCATCCAGCGGCAATATAAGACAATAACCATCATTAAGTACCTACCTAATTTTCAAACTATATTTAGGTACATTTAAACCTGTTAAAACTTCTCTAAATACTATTGTAACACAAACCCGCTTAAAAGCTTAGGTAAATGACCGTCAATAGGTGGTCAGCTATTAAAAAAACCTATTATTTTCAAAAATCCAACAAAAAATATTGCACAAAACAGCATTTTGCGCAATCACTTATACTACAGAACAATAAACAAAGAAGGGGTGACAATGACCAGATCCTTTCAAACCCCTTTATTTTGCGCACAAGAAAAACAACCCTTTCATTCAAACGCCTTTTGTTACACCAGAATCCGTTACTTTGACGCAATGTTTTATTATACTACATTTCTAGGAAATGAGCTTAGGATCTTTACAATAGAAACAAAACGCGTCCTTTTTGTGTAATTTATTTAAACAGGTAAAAGGTATGGTATTTCAATTTGTCCACAAAAAAAGTTATTTTTTACTGTGCGGCTAGTTAACCGTACTATTATCTCAAAATTAGCTAACAGTAACTCACTAACTGATTTTGCCAATATGGTGGTCGGTAACTAGCACTTAGTGGCGTGCTGAAAGTTTTTAACTAGGGTATGTAGGTATGCAGTATCAATAAAAATTGTACAAAATGGAAATCTCCTTCCCCAAAAACTTAAAAATTGTTCTACCTAAAGGATATTTTACGTATGCAGAACTGCTCGATGTAACTACTCGTAAAGGTCTCTCTACTCGGCCTGCATCCATCCCTTAGACCCGTTTTAATTCGCCAGTTCTCCTAGTGGAGGGTCGACTGACCAGGAGAGAAACGTCTATCGGTTCTTCCAACTAGATACACTGCGGCATACTCACAGAAAAGTCATCGCTAAAAGCTAACATCTGTTGTGTGCGTTACGTATATCTGTGGTCACACTGCTGTCAGATTAACTATTGTATGTTTTTATAGGTAACTGTGATTGTTATATTTATTTAATTTTAATACACTATAATTTATAAAAAGTAAGACTTAAGACTCAATCAACTTAATAGTGCTCGTATAAAAAATCAATTATACCTAAATACATTTCAAAACCTTTCTACCCCTTTTCGTTAACACATGTAGTTTGGGAAGTACCGAAATATAAGAATGACACCAAAAATTGTTTCCATAAACGCTTGTTACATCTCCCAAAGTGAGAAGTCGTAAAGTTTGAGTGCAACGACCTCATTGCAGACCCTACACAAGGTCGAGCTAGTAAAATGTTTATGGTCTATAAAAGCTCGTCTGCAGCACTTTGCAGTGTGTTTGTGTGTCAAGGACTTCAGACAGATCCCATTGACCGTTTTGACGATAATATTTACAGCTCACACTCACAACCCCTTTTTTTAAACGGTTGTTTGTTTTTAAAGATGTTTTAACTATTCAACTCGTAAAACAACTGCTTTGGGTTTTAAGCCACATTTAAGATGTTTTTTTTTTTAATTCTATCTGTTTTTGTAAGTAGGCAAGATTTTTAATAATGCATGTCTTGTGTAGTTTTATTTTTAACTAGCGGACGCTCAGTTTGCGTGTAATACAGTTTATTACAAATTCCACGGGAACTTTGATTTTTTTCGGGATGAAAAATAGGTATTGCGTAGCCAAATCGGTTTGCAAACCGCATCGTAAAGGAGATACAAACAAAAACACACACACAAACTTTCGCCTTTATAATATTAGTGTGATTATATTAACAGTTAATATAGTTACGCTTATATTATCAGGTTAACAGAAGCGTAATTATGAGGTAAAACTAAATCTAAGCTACTCGTATATTTAGGTCTTACAATGCCGATGTTTTATCAAACTTAGGATAGGTGTTGTTGGTAGTTCCTGTATTAAAATCGGTATCGATACTGTTCATTCCGAAACAGTAATATAATATTATCATGGCGGAAATAAGGACAGTAGTTGTTCTTTCACAGACGAGTTTTTGTACAAAAAGCCGTACTGAACTATATTTGGTAGACAGATTAACTGTATAGGTATATAATTGATTTTTAGGGAGAATAATATTTGTTTTCAAAAGAAGGGTCCGAATCGTTCAATAAAATCGCAGCAGTTCTCAAAGAAAAGCAATATCTGCTCCGCGAGTGGCTAATGACGTTTTGATGCCGTCGGAGTGGCGCGCTCGTAAAAAATCACTAGAAATGATCCAATTTTGATTAAAAAATCACGCGATCTCACCCTTAAAGTGTACAAAAGGAAACTTCCGAATGATTTAAAAGTTTTAATAACGAAATTCAAGTGAAATGACATTATACTTTCAAATTAGGAGTGAAAATTTAATTTAAAAGAGAGACAACTCGCCGCCTGAGGGGCGAATGGGATCCTCCATCGTAAAAATGTACAAGCTCTTCTTTCACTGAGTTTCTTTTCAGACTGCAAAATTTATGCCGCCTAAATCTCTCCGAGGAAAATTAGAAGGGGCCTGTATTTATTAAAGGAGATGGTTTTGCACTCGTTAGAGGAATTTTAATCGCCAAAGTTTTCCTTATGAATGCGGCGTTCGGTCTCAGACTCGAGTTATCTTTTATTAGATTTTAGGGCTTTTAATTAGAGTCGTTGAATGTGCGGGAATGATATCTTAAACGCGTCGTCTTTGGAATATTTTTGTGGAAACTTTACGGGGATAATACTCACCCATGGGATGCTAGCATCTGGTCAGCCTGCATTCTGTAAAGTTACAGCGATGTGACATCGCTCATTTCCATGGCAACTTCGTTGTTTGTGACATTTTACTTTTGGCATCTTAAAGAAATAAAGTTCAAATACTAGTAAAACTTAATATAGGCAAATGACGACATCGACGAGTACAAAATAGATAAATTACGCTCCAATGTGTCAAATATCTACGTATTATCTGTTTGTTTTGTCGACACATCAGTACACACTATAATTCTTGGTTTAAGCTTTGCATCTAGTCCAGGAGAGGTTTGTAGCCAGTAGGCCGGCACTAGTCTCTTATTATTCCATGTAACATTATTATTTTTAGCAATACCCTGACAGGGCCCCATGTATCATGCATGCTAAGCTTATGTATTCGTTTGTAAGTGCATGGATGCTAAGTAAATAAATAAATACTAAATAAATACTAGTCTAAACGGGTGTCCAATGTCCATGAGGATTTTCCTCTCTATGAATAAAATAAAAACAAAGCTTAGAAAGTCAACATTTCGTACGTCAGGTATCCAATATTCATATACAAAAGCTTAAAAAGCTTACTTACTAATTTAAACTAATCTACAACACCCAGAACAACAAACAAAGCAAAAACCGAGGGTGACACGTATTATTGTGAATGTATACTTGCATTATAATCCGGCGGTTGCAAAACCACATTTTCAAAGCATTCCCGTGTATCGCTAATTAAAATACGCTGTCGCCCAAACTGCGGTGCCATTACAGTGCATTATTTTCACCCCGTGAATTTCATATTCTTTCATACATATTTTTTTCAATCATAATTTCATTTATTCCTAAGAGTGAAACTAAACTTATTACAATCATTACTTATTTATACTTACTTGAATGCACGAGTTTTGTATTTATTTGTAAAAGCGAAAAAAATAAAACGATTTCTTTGTAACTATTCAAGAGTCTAATAATATGCCTATGTTATCTACAAGCTTATGTTATATGTAGGTAACTATACAATATACATATTACAATATTAACCAGTTTGTGTCTCTCTGTCAGAAATTACAGAAGACAGAAATGATGAAACTTGGTAGAAATTATAAGGAAATGACAATATAGAAAATTGAAATATAAAAAACCTGGTTTAGGGATGCCACAAATATTTTTCAGCAATCTGTGTTTATTTTGTTACTCGTATAGTAGAAGGAAATTAGTTCTTCTTTTGCAACCTGGTGAGGTTTTTGATTTGTCGTGACCAGGCTTATAATACGTCTACCTAATTATTCTCTATTTATGAGCTTCATCATGAATAGGAATAAATTTTAAAAGTAAACATTTAAATCTTACCTAATGGATTTAAATCTAGGTAGTTAGTCTAATATTCAATGAAGCCCAGAAGTCTCAAGCGTATGTTAAACCATTTTACGAAGTGTTTATTGAGCAGTTTCAAAAATTTAGCAGTTTGGCTTCCGACGGCGTCAAACCATTTGCCAACCGTTGGCCTATAAAATTGACACAAGTCGGCTCATAAAGATTACTAAGTACAAGTGTTACGAGCGCTTTTATTGCCCTTTTAAAAGTACATCTCAGGCATTGTTGAGAAAATAACACCTTTTAGATGCAGTTTATTAAAATCACCCTAGTTACCACCCTACCGGCAAAGACGTACCGCCAAGCGATTTAGCGTTCCGGTACGATGCCGTGTAGAAACCGTAAGGGGTGTAGATTTTCATCCTCCTCCTAACAAGTTAGCCCGCTTCCATCTTAGACTGCATCATCACTTACCATCAGGTGAGATTGTAGTCAAGGGCTAACTTGTAAAGAATAAAAAAAAAATATCATAGATAAGGATTTTGTAGAATTCGTAACATTTAATAGCTGGTATACCTGCAACGAATATCTATAACAATATTATAAAGCTGAAGAGTTTGTTTGTTTGTTTGATTGAACGCTCTAATCTAAGCAACTGTTGGTCCGATATGATAAATCATTTCAGTATTAGATAGCCCATGTATCGAGGAAGGCTTTAGGCTATACACTATTCCCGTATTCCCACGGGAACGGGAACCACGCGGGTGCGCGGTGTCAGCTAGTCATTGATATGATTGTTAAGCCTACATACATACATACTTAGTTATGTATATACCTACTTAGTTAAGTAGTTAAATATTTATGTTGTCACCTAAGTTACAGTTTAGGGTCACTAATTATTACTTAACAGTTAGAATTAAGTATTCCGTGGCATGTCAATGATAAGAAATAAAATAATGTATAATTACATAGGTCGGTAAAATAAAATGAAAAGCCTTGCTTTAAGTGTACCTATTAACCTTAACAGCTTTGATTTGTTGTATTAAATATAACCTACTTAATCATAACTTTATAATGTCACGTCTAGATATACTTAGGTGTTAATATGCTGTTATTTGTACGTAGAAAAAACACAAAACTTAGCATTTTTAACCGACTTCAAAAAAAGAGGAGGTTCTCAATTCGAGTGTATGTTTTTTTTTAATTTTATAATATAAATCAGGAGAAATCGAAATAATAGTAAATGCGAAAGCAAAACACTAAAACTATTCATTTACTTTTGATCTTCAAAACATTAACTTTTGATGGGAAGGGAATATATACGGTCGAATTGAGAAACCTCCTGCTTTTTTTGAAGTCGGTTAAAAAAGTGTTGGTACGTTTTCCGTGGAGATGAAGTTGCGGGCGTCTCCTATAGTAATATAGTAAAACACTATTGAAAAGACATGAGACAGAGATTCTGAATAAAATACATACAGCTATAACTTGGCGAATTCTTTCGTAACACTCCCAACGGTCCGCGCGGGCCGAGAGGAGGGTAGATATGCCCTCCGCGTATGACTTCATACCCGCGCAGTCCTTCCCCCCGTCGCCCGCATATCATGGGAGTGTCATCTACAAACTTGCCACGCTATACGCGTAAGAAGACGCTTATACCCACAGATAAACGTAAGCGTCGCACGAAATGTGATTTAATTGCCCTTTATGACATTTCATTACCAATTCCGTTGCTTTAATGTATAATTAACTGCCAAGAACGCGATTTAAAATTATAATTTCGTCACAAATCGAAGCTGGATCTCGTTTATGATCAATTAACATAATATATAGGCACGTTCAATGTTGTTATTTTACAATATTCATATTATAATGTCATCTGACGACCGTTTTAATATTATTTATTGGTTATATTCGCCAAAAAATATTAAATATGACTAAAACTGTTTCACTGCCTTCTGGTTTTAAGATTTGGCATTAGGTATAATATGAAAAATTACTCACACATATATATACAGCACCAATACTGGTAGATTGACTGTAACATGCTCTAGATTCTAGGTAAATCTAAAAGCCTACTTTAGAAGTTACTGCTAGAATGTTTAGGTGAATTTTGAGTGAAATATGATTAAGTTAGTGCCTTTAGACTGACATGACTAGAGAAGGTACTTTCCATTTGTTATAATTTGTTCCGTGATAGTCCAGTGGACCTCTGCCTCCGATTCCGGAGGGTATGGGTTCGAATCCAGTCCGGGGCATGCACCTCTAATTTTCAGTTGTGTGGTTTTTAAGAAATTAGATATCACGTGTCTCTAACGGTGAAGGAAAAACATAGTGAGAAAACCTGCATACCAGAGAATTTTCTTAATACTCTGCGTGTGTGAAGTCTGCCAATGCGCATTGGGCCAGCGTGGTGGACTTTTAGCCTGACCCCTGTCTTTCTGAGAGGAGGCTCGAGCTCAGCAGTGAGTTGACTATGGGTTGATAATGATGATAATTTATTCAAATGCCCACCCTAGTTAAAACTTTATGCACGTCACTGGGACCCGGAGATATATGGACTTTAGACAGCGCTAGTAAACCAAAGCCTGAAAGTTTTATGTACTCACAAAGTATCAGTTATCAACACATCACCGTGTGCGGCCTTAGGAATAGGTAAAGCCGCCATAACGAATGGGAACGGCGAGATTAGGGCACCTTTTAACGTATTAAATCCGAACTTATCGGCCGAGCTGTCGACGTCGTGACCCCGGGTTACTCTTATCGGGGACACCACTCAGGGTTTAGGGATATATGAACAGAGTATGTATCTAACTATCTACCACCTATGCCCTTTTGAGGTTCACTTTTTATTTAGGTAACTGAGACGCTTATAAGGAGTTTTACCAAAAGTTAAAATTAGGTACCTACTAGGTATACTAATATTATAAAGTGGTAAAATTTGTGAGGTTGTAGGGGAAATCTCTGGATATAGGTACTGAAACAATTTTAACTTTTATTTTGCCAATAGAGAGCCATGTTATTTGTCACTGGACACTCCCATATTCCTACGGCAACGGGATCTTACGCAGGTGAAACCGCGGGGTATTTGTTAGTTTATTAAATAAATCATGAAGTAGTACCTAATTAAGAATTAGAAAAGTTAGGAAATTCCAGTTACCTACTATCTCATATGTACCCAATACCTACGAATAAATTGTCAAGCTTTAAAAGGTTATTTCTTTTTCATTACGTATCTGTTTGCTAGGGAAGATATAATACCTAGATAATTTTCATTTGTTTGAACTCTAAAATAATATTAAAAATATTCACAGAAAGATCACTGTGAGAGGTTATTTAAATATTATTTGTCAGAGGCAAAAATTAAACATTCAAATTTAATTTATTGCGTTAAAAAATATTTTTCTAACCAGCTTATTTAAGGATTTATGTATTTAAAAAAAAAATAACTCCTCGTATTACAAAGGAAACCATAACGCCACTGGGTTGCAAGCGGCGTGGTTCGTGTCGAAATCACCTTGACAGCGTCGAAGCCTTCTTTGCGACGTAATTCGGGAAAGCGCTACCAGATGGCATTATGAGTAGTTTTTAAAGGGTTACAATTTTAAATTTCCTTTATAAAATATTTAGAAAACTTTTGATTTTGTTTACTTATTTGCATATTGCGTAGCTGTCAAAGAAAATATAAACCTGTAAGATATAATAAATTGTTATGACAAACATATTATGTCCATATTTTAAATAAAAATATCTCATAAGGACCTACCAATATTAACATTACCTACTTTGTTTTTATGCCATGAGAATGACATAAACAGGTCTGTTTAAGTTTAAAGTGTGTAGAAAATAATAAAAGAAAGAAAGTAACTTTATTCCAATGTAATAATTACAGACAGAAACCTACCCTAATGACAGCATGCCTATCTGTGGTTGGTTCTTCTCTTTCAAATGGTCCCGTAGCATTATGCTGAGCTGGGGCCATTTTCTGGGTTATGCCACACATCGCAGGGTATTGTCATGGTGTACTGGAGATATTGTGATGTGTGGCATAATTTTGAAATAAACGCATTTTTCTTTCTTTCTTTCTTGTAGGTTCAGGTTTGATGTGATGATATTTTTGATTTAGTGATAATGAGTTGTTATTGAATCTATATTATAGGTAGGTAGGTAAGTAGGTAGGTAGGTACAACCCAACAATAGATTACAACTAGAAACGTTTTTATTAATAGTAACTAATTACATATTTATACAGGTATGTAGGTGGGTTACCTATGGTTATAAAATATTTATAATTAAATATATACCTATTAAATATATATAATATAACTAATAGGTAGGTAAGTAGCTATTAAATAACATTTTGTATATAATTTAGTTATCTAAATGCTGACGCGCTTTCAGTTTATTATTATTATCCACAAAAACAGATAAATCAGATGAATCATAGAGTAAAAATTTACTCTAATTCTAAAAATATAATGGTATCTGCAGCGTGAATAAAACAGAATCCGACGGCATTTTCACAGGGCTTGCGATGTTCGCCTTGAATCGTATTTTTATTAGGTAAATCAATATTATCTGCGAAAAACAAAATTGTTAATACCATATCTAGTAGATATTTTATAATCCCTAGAGGTTCAATTTTGTTTTATAATATGTAATTTGTTTTTTCCGATTCCATGTAGACAATTAGGTACCTACACTTATCATATCATAACATTCCAATTTGTGGTTCGAATAAATAAATAAAATCTGCGAAAAAAAAACATATAAATACCATATCTAGTAGATATTTTATAATACCTAGAGGTTCAATTTTGTTTCAGAATATTTAATTTGTTTTTTCCGATTCCATGTAGACAATTAGGTAACTACACTTATCATGTCATAACATTCCAATTTGTGGTTCGTGTGTTTATTTAATTAAAGTAAAAAAAACTACCCCCAAAACAAACATGGGTCGTTAAAAAACATTGAACATAAACAATAATATGCTCATTTCTTCCACTTAACACTGACTGCACATAAATCGTACTGTTTAATTTAATCAACGCCCGCGTAATTCGTCTGTATCTCTGTATCACCAATAATAACAGACCCTTGTGTTATGGACCTTTCGTTCGTACAGGTTGATCCTGCCAAAGGGTCGTGGCCTTAGCGTGTGTCATGTGAAACTGGTCCGAAAATTTATAATTATTATTAAATTACGTGGGAGCACATCGTTGGCACGATAAAGTTCACACTTGCGTTGATGGACACGATAAATATAATAACCGAAGGTACGTATATATTTTCAATGTCGTTTTGTTTTGGGAGGGAAAATAAAATTGTAAAAAGACATGTGACATGAATTGTTGGTATTTTATGTGATTTATAATAGCTATTAAACTCTCCTGTAAATCAAAATCTAAAGGCGTTTTCTATACACTCACAAGTACCTACCTACGTATTTTATTATTTCTATTAATTCGTGAAAATTATGTGTTAATAGTTAGGTAAGTAACTAATAATGTTAGATTTTTATGTATCTACTTAATTGAAACACCACTAGGTACCTATACGGTAGGACTACTAGGTACCTACCGTATAATTTAAACAAGAAGTTATCGAAGCTCCAATACCATAACAATTTATTGGTAATAAACATCAATAAACGAATTTATTTCAATAATAAATATTCGTTTTACCTACTGTTTAGGTATCTAAAGTACAAAACTCGAATCGTAATATCTTTATCTGTTAATATAAAACTTAATAAAAATTCTTACCAGCTATTGTTTTGAAAGATAGAGAAATGAATTTCATAACAACAATACTTACATTAGAATTTCAAATTAAAAATGGCGTCCCATCAGTAGGGTGACTCCCTCGCTACCACGCGATGCCGTCGGAAGTTCGATATTATTTACTGCACGGTTTTATAATTTATTGTGTTTTTTATTTACACAGTATGACTTCCTATTGCCGTTATACGCGGCTTCAGTTGATTGCTTTATTGAAACGAATTGATAGTTTTTTTTTTATAAATTCAGTTTTTTTTGTAATTTTATTAATTGCAAATTATTGTGCTATAATTTTTATTTAAAGCTAGATAACAGCTAGTCATTGAATAACTTGATAGTTTTTCGTAACTTTATAATTGTCGTACTCATTTTTTGATGCAAATTATTGTGGTTTTATTTTTATTTTACTTACAAAGCCAGCCTGATAACACTTGTCAGTCATTTCCGCATGATATATTTATTCAACCAAACATACTTGTTAAACCTTACTTAGACTTCTGGGTGGTCGTATAGAACGGAAAACCATGACGATCAGAAGGCAATGACAGTGCGTAGCCAGCGACAACCTTGACTGCTAACGCCACCTACTGCGAATGCTTACTACGAATCTAATTGCATATACATTGAATAATTTACATAAATGGGTTACCATTAGCATCCTCTCTAACGGGTTTAAATAATCTGTCAGTAGGGTAATTACCTATGTATCTCGGTACACGATTCAAAGCTTTAATGTTTTGAATTGTAAACCGAGATAATATATAATTATCACGCAATACGTATCTTATAACGATGTTAGTATTGTTTATGTATTCTGGTTGCAAATTGAACTAGAATGTCACATGTCAATGAAATTCAATGTATTTTAAAAATACAAAAAATCTTACTTTCGATTGGATACACAATATCTGTCAGGTCTGATAATAATCTATACTAATATTTTAAAGCTGAAGAGTTTGATTGTTTGAACGCGCTAATCTCAGAAACTACTGATCCGATTTCAAAAATTCTTTCAGTGTTAGATAGCCAATTAATTGAGGAAGGCTATAAGCTATATATTATTCTCGTATTCCTACGGGAACCGGAACCACACTGGAGAAACCACAAGGCATCAACTAGTGTATGATAATAAGTCATTACCTTTTAAAAAAGACATATGAAACTCAATTGATACCTCTTTGTCTATACATTAATTGGTTAAGTAACTAGCAAATTTTTTTGCTCACAAAAAAAAAAGTGGCTACAACTCGAGAATCAGCATTAAGGAGATGGTTTTCCCCGAAATAGGTACACGCGGTTATGTCTTTCGTATACAATTGGAAGAGTAAATAAAGCCACTAAGGCAACAAAGGGACGTTTCGAATGCTAGATAATGAGCGTGGCTAGCGACGAGGAACGAAATGTAGCGGGGAGATATTTCCGCGCCATTTCACACTTTGTTGATACCCTACACTGTCACGGGCTCCGCGGGATGGAGTGTTTTAGACACCATGCATTCAAATATTTAATCATTAATTTATAGACATTAATTTTTTTATTCCTTGCCTTAAAATAATGACATAATTAAAAAAAATTCGACAGTGGACTGTCTTTAAACGATTTTAAACAAAAGTTTATATTTTTCGTTGTGGATAATTTTAGTTATTTAGGTATTTACTTACTAATAATTTTGTACACAAGATCATAATACCTAGTTTTTGACAGTTATAAGTGCCTGCACATAGTTCACAAAAAGTGTTCCTGATTTTGCTAACCTTTTGTTATTTAGACCAATAAAATGTTAGCTATAGATCTTTGCTTTGTTGAATGTTTAAGAGTTTATATCTATTATTTTTTTAAAAACATCTAGCATTTAGATACATTTAAAACATTACGTGATATTATAGGTAGACAACAATATTTTTCTTAATTCGTGAAATCTTCGCTTCAATTCTGTCTAAACTCACAAACATTCCAGCGCCTTTAGCGTAGATTATTATTATGTTTATCTTCTATTTATCTATACTAATAATAATAAAAAGAGGAAAGATTTGATTGTGTGTTTGCATTGAATAGGCTCTGAAACGAATGAACCGATTTGAAAAATTATTTCACTGTTGATGGGAAGCTACACTATCCCCGAATGCTATGGGCTACATTTTATCCCCGTATTCCTACGGGAACGAAAACCATGCGGGTGAAACCGCGCGTCTGCTAGTTCTTATATAAAAGCGAAAGGCCTCACTCTTCACGTATTAGGTATCTAAAACAAATAGACTAGGGCTCGGTCTTCAAAAGCGCTTGCATTGCAAGGATGCGTTAGCTACTGAAATAAACGAATTTGACTTTCAGCATTTCTAATTTAGTGTCAGCGAGATATGCAGCGCTCGGCTAGGGAGGGCAAACGTTGACATTTTTACTGCGTAACTAGATCGGAGCCGGCGATAGATGCCGGCTTCGCGCCGCCCTGAGAGCTTTGTGCGTAGCTTCTCATCTATCTATTATCTCGGATGTAAATACTCACAGATAACTATCACAATATGAAATTCCTGCGTACAAAACTTGGGATTATTGTTGCTAGTTGTGTTGCGTTTCCTTTAAACATTTAAATTGCATTTAAATTGTAACCAGTAGCCAGTGACGTGCATAAGGTTCTCGATCAGGGTGTGCACCAGTTTGCACCAAATAAAGCAAACTGGAAAATCCTTATTTAATAAGCATTATGACAATTCTTAGGGTATGCAGTGCATGTATGTAGTGCACGCCTCTGCCAGTAGCGCTATTCAGTAACGATGTTTTTACAACTTTTTTTTTCATTACAAATTAGCCCTTGACTACAACATCACCTGATGGTAAGTTATGATGTAATCTAAGATGTTAGCAGGCTAACTTGTTAGGAGTAGAAAGACAATTTACGGATTCGGTTTCTACACGACATCGTACCGGAACGCTAAATCGCTTAGCGGTAGGTACGTTTTTGCCGGTAAGGTAAGATAAGGTAATTGTTAGGAGTAGAAAGACAATCTACACCCCTTTCGGTTTCTACACGACATCGTACCGGAACGCTAAATCGCTTAGCGGTAGGTACGTTTTTGCCGGTAAGGTAAGATAAGGTAATTGTTAGGAGTAGAAAGACAATCTACACCCCTTTCGGTTTCTACACGACATCGTACCGGAACGCTAAATCGCTTAGCGGTAGGTACGTCTTTGCCGGTAAGGTAAGGTAAGGTAAGTAAAGTAAAGTAAGGAAAGAGAGAAAGACGAAATCGAAACTCATACTATTGAGTTATTAACACTGAGTAATGCTACAGTGCTTGCCAAACCCGAAACAATAATCTCCCCAGTACACACACAATGTTGCTGTCAATAGGTATATTGTCAATAAAGTAGGGTAAAGTTTCTAAAGTAACACACCCTAAGGAAATTGTGTATTATTGCCGAGACACGACTTTAAGCAACTTTACCCTACTTTATTGGCAATGTTATTGGGTGCTTGCAGCTAGAATAAAAGAAGCGAACAAGTAATCCCTTAGATTCGATGGTCAAAGACTCCAAGTTAGTAGTTACCATGACATCAATAAACATATACCTATACTATTTAAATTGTACCTACCTAACTAAAAAATCAACCTAACCTTGGATTTGTTGTAGTCGGGTTAAAATCACAAGTAAATTGGTAAATTGGATCCTCAACCAAAATATCTGATAAGCAGTTTATTCAAATTACGGCGCAGTGGTATGCGCGGTGGATATACAAGACGGAGGTTCTGGGTTCGATCCCCGGCTGGACCGATTGAGGTTTTCTTAATTGGTCTAGGTATTGATGGGAGGCTTCGGCCGTGGCTAGTTACCACCCTACCGGCAAAGACGTACGGCCAAGCGATTTAGGGTTCCGGTATACGATGCCGTGTAGAAACCGAAAGTTTGGGGACCGGCAAATGATGACACGTTTATTTACATTTTATTAACTTCTAGGTAATTTTAATTTATAAAACCGTATGAAAATACCTTACTATTGACTATGAAAAACACATAACTCTTGGAGTTTTCTGTCGACGCGAAGCTAGAAATCTGTTTGCCGGAGCGATAAGCGGCTAGCGACGAGCGGTCGATGACATGTTTACGGCGCAGATATCGCCGAGATAAATTCGTTCAGGATTCGCCTCGCTCAGCGTATTCTATGACAAGTTTTATTGTCATCTGACTTTGTACCAAAAACTTGCGCTATATAATTGATATTTAAACATCATCATGATTAACAACCCATATTCGGCTCATAAGCTGTGATAGCCCAGTGAATATGACCTCTGCCTCCGATTCCGGAGGGTGTGGGTTCGAATTCGGTCCGGATCATACACCTCCAACTATTCAGTTGTGTGCATTTTAAGAATTTAAATATCACGTGTCTCAAAGGGTGAATGAAAAACATCGTGAGGAAACCTACTACCAGAGAATTTTCTTAATTCTCTTCGTGTGTGAAGTCTGCCAATCCGCATTGGGCCAGCGTGGTGGACTATTTACCTAACCCTTCTCATTCTGAGAGGAGACTCGAGCTCAGCAGTGAGCCAAATATGGGTTGATAATTGGCTGCTTATTGGCTGACATTTGTCTATTTTTCATTATTATCTTGTTGGTCATATGTTAGGCATACAGGTGACGTACAATCAAAAGCTTTAGTGTAACAGGGACACAATTTAACAATTTAAAATCTCATTTTCTCAGCAACATACATCAAGTTCATACACACTCATGTAATTGGCAATTTTTCACACACACTCCCTCCCGCTGTGCCACGACTTGGAAATTATTGTTCTATATAAATCTTTTGTGCTACATCCTTTGAATATTTTATACACCGTTCGTATTATGTGAAATACAAAATTGTGCAGGGATATTTATATGACATATATACAATTTTTATACTTATACCTAATAAGCGAACCAAGCAGATGTTTCACCTGATGGTATTATACAACCATGGATGGCCTTTAAACAGAAGAGGATACGCGGCAGTGTATCAGCCAAATACCAGTGAATGGCTGCCAGTAGGTAGGTACCTATCTTTATACGATAAAGTTAAAGTTAAAATCTATTAAATTAAATTAAAAAGAAACGCTTCTAGCTGAAAAGCAAGACGTCTCACAATGTTACTGCCCTAATAATAATGCGTAAAAGCCTCATGTGTAATTACACCTTTATTTTACTTAGATACCTTCTACCATTAATTGACGAACTATCAACTTGTATTAAATTAGGAAGTTTTGGTCATGACAGACCTCATACATAACATAGTATACATAATCTATTTTCATTTTTTTTACTAATATTCTTCTCATCAAAAAATCGAAACAGGCCGCTTGAACAGTACTTTGGGACTGGTTCCATTTTTTTATGAGAAGTATTGAAGAAGTAAAGTTTGTGGTGTTGTAGGGGTTATCTCTGGATCTACTTTACGGATTTTGAAAATTCTTTTACCACTAGAAAGCCACGTAAATTCTGTGTAATACGCGATATTTTATCCCGGCATTCGCAAGGAAACGAGAACTACGCGGGTGAAACCACAAGGCATCGGCTATGTTTGTTCCCACTAAACGTTACGTTTTTAGTTCAATTGTAGTAACATTTCTGTTAAAAAGGATATTTCTAATTTGTGCATACTAGGTCAGCACTCACTAACAGTGTAGGTAATTTGATATATATTGCGTTGCTTCCACCATGTTTTATCTACAGCTATTTCTGCAGTCCTAATTTGTATTTTAATATGTTTACCTAAATTATGATCGTCTGTCTGAATTAAAATCGAATAAAATTTACATAGTTTCCAGTTTGAGGCCAAAGAACAGATAAATTGATAGGTGTTTATAACGTACCTATCAACTACATACATGGTTATGTCAAAGGCTTTTAACTTTTTAAAACTAAAAAAATCGTGAGAATAGTGCATAGGAATACTTGATTTAACCTATATGGTATGTGATATTTATGCTAATGGTAAAATTTCAAGATATATCTAATATCACCATTTAGGTACCTACTATTATAGGACTCTAAAGGTGATTACAAATATAAAAAAACTAATGTCGAACAAAGGTTATGATTCACAACACTTGTCAGGACAACTTAATAAACAAATCAAACTGTAACCAGAATAAGACCCTAGAATGGCAAAGAATGACCTTGAGTGGAGTGACGTACTTGTGAACGATGTGTGTAGGGTTAAAGGTACCTTTGACTGTATACAAACACTCCCCTTTTTCACTCAAGTCACTCTCCCCGCCTATCCTAAGTAACCCATTAAGAATTACACAACAAGAGATGTGGACGGCTCGAACGCCACGAGCACACTGAAACCAACACGAGATCGGGCGACGTCATATCCGTCACAGACTACTATTTCCAACACTAAACGGCGATAACACTACCTAGTAACAAAACAACTAATAGTAGGTATAGTACCTACTACATGCTTTAGAAGGTAGGTACTATTGGTAAACAATTTGTCCTGTTTTAATGGAAAATACCAGTTTTATGATTGTTACCTTCTCATTATACATTTTTATTTAGATAATATAAATAGGTAGGTACTGAAATTTTTAAATTACTTCGTTTTCGTACTTTTTAAGTTAGAGGAACATTAAATATACCTACTCGTAGATTATACCTAAACTATTCACTGTTGCCTTGAAAGTTTGTTCAAATTTCCATATTAGGAAATGTTCATTGGAAAATACTTAGTATAGAATACAATGGCACCCTATGGAAAAGTAAACCTTGTTTCCGAAAGAATATTTCACACTGTTTGGTAGGTAAGTACTGATCCAAACTTTTTGCGAAAATTCAAGCTTTTAAAGTTTAAAAGTAAATACTTTGTAACATCGTGCTAGCTGTTTCTTAACTGTCATCATCATCATCATATCAGCCGATGGACGTCCACTGCAGCACATAGGCCTTTTATTGGGCCTTCCAAACATCATGATCCTTAGCCGCCTACATCCAGCGAATTCCTGCGACTCGATTAATGCCTTCAGTCCACCTGGTTAGGGGTCGACCAACACTGCGCTTTCTATTCTCAACTATAGAAGCATTTAATAACAATAAGAGGGCATTAATCACACTAATACCGCCTTCTTAATCAAATTACGCCTACGAGAGCACTTTCAAATTAAAATGCACGAACTAATTACTCGAGGGCGTGCGCGAATTGAAATAAACTAATTACAACGGCCGGCCAATTACAACCGCTGATTTATCAGTATTGTGTGATCAAATAATTAAAAATATGCCGACTGTTAAAAGTAGTGACACCATTATGTTGTCATTACTGGAGACATTCTTGAATCATCCGTAAGAATCTCACGATAACCACGTTTGCAACCTGATCAAGAAGATCAACGGCAAAAAAAGTCTACTCTCTCGTCAATTTCGGTAAATTTTATCTAGCCACTCCGTCAATTTCGGTAATTTTTTCACCAAATCAAATAAAGTTACATGCTTGTAAATATCTTCTAATTTCACTGACGTAAGACGGCCCATTTCGAAACAATTTTATATTTATGAGACCACGAAATAGAAACAACTTTTTGATCTCGGTCGGTTACTATTAGATTTTTGGTTGATAAATTTTGAAATTTTAAACAGATATGAAATTTCCTTTCACATATCAGACGTATTAATATTAAATTCAACAATGAGAAAAATCCGTAATAAAAACCAACTTTCGCATGGTGACACATACACAACCTTGGGCTTTATTTAGCAACTAGCGGACGACAGCTGCTCCGTTCACGTAAAATCACAAATCCCGTGGAAACCATAGGCTTTTCCGGGATCAAAAGAAGCCTATGTGTTTTTTCCAGGGTAAATTCTACCGATGTTCTAAATTTCAGCCAAATCAATTCAGTAGTTGTGGCGTGAAGGAGTAATAAACATGCACACACACGTATTTACTACGTATCCGTACGTATACGTATAAATATACGTACATATTTACACACAAACTTTCGCCTTTAAAATATTAGTGTGATATGTTAGACATTATTGGGGTCATTGCTGCGTTAGAATTTGTACAAGAATAAATTATTATCGTGAACTGTCCCATTTACCCCCATGAGCTGGCAACACTACAATGCAGTTGTTGTTGTAGTAAATCGTAAATGTCCGTATTCAATTTGCGAAACGCAACGAAACGCGTCAGAGCAACGCGTACGCCGCAATAGCTTGTGAATTTACAACTAGACTCGTGTATTTCATAAATTGGTGCTCCACTATTTACTGCGTGTCCTGATACATTAATAGAGTTCCGTTTCTAGCCGATGTAGTGGGAAGTTGTACCACTTGTGCACTTTCGATTAATACAGTGATAACTATATAGAAATATAGATCAACACATCTATAATAAAACTGGTCGAATGCTATTCTATACATTTATTCGCAATTTCAGATTTTACTTATACCATTTGTAACACCAAACGTTACCGTGGCATAACGGACAGCAGCATCTAGAATCTATAATTATAATACGAATTCTGTACATTGAAGATATTTTGTAATTTTTGTTGCACAATCGATACAGAAGCCAAAAATATTTTTTTTCGATTTTTTGGCGGTATGTCTGTCTGTCCGTGTTTTTTTGTTATCCGGGTATCACACTGAAACTACTGAATGAATTCAAACGAAACTTGGTTTAAGAACATAATACGGATAAGGTTGAAAGTTTATATGGAAAGTCCTTAATTTTTAGAGTTACAGTTTTAAAAATTTGTTCATAAACCATAAAAAATAGGAAATATAATAGGTAGGCTAGGGTAGGGCTAGGGTAGGGGTAGTTGAAAGTTTACATCGACTTCAACGCGGACGTAGTCGCGGGCGTCCGCTAGTCATCAAATAAAATCTAGTGCCTGACTGTGATTTCTAAATTACTGGGTTTTTCTCAAGTGCTTATAGTTAGTTACAAACTAAAACATAAACAGCCAGTTTATAAATTTCGTGTGTTTGTCCGAGCTATCTCTTTAAAGTCTGATAAATCCTGACTGAACTGAAACGCTGAAAGTCTCCCTGGAAAATAGAAGAGGTTACTGAGAAACATATAGGCTAGTTATTAACATGGAAGAGTCATTTGGATTATGGAAGTTGGTGGTATTATACCAACGTGCCTCGGAGAGCACATTCAGTCCTTCAGTTAGAATTATTATCATTAGCAACTAATAGTGGTCTTTGTAGTTAACATTGTCACCCAAAATCCGCTAACCTGCACTGGAGCAGCGTGGTGAGTCTAAATTCTATGTCTCGGCTATAATTTAACTAGGTGTTACAAGTTTCTTGATTACATTCATTATTTAAGTTATTGTAGAGGGGAGGTATCCGTGTTGGTATAATTAAGAGGGTATTTGATAACTTGGATTCAGTTGTTTGTTAGGCAGCGTAGACACTGTCACGCTGCCAGTCTCGTTAGTGATTTTGTGCAATAATGTTTTGTGTTATAATTATTGTTTATCATAAATTGGTTAGTGTGAGCATGGAGAACAACTCGAACAGGGAAAGGTGTTGATGCATTCTAAAGGGATCTCTTAAACAGACTCCCAAGGTCATAAGTCAAAGTCACTAAAAGTAATTAACTCAGTAATACTAAATACAAATGTATTTAGTACTACATTTACAACTATGTTAATAATTGACACTATAAGTATATTGACCTTTATACTATAATGAATAGTTTAACTCTCACTTTTACATAAACGAACATACATATTATGTGCAACCACAAAAAGCGTTATCAGGAAACATCAATCATGTGGGTCAGCGAAGGCTATAAATAAATGGCTACCATAACTTTTCACCTCTGTACATGTTTACGAGTCGTATACTAATTGACGTCACAGTGAGGGACGACGCGGTGCCCAACGAACCCGCTACGAATGTATTTACGACCGCTGCATCCTATATTTTTCCTAAAGGCATTAATGTGTGATGCGCCAATTGATATATGTACGGAGATCGAGATGAAATGAATAAGTGTTCGTGTGCTTCCTTTAGATGCAGAGCAAGTTACTTGCCTTTGCGTGATCTTGTTGACGCTTTGTTTGGCTGTATCATTGATGTGCGAGGGTTCCCTCAGAATATGACTACCACCATGGTTATTTTGGCAGCAGATAAGGCTAGACACCTACGCCCTAATTGAAGGGCGAAGCATTGAAAAACGTGTTACTTACATGTCTGAAAAATCAGGTGTTATTCCATTTACCTATACACACATAAAACTTGACGTGGTACACAAGGCAGATCATAGTTACAAATGTAACAAGTTTAATATCTTCGACATTATCATGTGAAGGTAGTTCACTGCTTGACATATTACTTGATAAAGTACTTACAAATTTTTATCAACTTATTAAGTTAAGCTTACCAAAAAAATAACAAGTATTTATCTGTTTTACTTAATAATGTTAGTTATGTAGTGTGTGTAGTATTAGTTATAATAGTGTTAGATATGAGTTTTAATAGGTACAAAGATAACTACTCTCCAAAAGTTTTAAGATTTATAGAATATGCGCGAACAGACTAATAAATGTAAATGTAGCACGAAGGATATCTCGAGCGGTACGGATCGTGGTGCAGCCGTCAGCAGAGTTCTGATCACTCTGCAGCCTTGGGGGCGTTGAACTTGCTTTATTTATTAATCACGCTACTGCAATCTGCAGATCACACTTCAGCTACTTACTACTGATTAATGTTTATTGAAGAATTTTTCTTTTGGCGAGTGAGTCTGATGTATATTTGTACTAAGCAAGTATGTTTTTATTCTACATGTTAAAGAGATCATACCTGATGATAAGTTATGATGAAGTCTAAAGTGAAAGCTATAATGACTATTTCTCTTCTTAGAAAACACGACAGAAGTGGGGTAAGGTTATAAAACATTCAAGATATCGGAAATCTTAGTGTACCGATACCTAAATACTACTTTGGTAATTCTAAAACACTACATAACTAATTTAAAAATATTTTAACTCGTACCTATCTATTTAAATATTAAATACAATCAACCTGTATTATATTAATAGGTAAATGGTACCAATCAAATTGTACAATTTGGTACCTACATACATAATGATATTTTTAAATTTAAGCTCTTCTTTTAATAATATTAACCATGTGTTAAGCAGACAGGCAGTATATTTGTCATAAATTAGGACATTTAAGGCGTACATATAAATTCACTTTTAAGGAGCTTGTAAATAAGGGAGTCTACCAGATGTCGCGAATAAAAACTGCAATATGCGTACATTGATCAAGATTCAGCGAGAGGCTGCGATAACGGCGCGACCATATGTAACGTAAAGTCAGTCGACGAATGTAAGTTGACTTTCAGCCTCATAGCACACCTCATATTATAGGACTCAAAAGTGATTACAAAAATAAGGAAACTAATGTCGAACAAAGGTTATGATACACAACACTTGTCAGGACAACTTAATTAACAAATCAAACTGTAACTAAAATAAGACCCTAGAATGGCAGAGAAATGACCTTGAGTGAAGTCACGTACTTGTGAACGATGTGTGTAGGGTTAAAGGATCTTTTGATAGTCGACTAACACTCCCCTTTTCCACTCAAGTCACTCTCCCCGCCTATCCTAACCCATAAAGAATTACACAACAAAAGATGTGGACGGCTCGAACGCCATGAGCACACTGAAGCCGTCCGTACCGCAAGTCGTTGCAAAGCGGCGATAAGACTCAGAATACAGAAAACACCAGAAGTCATGTTCAGCCGTCATAAAGAACGCATTGTGTCCGAAAATTATATCTACGAGTACGTACGAGCACGTTACACAATACAGCATAGGTAGGTACATAGAGTGACTAATCATCATCACTTGATCGTGAAATTACACCTTAAAAGAGTAATTTCAACGACTCGGCTACGGCCAGGCATCGTCGCGCTTACGGCTCGCTACGGCAGGTTTTTGGAGAGGCGTTACTCGGGAGGGATGGAACTGCACAAAAAGACGTGCTTCGGTAAGGAAGAGGTATAAGCTTATATAACATCCCATCACACACCGCCTACTGAAGATAGGCGGTGTGTGATAGGATGTTCTGCGGTAAGCAGTTTCATACAAATATATTAATTTACTTGGACGGCTTGAGTTGATACACTGTGAATGTCTTTCAGACCCATAAAGTAGGTATACGTGGTGGTAATTGTCAATCGTATCTATCTACTACTACCTACATTTCTATACATAGTAATTAGTATTAGGTACTTGGTATTGCTGATGGGGTTCCCTCAACAGTGTAACTTGGGATTATTCAACATTTATGGACTGATAGCACGAGCCACTTAATCCCACCTACAAATTTATATATAAAATTGCCTGCAAATTTTAATATTGAAGTAATTTTTTTGTTTTGGAAAATTTGTGCAAAATCTATGTGAGTCGTACCTCACTTACCTGATTTCAGTAGGTACATGGTTACACGTCGGGTGTGGACTCCCCCTTAAACCATTTTTGCACGTACGAAAATAATTACCCGGCCTCCTTGACAAACGCCAATTAATTTTTATCATTCCCGAGCACGTCACATTGCACGCTCGTTGTTAAAAGGTGCGAGGAATTTTGATCTTGCGTTTTCTGAGTGTGCTGGTGATCGCACATTAATATTAGAACCGCGACTATAAAAAACTACAAGACTTTGATATACAATTTTTAAATAAGTACCTAGGTACCTTAGTAGTGTATAATAATAGCGAAAGAACAAAGGTAGTTACCTACACATTGTCTATTTGCATTTACAAATTTTGTAATTTTAGACAACAGTCATAGCATAGTGTCTAGATTTACCTCCCTACGATACCTACCCGGTAGAATAACTTACCGTTCACACATTACAAAACCCAAATCTTTTTAATATTAATATCATAAATAACTAAAGAATCATTAAATGCTTTAACAATAAAAACTGGTAATTTTCCCAACACCAACGCAATAAAAACTATCCTACTGATATCTCAATTGCATTACTAGAAATCAACGCCTGGAAAAATGCATGGCGTGCGGTTTTTGTGCTAATGTGCGATAAACAGGATAGGCGTCGAAGTATGAAATGCGTGTTTTTTCAATGCCGAACGTAACTCACTACATAAATCGATGAAAAATTAACAATTTCACGGACGCGCTAAAAATATTTCGTACGCCATAAACATTCCTGAAGGTTCAAGAAACAAGATTTTAAGTCTTTTGGGGTGTTACATTATATTTATGTTATAATACCTAATAATACATATGTATGATTTTATATATTTACATAATTACATATTATATATACCTATTAGAGGAGGATTATATAGTACAGGTACGTAAATGACACAAATAAATCCTGAAACGAATGTGCGTTAAGTGTTTTTCTGTAAAGAATTTTTATAACTTGAGGTTGTAAGTCGTTTTTTTTCTATTTGCTGCTATATTATAGAAAATGCTCACGTTAGATTAAATTAGAAAACTCTCAATACAATAAATATAAGCACTAGGTGTGGCTTTCTAAGCGAAATTAGCCAATTTCAGAACAGAATTCTATCTCTAAACGCTGTCTGCAAAGTTGGCACTGCGGTGTGTAACTTGTGAACTACGACAACGCTAAAAGGACAAGTTTTGAGTTTCCTTACTAGAAACCTTTGGAAATTAAAAACATGTTACGGTCATTTTAAACAAATTTCGACTATAAATATCTACATATCCTGAAAATCTCCATGCCTAAACTAAAGGTCAATAGCACCTCTGCCAGCAGAACTGTCTTGGTTCGATTACCGACAATACCATACCTACCAGTAAGTAACACATCACAAAACCGACACACAAATCTTCGATTTAGGTAAATTTTTAGACCTCGACATTATTTGATCTGTTTTTCCTTTCATTTGGAATACAATTTTACCGACAATTATATGTGGTTTCGGGTTTCTGGGTTCAAATCTCGGATCTCTCTCTTGAGATAGTGTTTTCTTTCTTCTAAGATATTTTCACGAAATTGGGTAGTTGGTGCTTTGACATTACCAAGGAGAGCACGTTAAACCATCAGTCTCAGTTATAACCATTAACATTTGAATACTCACTTCTGAGCAGCGTGGTGGGTCTGAGCTACATATCCTCTCTCCTATAAGGAGGGCGACGTGGGTTTGTCTTCTTTCATTCATTTTCGCAACACTCTTGTCAGAGTGATCGTGGTCGTCATTTAGGTGTAGTGGCAATCATCATGATCCGTCGCCATTTCTCCCGTAGTGTGGCTCTCCTAACACATTCGTGAAGCGAACCATGGAAAGCGGTTTTCCCTTGATTTGCCTATGTCCTGGGTTTTTAGTGGGCCAAAGGCTGATATTTTTGGGTAATGAATCATCATCTCCTTTCCCTTACCCCACATATTATGTGGGGTGGGAAAAATATGTCAATCATTTCCATTAGTATTTATTTCTCTTCAACTCATCATCCACTCCCTTTATACACATGTTCTCTTTGACACACTCCAGCCATCTCTTCTTTGGCCTTCCTCTTATGTCCTGCACATTCAACATTTTTCTAGTAGGTGCCTAATATGACTTTCCTCCCTACGCAATAGGTACATGTCCATACTAAGCTAACCTTCTAATCCTCAATTATTCTGTCACTCGCGCCATTTTTAGACTTCCTCTTGTATACTCATTCCTTAATTTATCCATATTAAATTGTAAGTAATTAATGTGCTAACAAATAAGCGCAATTTTGTTATATCATATCTATTACGGGTTACGGGAAGATCATAAATACCCAGTACGGGCCCTTAACATGCCCTTAACATTAGCATTATCCTGGTTACAGACAAGCACCTACGTATTTGGAATTTCGGAAAACGCTCTCAGCGGCCGACATAAACAACACGGGTGCTTCAAACTTATTTGCATTTACACGGGCCAAGTAATTGCACTGCGCTTCAGGGAAAACTTTAATTAAACTAAGTGCCTTAAACACAAGTATATAAGACTTAAGGACTTAATAAGGAAACTTTAAATAGTAAATTATATAGAACTTTATACTTAGTCTGGAAAATTACTTTGCTGGGTAATATAGTTTAGGTAGATGTTTTAGCAACGCGTTATCTTGGTACATACTATGATTATTATAATAAGAGATTATTTTGAAAATGAGATACGTAAGTAATAAGTACTTGCCTGTAATATACAGTATAAAACCGCTGTCTACCCTATAATTTTATGTAGATTAAAACTATCTACCTAATAGGCGCAAAATTAAATGTAAAAATATAGGTAATTGGCCTATACGTGTACAATATATATCATAATATACCCATAAGCCATATGACGTAGGTATACATACCGACTGGGTGAGGGTGTGGGTTCGAATCCAGTCCGGGGCATGCACCTCCAATTTTTCAGTAGTGCGCATTTTAAGAAAGTAAATATCACGTGTCTCAAACGGTGAAGGAAAACATCGTAAGGAAACCTGCATACCAGAGATTTTTTTTTAATTTTCTGCGTGTGTGAAGTCTGCCAATCCGCATTGGGCCAGCGTGGTTGACTATTGACCTAACCCCCATTCTAAGAGAAGACTCGAGCTCAGCAGTGAGCCGAATATGAGTTGATAATGATGATATGAAAATGCACCACTACAAATGTCACTAAGTAATTAAATTACTTAAGGGATTAAAGTGTTAACTAAATCTACGGAACCGTACACTGCGCGCAACCCGATACGCACTTGGCCGGTTTTTATTAATTATGTTAATGTAGAGGAAATTAACACCAACACAATATATATAATACCTATAGGTATACATATTATGTTGTATGTTGTAGGTACATATCAAGTACATACCGACAGAAGTATCCGCTTATCACTATAATAGTTTAAAAAGCAATAAATAATGAACTTTATCGTTTAATTTATTCGATCAATTGAACATAAATAAATATACACTTAGCGATAAAAACGATTTGTTTTATGAATTGAGCTATCACATGGAAGGGCAGGGCTAATTGATTACTATCGCTTAAAAGGGAAACTTGGTTCATGGTACGAGAGAACGAGGCCTGTGATAGTCAGAACTTCTTTTTTTTATAAATATCGTGATTATATTAAATCGTAGATCTTTTATGTACCTACCTAATAATATGATACAATATATTTAATTAGCTTTATTCTTACACAAAAATCTGTGAGTCTAAATTTATAACCAAGGTAGGTAATCTAGATTATTTATTAACTCCTGTTCAACCTACTATTTGATCTCCTTGGCCAGATTTTAAGCGATTACAAGAACGAAGTTAATTATATACCTAAGCGTTTTTTGGGCTTTTCTGTAGGTAGGTAATCTCTTTGATTATGTAAGTATTATATATCTACCTATACCTACTCTAAATTCGATGCTTCTTGAAATGGGAATAAAACAAAAAGTTAACGGCATTACCTTTTTCAGGGATTTTTAACAGACATTGTAGGATTAATAATTCATTTTTAATTATTGATTATTATATGATCGTAAGGTCTTTGATATTTTGTAAAATCTGAAACTGATCGACCCTTGTAGCTATCAAAGGAAAGTACCTACCATAAGCAACGATGACGATTAGCTTTGGTTAAAAGGAGGCAAACAAAGGTTCAAACCTTAAACCGTCCATGTAACATGAGCGTATTTTTTACTGCTCTATGTACCTAACTTAAATTAATCATTAATCATGAGTTACCTACCTACCTAGTAGTACCTAGAACATGCCTTAAGTTTTAACATATAAAGTAGCCTTTATGAATCTATCTTGCTTTTATAGCGTAGTGAGGATTACAAACATGGTAGATATTAAGTACAATAAACTTGGTCTGCGTAATTTTAGGCTTTCCTACATTTTATACTCATTCCTGATTAGCTCGTAGTGGTATAACTCTGATGTATACTGACGTGTTTACGACTCGGGCGATGCAAATTGAAAATTATGACTTCTGGCGCTTTGCACTGTGACAAGAACGCTGCTTTAATCCATTTAGTCGTAGATCTGCAGATTTATTATTGTGAATTAGAACTTATGACCAGAAGAACATACAAATATAGAGACAACTTAGGGCCTCTTTACAACCTTCTGATAAGTATCGGCTTATTCACAAATGTCTTTGTCATTTGGATTAAGGGAAGTGAAAAAAATACTTTAGACTATCCAGCAATCATTATCATAAAAAGATGAAACGATGATCGCAATGCTATCATTATTCCAATCAAATTAGTTTATTTCAAGTACCTACCTACCTAATCTTAGTTCAATCATAGTTAAGTTTTTCGGAACGGCAAGTTTAACTATTTTATTCTACTACCGGTTCGATAGGCAGATTCAATAAAAACAGCCGACAAGAAACTCGGCAGTTGTTCTTTTTAAATAATCATCATTCAATTAAAAATTATAAATTTTAAATCACTATTACTTCTACTTCCTGTGTAGAGATGAAAGCTGATCCAAGCTCATCCTATTCTCTTTAAGTGATATGATGAGTTTCTTAATGAATCAATCATGTAGTACTTAAATTGGATCAAATAAATGTATTTTAACATAAATATTTTCAATACTAATAGCATAATAGGTAACTACATTGGCAGTTACAAAATTGTCTGGAGGATCATGTTATAGACTAAATACATCCTGTCATTGGAAAGGCTTTTGTATTTTGTTGATACAAACAACCTACACTATAATTTCTAAATATACATAACAGAAAAATAAATCCCTTTTACAGTTCCTTTAAAAACTTACCTACGTACTAAAAAGCTGTTTTAAACAAGAAACCGAGAGCTATATTACACACATGTTTGTAGACTTAAAAACAACAACAATTATTAAGAAACCTTGTTGTAAGTTGACGTAAAAAACCTGACAGACCTGTAGTGTGGTAGGCCTTTGTTTCGGAAAAAGCTGGTTAAGTGTGTTTTGATCTTAATTTACAGGTTCCGTGTCAAATTCATCTTTATTTTGTAATTAATAATAATCCATGTTATACATTTTTCATGAGCTTTATTTACTTTTTTATTTATGGAAGTCAAATTTGATATAAAAATGGTGTCCTAATATAATAATTTAATGCAGTAAATAAATGTTATAGTTGGTAATTTTTCAATTTTTAATTTATTTTTTAATTTAATTTATTATATCAACTTTAATGCAGTAGATGAATTGTTTCGTATGAAATAATATAAACAGATATTTCATAACATTTTGCTCTACCTCATTCTGATCGCAATGTGACAAACAAAATTTCAAATCAGCCCACGTTTGGGGTTCTGTGATAAGTCATCATGACCTTAAAGTATATTGATGATCTTTCTGCCTTTAAATTCAAGGGCAGCAACATATTATTTTAGCAGTGCCTGCAAATTATAGTGGGTAGGTAGGATCGTATGCTCGTTTACACGCTATTTTTTTTATTCTATACAAGTTAGCGCTTGACTGCAATCTCGCCTGATGGAAAGTGATAATGCAATCTAAGATGGAAGCGGACTAACTTGTCAGGAGGAGGATGACAATCCACATCCCTTTCGGTTTCTACAAAACATCGTACCGGAACGCTAAATTGCTTGGCGGTACGTCTTTGTTGGTATTGTCGTAACTAGCGACGGCCCAAGCCTCCCACCAGCCAGACCTGGACTAATTAAGAAAACCTCAGTCGGTCCAGCCGGGGATCGAACCCAGGACCTCCGTCTTTTAAATCCATCGCACATACCACTGCGCCACGGAGGTCGTCAACAAATTTACTTTGATTTCATTTCAGTTTATGTACCTACCCACCTACCAAAAATTTCATAGAGAACCCTAAAGATGGCTTGACGTTGGAAAAAAATTCTCACGTTTCTATGCGCTGCTACTATTCAAGGTTAGATCGGTAAGATAAAAGGGAATAAACTATTATGCTACCTTAAAATGTTATTTTGTAGATCAGGTGACTGCCCTGCTCATGAGACCGGGACGTGGCTGCCATCAAAACTGCCTATTTAATCAGGTAATCTTTGGTTTATTTTTAGGAAATACGTGCTTACTAGGGTACTCTTTATAAGTATAGTATGTCATAATTTAAGAGAACCAAAGTTAGGTAATATGTCGTCGTCATCAACCCATATTCGGCTCACTGCTGAGCTCGAGTCTCCTCTCAGAATGAGAGGGGTTAGGCCAATAGTCCACCACGCTGACCAAATGCGGATTGGCAGACTTTACACACGCAGAGAATTAAGAAAATTCTCTGGTATGCAGGTTTTCTCACGATGTTTTCCTTCACCGATTGAGACACGTGATATTTAATTTCTTAAAATGCACACAATTGAAAAGTTGGAGGTGCATGCCCCGGACCGCATTCGAACCCACACTTTCCGGAATCGGAGGCAGAGGTCATATCCACTGGGCTATCACGGCTCTTATCCACTGGGCTCATGTAATGGTAATATGTAGTAAAAGTAAATAATAAATAGGTAAGCTTCAAGCTTGGTATACTTAATAAATATACAGATCTTATTTAAATAGAAGGCCAAGTACAGGAAGAGCAATCAAGAGCGCAATATCACGAAACACGTGCCTACACAAAGCCCATATAAATTCCACAAGTTTCATTTAACCATATGCGTTTGGTCCAAGTCATAAACTTTTTTCCATTTTGTCGAAAAAAAAATCACTGAAATTATAGATCTGCTGATAACTTTAATAATCTAAGAATACTTAACATTATAGGTACCTCCCTTACCTACCTATACTTGTAGAGAGATTTTTTTTTGTAACTATTACCTACCTGTATGTATTATGAGCGATTACTATCACAAAAAGCGTTTTATAATCCTGCATCCAGTGAATCCCTGCGACTCGATTGATGTCGTCAGTTCACCTGGTCGACCAACACCGCTCTTTTTTTTATTATTCTTTACAAGTTAGCCCACGACTACAATCTCACCTGACGGTAAGTAATGATGCAGTCTAAGATGGAAGCGGACTAACTTGTTAGAAGGAGGATGAGAATCCACACCCCTTTTCGGTTTCTACACGACATCGTACCGGAACGCTAAATCGCTTGGCGGTACGTCTTTGTCGGTAGGGTGGTAACTAGCCACGGCCGAAGCCTCCCACCAGCCAGACCTGGACCAATTAAGAAAATCTCAATCGACCCACCCGTGGATCGAACCCAGGAACTCCGTTTTATAAATCCACCGCGCATACCACTGCGCCACGGAGGTCGTCAAAAGTATTTCTAGTGTGGGGTCGCCATTCCAGCACCTTGGGACCCCAACGTCCGACGGCTCTTCGAACTATGTGCCCCGCCACATCGTAACAAATGAAGTCGCTATAGCACTAGTTCGAATGTTCACAGAAATGCAACCGCTACATCTTGTAACTTGTACCGAATAGAGAGCTGTTGAGTGCACGACGGGCGTCTGCACATCATGAACATTCAAGGCAAACAGATCAAAGCACAAACAGAGCATTAATGCGAATCGATGCGCTTCAACTGCCCACCAAGAAGGTCAAACGATATTTTTACGACGTGCGAGACTCCTTTGTCCTGACGACTTTATTGACTGCACTCGTTTTGTCTTTGTACGGTGATTGTTTTAGCTAAAGGAATTCTGTAATGTAAATTTCTAAATACATCTACTCGTGTGTTAGGATATCCGTTATGAATCAACATCAGCTTTGGCAAAGTCCTCCTTTAATAATAATCAAAGGGGAATTAAGAACATACACAAATTCCAATGCTACGAGAGCTCGTTGTGAATATAAAATCGTTACAAAACAACGCTACTAAGGTAGGTATTTATTTTTCACTACCGGACGCCAGCGACTCGACTCGATCGTCCGCCCTTAGACCTCTTTAATCCAGTACAGTATACCCTTACAGTAGTATCGCTGTAAAAATGGAGTAACTTCTCCCGTTTTCCCAACATTTTCCTTCACTGCTGTGCTCCTATTGATCGTAGCGTGATGAAAAATATACTATAACTTGCCCAGGAGTATGAAAAACAATTGTTTCGTTAAAATCCTTCGAGTAGTATTTGTCTTTATAACCAACATACAGACAGGCAGACAGACAGACAGAAAGACAGATATTTTTTACTGATAAGTATAGATTAGACATAATATTATGTACCTTAACATCTATGTAGGTACTTTAGTTAGTTGCACCATCTGAAGTAAGTAATTGGATGTGTATTTTTTACACCTTTAATCAAAAATACACCCATCAGCTACCTACATATTGAAAGGTTAAAAAAAAAAACGTAAACTGTATCAAATTACAGTGACATAAATAATATGGTGTGGTGAAATTGTTCCACCTGCCCTGACATGGCTGCATTATTTTACAAGATAACGAGAACGTGAATTTACGGCTGACATTTTGAAAAATATTATTTTAAACTCTTGTATCAAACAAATAAATAAATGATTCATTTGCAATTTAGCATACGTAAGGTATGTACTCGAGAAGACCTTGGAATGGTTTTGTTAAATACACGTTGAGTAACATAATTGGAATTTTAAAAAGATATGATAGACTTAACTCAAATACATAATTATAATACTGTTCGGAAAATGTAGTCAGAGAAAATATAACATGGCTTAGTTCTATTTTAGAACGGCCAGAGCTGCTCTGGTGAGATCTTGCCAGGTTTGCTGGGCTGTGAGAATGACTTAAGTGAAGAAGGGGAGTGTAATGACTTAAGTGAGTGTGTGAGTTGTTTTAAAGGACGTTCGTAACTCTACATCCATCGGTCACAAGTCCGGGACTTCGCTCTGCCACTCGAGGGATTACTGGTAACATTCTTGGTGGTCATTGTTTACGTACGGGTCGCATCGAACCGATTTTTTTTTACACCGTAAAATTAAAAATCCGTTTGATGCGATGCATCCGATACGTACAATGCTGATCAGTAGATGCCTACCATTAACCCTCGTCTGATGTCCACCCGTCTCCTACAATAAAATTTATTTCTATGTACAGTCACAGAAAACATATGTACAGTAGGTATACGTTCCTTCTAACTAGTAGGTAGAGTTTGTAAAATAAATTTTATCCGGTAAGCCTTCGATAGATGGATAGGTAGGTTCAAAACTACGGAGGTAACGTATTTGTATAATGTATCGATTCAGCACCTAAGCCCAGGCACGGTCGGCTTATACGAATATTATTCATACCCGTAGTCACCACGCGAAAGGCTCGGCATGACGCCCGGATAAGCTCACGGATGAATACATTTAAATAGTAAATGCGACACTATGGGAGATTTAGTATGGAATAATGTAGCGGGTACATAAGTTCCATTACTCACGGTTATAACTCGTGGTGGCGTATAAATACGGTGGGTACGGACAGGGCTTAGAGTCGCGTCGCCTATAACTCGCTGCGACAAAGGGTTTGTTAGTAGAAGTTATGAAGTACTGCCTCGTGCCCACGCAGAGGATAGGCAGAACCGCACACAATAGACGCCTAGCGAGATTAACTAGTCTGTTGGGATGTGCCATTACCGTATTTCCTTTTTCTTTCTGATTGCCTACACTTTATACCCTGTATTTAATTTAAAAACGCAGCCGCATATTCACACCTTTGCCACCTCATTTAGTAGGCTTTACTTACTATCAACTTAATGCTTAGCTGAAGTGGCAATGGGCGAGGCACATAGTTCGAAGAATCGATGGACGTTGGGATCCCAAGGTGCTAAAAAGCACAGTCGACCCTCTACCAGGTGGACTGACGACATCAAGTGAGTCTCAGGGATTCGTTGGATGCAGGCGGCTCAGTATCGTGATGTTAGGCCTATGTCCTGCAGCTGACATCCATCGGCTAGTATGATGATGATGATGATGATCTACTTAATAATGGATATACGCTGGGTGCTGGTGTCTCGAGACCGCGATGTTTGATAGTCTATACAAGACACCTATGTCCATTAGTGGACGTCCATCGGCTAATAATGATGATCAACTTAATTTAACTTTTTATTGTATTCCTCACAGGTGAGTCGAAGACCTAGAGTGTTTTGTAAGGTTACTGAGTCAAGATAGTGCTGGTACTAGCAGAACAGGTGACCTCTGTGCAGTGTGCAGCGGTTAACATCTATTACCTAGCTGATGATAGTGCACTAATATTATAAAGTCTTAAGTTTTGTATGTGTGTAACTATGTTACTCTTCAACTATTGAAACAAAGTGGCTGAAATTTAGAATGGAAATAGAGTTTCCCTGGATTAACGCATATAGGCTACTTTTCTAAAACAAAAAGTGATGGTTCTCTTGGATTTGTGGAAAACAGAATTTCTCGCGAACGATGTTGTGAATGTCTGCAATATATTTTGACAGTTCTTGAATGAATAGGTGTCAAAATGGACGACACTTACTACATATATAATATTTAATATTATATAGAAACCAAGGCCTTGGTAGCAACTTTGTTAAATGTATATAGATATGCAATCATTTAATGTAATATACGATGTCGCATCGAAGCCAAATTACCCTCGATAATATTATGATGAGCAATATTCCCCACTAATATGTACATAATGTAGACAAGTGTGTGTAGGTACATTATTATAAACATTTAAAACGTGTTATATAAAGATAAGATGCACTTAAATTGCACTATTATCGTCAATATATGCCTACCTTAATTGCTAGAACTACCCAGTAGGAGTGATAACGGTCGTGTATCTTAAGCGGCTCGAAACTAGATCAGCAACTTACAACTTTGTGTAGCTCCTTACAATGGTTTTTTTTTTTAATTTACTTATTTACATATTATCTTTAGGGTACCTACTTAAAAATAATAATAATTTTTATTAAAAGCCAAAAAACCCAATGCAATACAATAGTTTAAGCTTAGGTCTATAACAGTTAAACTCGTCATATGCACGAAGTCAAATCTTAAGCCTAGAAACTAAGTCTAACTGGAATGGTTAATAAACCCAATTCCAGATGTCAAACAGGTCATAAGGATCATACATAATTTTTAAAAATATCATATTATTTTCTTTTCTGTTTCTTATTGTAAAAATGATCTTCAACACTTAACTATGAGACCAAAAGTAAAATATTTTATTTTCAACATTTTTATAAAACTTATAAGTAGATATTAAACAAAAGATAATATTCCCCATTAGCAAGTATGTTTGTATGCAAATAAGCCAGATAAACACGTGGCTCGAGGCAGCATTCACAAGTAGGTACCTACGCGCGGCACTCAAGCAATCCTTTACTTTTTTATTTTACGGACATCCCTCTAACGGTTCTAGTTACAGACGAGATGCGATCAGAAAGACGTTTCACTCATCTCTCCTGCTTCTGCCTTCGTTGGGCCCCATCAGACGATGCTTCTGCACTCGCTCAATACCCCCGCTGACGCCGCTGAGGTCCCATTGGAGCTTACGGCACTTATACAAGCAGAAATAAAGAAATGAAAAAAATTGCGAATTATTCGAGCCTAAATATGTAAGGCTGGTGGATCGAACTAGTTCACAATCTGTCGCCATCGGAGTCACGAACGGTAGCGCGTGCCTCGGCTATGATCTATGTGGGTAATGACGACAAACGAGCCGACTACGCCGTATCTCTAGTATACTCGCAATATTATGAAACAATCTGAGCATAGTCACGTAGGTTTAAACTATTTTTACCACCGTGCTATAATAAAGTGCTCTAGAAGCTCAAAATTATCAACACCAATTTACCTATCAATGCATTGAAATCTATAGGTACCAGTGACGCAGCGTGCCTTGGAGGGGCCCTGTACCTATCAAAATTATTAGGGGGCACAAATGAAGGGTAAAGATTTCACACAAAAGAAACAAAAATGCTCGCTAAAGTAATGTATGACAGTGACTTAATCTATTTAAGATGTTTCCTACTTTTGGGCGGAAAAAAAAAGATTGTGGATTACCTACATTTCACTAAGTTTTGCTTTCTCACGTATCTTTGATACCGCTGATACGGCGGTAGCAACAAAGTAGCTCTCGGAGATCAATTTGTGACCTAGGTATTTTACATACCTAACTGATAAAAATAGGATACCTATTGATAAAACTCGGCTGTACAAATCATATTTTTTTTTATTTCATTTTTATTAAACGTCAATTTTTATCTTTGAGTTTAGACAGATTGTATCAAATAACATTTTCATTTTATATTTAAATAAAAGCTATGCACGTCTCTGGAAGTTTAGTAAACTTCCAGAGACGTGCATTACTGCACAGTATTTCTGAATCCTATCCTACTAATATTATAAACGAGAAAGTTTGTATGGATATTTGTATGGATGTTTATATGGAAGTTTGTTTAGATGTTTGTTACTCTTTAACGCCGCAACTACTGAACCGATTTGGCTGAAATTTGAAATGGAAATAGATTTTACTCTGGATTAACATATAGGTTACTTTTCATTCCCAAGAAATCCATAATTCCCAAGGGATTTGTGAAAAAGTAAATTTCACGTGGACGAATACGCAGGCGTCCGCTAGTGTTAGATAAAGCTGATTACGACTAAGCTTGTTGCATACAAAAACTGTCTCCATATGTCATACCTAACATACCATTGTGAGTAATCAATCCATACGTAAATAAATTACATATGCCATGCTTTTTCATTAACCGCTTTGTATATATTTGCATAAAATGCAAGCCTTGCGTGGCTTGTGTACTTATATGGTATCTAGTCGCCGACTTTTGCCGACAGTGATGTCATTCTGTGGAAATCTAGGCATTTTTTAATGAACACAAGCATAGCTTAAGCCCGTTTTTGGATAACTACGTCTAGGTTCTAATGATGTATCCAATAAGCCTATCTGCATAATCACAAGTCTAGCTAATAGCAATAGTCTAGCTAAGATTCAATTTTTTTTTTAATCATTATCTGATTAGCGATCAAGATAAAGATCAGGGATGTCAGAGCCATTACAATTTTCCTTTTTTCTGGTTATTCTGTTTATATTAGGTACGATATGCAGCAATTAATTTTGATTAAAGTGATAGCCTTATTTGTTTGAGTCTCCAACTTTCGTTCGTGAGAGTCTCAGGTTCGTATTTCTGATAGTTATCGCAAAGTTGTATATTTTAAGTAATTAAATATCACCTTTAATGCAACGGTAAACGGTATGCAATGAAAACCTGGAATAACTCTACGTTAATTATCCATAGGTAATGTTCTTAAGGTCTATAAGGTCAAGTGATCTATACTTGACCCTAAACCGTTCGTATTTGAGATGAGCAGGCTTAGTAGTCAGCTGTTTTCTTTTTAAGGAATACCTTCCTGTCTTTTTTAAATATGGTGTCAACTCTAAGTATCAGCAAAATCAAATCACTGAGCCTTGGTAGAGTGGGTAGATATATTTCAGGAAAATTTCAAAAAGGTGCCAATAACTTTTGCTTTTAAACACTAGGGTGGAAATATTTTTTTTTCCAAAGCGGGGAATGTATAGGCATACCGTCATACTTATTAGAGACAATCCTCTTTTTTAAGTTAAAGTTCTGTCAAGTTATTTACTGAGAAACACCAATTGACTATATTAAACTAAGTTTAGTAATTTTCTCTAATATTTTCTACGTCTATAAATTGCTAAACATAACTTAATTTCAGATATTTTATTAATATTATTACTATTAATAATATTAATAATATTTATTGCAGAGTAGTTAATGAAAGTTTCACTTAAAGTCACGCCTTCCATAGATTACCTATAACTTAAATGAGTATGAAAATTAATTGATTCACGTCATGTTCTACCTAGTTGTTAGACGTCTTAATTACGACAATAAATAATGCAAACGCGAACGCGTTTTATAGCGAATTTGCATATCAATTGCATTACATCGGCATGTAACAAGGATTTTACTGTCTATTAGCTTAGTGGTGGGTAATCGGCGTGACGAGACGACTTTCTAAAATAACCAACCAATAGGTACCTATGCATTTCTACTGCCTCGTTAGTCCAGAGATTAGTCTGTACATATACGTATTACGAAGCCCCGGGTTCTGGTCATGGGTCGGCTGTTAACACATTCGTTGCGGTACGAGGTCAATTGACCTCGTACGTCTAGCGTCTTCAAGAGTTAGGAGGTCGATGGACCTCGTACCGGACCACATAAAGTTCTAGTATGAGGCCTCGTACCGCACCAGAGGAACGTACAGAAAAATCTGTTCTGCAGCGAACGTGTTATGAGATTCTCAGTGGCCTGATGTGCCAAAATTCTGGAGTAGGAAACTTGGTGGTGTTATCATATTGAGAAACATTAAATCATGTCCCGGTGCATTTTCTTGAATATTCTGATCGTAATACGGTCCAAAAAACATCATCATAAGACCCTTATCAAAGGGCGTAGCTACCGCCGTATCAATGATACGGGGCCCTGGGACTACATGGGCCCCTTACGTGTGAAAACTAAAATTAGTAAAATGTAGGTAATCTACAATCTTACTTAATCTGGTGTTTCCCGAAAACATAAATACTGCCTATAGAGTTTTCACTTCAAAAATAACAAAAGTAAAAAAACAATCTTTTTTTTACGGGGTTAAGCAAGCGCCCAAAATTGGGAAACATCCTACTCGTAACATATACATCGTATATAGGTTAAGACTGTCATATTTTTTTTAATCATGTTTTTTTTTTGGGAGAAATCTTTCCTTAAGTTGGGCCCGCCGAATAAAATTGATACTGGGCACGCTATACCACTGCCCTTATAAGCATCCCTGCACTCCCATCTGCTATAAGGCACTTTCAATAAATTTTGAAGATGATATAATTATAAACTCTTTTTCTTTTTGGATCACGACACGCACGCACTTATTAAAGTGCAATGAGAATAACAGCCTCGTAATTTGTAACTCCAAAACTCATGAAACTTTACATCACGTCATGAAACCCTATAATTTGCATAAGAAGCATTCAATCAGAAGGTTGTAAATAGTGGATAATGAGGGACCATTTCAAGAACATCCTGTATGTGACCCTATCAACGGCTTGCCCAAATTGATTTTTATTGGGGTCAAAACTGTTTCGAAATAAATAGCATCGGAGTGCGCTTGGCAAGGCAAGTTCCCCGTTATGTCTGCAAAACTTGATGCGGTTGTTTTAAAAGAGGTGAAAATATTCGAGAAATTTCGATAGCGTGTTTGGATCCATTGATTCATCGTGTAACTTGCCTTCCAGGGTTGCACATGATAAGCCGATATATAGTCTTGAAATATAATAAGACAGGCTTACTTTATAAATATGGGGGTAGGTCGTGTAAGAAAAGGAAATATTGTACGAGTTACTGTGTTAAAGTAGTTGACTCTTTTGGTTCTCCTGCTAAGGTTTTTAGCTGATTTTTTAAATGAAATTTTGTTTCCGATTCGTACGTACCTACGTTGTTATTAGAAAATAAAACTACTGATCTGATTTGGATGCATTATTTAAACCTCTAATTATCACTACCAATATACATACCTACTTAAATGAAACTAACTTTTAATAATCGATTTCCACGCGGACGAAAACGTTTATCACGTATAAACTTATGCAAAAAACCAAGTGAAAATTACTTACACTTTTCAGATTCACCTAATAATACCTTTTGAAAAAAAAGGTTATAATATAATAAGCCTTCATAATGTAATATTTTCTTTTATTAATTTTCTATAATTGATGCAAATTGCTCGAGCTGACACACATAGCTGTGGCACATAATTGACTGCGTATATGGAAGTATCATTGGCCGTCGGCGTCCCATTGATTAATGTATGAATTTTACACGCAGTGTTGCAGTACACTCTCCCAGTGTACCCGCAGTATATTAAAGCCTTTACACACGACGAGATGACGACGCGCGATTTTTAATGACGTGTGGAACTCATATGTCTGCATGTTTCTAATGCAGATTGTACGCGTTTGCTTTAGCTTTATTTATAAATCCAGCAAGCTTTTGAGGATGGACGCGGGTTCACTTGAAGAAATACAATTTAAATCGCTTGGTGGTATGTCTTTGCCGGTACCCTACAGGCAAAATGAAAATATAAAATCCTAAACTGACCAGAGCTGGTAAACGAACCCAAGGACTCTATGTTGAGAACCACAGCTTTACAAATTCCGCCAGAGAGGTCGTCAATCAAACATATAGTTTGTAAAGGTACGAACACTTGCGTTGAACGTTGTGTCTTCGTATTTGTAGAGAAACAAGCGCGAGGATACTGTACAAAGGTCACGGTAGAAATGACTTGTGTCTTGAGTATCTTAAGCGCGTAAAGACTTCGTGTGTATAGTCTCTTATGTACCGGGTCAGTCCATTGTCTGTAAGATCAACAATAAATCGTGCGTCTTAATAAGGTAAGAACCTATTTTTCATTCTTGAAATATCCAACCCGACCGCTTTTTGTGGTAGCTCGCTAATTGCAAATTAAAACGAGGTAGCAATTCGGAATTTTGCTGAAATAAAAAAATTACAATGACACTATTAAGGCAGAAGCACACTGTAGTCTTTGTTGGTGCGGCTTTTTCTATAATATTTTATTCTAGCATATTTTTGTTCAGCGAAATATGTTGTGATTTACCAGGTCTACCAGATTATAGTAAATATGGTGTACGGAGACACATCAGCCCCCCTAGCCAAATGACACGTCGATTCTCTTTCTACGATCGCTAACGCTTCGAAAACTAGAAAGATGTATGGGAATGGTATTTGCTATCGACAGATCACGTGATCAAGATTTGTCATTCCCATACATTTTTCTAGTTTTCAAAGCGTTAGCGATCGTAGAAAGAGAATCGACTTGCCACTTAGCTAGGGGAGCAGGTGCGCATTAAATCGCTCGCTCTCAAACTCCGATGTTTGTAGTACCTACGAACTACGACCAAATCCGAGTAGACATTAAGTACCTACACTGCAGAAATTTTATTTATTTTTATTTATTTAAATTTTCTTATTTGTCTTTTACTTTATTTTAGCAAGACTGGCAAGCTTATATTATCGAGGCATTTAAAACGGCCGGTATGTTTACGCACTAAATCATGCCAACTCCCAGGCATCATTAGGTTAATTAGCTTAAGAAGTTAAGTGTTTAATTAATGGTTTATAACTAGCTTTGAACTTTAAGTGCAAGAAGGTCAGGATAATAGTTACCATGTAGTCTACCTCCGAGTACCTACCTCGTTAACATCCCATACAATGCGATGCAATTAATGAACCAAGTAACTAACTGGCAGACTACGCCTGTTCGATATTCTCATTCCTACAGCTGTAGACTAGAATACGATGCATAGGAACTGATTTTAACCGAATATCAAAAGGAAGAGGTTCTATGTTCGACTGTACGTATAGTTTAACATTTAAAATAGGTATGACTGTACTCACAGAACGTGCAAATACAACAACGCTTGCGCATTGTGTGTATTTATATTTCTTATCTCTAAGTATTTGTGAGATAGATATAAATATAGAAATATAGATAGAATGCGCTAACATCAGAGTTAAATAGGTACTCGTATACAGTAGTAAACAAAGGTTAAAAAAAATAAATAACTTTTTTTTTAACAAAGGTTAAAAAAATAAATACAGCAACATAGAAATAAATACATTACTATACATAACATACTACCTATACTAATCGTACACTAAGAAAAAAAAATGTAAATTTGTAAATGTATATTTTTGTTAAATCTGTTTAACTTTTTTGTGTGCTCATAATTTTCTCGTCTTTTTATTTTTAAATTAGTTAAAAATAAATGTTTGTAAACACACTTTGGACAAAAAAGGTTAGAAGTAGCAAAGTTGGCTCAAAGCCACTCATCATTTGATATACCTATTATTATGAATATTTGTGGAAAAAAGTGTATTTAACTTTGGAATTTATTTAAAAAATCAATCAATCTAAAACACATCTCTTATCTTAGTTTTAAATGTGTCTAACTCTAAAGCTACCTAAACCTAAATAATATTAAATTATGTTCTATGATCATTTTTAACATTTTCCTCTATTATTGCTTTTAAAACTATATGATCATTACAATCCATTTTGATTCGTTAGTTTGACTGTGAGACATCGCGTGGAAGAAGGGGCCACTATTATGGTAATATGAAGGTAGTATTTTTTTTGTATAAATAGATGAGGCAAGATATTTAGCTCAAGACTCCAGATTTTAAACGCTTGGTAGGTACTAAAGAACGTTAGCCGGTGCGCTGTACAGCATAACTAAGTAAACCGGCCTTTGAAATCGCGCCAACTTATTTTAAAATTCACTTTTTAATATACACCTAAAAAGCTGCTTATATAGGCTTTGTTCCCATATGATTGACTTGATTACTGATTGACCGACACCGTAAACTAATAATTGAAGTATTTATGAAATTACCTAACATTATTCCTTTAAATTCCTATCCACCTATCAATTCGACCTTTCTATTCTACGACTAATATAGCTCAATTGGAATATTTGGTTTGATCCTTTTTTGTTATTTACAAGTTAGCCCTTGGATACAATCTCACCTGATGATAAGTGATGATGCATTCAAAGATGGAAGCGGCCTAACTTGTTAGGAGGAGGATGAAAATCCACACCTCTTTCGGTTTCTACACGACATCGTACCGGAACGCTAAATCGCTTGGCGGTACGTCATTGAAGGTAGGGTGGTAACTAGCCACGGTTATAGCCTCCCACCAGCCAGACCTGGACCAATTTTTAATAGTCCGCAGCCTTAGTTGAGTCGAGTCTTTAGTTGAAACTAATAATGTATTGTGATTAATAGGAACATATTAAGAACTTTATGTATTTTAGTTAATATTTTAAATGTAGACAAAGCTATGAATCAATCACCTAAAGAATACAAAAAAATAAAATTGCATTTTAGGTAAAGCTGCAATAAAAAATATAGACAAACTGCGAGCTGTGATAGTCCAGTGGATATGACTACCTCCGATTCCAGAGGGCGTAGGTTCGAATCCGATCCGGGACATGCAACTACAACTTATCGGTTATACAGCATTTTAAGAAATTACCTAAATATCACGTCTCTCAAACTGTGAAGGAAAAATATCGTGAGGAAACCTGCATACCTACCTGAGAGTTTTCTTAATTCTCTACGTGTGTGAAGTCTACCAATCCGCATTGCGCCAGCATGGTGGACTGTTGGCCTAACCCCTCTCATACTGAGAGGAGACTCGTGCTCAGCAGTGAGCCGAATATAAGTTTGTATATCAAACCTATGAATCAATCACCTAAAGAATATAAAAAATACAATTGCTGGAAAGCTGGAATAAAAAATAGAAATAAGCTGCAAAAATTTTCAAACAAAATCCCATTAAAACAGTTCGTGTCGAGCATATCATGGTTACCATTCAACGACGCAACGCTGTGGGCTGTTAGCTAATTTTTTTATCGACACTTCAATCGACGAATAAAATTATAATAAAATTATCGTACAAGTCATTTGTGTCGCTGCTAAACCGCATTAGTGTAAGGAAATTAGGCGATAAAAATAATTTAGCTTTTATATGATAATGTTAAAACAGTTTTCATATTTTTTATTAATTTATTGAATATTTTTGGCCTATTAATGTAAACAGGTAATATTGTTATCTAATTCATTTTGTATGCCCGATTAGCATTTGAGAAAACATATTGAAAGTAATTTATTACTATGTACTTATCTATTTAGATACCTACTTGTTTACCTACACTCGACAATATTCATTATTGCAAAATTAAGAGTAGGTAAGCCAAAGTGGTATCGTGATAGCCCAGTGGATATGACCTTTGCCTTCGATTCGGAAAGCGTAAGTTCGAATACGGTCCGCGGCATGCACCTCCAACTTTTCAGTTAAGTGCATTTAAGAAATTAAATATCACGTGTTGAAGAAAAATCGTGAGGAAATCTGCATACCTGAGAATTTTCTTAACTCTCCAGGTGTGTGTAGTCTGCCAATCCGCATTGGACCAGCGTGGTTGACTATTGGCTTAACCCCTATCACACTGAGAGGAGACTCGTGCTCAACAATGAGCCGTATGGGTAGCTAATGATGAAACCAAAAAGAAGAAGAAGAAGTAGGCTACTTGCCTATTTCATTGTGGGAAAATAATAATTTGACGGCCGCGTGGCGCAGTGGGTAGTGACCCTGCTTTCTGCATCCACGGCCGTAGGTTCGATTCCCACAACTGGAAAATATTTGTGTGATGAGCATGGGTTTTTCCAGTGTCTGTGTGTATTTATACATTATGTAAGTATTTATATGTAGTATATAAATGTATATGAATATTATAATATCAACTATCTTAGTACCCATAACACAAGTTACTTTGTATGCTTACTTTGGGGCTAGATAGTGATGTGTATTGTTTAAGTATATTTATTTATTTAATTTAAGAAATACCTACATACGAACTTAGAACCTCATTTTTGGAATAAGGTTAACCTTAGATAATCGCCAGTTATAAGTTTATCCAATTTGGCGTCTTATCTACCTTATCTCATCGATGGAGTAGTTATATACAAACATACTTAATTTAGACTTTTTATTTACATACGTAAGTAAAAGTTTTTAGTTTGGCACTGAAAAGTTGCTCTGTATCAGCGAAAGTTTTACGATTGAAATTATAATATAGCATCTTTTTGGATTTCAAACTAATATACATATAGATACATAAGTTTAATATGTGTTACCAATATTTACATGGTTTGCGTTTTAGTTTAAACTGCAGTTGAATTAAAACACATAAAATTTTATATCCGGATCATTGCACCGCAATATTCACATATTTTACTATTGTAAAATATTTGTGAATATTATTTGCTGAAGTTGCGTAATTATGCAGATTTACCAAATAATATTAACTATTTATTAATATATTTACTGCAGTAGGTATACCTATATCTAATTATAAATAACAGTATGATGTTTTATTATAAAATACCTAAACCGTATATCTTTGTAAGCAGCCATTTGCATAATCATTGAATTAAGATACTTATATATTGTAGTTAGATAACATAAACTATGTTTTGTATTTTTTAAATATTGTAAAAGTTGTGAAGATAAGTTGAAATTTCACCATTGGGCACAACGTATGTAATAAATATACCTACCTACATGATACAATTTTCTGCGGTTGGTCTTCCTAAATAAAAAAATCCTAATTAAATAGTAAGTAGGAAAATTTAATAAGACAAGCGAAGTAATTTCAACAAAACAAACTTAAAGTTATTGTGAAATATGTAGCTGATAACTATTTCATTTAATCTCCCAATTTCGAGAGCAATTTTGACCTACAGGATTCCATTTATAAGTATGTAGGTATAATAAAACACAAAATAAAACAAAATTTACTGTTTAAGTAGATACATGCTACCTGCCTACCTATCAGGTAGGTTATTATAAATTCACGGAACACAAAAACATCCGTCGACGCTGCGATCAACCAAAAAAAAAAACTTCTGACGGAATGATATACTGGTTTTGCGAATGAAATCTAAAGAGTATCGTAATTGGTCAGTTTTTTCTCTCACTCGCACACCTTAATGATCGTAAATGGGATGGGAAGGACAACAATGTGTCAAGCTTATTGCAAAACGGTACATGAAAACTTTGAGATAAACGTCTTAGACGGTGTCTGTGGTACCCAGCCTTGTGTGTATAAACAAAGATATTAATTCTATTTATTTGAATTTATTACACTCGTTACCATTAAAAACAGACATATGTACGTACATTCATTGTCTAATTAACTATGTAAAGTTTTAAAAATTCTCAATAAATTTACCAAAAACTAGTTGATGCCTAATACAGAAGCAAAAGTAATAGCACAAACCTAGTACTTGCACTTTTTAAATGATTTTGTCAAATGACTATAAGTACCAGGCCATGGGACATTTGTCGCGGCGATTTTCCACGCAGTGCGAGCGTCGAAGTGTCACGCAACTAAAAAACGTAAAAAAGTAACGCGGAAATTTGCCGCAGCGAATAATCCCGGTCAGATACAGGTAGTAAGTTAGGTATGGAAAGAAGTTAGGATCCATTGCCAAGATCAAAGGGAGGTGTAAGGTTACTTTAGTCTAGTAAACAGCGTTGGACAGATAAGGAACAGGCTGCGCTCACGGCGGCACTAACTCTCGACCTTTATTTATTACGCGCTACGTGCTCCGAGCGAACAATCCGTGAGACAAACCGAAACTGCACCTATCGACAGCAAATGTCAATCGACTTTAAGCCTTATAACTTTAAGCATAAAGAAATAAAATTTACTTCTATGTTTACCTGGGATATAACTATAAAATTGCTAAGTAGTTCTAATTGATAACGCGCACTGTATCTGGTACTGGCATGATTTAAGGCGTCTTGGAATCCGAAGTGGGATTTATATGGACCGCGTGCTGGAACTGCGAATGCCTGTACTCTCCTTTATAATATTATCTAGTTTATGTTTATACTTATGTATATAGCACTCTAATGAACCTACCTCACTATAATATTCCTCACTCTATACATAATTTTACTAAGTTTCGAAGTAGTAGGTACCTATTACCTAATGCGATAAAACTACGAGTATCCTATCGTTATATGCTTAAGTAGGTATACATTTCAAAAATATTATCCTAATCTGTGCCTATCGAATTTAGAGTTTGAAACTTTGCTTGCTATTAATTTAATTAAGTAGGCATAAAAGCTTTCAAAAATTGTTATATAAGTGAATGCTTAGGCAAGCATTCACTTTTAAATTATTTAATCAGTTTTGTATAGCTCCGTAGGTAAGGTAAATCTATCTACTTCTTACAGAATTCATACAACTGTCTATTACAATTGTCCAAGTAATTTTGCTTATTATAAAGATATCCTCGCAGTTTTCCTAAGACAATATTTTAGAAAAATCTCCGAGAAAACTTATAACTACATTACTTTTAATGGATTCGTGACCATTCTTATTTTTAATGACATTCCATTTTCAGTTTTATTTCAGTACAGATAAAGTTGAAAATGTTTTGGGGTGAAGTTTGGCAAGCGACGGGGTGCCAGGCAAAGGGGCTGATTTATATTGGAGCAATGCAGTGGAGTAGTGTGCAGTTAGTATTGATTTCCATTCGCCCCTCCCCTTGCATCTCACCTCACGCACAATGGCAGCTGGCCAAGTGACTACAACAGGAATAAAAACTTTTTAATGCATTAGTTGTGCGCAGAAAACAATTACCTATGATCTACTTATATTAAAAATATCATTATCATAAATCAAAGCCTAATAAATAGCTCCGCACACAAATCCAATCTAGGGTTCGAATGCCATCAATTGGTTTTCAACTGCTGATCGGTTGTGTGCAGTTTATAATAATATATTAATAATACTAATACCATAAAAAAACAACACTTGTAAAATGTAGCAATTCTCGCAATCAGTTATTTTACCACAAAAAGTTGTGAGATCCATGTAATACCAAGTCGATTACCTTATTCTGTCCGTAATTAAGGGATCTTCTGTTTCAAGTTATTACGTAATTAGCTAACCTAACAACATTTTATAGTAACCATGTCAATATTAAAAATCTTGTATATTTTAAATAAATAGATTGGCTTGACCATGAATACACAATGTATGTTACAATTAATTTATATTATGTTCAATAACATCGCTTAGAGCGCTTGCCAGGTCGATCGATTTATTTAAAGTAGGTATAAAAGATTTTTATGAAAAAATAAAAGATGTTTGAAAAATAAACTTTAAATATTATTTTAAAATTATACTACTAATACCATAAAAAACTAAACTAAATACAACAAATTGGAAAATTTATTTTGTTTATTGAACACTTTTAGAATCTGAAATATCATATTATATCATCTTAAAGATTAAATCTCATATCAAATAAAATTAATCTATTAATCGGTTTATTAAATACAGAGATGATCCTAATACCTGAGCGAGCACCACTTACTAATACTACTGACTCAAGTCCAAGTAACGGCAAGGATCCTCCAAGCGGCGGATCCCGGTCAAAAAATACTTCAAATGTAAGTACGTCGGCGGTCAGCAAATGTACGTAAAAAGAAAGTTCGTACGTAGGTACGAGGCGCGAGATAGAATCCGTAACTAGAAAGAGGCTATGCTTGGCAACTTTGTTCGTAACACTCCCGATGGTCCGCGCGGGCCGGGAGGCGTGTAACGATGAATGAAAAACCCACGACTGATGCACCTCGCATCCCCGCCCGCACGATTTCACACCCACGCAGTCTTTCCCCCCGTCGCCCGTATATCATGGGAGTGTCATCAATGAACTTGCCAGACTATATAGATAGCTACTAAAATCTTCCTGATAATAAATAATTCATAACGCTATGTTTTGTATTTGCTTCAAAGTTATACTTGTTGATCAGCGCTTATCAGAGGTTGTTTAAGGCCTATAGTAGCTACTAAGTTAGGTTATATGAAAGCACATATTTTTAATAAATTATTTATATAACACAATAAAGTTATTCTTATTCATTATGTTAAAGCAAAGAAACACAAGAAGTCTTCAGCTAAAAGCAGCAAAACATGATTCAAGTGGTTTCGTCGAGTAGAACCAATTTACATGAGCTATATCAGGGTGATAAACGTTCGGCCTCGACCAACCGACACACTGCCGGTCGGTTCAACGACCTCCATTTCGGTTATGATACCCGGGGCTGCGTACACTGCTATACACTGCAACTTCAATTTTTTCAGAAGTGGGAAATGTCATATCATATGATATGCAGGTATAATAATAAACAGTAAGTGAACGTTGTCTACTTTCTACATACTTATGTTTAATTTTTTTAATAAGCTTTCAGATCTATATATAATAAGCAATTATAAAAGTGTGTCAACTCTACAACTGGTTAGTTGGTGGGTTAGGAAAATAAACAGTTTTTTTATAGTAAACCTATGCCCCCTAGTTCCCTAATAGATAGGTGCATACTGCTAATATTACAAATCTGGATGTTTATAAGTTTGACAGTTTAATATAATTAATTAATGTAAAGAATAATGTAATTTAATACTCATATATGTGCATTAGTTTAGAATAATAATGATTAGGCAAACAAAGGAATTTAACACGGATGAAATTACAGGCATTACTAGTTTTTCAAAATTTCTAAAAAAAACTACTTCATTATCATCATCATCATCATAATATCAGCCGATGGACGTCCACTGCAGGACATAGGCCTTTTGTAGGGACTTCCAAACATCACGATACTGAGCCGCCTGCATCCAGCGAATCCCTGCGTCTCACTTGATGTCGTCAGTCCACCTGGTGGGAGGTCGACCAACACTGCGCTTTGTAGTGCGAGGTCGCCATTCCAGCACCTTGGGGCCCTTACGTTCGTCGGCTCTTCGACATTATTTATTTCTTCGATATTATTTATCAATAGCACAAGAAGGAAACGCTTAGACAAACTACCATAAATACCTATTGGTTCCTACTTAGGGATACTTACCTACTATCAATTAATTAAGTTAGCTATAAGTAGATTTAAAAAAGACCATTTTAAAAGCTCCTAGAACCCAAAATAAAGTATATGTTTTTAAATTAAGAATTTAAGAATCACGCACGTAATTCGATAATAAAATCAATTTACTATATTGAAGAAACACTCACTTTTGAAATTGCATATGCAGTGTACGCATACCTTTCACTGTATTAGCAAAGATGGAAATATTATCCTCTGACATCTTTATGTTTTGTTACATTTTTCTTTGCACTTTAGAAGATTATCTTATAATTAATAGAGAAAGAAATATTCCCTTCCTTGATAAGGATTATATATTATATGGTTATATGTACTTATATCCATAAAACTTGATTGTAAAAACTTAATTAAACAAACAATCAAATTGAAAATTATTAAAATGTTTAGTTTTTATTGTTCTGTTTATGTGACACCAACTATAATTAGATCGCAAGCGTATACCCACGAGTATGTATAAAAATAAAACCACTTAAAACCTACAACATTTCCAAATAAAAAATATTTGTGGTTATAAATTATTTATGTGCGCGTATAACCACCTATTTATCTTACGCTTTAAATTATGAAATTTAAATAAAACATACATTTGAAAGGTCAAGGTATATTTGCGAGCACAATAAATCGAAGCATTCGATTGGTTTGAGCTTTCGTGGATTTATGAGCTTTAGCTGAAGCTTTCAACATTCAATTTAAATCATTTCATGTAAAATACTTGTAACCGGCAATCGATTTATTTTTAAAGAGAAAGCGAGATTAATATCAAGATGGGACGCGACCGTAAATGTGGGACTAGTCCAGGAGGCCACAGAATGAAGATATTGTACCATTTGATTGCATCTTAATCTACGAGTATACTAATATTATAAAAAGGTTAAGTTAGTCGTATTGTAGGGAGTAATCTCTGGATCTACTATACCGAATTTGAGAATTCTTTGACCACTAGAAAGCGACGTTATTTGTGAAAGGCAATATTTTATCCCTGTATTTTCACAGAAACAGAACCTTCACGGGTGAAAATGCGGAGCGACAGCTAGTATAGCACACACACCGAAGACACGAAGTTTAAATTCGCAGTTTTATCGAGCAAAACACGAATTTCATCAAGCAAGTAGCTTAATTATAAACATTTAGGTATTACAATATACAACTATATAATATCTAAAAACATTGTCCTGAATTTTGTAGAGAGTAGATTACAGATGGAATACATAATTATTGTTGATGTAAACGTATATATTTTTCATATGTACATAAATAATGAAAATGATAAATAAAGACAATTTTTAAGACAAAATTAAGTTAGCAAAAATTATTAAGTTGTAGTGCAAATAGTAGCAAGTTTATTACGCATTTTCGGCGCTTTTTTTGTTCAATAAACGTGTAAGGTCTCTCAGACTATTATTGTTTATTATGTGTAATGAGCAACATTAACTTGGTAAAATCGAGAGTGTGGCACCGTTTTAATACCACGAGTAAGAGCTATGTATTCCACCGTGTTATGTATTCGACATAGTAAATGGTATGATGGTGAAATAAATAAATACGTCGCGTGAGACACCGGATTCTTATCGTGTATTCGAAAGATTTATTCGGAGCTTTCGAGTGACGATTTATCGACTTACAAGAAACCCGTTCCGTGTCTACCTACTTAGCTTAGTAAATAATGCCCAACCGAAATTAATGGCGTTCTCTTTCTTTAAATAGATGACTAAATACCAAAGCTCACGTTATATCAGTTACCAAGCCTTGTTTATATTGGACGGCTTACGTAATATAAGCTTTTGGCTCCATTAGGGATAGCCCTTACTAATGTAATTCTCTATCGGGTTTCAAACACTGGCTGTTTGATACTTTAACTGTTGCTGGTGTTATATTACTTAGGTCGTTAAGCCGTTACTCAACTATCCCGTAGCTACATTTTTTACCTAATATTCAGATATTTTTGATTTTTATGAAGTAAGCAGATGAATTAAAAGTCGGCACCAAGTATCTACGTGTTTTGCCTTCAAACTTTGAGTAGGTCAAATGGGTCGCATTAAATACATTTTATTTGAAAATTATATGTATTCTAGACCTACTGGCGGGGAATTTCGTGCTTGACCAGATCCGTTTGACTCTCCGTTTAATGAAAAATATGTCAAATTCCTAGAAAAACTATCAGTTTGACACATGAATGGAATGAATTTGCTGCCCGATACGCGTTCAGATACGCTGGCGCGGAGCGTTACGTTAACTGGCATTTTTTTTTTTTATAAATTTCGAAATAGTTACTATTAAATAATAATAAATGTTATCGCTAACATAAATATATTAAAAAATACGAGTAAGTATGGAACACGAACAAAAGAATCACGACGTCTAAAGAATATAAATAGTAGGGGCGGCCAAGATAATATTTCCCGGTTTTTCGATTTTGTTTTGTGTAGAGCTAATGTCAAAACATTAAGCAGACAGCACTGATTCCAAACAATTAATGAGATTCTAAATTAAACAGCCTTGAGAGGCGCTCGGTTTTTTCAGAGGACATTTTGATAAGCATGTTATTGTGATCCATAATTAGGTTTTTCCAAACAAATTTTAACGAGTAGGTAAACCATAAGTATTTTTTATTATTGTATTCGTAGGTGCAACTCTGCAAGGTCTACTTAGTCAACGAAAAAATAACTATAGTTATCACCTGACGATAAGTGACGGTAACTAGTGTAAAGATGACATTAGCACGAAAACTTGAAAGCTACAGTAACGCGGCAATGTATAAAAACGCAAAATCGCTTATTGGTATGTACCTACAACTTTGTCAGTTGGTTGGTATACCTGTAGCAGTTCGAAGCTTACCAATGCAATCTTGGTGGGCAATTGCAATACTTACTTGTATACTTGTGTTTATACTATACTTATACTATATTATAGTATACCTACTGTACTTGAGTTTGATAGCAAGTTCATTCTATTACATGTGTCAAACTGACAGTTTTTCATTAAATGGAGCTGTCAAATGGATCCGATCAAGCACAAAATTGCCCACCTAAAATACATAGGTATGACCATACCAAATAAAATGTATTTAATGCGACTCACGACATTATCTTTCGAAGACAAATCGACTAACAGCGCTAAACCGGAAATATCGCTTGGGGGTGCATGCTAAGCCTACTAGACCAAATTAAATCATAATAATCATCTTTATCAACCCATATTCGGCCCACTGCTAAGTTCGAGTCGCTTCACAGAATGGGAGGAGTTACGCCAATAGTCCACCATCTGGCCCAATGTGGATTGGAAGACTTCACACACACAGAGAATTTAGAAAATTCTCTGGTATGCAGGTTTCCTTACGATGATTTTTCCTTCATTATTTGAGACACGTGATATTTAATTTCATAAAATGCAATGCAAATGCACACAACTGAAAAGTTGGAGGTGCAAGCCCCGGACCAGGTTCGAACCCACAACCCCTTTCGGAATCGGAGGCAAAGGTCATATCCACTGGGCCATAACTGCCCACAAAAAATAATATGAAATATAAATAGCTGTGCATAGGTATTCAGTTAAAAATTGTTGTTCTATTTTTTCTGTTTGGTGTAGGTAGTCTCTAATATAAAACATTAAACAGAAGGCACTGATTCAGAACTATTTAATGCTATTCCATTTTAAATAGCCTTGAGACCTTCCGATGTTTCCAGCCCAACACGAAACAGCTGAAAAACTAGCAATTAAACAGACATTCGATTTTAAGTAAACTCATCGAAATGGCGTTGAAAGAATGTTTGCTGACCCAAGCTGAAATCTATGGCAAAATCTAGGTAGGTACTATGACTCTGTTAGAAGCAGTAGGTATTTTTAATAATTCAAACATTATCCTACCTTTTCTGGTAATATGTACATATATGTAATTGGATATATTGATAACCTTAACCACGTTCTTCGGGATTGCGCTATAAGGTTTCATGGATACAAATAAAACGATAGATAAAAAATCCCTTGACGATACATATTTTACTCACTAGTAACAAAACGCACTAAAAAGATTCAAGATATAAATAAAACGATGGATAGAAAAACCCTTGAAGATATATTTTTTTCACTAGTAACAAAATAGCTGGAGTTAACTATAGAACAGCTAAAGCTAACGACCAAACAAAACCGGAGCTAATTTAATAAATATGAATGCTTACAATAACTTTTTTTATATTCTTACAATATATTTTGTAATATTTGTCATATTATATAAGTATACCAAATTTTTTTTTTAATATGACCAATATCTAAGATAATCTACATAAGAGTGGTCAAAAGTACCCTCTAACTGTAATCATATCAAGTAGACCACCGGTCAACACCGGTCAATAGAGATCCAGTCAAACTATAACAAAGATTTTCCTTTTTCATCATTATCAACCCATATCGGTTTCGGAGGTTCGATCTCAGCAGTGTGCCGAACACTGCTGAGATCGAACCTCCTCTCAGAATGAGAGGGGTTAAGCCAAATAGTCCACCACGCTGGCCTAGTGCGGATTGGCAGACTTTACGCATTAGAATTAAGAAAATTCTCAGGTATGTAGGTTTCCTCACGAATTTCCTTCACCGTCTGATACACATGATATTTAATTTCTTAAAACGCACATAACTGAAAAGTTGGAGGTGCATGCCCAGGACCGGATTCGAACCTAGAGACTCGGAGGCAGAGGTCATATCTACTGGGCTATCATGGCTGTCCTTCCTTTTCGTTTTACATAGCCTTATTTACATCGCAGCTCTTTTCCGTATTGTTTATACAGCCTTACACGCGCCTACTTTACCACTGACACCGAAGCTCACTTATACAGCACAGATAATGTTCAATACAAGGATCGGGTACAACACCGAAATCCACTTACCCCTTACGGTGGGCCCTGTATCCTGCACACGTTAGCTGTTTACATGAAGGGCTCAATTTATTTATTCGTTCATTAAGCGATGCGGGGGTTCGCTGCGAGTGCTGAATTTTAGGATAATGGCTGTATGGTGTACTTATAGACACAGTTAAATGAACATTTAGGCGCCTGTGGTTTCGATACTATACCATACATACCTATCCGGAAAAGTGATGCGATCATTTAAAGTTTTTTGACGACCTCCGTGGCGCAGTGGTATGTGCGGTGGATTTACAAGACGGAGGTCCTGGGTTCGATCCCCGGCTGGGCCGATTGAGATTTTCTTAATTGGTCCAGGTCTGGCTGGTGGGAGGCTTAGGCCGTGGCTAGTTACCACCCTACCGACAAAGACGTACCGCCAAGCGATTTAGCGTTCCGGTACGATGTCGTGTAGAAACCGAAAGGATTTTCATCCTCCTCCTAACAAGTTAGCCCGTTTCCATCTTAGATTGCATCATCACTTACCATCAGATGAGATTGCAGTCAAGGGCTAACTTGTAAAGAATAAAAAAAAAAAAAGTTTATGTAAACGTTGTTGCTTTAGGTCACCGCGGCTTTCGTGGTGATTTCCTAAACTAAGATGCAGCTAGCAACTATCCTTGAGTGATACATTATTATATCATCCTCCTATACCCAGTGGCGTGCACAACTTGTCGATTAGGATATGCAATAGTCAGAAAAATTAACAAAACTGGGAAAATCTTCATTTAATAAGCGTTAACAAAACAGCCTTTAGGATATGCAGTACTTTAATGCATGTATGAAGTCCACGCCACTGCCTATACCTATCTATTAAGTACCTGTACTTTGATGTCTATCTATCTATCTATGTATCTTTTACCTACTTATGTTTTTTTCTGCAGAACTTTAAACTACAAAACGAAACAAAACCCGAGCTAAAAATAAAATTTGAAACCATACAGTTAGACTCGCGATTCGTACGAGATTTCTAAAATCATAATAGTAACCTATAGCAAATCAGTTAATCAACCAAAACGGGCATACGAAAGGTTAACGAGACAAAAAACGTGAGAATCGAGCCGATTCGATCCGGTGTTGTAATCGCCTAGTTAAAAATAAATCGCCTCTCGAAACAAACGTCATAAAACAAATCGTACGAGAAACTCATCACGGATAACGCTCACTACTAAGTTCACACTTCCACAGGCTAATAAAACTAGGAACATGTCTCGAACATAAAGACCGGCGATATAAATTCCCATTATGAGCCTCGTATAGTCTGTGGCCGTTCACAAATTGACGACTATAAAACTGTTTGGAGTTTTATTGGTCTCTCACACAAAAACATTGGAATATCGAATTTAGCGTGTAATTCAATAATGGTGTCCAAAGACCGGCGGCACTAACAGTCTAACTTAAACTATTATATGTAATCATCAATTCGATGCACCGAGTTCGACCTTTTGCTGAGAAATCTTCAGAATAATAGGATGTTAGGAAGTTAGTGTGCAATTTGCTAAAACGTCGAAGGGGACTTTCGATAACTGTACGAAATCTATTCAGAGTGCTCAACGGGTTAACGATCTGTTATGTTGCATATAAAATTAAATTTTAATGTGCCGTTAAAAGAAACGTTAGAAAGAGCGGGAAAATTTTACAACAAAAGCACGCTTCCATAACGACCAAAATTTCTACTACTACCTATTTAATATACGAGTATATTTTTTTGAAAATATACAATCTACTTAAGAAGTGAAAATGCCATAACGTAGTAGAATATTTTTGTGACCTCGAATAAGATCTGAGAAGAAAAGTTCTAGTTAAATTTACCAAATAACACAACATCACATTAAAAATTCTAAATTCTGGCCTAGTACGAGTATTGTACCTTTATCACGTTTGGAGAGAGATCGCTTCGTCAATGTTTGCCGAAAACGTTAATTTAAAATAACTAATTTACCAACCTATTAAAATAAACATTAAAGCAACTCAGTGAAGTCATCTACCTACCTACTGTATGATATCCACGAAGGATTGTCAGTAGGCTGGTGCCTACTGACAATCCTTCGTGATGACATTTGTTACATAGAATCTCAATTTCGTATATCAACTAATATACGTCAACGTTAGTGAATCAACCTGAAGATCAGTGTATCATTTAAACGTTTATTTACGCCGAGTCTGATAGCTTGGAACCAAACTGAGTTCATTTATTGAAAGTGGTACATTATCTAGTTACACGTACGGCTTAGGGTTTATTACATTAGTTGTATGTACTCGCACCTAACTTCATACCACAGACTGTTATTAAGTACATCTATTCTCATCCAGGTAAGCGCGTATCTTGTAATGCCCCATAATTTACCGTCACGAGAAATTGTTCCCTATCATAGAATATAGAAAATCATATTGTTATAGCGTGTATGGGGGTAGCTGCACTACCAATGTTATCTTCTCGTAACAGCAACCTTATAATCCTTTTAAAAGTGCTCTTGCTTCCGTAGCGATAGTTACACTTCCCAAGTATTTGTTAGTAAAGACGTCTCCTTTACGGTAATGTTCGATTTTCTATTAAACTTGAAAGCGTTCCTCGTCCCACATTCTTATCTCGAATGTTCTACGACATATTTTTCCAAAGTTTCCCGGCGCGAGCTTTCAGGCTGCCGCGTATAAAGCTCTATTCACACATGGCGGGAGATAAGGCAGCTTTCACACCATTAAGCCGCGCGCTGGAGCCCGGGGCTTTTCCAGATTAGATTATACACTCGATTTATGACGTCATTAAAGCTTTGATAATTACTCGGGACAGGCTGCGTAGGCGAGACGCGGGCGAGGGGGGTGGGGAGTGCGAAGTCAGGCGGGAGGGGGGTGCTTGTACACTTTGATTGGATTCCTGGTACTGCGAGGGTTAAGGGATTAAAGTTATGGAGATTAGTTCACCGCCCGCGGGCGCTCACTTCGTTTATGTTAAAAGGCCTATAGAGATGTGAACGGATAAGAGATTGCTTATTGCCAATTGTGATAGCGAGCCAGCTTTTAATTTCGTTTCGCGCACGATCGTGCGTATGTAAATAAATGTCTGATTGGCTCCGGGCAGCGATAATTGCGCGTTACTGTATCGCGCTGTGTATCGGTACTGCTGCTTGTTGAATCACTGCTTCAGATGCACATAACATACTTTGAAAACGAACAATCATTTAAATAAATTTAGCCTTAGGGATCTAACAATATTTTCCAAAAGTATTTTTTAATGAAAAATTTGTTCCTGTTTTCTATTCCAATGTTAAGATATCTGTACATGGTCTAATATAGTAAACTTGATAGAGGATGTCTTACCGTCTTTGATTGGTTTCTACTTGATACTGGCATCTTACCGGAAATCGCTTGGCGGTACGTTTTTGACGGCAACTAATTTGTTACGGGCGAAGCCTTCGTTTTTCCTTGAGTATTTTTTTAATGAAAATTTTGTTCCTGTTTTCTAGCGTCTAATGTTAAGCTATGATATCTGTTCAAAGTCTAATATGGTAAACTTGATAGAGGAAGTCTTACCGTCTTTGATTGGTTTCTACTTGATACTGGCATCTTACCGGAAATCGCATGGCGGTACTTTTTTGACGATAACTAATTTGTTACGGGCGAAGCCTTCCTCGAGATCAGACCCGCTGTGTTATTGACCAACATTTTTTTACAGACAGTTTGAGATGCATATCTTATATTTTAAATAGCCTTTAATCTACCTAAAGATAAAAGAAATGTCAAACGAGGTTAGTGGTTAGACTACTCTGAATGAAATCAAATGACAAAATTAAACAAGTTGAGCCAATAGCACTGGCAGTGGTAAATAATTCAGGAGTAAAAAAAATACCTAAACTGTACATGTAACAAGCCTTGATAAGTTGACAATTATTAATTCCGAACTGCCCGCTTTGGGGATCGAACCCATGCACTCCTATTACTTACTAGCGGATGCCCGTGACTTCGTACGCCCCTAACCCTCTCTAATCCAGCCCATACATTAGTATCGCTGTAAAAATGAACTAACTATTCCCGTTTTCAGAACATTTCCCTTCACTGCTTTGCTCTTATCGATCGTAGCGTGATGAACAATATACTACAACCTGCTCAGGAGTATAAAGAATAATTGTACCAAGTTTCGTTAAAATCCGTCGAGTGGTTTTTGTTTCTATAACGAACATACAGACAGACAAAAATTTTACTGATTGCATTTTCATTTAGCATCAGTATTGATCACTAATCACCCCCTGATAGTTATTTTGGAAATATATTTCATGTACAGAATCTCTACAGATTTATTATAAGTTAAGATTAGAAAGGCACCACTAAGCTTGTTTCAAATATAAATATTTTATACGATAAAAATGTTGAAGTCTGCACTAGAGCTAATAAAATTCCTGCAATCCACTTCTGTGTTAGCACAACACAAGCGATAATGTGCACAATATCGTTTGTATAAGAGGCAATTTTCCAATGCATTGATTGTATTATGAAAAATATTATGCATTTCCCGCAAACAAAAGCCATTGAGACGACTTCCTGTAGAACCTCGTCTATTATGCATAGCCTTAGTCGCTCAGAGTAAAGTAAGCGCGAAATTGTTTTCTAGGTGCATTATAGGTACCTACTAGTAACTATCTATGTAGGTAGGTTTGATAGGTAATGTAACTTTATATAAAAGATAGCTCTAAAGACAAGTACCTACTTAGCTGAGACGAACTGCCTCATTGGTCAGTTAACCTATTTGGTTTCGGATCACGTGGGTTCTGTGGGATTCTGGATTTGAATCCTGTCTTTCTTCTAAGAATTTGTCAGTTAAAATTCTCAGCCAGGATTGGTTAGTTGGTGGTGGCACACCCACCAACAGAGAGAGTCTCGAGAGTTGTCTCGGAGACCATGTTATGACGTCGATCCCTGTCGTTATCATTAACATATATGATATGTGGTCGATGATGAATTTCACGTCAAACCGCATTGAGCGTGGTGGGTTTAGGTTCCATATTCCCTCTCCTATATGGAGCGAGGCCCCTCTAGTGGGTCCTTAAAATAGGCTGATAATGAAAATGAATTCAGCTGATGGCTGAAACTAGTAAGTAATCCTGTAGATAGTAGGATATCAATTGATACTATCTCTATCCCCTACACATAAAATATTACAATAAAATGTTTACTTTACCCTTGTTCAGTAAGTTTTTTCATAGTTTCATTAAATAAACCCATTACATGAACATAAACCTTTATACTTACTAAGAACCTACATTAAATAAGTACGTACTTACAGACGATACAATCAATATATTTTTTCAACGATTTAAGGGAACTCAAATCAGAGAGTTTGATTTCCTATAAAAACTACACCCACAAGTAAGTATGCCTAAATAAGAAAACAAAGCTGTTACAGCATAATTTACTTAGCTTTGGTGATAGAAACGAAAGATTATTTCACTACCTGTTTAATAGTTAAAGAGGACCCTTCATCGAAAGACCATCCTTCATGCGTCCCAAACGTTTCGAACAGCAATTAGTAAAGTCTCTAAATATTTTCTAACAAGTTGGCCAGTTTGTTAGGCAAAGCTATTTTAGGCAGGAAATGGCCATAAGGGCCCGACATCGCCCGCGAATGGCCCTTCAATTAAGTGTAATGAGGCGGCCGGTACTCTTACCTACCCATTTGTGTACTATAACACAGTTTACTCTTAGCTTTGTTGGCAGCCTGGTACCTAATAATATAATAGATAGATAATATAATAATTAAATCGTCATCAACCCATATTCGGCTCACTGCTGAGCTCGAGTCTCCTCTCAGAATGAGAGGGGTTAGGCCAATAGTCCACCACGCTGGCCCAATGCGGATTGGCAGACTTCACACACGCAGAGAATGAAGATAATTCTCTGGTATGCAGGTTTCCTCACGATGTTTTCCTTCACCGATTGAGACACGTGATATTTAATTTTTAGAAATAATTAAATAACCTTAAATAATTAGATCACTTGAATGTTGGTTCTATATAATATTTTTAATGGTGCATCCTAATAATACCTAATGATGATGAATAAGTTAAGATATTAAGTATAATATAGTTCCCATGCTTTGATGAGCACGAAAACCGTAATTTAGTCAAAAGGATATTATCAATATTAGTGGTTAGCATACATAGGTTTGGATCGGAGATTCTTCGCGGCTGTGACGGAATGCTGAGTTTATTTCTTCTGATTATTTTGTTGTAAAAACTCATGTGTGTTATCCCGGGTACCTCGGATACCCTCGGGTGCCATTGGATTCGACCATTATTAACAATTTGACAGTAGTCATGAAAGAATTTAACTTCACATTGAAGCAGTGTGGTGGGTCCAACCTCCATATTATCTATCATATGAAGTGGGAGGCCAGATCTTGTAGTGGGTCTTTAAAATTGGCTAATAATTACGAATAATGATTCTTAAAACTAAGTAGGTGCCTTAAGAAAAATATTATAAAAAAATTGCGTATCTACGAGTACTTACGAATATGGTTAATTATTCAAAATCCCCAAAGAAACTTAGACTAATAACTACTCCTACCATACATCCATCTAATAGATTATTCTAATCACCGATATTCAACGCGGAAGCGTGAGCCTAACGCGTTTTCCAAAGGATTCAAATCATATTTCAGAGGAGGCGTCCATTAGGGTCGATTAGAGGGCCCATAAGGGGTCCATTAAAAGTGACGCGTATCATAAGTCCAGTCGCATTTGGCAACTGTATTGTGATCCCGATACGTCGAACAAACGCGTAATAATGATGGCCTAGTGTACTCTGCTTAATGTCGATGGCATTAGAGCCACAACAACGAACCTATAGATAGAAGATATTCATACCTGGAACTTCAACCTCACAGAATATTGTAGGGTCTACGATACAAAAGACGTGACGTCGCATTCAAAAGTAACTGAGAATGACGTCATGACATCATTGATATACAATCCTACATAAGTAGGTAGGTACCTACAATTTTTTTATTGAGAAAGAATACAATAAGGAACTTAGCCTCAATTATGCTGTAACAATTAATTAACTTTGTTTGTATACACCGCACTAGTAACAATACAAAATAATACCTAAATAAATTACAACAGTTACATATACAAACACAATAGGCAGACATATCGCTAAAAGTAAATAGGTACACGTTTTTAATATCATTCAGTTCATATCAAAAATCAAAATGATATTTTCTTTATGACCAACGAGAAATTTTAAGAAGGGTCTTGAATATTTCATTACCTTAATTTTAATATTAAGTAATCTGTTATTTTGTTTGTAAATCAACCCAAACAATTTACAAATGAGGCTCTGAATTAAAAATGTGACACGGATTACTGGCTTGAACTTCAAATCACGTAACTACGTACATTGAGTGAGTAACGTTTTATAATTAGCTGGCTATAATACCCAGATAACATAACAATAATGCGTAAAATTTGTATTTTTTTTGCACCAGGAACTTTGCCTATCTTTGCAGTTTTTATTGACTGTATCATAACTATAATGCTTTAATTTTTTTATAGGTTAACATCTAAATGTACGTACCGCTAATATAAAAAGAATCATTAATTTTTTTTTTTAAGCTAAGCTAAACTACGTATTGAATTGATAATCCCTGTCCAACACTGTCTATGATTATTCACGTCGCCACCACTCGCTACATTTATTGAACGTCCAATGCAAATTGTATAACAGGAAGTGGAATGGTGCTACCGATAGAGGCCAGTCAAAATAGGCGATAATTATGAAATGTGGCGCCGATTGTCGCCCCATTAGGCGGCTTTGTGGCCCTGGACACTACGTGCGCTTCTAGATATGCAAATGTGCTGTACGTGAAAATTATTTACTTACGATTTATGTTAAATGCCTACCCGTTACTCGTACCTCCCAGCTACTAAGATATTTGAGGTGTACGCACTTGGGTTGACTCCGTAATGGGTAGATTCGAATTACAGAGGCTATCACGTTCCTTTCTCTTACAGTTTAAATAAATTTTCTTTAATGAATTACTATGATACTATTTAACTGCTCAGCAGTTTAATAGTTAGCCTTAGCAGCTAGGGATTGTTAGGACCCGTGTTCCTATCGTGGGTGGCTGGGTAATAAGGGATGTTTTTTTCCCAATAGTTGGAAAAGTAGGTGAAGGTAGGCACACACAACAAATAAAGCAGTGAAGCTTATGGAGAGATACTTTGCCCTACGGTGGACCATTAAATAGAGATTGATGATGATGATGGAGATGAATTGGATTAGCAATCATTCTATGAAGACATCAGTATTCATTAATTAAATTTGTAGATACATTTTACGTAGGCTTCTAATATTTTTAACTTTACCTACCTATCTAATGAAAAGAAATAATACATGAACATAATTTTATTACAAAATGAATACAAAAAGTCCGACTCACCTGTGTAGACGCTACATTTCATGGGGTTTTCTCCAGCCAAATTAGATAGCCAATTACTTTGGTACCTACTCAAGTAGACATGAACGTTTAAAATCACTTATTAACAACACTCATATTAGGTACGTAAGCCTGGAGTAATTCTATAAATGTTATCAAGAATTTTTATTAATCACTAGGTAGAGTTTTATATTTTTTTTTTTAATAAAATTGAATGATTGCACTGCTCACAACGACGAAATATTTTGAACTGCTATAAAGAGGCAATATTAAACTGTCTTGCAAAAATATTATCTATTGTTGCGAATATGACTTCGCCCATAACTCACCTGTAATCATCTATGACAAAACATTCATAACAACAATTATTGCCTGTATTGTGCAAACTTCGGCCAGACAACAGGAGAAAGACTTTCTTTATAGTCGCCCAAGGTGTAATTATTACAGTCGCAGCATTGTTTTTTAACAGGCCTAATAGCCCGGAACACCTTTTAGCGTTGTTACGTTTAAAGCGAGGTACGCTTTAGTGGTTTACAGTGCAATAAAATTGCACGGGCAAGGTACAAACATTGCGGGATTCCAGCAATTTATAGTCAATACAAAAGGTGTTTTAAGCAATCTTTTCACAAGAATAACACCATTATACCGCTCCTCAAGGACACCCTTTCTGTTACGCAAGTTAACCCATTTAAAAACTCGATCCAGCAACGCCGGGATTCTTTGTTCGAGCCGTAAGGGTTATTTTATGTTTTCTAACAAAAAGTTTTTAAGTTTTTTAAGGCGCTGGGCATCTTCTGCGAATGCGGCGCGATACAAAAGATTAAAACCGTTTTGTTTTTCGTACGCTCTTTTGTTTTATTTTTAAGATAAATATACGTTTGAGGCTATTGTGTTAGAAGAGACGGTTGTAGTGAGAAATTTAGTCAGTAAAAAATCCTTGAAGTGCACACTCGGTTATACACACCGGTTAATGTTAGAATCAGTTTGATAATCAAAATCGTAATTAATTTAATTATGTGCAGTGACGTCAAAAACACTTAGATTAAATCTACGAATGGCTAGAGGAAATAACACAAACTTGCAACAACATCATGATGCTATGGACCCATTATGTGATAAATTATATCAGGTATGTACCTATGCCGTTCTACATAATTTGGAGTTTCGTATTTTAATTGTCCTTAATGTAATATGAGCTCTAACGTAGGTAGGTAACCTACCTACATTAAATTCTGTCCTCGTTAAGTAATGATAGGTAAAATAAAAAATACTAGTAAAGTAAGTAAGTAAGTACTAGAAACTCCCTACTATTCTAAGACAGTGTATAACAGCACGCATTTTCATTAGATATGTATATGTGTAGATATAGATGTTTTATTTTCGAAAAACGGTTAGACTCTAGTTGTAGTGATGAGGTATACAGAATGCGCGTTTGTTTCACACTGAAGGAGCGTCAACAAAACAGAAACATGTTTATAAGTTGCGTTTGGTTTCTAAACAACGGTTTTTTGAAAAACGGGTTTCGTTGTCACACGCCTCCTTTTGTATCCATGTAAATAAGTTAAAAATGCGTTTCTTCTGTGCTGACGTTACTTTAGTTTACGTTTATTTCTGGTTAGTAGATACATCAAAACGCAACCCGCCTTCAGACAGTATCATTCGCCTATATAACAAAAAATATATTTTAGGTAGATACCTACTCTGTTGTTGATGCACGTATTTTCATTTAACATGCAGTTTTAAGTAATAAGTAAGTAAGGTAATGTATGTAAACGGAGGTCCCGAACTGTTACGACTTGACTATGGCCTCGACCTCTGGCAGAGCTTTAAGACCCAAACTTTAAAATCACTGCAGCGACCCCTTTATGGAGTCTAAAATCGGTATACTACAAGCCCGTATTGAAGATTTCTTTTTTTCAGTTTATAGTACGAGCAGGTATGTCTTGTACCTACTCTAGTTAAGACACTATGCATGCCACTGCTTCAAACAGATAATATAAATACTGTACATATTAAATATCTAATATCTAAATGATTTAAGATTAAAAATCTAATTTTAAATTTTCAATGACAAAGTCTTCTTTTGATCAAACCACTTTATCTATGAAAACTGAAATTCAACTAATATTAGCATTAAAAGCATTGTATATTCATAGAAGCACCTACAAGACAAAAAGAACCAAGCGAACGTCACAGGAGACAAGATGGCTGCATTCCAAAGTACCATCTCCCTTATTTCCTCACATGCACCTTATGTACATACAAATACGGGTCATAACAGATCCGTATGGGATATCAGAAGCAGTAACTCAAGTCGTGTCCTGATACCGGCCCCCGCGCCCTCCCACCCAAACTTTATACCACATAACTCAGAATCGAATAAATTATTGCTATCTCTCTAAAGACTAACTTTAAATTATTGCCGTCTTGTTCTCGCTCCAGCTTTTTCTAGTCACGGTGATATCTATTTATAGAGGAATGAACGCATTAATCGATCCGCGATAAATGATTTATTGTGCGCCGATGCTGTATTATTTATTTAAAAGATTTAAGCGCGCAAGAAAGTGTTGTGATACTTTATGGTGCAATAAATATCATTTCTCGGATTGATACCTATCCTGGATTAAAGGTAGGCTTTCAGTTTATGCAGCAGCATATCTGACTAGTGTTGTTATACTGCTTTTAATTACACTATGCCGAAAATTGTTACGACCGATTCCAAATTCGAATTTAAATTTTCCGAACAGCATCTACTTGTCGCCATATCTTTAGGAGAAAATAAATATAGATTGAAATGCTGTAAAAATTAAAAAAAAATGCACGATAAATGCCCTTGCTAAAAATAATATCTATGTAGGTACCTATATGTATTACGCGTCTTTTATGTTTTCAGCAGTTTTTTGGATTTACAATCAATTCTAATGAACTGAGTTTATTTTATATATAAGTAGGTAGGTATATTTAATACATTTTACCTATAGGTAGGTACCTACTTAAGTTTCCCAGTTGATATCATTCAATCACGCGTGTCCGAGCTAAGTGCTAAAGAGGCTCGAACTTTTTTCCCGACCGTGAGTGGGCACAGACGATACCAAAGAGTTTTTATCTCAACGTGATGTATACTCTGTCACGACTGTGGGATGAACGTGACTGAAATACAAGGCCGATTTATTTCTGTTTTAAAACACTGTTCTTAAATTACTTTTAAAATTGATACGCCCTTTCGAATGTACAGTACGAACGATTAGATATCTCCCGTGTACGAGGTACAAAGTAAAATGTCGTAAGTTCTCTCGGACAAAATAAACGTGGAGTGTAAAGAGGTTGTCTTATATTCGAACAACACGCTACAGAGTAAATATACCGTCAGTACGTCGCCCTGCGGAGTCGTTAGGAATAGTTGTGACTATGGGAGTTATGGTCGCCGTAAAAGGATGTATCTGCGTCGACAAGGGACGATAAAACTACAGGCCCCGCGAAGTTTCAACACGGAAACTAGATTTGTTTGCGTGTAGATAGCTATCTTTGTTAGAAGGATACCTTATCCGTAGTACTCTATAGTAAACACACCTAATTGATAAGGATTCTTTGGTCTAGCTCAGTGTCTGCCTCTCTAAATACAAGATAAATTTTACAAAATTGTTTATACTACGCCTTATTTGAGTAAATTTCGAAATTTGAAAATTTTCATAAGTGTACAAAAATTATTATTCTTAATAGTAAATGGCCATTTATAATAACCGTATCTGGAGTGTACCACCATTTCCTTGAAACTTAACTATACAAGCCTTACTTTGTAGTCTCCCATCGTTGTTTTTGCCATAGTTATGTGTAGTTTATATAGTGCTAAATCAGTAACTTACAATTGTGGGTATCTAAATAATGCTTTAAAATAGTGGTTATTCAATTAAATAACTCACTGCGTCCCTTCAAGAATCAACAACGCAAATGTGAAACAATCACATGCGCCGGAGCAGTTAATTCAACGACACTTCCACAGCATTCAAGTTATAATCATTGTTTTATTGAACAAAAGCAATTTTTCTTCCATACACATTTAAGTTCACAATCCTTTATTAAAAAATGGCAGATACGTCGTTTTACGCGGGATAAGTATTGGATTTATAAGAGACTGAACGACGTGTAGAATATTGTTTTCGGTCCTGACATTCATGTTTAATGTCTTTGTTGCGATGAGATTCCAGCGAGGAATTATTGAAACAATGTCGCTTATTCCCCTTACTGCGGCCATTTCAGACCTAGAAAACGATCATATCTGTCGAGAGATATATTTAGATCGGTAGGTTGGTCAGGTAAATAGGTGTACGCGCTTATTTTACAACTCTATCTATTCTTCGATAAATGTGTATCGATGACTCATGATCCATCACCGTCTAAGGGTCTATAACAACCAATCACACGTCTTATGATTGTTCGGAATTAGAATAAGAGTCTTAATTGGTCAATGGAGCAGTTGATGTAAAAACTTTAAACCAACCGCATGGTGCTACTTCCTTTAAAAAGTACCTACCTTATTGTTAATTTGCACTACTTTTTACGTTGTTTTATTGCGAATTTTACTACCAAAATAGTAACTAAATAACTTCAATAATTCATTTACATCATGTTAAAATAAACAAGCAATAAGCATCTTTAAAACCTTCAAACTCAAAGCGATGACCAACTAAATATGCAAAACAGAAAGTCGTTTTACTTTTGTATACCTAGTATATAAAAGTGGGCACGTACAATCACTAGTATCGTAAAATGATGTTACCTAAACAAGTGGGAATGGTGAACGGGTCATAAAACCTGTCCTATATGAACCGTAAGCGATAAATGATTAACTGTTAAATAATAAGCCACCGCACACTCGTAAAACAAAGATTAACATACAGTTACGGTTGTAAATAGCCTATTACTTTGATTTTTACGACTAAATAATCGTAAAAGAACCCTGCCAATGCTACCGAGTTTAGTGACGAGACAGAATACGCGGAGCTTCGAGCCGCTTTCCGTCTTCACAATTCGGGCGGGTTTTAATCGCGGACAATGCAAACGGGAGGCAGTTTTGATGCACTTTTATTTAACGACGTACTCGTAACATAAAACGCTGAACGTCTCAACAACGGTTACGATCCCATCAGGGGGAAAGGGACGGAGTCACATCCGTCGGTCGGTCTTTTTCGTGGCATTTAGAATAGATGAACTGTAGGGGTCTGGGTTCAAAGAAGTTCATCTTGTCACTATCTTACAAGTACTTTAGTCTGGGATGGTTTAAAAAATAGATGGTTTAAAAAATAGATCTACGTAGCTAACCTTAAAACCTGAGGCAAAGTTTCAGCATAAAATAAAATCTATTGAATTTTGTTTGGACCTTTACCTATCTACATAGTTTAATAAACAACTTGGCGTGCGCTATTCAAAATTTAAAAAAAAGTTTGTTCATGTTCTGGAGCCGTACCTATTATTAATAATTAAGCAGTTCAGAAAACAGATTTTTTTTAATCACAGACAGAGACTTCAATAAATGTTGAATTGATGTATTGATAAATATCTGAATAAATAAGAAGCCCCCTTTCTGAGAGAGTAAATCTTTCCCCCATATGTAGTTTTTAAGAATCCCTTCTTCAATCAAATCAATTATTGAGCATTAATTTATTCTAACTCTAAGTTCTATAATTTATATAATTTGGCGTCCACTTAGATATCATTTCTTTTGTTGGCATAATCAATAACGACACACATTTGTGATATTGAATGTGGCTTCCATTTTCACATTTATGTTTTGATAGAATATTTATTACTAATCCAAATTACTATAAATAGCTTTTGAGGATCAATAGATAGGTTTTTGTAAGTTAGGTTGGTGTAGGTATATACCTAACTTGTATCTTAATCTGTATCTTGTATCTATTGTATAATTTGTAAATGTACCTTACTTGCCTTATAAATTGATTGATTTATTGATTGATTGCCTTTCGCAGCTACAATGATGGCCAGGCTTTATAGCCAACACACAATCATTTTCTAACGTGCACCATGACTTTGATAAAAAATCTTTGGATAAATTTTATCCATAAAACAAATGTTTGTTTGAAATTGAAACGAAATTTAAATTTAAATTTGAATACGTAAACAAATGCCTACATAAATTTAATATTCAAGTCACTCAGATACTCGTACAAGTTAATTATCATCCGAACTACAACTTACAATGAAAATTTTCCAACTATTTTAAAAATAAAACACTGCTTAGTTAAGTCTGCTCACGTTTCTGATTTACCTGTTTTTATTAAATTCAAATACATTTCATTAAATAAAAACCTCATCAAATACGTTAGTTGTCAATGAATTATTATTATTCTCTACTAGGTTCATCAATTTAAAGTAATTTATTGAGTTAATAAAATTCGTAAACTTAAAATTTTACCTGGACAAAGTTACGCATCAATTATTATTTTTCTATACGCGCTAACGCTTCGAATAGGTGTAGAAAACGGATGAGGATGACATTCGTCACCGATAGGTCCCATGATCAACCTATCAATCGGATGTACACTGTCATTCCCATACATTTGTAGGGTTCCGTAGTCACCAAGGAACCCTTACAGATTCGCCATGTCTGTCTGTCTGTCCGCGGTTTAGCGCAGAGACTAGAGAGCTGTAACATAGAAAGATTTTTTGAAAAAATACGGTTTTTGGGGTTCTCTATCGGTAAGTATTTTTGTGGACATTATAAGGATTTAAAGTGCTAATTTAATCTACGGAACCCTATAATGTGCGTGGCCGAACACGCACTTGACCGATTTTTTAATTTTCGAAGCGTTAGTGTTTGTACACGGAGAATTGGCTACAGACCCAAGAGTGTTCCAAACGCGTCCAAATTTACGATGATCCATTATTGGCTTATAAATCTACATGAATAAAAAATGTGTGGCTACAATAAATATTTTTCTGTATTTCAGGTAATCTACCTCTGCACAAATTTATACCTACATTGGTATAGGTACGTACGTACTACTAAGTTAAGTAAGAAAACTTCTAATTTCTAATTCTATTGAAATTCTGTTACTTAAAGATATGTACATTATGATAGATATCTGTAAGCTTTTAGTATTTACGAGTTTTCCGTATTAGTTTTAGGCTAGGCACTAACTAGTTCTGTTTATCTATATGTCTTTATCACAATAATTGTTCTAAGCTTGTTACCAAATTTATTTTTAGTAATTTAAGAACAAGTTAATTATAATTAACTAGTGATTCATACCCTCATTTTTAATTTGTTTGTTGGTAAACAGTACCTACTCATCAAGAAAGGCTGTAGTATAGGTATATTATAGGTAGGTAGGTATAGGTATGATAAAGCTTACTTTATAGTTGCAAAGCTCATTTTGGTTTTTGGCCAAACCGAAACGCCCGGCCCGTTTGCGCTCGCAATTGCCCATTCTTATTAAATTTATACTAGATACAGTTAAATTTCAGTTGTTTAATTACTCAGAATTTCGGGCGAGGCAAACCGCGAATGGCCACTACGCTCGGGACGCGGCCAAATGAAGTGGTCACTGCTGAATATACCTATATACTCGTTCTAGTAAATACCATAGGATAGGTAGGACTTGACTATAGCTACTGGCTAGTGCTAGCCATAAACGGTCAATTATTCTCACGTTTATATAGCACCCACTATAATTGATCGTGTGTTGGTCACTGCGTACATGACTTGTATAGTATGCCGCGTAGGTACTGCCGTTTGCTTTTCAGAAAAGTGAGAATAATTGACCGTCAATGGCGACCTTAGGATTTGTGAATAAATTGCCAGTTGCCAAAATAAATTGCCTTTTAAGTACCTATCACACTAATATTATAAAGAAGTACCTACCTACCTATGTTTGTTCCCCCTTTACTGAAAGCCATTGGCTGAAATTTGGAATGAAAATAGATGTGACTTTGGATTTGCATCCCGGAAAATCCCATGGTTCTCACGGGATTTGTGAATTCCACGCGGACGGAGTCACGGGCGTCCGCTAGTATCAAATAAATAAATAATCTCTGCTGACTATAACTACCCACCCAACCGTTGGAGTAAACATTCATAGTAAAGAATGGATTTGACTCTAACTACCATCTAGGATTTGTTCTAAAATAAATTGCCTTGTATACCTATCAAATAATTACTCTGTTGATTATAACTACAAACCCAATAGTTGAAGAAAAAAATCATAACGGATTTAAGGGAGGATTTGACTATAGATACTGGCTAGGATTTGGATTAAAATAATTTGCCTTGTATACTTAAATGTAATAGAATGCTGAATGTACCTCTAACTAATAAAATATATTTCTTGACTCGGGAATGTTAAAAAATACTCTTGTAACACGACAAAATCTAGAAATAACAATCAGCTACATTTTAATTGAACAGTGGAACCGAGATTGGAGCGAGCTCGGAGTAAACGTCGTGAATCGCCCGATAATAATGAAAGTGATGGCAGTGACGCCATCAGTGTATGAAGCGGCAGTTTCGGCTACATAAACAGCCCGTATAACGCTAAAATCGCACTAACATCACATCTAAAACACACCCTATTTCAATACAGCATAGTTGAAAATCGCTTGTGCTCAAAGCTTATACAGGACGTCCTAAAGCTCTCCCTCTATTGGCGACGGGAGGGGATTGCGCTCGGCTTACATAGCGTTCCAAGATGGCCGACGCGTTGATTTTGTTGCATCGCAGCCGTGGGACGATGCGCTTGCGTCGCGAAATAATAGAGTGCGTATTTCATCGTCCAATCCGATTTAGTTGGTAGTGTGCTTGCCTAAAGTAATATGTCAAAGGTTTATTAAATATTAATTTGACCGAAAAATTCATATGCGGCGATAAAATTGCACATTTAATTTACAATTTAAAGTATTTTTAGCCAAATTAAAATATATCAGTTGTTTAATATGTTATATACTGTGTAGGTATACCTTATTCAGAAGAAATTTTGTCTAAAAAAACATTTTGAGTTCTACGGTTATTATAAAATCGATCCGAAAATGATAAAATTAATGTTTTCAATCGGACATATTATCAGAATATAATATTATATGTGGTGCATTCTATAAATTGATCGATATCTATTGTCTATGACCTTAAAAATATAATCAATAGGTAAAGTAGTGGGCAGTGCCTGGATTTTGTTTTCACAATATTTGTGAAATGGATGAATCTTTGTGAACATTTTTTGCTAATCCGTGTTAAAGCCATGTTTTTTAGAAGTGTGTAGTGATATTAAGGTGAACATTCCCGCTCAATTTTGTTAGATTTTTATAGCATTTAATTGTGTTAGCATTATGTTTTGTACCAAAATAGTACCTACTTTAAGTTTTAAATAAAATGAGTTTTTTAATAATTGATCTTTTATTTTATTTCCTCACCAACTGTTTTTAGAAATAAATAGTTTTACCTACTTATAGGGTAATAAAGTGAGTTATATAGCTATGTGTACCTATAAAATAAAGAGCGCAACAGCGCTCTCCCCGTTTTCGTTAACACACAGAGTACCTAACCAGAGTGTGTCTTTACAAGCAACGTACTTACTAAAGTACATAGGCAAGCCTGTATTTGTTACTGATAAGAAAAATTAAGTTGGTTTGTAAAAATAACAATAAAATTTCTTTTACGATTTTTAGGGCAAATATAAAAGAGGTTATGATTTTAGAAGATTATGAAGATAATATCAATTGGGTATGGTTGGTTGGTCTAGGTACATATTATTTGATATCGAAATATCAAATAATATGTAATAGTAATTAACAAGTAATTAACGCAATTTGTACGAATACAAATTGCGTTAATTACTTTGTAACCGTATCTAGCCGGATTTCTTTTTTTTAGGCGCGTTTGGAATCCTCGTAACTTTAACTTTAAGTTCGCAAGTTTACATATCGCCATACCTTTATTTAGAATAGTTTCTAAAACAATTACAAATGTATAATGACGATTAAAACGAACAAAATAATGTTCTCTCAGAATAAAGACATTTTGGCTTAAAATATTTTTTTAATTCCTTCTCCCAAACCTGCCGGCATGTAAGCCCTGCATGCTGGCGGGGGCGCTCGGATATTTTCAGCTACTTCCCGCGTCGGTCGCGCGGCGCCGAATGCGCTGTTTCTTTTGCCTTTTACCTTTCTACCTATATAATAGGTAGGTACCTACTCTTAGATAGCTGCTAGCTGACGTAGAAACTTTGCGGAAGGGTTTTAAAGTTTAGATGTTTTGTAATTTAATGTTATTTAATCTAATTTATTTATTTAAAGAATACTTTCGGACGCCCGCAACTTCACCTGCCCTTAGACATCGTAATCTAGCAAAATGTGTACTTAGCAGATATCCTATGAACTACCTCCCTGCCAACTAATCTTTGTATGTCAAGCGAATTTTATTCGTGATCAAGCTTTCGCTTTAAATATACCTACTATACAGGCATTTCGTTCAAATATTTCCCTTACTCTCAAACTAGTCATACAAACTGAGGGTAGGTACCACAGGAAATAGAAAACGCTAAATCCAACGAGGGGAGTTCCACTCAAGGATCCTTGTGGTCAATAGGTAAATGCTTAATAATGTGCCAAGTTATTTTTTATTTCTGACGGGTTAAGTATTTTTAGTATCAACATGAATGGGTTAGAACAGAAAACACAAGATCTGCGACATATCCACGTCGGTATTGCATTGCATCACACTTTATTTACGCGACAGCTAATGAGTAACAAAAACCGGAATCGAAGTAGGTGGCTGTGTCATTGCAGGAATACTAATTATGATCCAACCCATTAGCCAGAGCTCGCCAACCTTTTTGTTGTTGTAATCAATTGTATTTCGTTAACAAAGAAAATTTTAAATTGTAATTGTAAATTATTTTTGAGTGACATGCAATGACGTCTGATAATAGCAGGCAAAGATGCAACCTAATTAACTTCAAAATACCTACCTTGGTAGGGAACGTGGGAGTCTTTCCGATTTTCTTTCCGTAAGTTAGCAGAGTATTCCATATCCTACGTGAATAACCAAGGCATATCGACTGTCATCTACTGTGGCGAAATTTGTCTAGAACGCCTCTCATTTCAACCCTTAATTTCACGTGATACGTTTGTGTTGTTTTTATATGTACCTATACTTATAAATAGTTCATTTCAGAGACATACCTACCTAATAATAATTGAATTAAAATAATGAAAACTAAGAATTTACAAAATATTAAAAAAGAAAATATTTGTATGAAAAACACACCATCTAATTGTTCACTCATTGGCAAAATACCCAATACGCTGGCGCTATTTCTGGATGGCAAGGCTTATTCTTTGGGCCAATATTAAGTTTTACTTTAATTTTCTTGTAATCTAACAATGACACTTGCAACCCCCTAACACCTCTTATAATTAACGGTATATCCCAGTAATCCAGACCACTTTGGGTACCTGGTCACTGGCTAGTAATCCATCGCAAGTTATTACATAACCGGCATACCACTCAATAAAACGATCACGCGAGCGCCGTCGATGTGAGAACAAACAGCTCGCCCGGCTGAATGCTAACACGCAGCGGCGCCCGCGCACGCACGCGTATCTACCGTCGAAACATTTATTTTTATTTACGCTCAGTGTCCGGGGTATGATCCGCGACGACGGAAATATGTTGACGACGAATGATTTGTGGGTTGGTTTTTTATCCATTGATATGGTACTACTACGGGCTGTCTCCTGGGTTTGGTGGTTTACGGACAACGATATTTATTTACGGTTACCGGACTTTTCCTTTGGAAAAAAATATGAATATACGTATGAACCTTCTACATTAATGACTATCTAATGATGGAAATTGCATTGCAATAATGTAAAAGCTTACACAAGCAGGAAAAGCGTAAAAATCCACTTTACTTAGTTTAAACGTGAAACTTTTAAATCGCGTAACTCTTTTTTTTATGATTTTACTAGATAGTTTTATAGGATTTAAAACTTCAAAGAAAAATTGTTTTTCTTTGTAGTAACATCAGGCAATAACATAATTATTAAATAACATAGGAATTTATTATTATTGGATGTTTCTTTCCAGTGTTCAAATTTCAACCTGAACACCAAAAGTTACAACGAAAAGTAGGTATTTAAACAAATAATACCTACCTAAATATTCTCTACAATGTCGAGATGTGTGTTTAGGTTATGTAAAAACTATTATATAGGTACATGTAAACAAACAAAAAAATGTGCATGTGTGTGTTCGGTGGAGTACTAAATTCGGATCACTGTTTGCGGTGATTTTGTGGGCACGTAACTCATGTAATGGTAAAAAATCGGTTTAGGCGTCTTCGAGTAATCGGTGAACATACATAAAAAACAAAGATACCTCCTCCTTTTTTTTGAAGTCGGAAATATTACTTATTGCCCCTATCAGGTGCTTCCTGCAAAGCACAATTCTTTCTCGAGTTGAATTAATATATTCGTTACGACGTCATATTAGTATATGGAAATAAACAGTATAATATGTCTTTATTCATACATTCGTGGACTATTTTCTCCTACCTATGTAAACTACTAGGACTGTCTAGGGACGGCGATGCCGACATTATTATAATAGGGACCTGAGGAATTGCCTATTCAGTTTTTATTTGTAAAAAATGGCTTGATTAATCGAATGTCAAGTCAAGGATAGCGATCTTTCTGTTCAGCATTCGTAGCAGCTGTAGACTAGACCACAGCTGTATTTGATCCGCATACAGTTGTCTAAAATGCGACATTCCTTTGCCAATTCATTTCTATAACTCAAACTATTTTTATTCATATTTATTTTCAAAAGTTCCTAATCTTCTTCTTAGCAAACTCTACAAAAATTCTGCTATCTATGTAATGTAAAAATCAATGCCACTTTTAGTTGTAATTTTAAAACTCAAGAGCAGCCTCAACCTACCCAAACCAAATGTTTAGGCTTAATAAATGGTTAATGTGAAGTTTACACAAAATCGGTTAAGTGGTTTTTGATTTATCACATTTTTTGTGAGAAATAGATTCAGGGGTAGGACAGGGGTAGGGTGGGGGTAGGGTAGGGTAGGGGTAGGGTAGGGGTAGGGTAGGGGTAGAGTAAGGGTAGGGTAGGGGTAGGACTAGGGTAGTGTAGGGTAGGGATAGGAAAGAAGTGCACATAAGTCAAAGCGAATATTGACCGGGTTCGCTAGTTCTACATACCTATAGGTAAGTATAAGTAACACCGTGAAACAGTAGGTTTCAAAGTTAAACAACATAAATTTATTTACAAGGACTTAGTATAGGTACTTTGGACTTAATTCTTATCTTTAATACACGGAACTACATCCAAAACCGAGAAGCAACATTACAACATTAAGTATTTGAACCATAACGATAACCCTAATATTATTAAGAAGGTAAGTGTCGTTCAGGTATGTTTGCTTAGGAACTTGTAGAATAAGCGGTAGGCACCTTATGAGTTTACTTGATTGCTTATATAAGGGTACAACAGCCGATTTGGTACGCCTTGGTCATCATATGGGCACATAAGCGAAAATGACTTTGTATAGAGCGCGATTCGGGAGATTCGCCCTAAACAAACTGTTTCCATATCTGCTAAAACACATAGTATAGAAGGTACCTAATAGAAAAATACATAGTGATGAGTTACAGAGGGTATCTATAACGAAAAACGTACTACTCGTCTCTACGATTTTCGAAAGTTCCCCTCGATTTCTCAAGGATGCCATTATCAGATCCTGACATGAAAAAATTGCTGGAAGGAAGGAATTTTCAAAATCAGTCCACAAATGACGGAAATACAAGGCATACCTACAGCCGAAGGTAGAACTTCCTCTTTTTTGAAAGTCGGTTAAAAAAATGGAACGCATGTCATGTCAACTTGTCAAATTGTCAATAATGTTGACTGAATATCATTGAATACAAAATTAGCATTTACATTTTGCGTGTAAACGGCTACATAAATTGTCAGTCATGAACTTTCGCAAAGTAGGTACTTAAATAAATACCTACTTTAATCCTCAACGGTAAAGTAATAAATAATAAAATAAAATATAGTATTTTTATACGACAATAGTCCAGCGACAATAGTCCATAGCTCAAAATATACCTAAACTATTTAGATATATTAAATAAAAACTTCAACCCTTTTTACACCCCTAAAGGGTTAATTTTACAAGTACTTTTGAAGCGTCAGTTGACTTTTTGTAAAGATTCTACCACCGGCTCAAAAGGCAGTACTTAAGTAGACATACCAATTTTCACATAATAAATGTAACATGAAAAAACATAGGTACGTAGGTAGGTACAGCCAAACGTAGAACTTCCTCCTTTTTGGAAGTCAGGTAAAATAGAAGATTTAATTTTCGCAACTAAAAGTATCCTTTAACCCACTAGGTTAAAGGATACTTTTAGTTGCCAACAAATTGTGCCAAGTTTCATTTGATTCCATTGAGTAGTTTCAGCGTGATGACAGACAGACAGATAAAAAATAAAAATTTAATATTTTAAAAGAAATATCTACAGAATTCGACTTGTTAGAGTTTTATTATATAGATATAAATACCTATAGATTTATATTAGAACAGATTTATAAGATTATCTACATAATTAGAAACAGCTTTCTAGGTTTATATTTTTTATTCAAAATTTAATATAGAGCTCGCTTGATATTCCCTATAATTCTGCGCGGCTGGATAAATATAAACACATGCTACAGCGGCCAGTTACTGCAACGAAATTAAAAATTGATTGGGCAATTTAAATTCAGAATCACGTGCACCATTTTCCTGCCGACGGTGGCCCACGCACCACCACTGTAACCTGACCCCTCGTCCTCCTCAGTGAGACCATTATCAGACAAGAATTGCCCCACAGTTAGAGCTATAAGAGCTTTTGTTTAATTGGACGGTGCCTGATGAAATAAATATTTTGACGCGTTTATATTTCGTCAGCAGCCATAGGTTACCCGAAGTTTGACGTGTTCGGTTTGGTTAAATGAAATTCTTTGGAGTTTGGAGTTAATTTCTGTTTCGGTGACTCGACGAGTTTTTTTTTTAATTTAGGGGATTGAAAGAGTTAATTAATACACAAATAGTTATTAGTGTCTAAATCTATTAAGTACATTCTTAATTTGGTGGTCGAATTTAAACGAAATCTATCTAATCTGTGATTGTACTTAGGTATCTATGTGTAGCCGCAACATGTAGGTGGGTAATAATGCAAACGCAATCTTCTACTCAATGACACAGATTAATCAATAAAAGGCAGATGGAGCGCTGTCGAATGGTACGATGGTGTCGCACCCTTCACAAATACAAAATTTAAAAACGAATACATTCTCGAGTCAGTACGACACGAAGAGTCGCATCAGCAATTTTCAATATTACCTATTCAAGAAAATTGGCGTCTAATGTTTTTAAACATTTTAAAAACTGTTTTCACAAACTAAAGAAATAACATGAGTACTTTTTTATTAGTAATTATTGATTATTATATTAATTTACGTAATTGTTGTTTTTATGGATTTCAGCGGCTTCACCACGCTGCTTGTAAAGACTTACTCTATATCGTCTTTACTCTGTGCTCAATGACTACTAATATCGCACTAATCGCCCAGTATTTGATAAAACAAATCAGCATAGAAAACACTTAATACAAGGCATACTGACCTAACTAGGTTACCTACAAGAACGTAAAAATAATAATTCCATTTTTAAATCAAACATACCAACTTGCTTCTCATCTGTATCAATAGGAGTAAAAGAGATAAACGTACATTAAATGGATGTCAAATCGACCCAAAACCATAATGGCGGATGCGTAAAACACACGAGCAACGAAATGATAGAAATAATTGTAAAAACAACAAACCACAATCACAATTCACTCTTAAATAAACTGAAAATGAACTTTCAAACAAATAATCTTTTAAAAACAGCTTTTATTGCCAAAAATTCATACTTTTAAAGACGCACAATAAAATTGGTCGTTCTTCACTGAAAGCAAGCGTCGCCATATCGGAATCCGGTTAGCCAGGGTCGTACTCTGTCATTTAAAATTTACATATTTTAATTTACCTTATATAAATTAATCTAAATTAATATAATAATGTAGTTGTTAGAAATTTTATTCATCTTGTAAACTATATTTGAACTATTAATATTGGTTTTTTTTATATTTTCGATGCAAATAGTTTCTGCTGCTTTCAAGCAAAATAGCAAAATTAGTTCATTATTTACAGGAACTTAATATTACAAATTAATATTACTTAATATTACATTATTGTTATAAAACGGGCAAATAGTAAGATATATTTATATTTATTATTGGATAGTTTTGGACAATAATAAATCTAAATAATTTATACTTTTATTTTATTATCTTAATTATTTATACTAATTATTAAAAAAATGTATTATAATTATTTATTTATTGTTTAAAAGTTTTGGTAATATGTATATTTTAATATCTAGTCGTTTTGTCGATCATAGATGTAAAATGGACTAATTTTATATTCCACTAACTGATGTTAACGATCACGCTTACCACCACAGTTTTATCTTTTCCACTTGCTTGCGAGCATTGCAATTATAAACTCAAGTTAAATGGGTTACGGAGCATTTTGTGCGTTCATGTAAATATAATATGCAAAAGTCTATTAAATATTATACTTTATTTATAGTTATAATAATTATAATTTTTAATTCACCATTAAAGTGAATTTTATAATTTCATGTGTCAATTGACTTTGTTGAATTTAAAATTTATAAAATTGATCAACATTAATGAACATTAAAGGGCTACATGGAAAAAATAAAGAACAAAAGTTGTAACGACACTTTTTGCACTCATAAAAAGCAAGCCGTTTACGTTTTGTCTTTCTATTTCGCATTGAACAGTGTTGTGTCGTGACAATTATTTTTGGGATGGGATGAGTGGGATAGAATGGGATGGATGGGATGCGATAGCGACAGCGATAGCAATCATAGCTGTAGCGATATCGATAGCGATAATTTCGTTCCGTCCGGGTGTCCCTTATTTTTGGGCGCAATTTTGAACGTCGTGACATAAATGTAACAACAAAAAGAGATATAAGATTAAGTTGGCAAGAGAAAGCGATGAAGAAAGTGATGGAATGAATGGGTATATTACCTACACAGTAGGTACATATTTTATTTTTAGTTTGTGTAATGCTTTATAATTTTCTATAATTTCATTATACCAGTGCAAAAGTTGCACTGACTAATATAAGCATTTAGTATTAATATTTAAATAAGTAGAATTAATATTAGTATTTTATCAACATACAATATTAGAACTTTAATACTATTTATTTCATCATAATATATCAAGTAAGAAAGAATAAGAAGTAAAATTCTAAAATGAATGAGTTTTCGTGAACATTAAAAATTGTTTGTCTTGATATTTTTATTCTTTATTTATTAATTCTTATCAAATCAATTGAATTCAATTTATAGTAGGTACCTATCAGCGTTAAGTTTTATGATTACATGAAAAAATATACATAAGTAAGGAAAAAATATAAAATGATAATACCTAATACCTAATCACAAAGTTTGATACGAATTAGGTAACTAATTATGTAATAAAGTCCTAATCAAAAGAAACAGTAAATTATTGCTGAACAACAATTTGACTATCAAACTGAATAAATGCATAATTTTAAAAAATCCTAGTTTAAAATTTCACAATATTTTGTATTGAATGTCAATACGTCCCTGTGCAGCTTGCTCCGCCCATTACAAGCAACAAAAGTCGACAGCGGCGTTCCTTCAAAACATCTCGTTTGGAGGCCATTTTGACGACCGAGTGCGAAAGAGATAGCACGCGTACGTCGTATCAGTATAACTGTATGTGCGTGAATGAGACAATTATGCAATGCTAGTGTTGTTTTGATGTAGCGGGGAACGGCAAAGTGTGGGGACAGTTTATTTTGTACACACGATTGAGCATCACGGTGTCGGAATAGTCGGAGATCTCTCGCAGATCATAATATTATTATTATTATTCAGAATATAGACTAAACTGTCGATTAAAGAATTTTAGTTATGTCGTCCTTATTGTTTGGGTATGTTTATTTAATTTTTTGTTGTACCTAAATATGAGCATTGAACATTTTTAAACCATATTAAACCTACGGTGGATACGTATATTAGGCTTTCTACGTAGGTAAGTTTTAACCTACGGTAGATATATTATTAATATTTCTACATAAGTTAAAACAATTTATATTTAAATTTATTTAAAACCATTTTTATTACCTTAATAATACCTACTTAATAGGCATCTAGCTACTTATAAAGATTAAAATTAACAATTTATCACTAATGTAAGTGTATCTAACTCTACCTACCAATTTAAAGCACCTACCTACCAACATCATAGTTTATAGAGAATATATAAATCGAATAGGTAATATATTAATAATAAAATAATAATATTACTTTAATTAGTATACCGGTCAAGTATGTTGTTAGTTTTTTAGACTCTTGAGCCAGCAAACACTGGGCTGTGACTATCGGATTAAGTAATCAATTACCTATATTAAGAGATTACTTATAGAATTCCGATAGTCGTTTCAGTCAATGGTCATATGACGAAAAGCTTTGAGCAACACCTTATGAAACTTTCGCTTAACTGCTGGATCAAGGGTCGGATACGGAAGGCAGTGATTCTTGAGACGGTGCGTAATGTGAGGAGGTTCTTCATTCTGGAGCCCTGAGCACCGGTTGCTTGGGGTTGGGCACTCAAATATCCCGAAACGGGAGGGTTAAATAATTTTTTTAAGTATAAACTTTTATTGGTGTTTTATATTAGGTATATTTTATTACCACTCTAAAAAATTTTAAAAAAGGATACGTAAATAAATTAGATGAGAGAAAAAATATTAATTAATATAATATCTCTTAAAAACTAAACAGCTGTGCCAATCCCATCCCAAAATCTTAAACCTGTTTTGTTAGTAGATGTCAACATTTACTTAGATAAAGAAGAAAATATTTTGTGAGTAAGTAAAAGAAGAATTTTCTTTAAAAATAAAATCCCAAATCTCCCGTAATGGAAATGAAGTGTTCAAGTGCTCATATAAACCCGTTGCGAAATCTTACTAAACCCTCAAATCCACATTACGACACCTCCATTCATTTGAGCACCGAACGGCTCGTAAAACTTCCAGTTCGAACCGCTATCAAATGACGTCACTCTGACGTTGCGGTCCCGACCGCGGCAGCTAGATGGCGCTTACCCCAGCCACGCTAAGCGAGCTCGTAAAAATAAATTTTATTGTTATGACGAAAATAAAACGCTTGTCGTCAATTTAAACATCATTTTACTGTGTAATAAGATTTATTTTACGATTAACAAGTGTCTTGATGAATTTATATAGCCGAATGATGAATAAAGTAATAAAATCCACTTTTATGATCGTGTTATCGTCCCTCTATTGGCAGTTTGCTTTGGGTACTAGTACGTTACATGTGATAAAACTGTAATAAATGTGATTCATAGCGAGTACAAAACGTTTAACTGTCTCGTTATTTTTTGATAAGATATCGCTATGTTTTGCATAATGCCATTTTTAGAATCTTTATCAGTTATAAGTGTCTGTTTTGATTTTATATCTATATAGGTAGGTGCTCTTTACATTGTTATAAATTAGATAAAATCCTCATAATATTATAATTACGACTATTAAATTATGTTATATTGTCCAACAATAATAATCTTAATAAATTGAATACGAGGTAGGTGTTTGTGGTACGACAGGCACTAATTTGTAGGGTGTTCTAACTTTGAAACGGTGGCGTAGTGCTTTCACACTTTCTCGCTAGATGGCAGAAAACTTAAATTATGGATTAATGACCTGTCTAAAATATGGACAATATTTTATGAAATTTTGTTTAAATTAGCATTTAATAGACACAATATATATTTATATAGAATATTTTAAAATTTATTCGAATAAATAACCTTAGATTAAAGTGTCGTTTTCTGTGATTCATTTATGTTTTGAATTAATGGCTATAGACCTAGAGCCTGCGATATCCAGACATACTTCATTTTATGAAGGCTGAATGTTGTTCAGGCCCTTGCTCCTTCCATAGTTAAGAGTACGGTAGCCAATTACGGAGTTAAGATCGAATGATGGCTTTAGAAGGTAGCAGGATTGAAGCTATTTTTTTTTTTAATTTCCCTCGACATAATATAAAAATCATGTCCCCAATCACCTCTCGTTCTTAACGCAAGAGGTAAAGTAACTTAACAGCGTTGTTATAATAATAAGGGACCTTGATTTCCGAATACCTACCTGCTACTGCAGGAGTCTTCTACTATTCACTACTTGAGAGCCTGCACAATGACGACTGTTTGGAAAATGGAATGCTTATACCCGGGCATTCGCGTATGCTATATTGGGTGCGCTATGGCATGGTGCGGGTGACAGTTCGTTTCACTGGCTTCAAAGTTTGTCGCGATTCACGATAATAGTACCTACGTATTATGAACGTCATATAGCAACTGACACCCGCACCATGCTACAGCGCACATAGTATATTCGACATAATATTATACGACAATGAGATTCTATGTAAAAAATGTCATCCGGTGCCTACTAGTAGATATCATACAGTAAAAAGATGACATTTCTATGTTTTACCTACTTTAACAAAAACTTTGCTACAACATTTCACGACATTTTTAATTCAACTTTAATTTGTCCTCAACGGGGACAGGCAATGGTCGTTAACCATACATCCTGATTTACGACATTTTGGAAGACTTATAGTTTGTTTATTCGTTTGCTTGTTTGTTAAAGCACAGAAAACATTTGTTGTCATATGTACCTACCTACTTAAAGTAGGTACCTAACAGAAAAAAATAGGTAATAGGTACTTTTTCCTCAAATGTTACTTCGCCGCTTTGTATTTTTTTTTTACTTTTTACCAGCGAATTTTTTGAGCAAGATGAGTACTTAGTAAAAATTTTTTTTTCTTCAAGAAACATTCTTATAATGAACCATTTATTTAACCATCATATTATCATCTCCATATTATATTAAAGCATTACCTATGCAGAGCTAACAAACGACACTGTCTTAGTTCTGACTGCTGCACTGTCACTCTGTGAATTTCTCCTTCACAAACGGGAGATACATTCGGTATACGGAGGAGATTTTGGATTAAGCAACACATAGTACAAATAGATTTTATACCTACCTACATGCATATCCCTGTGACGACAGATAGGGAGCAAGTGGCTTAAGCTTCTGACGAAATTCAGAACTATGGAGTATATTTGCAACGTCTGGGTAAATAATAAAATAGGTATAAAATCGAAAACATTGAGAAGGAGAGAGTGTAATAACATAACTTAGTGGACATTAAACTAAATTCTTATTTAGGAATACTTACAGAAAACTCCTTGAAAACTAGATTTTATAGGACTTTAAAAAAGCACGGTAGGTAAAATAGAAATGGGACGGAAGTCTGGAAGTGATGTGGGACTACCTAAACCTCTAAGGGAGAGGTAAGTAGTTACCTATTATTTGGAGTAGTTGAGGATACAACAGCTATTGCGCGAGAATTTTTGTCGATCTCTATCGTACCATCATCTGAGAGAAAAGGTATAACCTTTGACAATGTAAAACTTGTTCTACAACAATTATTATTATTGATTTCAGTTTAAGTAAAAAAAAAATATAATAAAAACTAAAATCGCTACTAACTAATTCCCCAACAAATACCTATATTCTAAAAGACGTAGATAGTACCTACCTATCTAATTTTGAACACACTTTTTAAAACTGATATTTCGTTAAAGGTTCTAGTTTTCAATTTACCTTAGTACAAGATCAGTAACTTATTTATTAATAAAGTCTACTACAGACCTACTAAAGACGGCCAACCTGAAGGTTTTCATCTCAAACTTGAGTAAGCACGTCGAGTTGGCAATAAATCGATTCAGTTAATAGAATACGTCATAACTGCCTGTTAGTCTGTAAGGCTACCTTTCCAATAGATATATACCAGGATGCGAAGCGATAATTTACTACCTCATACTAAATATTTTATCTAATAGGGTTTATTAATTGACTAGGCAATGCTACTAACACAATCTAAATTAATAAGCAAGCTAAATAAAGACCCCAGAACCGTGTAAAAACGTTTGATAGAAGCTTGGTCTTTATATAAAAGCAGACATGGTAACACACATATTATAACTGTTTCTAAGTCATAAATTATTATGTGCGTTGGTATAGTTTTCACTCGCATGTTATGCATGCTATCCTTAGGCCCCATTCGCACGAGAGTTAAAAATGCGATGCGTTAAAACACAGCGTTGATGATCGTAGCTTATAATATGAAGTCCAACGCCCTAAATTGAAAATGCAACGCTGCACGATAAAAAAGTGTCGTGTTTTAAAAACACTGTTGTGGGCACATATATTTGGGTAAGCATTTTTTTGTATTTGAACGCCTTTTTAACTTTAAAAAATCTCTCGTGCAAATGAGGTCTTACAGAGATACAAGATTTGAAAAAGAAATGAAATATAGCTTCCATTCAATGTAAGCTTCTTAAAGAGGGGTAAGCGTATAAACATTTTTGAGTTTTATACATCCCTTGGCTACATGTTAGGGCAAGCTTCATTATCGGCAGAGGATATTATGAACGAAACCTTAAAAAACACGTAGCTGCATATATTTCAATTGAACTGGGAAGGAAGGAACCATTTTATTTTAAAAATTAGGCGTTTGAAAGTACTATAACATACCTACGCATACCTTATTATGCACCAGTAAGTATGGTGACATTTTCAGAGGCTGAAATGTCGAGCAAACCCCTACAAAAAAACACTCATTCGAAGTGGGCTTTTAGAAGTAAGTATGGGAATAAGAGAATAAAATATAGCCTTTGCCTTGCCTACTCAGTGAAGACGTATCTTTGTAATGTTCATATCAAATTTTTAAAATCGTTAAAGTAGTTTTTGAGTTAGGTATAGTTAAAAACAAGCAAACAGAAAATCAATTCTTACCTCTTCATAAAAGAGGAAAGATTTGATTTTCTTTCATACTTCTTCTTCTATTAATTTAGAGAAATGTAAACACCAACGCCAGTTTCTCTGAACAAGAGAGGAAAATCTTACTTACTCTAGTAAAAGCTATACGAGAGTATAGCTTCCGTCCTTTGCTATGCGTCGATGGATTGGCATCTTAACAGGCTCTGTGATTGATATCAATCATACCTACGCCAGCAATAAACCGACGAGGCGCGATAAAAAGGTAAATTACAGTCATAAAGCCAACCACCGGGCCTCGGCAGACAACTAGACGGCGTTCCCCGATGAAGACATAAACTACTCCTTTATCTCTATAGAGGTGATACTTTAAACAAGTCAATAACTGTTTAATAAACGTCTCAAAAGAGCATAATAACAAACCACGTGCGTCCGAAGTCATAAAGTCTCGAATTTATATCGAGGTTTAGCCCCGGAGGCGTATACGAAATAATCTGAGCGGTGTTTACTGAGACTTCTACAAACGGCGCAATACACGTGACGTTTACGAGCGCTCAAGTGGTAGTAAAAATCGTGTTTACGATCCTGTGGAGGCACGCGCCTGCGCCCGCGCCGCTCTCCAGCTGGCGCTTGAATGCGAATGAGCCTTGCAGTTGTCGATATTGATAAGAGGTTCGTATGGAACTACATAAAACATAAAAATGAAAATTTTGAAAAACCCCCGAATAACATGAAATTTTTTTATTCTTTACAAGTTAGTCCTTGACTACAATCTCACCTGATGGTAAGTGATGATGCAGTCTAAGATGGAAGCGGGCTTGTTAAGAGGAGGATGAAAATCCACACCCTTTTTCGGTTTCTACACGACATCGTACCGGAACGCTAAATAGGGAGGTAACTAGCCACGGCCGAAGCCTCCTACCAGCCAAACACTTACACTCTCGATTAAGTTATCAATATTCTGTTTCAGTGCGCTTTCATTTGAGACCGCGCTCGAGTATATTAGCAGACATTTGGTTGCTCTTCCCCACTTTTAATCCCCACAACTTTTAAACGGCTCAACCGATTTTCATCAAACAAGCCTAAGAACACTCGCCCGTAAGTCACCTTTAATTCAAAAGAAACTAAATTGCTTCATCCGTTCGGGAGCTATGGTGCCACAGACACGCTGACCGATAGACAGACACGACAAACTTATAACACTCCTCTTTTTACATCGGGGGTTAAAAAGAAGAGACCCAGTCTCCAAGGCGACAGTTTTAATAAGGATTTGACTCTAACTTTATACGTCTCATCAAGACTAACTAAATCTAGCTTTATCTAATCATATAATAATTATTTCGGCTATTATTTTAATGGAGTAATCTAATAAAATAAACAAGGCTTTTAGTACATTTTCATGTTCTGTTTCTCTGAAAAGTGGGCCCAATTTCGGACATCTTTCTTCTTCTTTGTCGCTACACTTTTGACAGAGCAGTCGTGGTCGACATTTAGAAGTGGTGGCAAGCTTCACGAGCGTCGCCATTTATCCAGTAGTGTAGCTCTCCTAGCACAATCCTGGCGCGAACCACGGATAGCGGTTTTTACTTTGTCAGTCCAGAGCATTGGCACACTGTACAAAAATTTACATAGCTTGTAAGGGGAACTGGCAACAAACTATGAAACTATAAGTATCCAGACCGGCGTTATTAAATGGAGTGAAATATAGACAGTAGGTACTATCGGAGAGATCACGTCTTCGTACGCTCTTCATCATATCAGCCGATGGACGTCCACTGCAGGACATAGGCATTTTGTAGGGACTTCCAAACATCACGATACTGAGCCACCTGCATCCAGCGAATCCCTGCGACTCGCTTGATGTCGTCAGTCCACCTGGTGGGGGGTCGGCCAACACTGCGCTTACTAGTGCGGGGTCGCCATTCCAGCACTTTGGGACCCCAACGTCCATCGGCTCTTCGAACTATGTGCCCCGCCCATTGCCACTTCAGCTTCGCAACTCGCTGAGCTATGTCGGTGACTTTGGTTCTTCTGCGGATCTCCTCATTTCTGATTCGATCACGCAGAGATACTCCTAACATAGCTCGTTCCATCGCCCGCTGTGTGACGCTCTTAGAGCTCTTTAATCCGGTCCTGTCTCTCTTTCATCTCAAGTTTCATCATTGTAGGTACGTCAAGCGGTTTTCGATATTTCGTAGCCTTTCGCTTTTATATTATTATTTAGGTATTTAGGTGAGGACTTTAGTTTACGATTATATAAGTCACATTATTTTGCATCATCATATTTTCCAGTTCTAGGAATCTTTCGGCCGTAGGGCCTATGATGCAGACAGGAGTGTCACTACCTCTTGGTTATCTTTGTTTGTACAGCGACGTTTCTAGCAGCTGGTTTGGCCTGTAGTTAAATCAATAAGGCTTAGTTAGGTAATAATACCTTATACCTTACCTACCTTATCAGCCGATAGACGTCCACTGCTGGACATAGGCCTCTTGCATGGACCTCCAAGCGCAACGATCTCGACCGCCAGCATCCAGCGGCAGGTTATAATATTATTATTAGATAATGGTAATAATAATTGATCGAAAACTTAACCCCTCTCATTGTGAGTGACGACTCGTGCTCAACAGTGAACCGAGGGTTGTTAATGATGATGATGATGATCTGATATTGTTTTGGATCATATTCTTTACCTACTTATAATAAAATGCCCTATATGTAGGTACTTAAAAAAATTACCAGTGTAGATCTTTTAAATAGTGTACTGGTGACGCCATCTACAGGCTAGAAAACAATACTTACCTACCTACTTTTTTAATATTTTTTTGTTGATCTTCTAAAAGCTGAAGACTTGAAAAGGAATTTCATGAAATGTTTAAATCCTTTGGTATATAGCTTAAAATATAAAATATTACCTACATTATTGTTTCCAATTAGAATCGTAAAAGCAAGGAGAGACAGGGACCTACCAAAAGGTCGATACACTCCAACTGCCTGTCTTATAAGAATGACACTTTCAATATAAATATTCATCTTTCAGAGCTTTTGTTACTCCCTAATAGGTATTTAGGTAGATAGGTATAGTTATGTACTTAATTTGTTAGGTAAGTATAGATCGAGTTATTTTGATGTCATATTTATCATTAGCCACTGGTATTACTTACGCATCCATCTTAAGCCGCTACCACATACAACACGAGGAAAGTGAGCAAGGCGAGATATTCGTGAAATATCTCCACGAATATTCGCACGAATATCTTTTCATCTAGTAGAACAGTGTGGGGCTAGGTTAGATACAGACCTCTTTTAAACGGCATCCCTCTATTATTTTTTGTATACATTCAATGTCTCTATTTTGGGGGCGCGCAATCCACTTGACGTGTCGTGATCTCTACTTAAGAACCTTATTGTTCAACAGACATGACCAGCCACTTGAAGCCTACTAGATAGGTACCCTTAAAGTTAGAATTACAAGTATATACTGACGTCAAATATTACTCTTTGGCGAATTAGAAAGAGATTCCAAGGATAGCTCTATCTACGAGTAGGTATAGCACGATGAGTGCTAAAGAGTTTTTGGAATAGCCTCGTTGACAAAGAGAAGAGATGTTTTTTTTTTTTAATTTAGGTATAATACACAATGAATGCTAAATCTATTTCTTACCTAAGCAAAGCAACAGTTCGAGGAAATAAAAAATAACTGATAATCAGTTATTTTAATTATTGGGAACCTAAATTCATTTAGGTCAAAAATTACTTACCTACCTAACTAATATGGGGTAAGTACCTAATTTATACACGACATTCAGATTATTATTTAAAAATATTTTTTTAAAAGTAAACAAATATTGAAATATAATAAAGACTCGATTTTAATAAAATCTGCCTAGAACTTAATTAGCTATATCTAAATAGGTGGATACCTTTAAAAAATATTTTTTTTATTTTTATCGAACCATTAAATGTTGCAAAGTAGCGCCCAACCCTTTTTATGTGTAAATATTTGTTTAAAGAGGCCACAATAAAAATGCGAGCGTGTCGCCGGGGCCCGTACAGCGCTCCAAGAGCCATTCATTCGTTTGATGACTTCATTTGGACGCGCGAACCGAGTGCTCTCGCGATAATGCACTATTGTTTACCCTTCGATAGTGCGTCTTCCACTGCACGCGCCACACTGCGCCGGACAGGGACGGCTGTACATTTCGCGGCTCACCCTACGCCACACGCGCTCTACAAACACAACCCGTCCCGCTCGAACGTGCGGCCAGCCGCCGCGAGCGACAGTGACAGAGACTCCGCTCGTATAAAACAGGTAGTAGAAGAAATAATAATCATCTTTACGACTTCTCACTCTATTCAGCACCTTGTTACGATACTGCGCGCTCATTGTACCCGACCGAGAGTGGTTGTAAAATCTTTTCTTTACTGGCCCGTTTCACTAATTGTACGTTTATGAGTTTACGACTTTGCGGCTTTACTTTTCAGTAGCCAAGTCATTATTGGCCTTTTGTAGGTGTTATTTTTTGCTTGTTGACTTAAGTGAGTCGTGTTGTCGACTTTAAGTGCCAATAAATGCCATTTAGAGATTAAAAAGATTGTTTTTCGTTTTTCGTATACATTTTGTCGTATAATTTTTTGCATAAACACAAATCCAAAGTCAGGGATGGCAGTTCTCTGAAATGTAGAGTTCACAGAGTCAAAATACATATAATAGAGGTTAGCTTTACAGCTTCAGCCTCAGACACGTGGTTCAGGAGGAGTGATAAGCGAGGGAAAAGAGAGCGTGACTGATAATATTTATAGTGATTAGCGAAAAGGGGACGGAACAATCGTCAGTGTCGGTATCGCAGGCGGCGCGCGGGGCGGCGCGCGTGTTCGCTGCGACTCCGGCCGCTTAGTAGACTGCGTGAGTCCAGTCGCGCCGGTCGCTCCCGGCCTACAGTCGCCGCTCTGCTCTCGCGACTGCAAACTTCACTCGCGACTCGCCGCCACACGTGCACTCCGAGCCGAGCCGAGCAGCACGGCACCCGCACGTGACGTCGCATGACACACACGGGACCGTTTAAAAACTCGTAAAACCGCGGCACGTGCTCCGGAGTCGTAAAATAATCGTAAAAAGTAAACACGAGTCGGCCGGCCTTTATCGCCGATGAAACACATTATGACGGTCGGGTGACGTTTAATAGGCAATAAAATTAATAAAGTCAACACACAGTCGCCTACAAGTGACGTTCGCTACCTCGCCTCGCGGGGCCGCGATGACATAGTGCTCCCGTGACGTCAGTGTCGGACTCCACGATGAATTCCTACTTCGAGCAGGGCGGCTTCTATGGCGCGCACGGCGTGCACCAGGGCGGCGGCGGTGGCGACCAGTACCGCGGCTTTCCCCTAGGACTTACGTACGCCCAACCGCATGCATTGCACCAGCCGCGCCCGCAGGACTCGCCCTACGACGCCTCCGTAGCAGCCGCCTGCAAGATATACGCGGGCGAGCAGCAATATGCCAAGGCCGACTGCTCCAAAGCAGCCGAGCAGCAGAACGGATACGGTGGCAAGGAGGCCTGGGGCTCGAGCCTCGGAGCACTCGTACGGCCCGCGGCCTGCACGCCCGAGGCCCGCTACAGCGAGTCCTCGAGCCCGGGCCGAGGACTTCCGTGGGGCAATCAGTGCACGCTACCCGGCGCCGCGGCCTCCGCGCAGCCCGTACAGCACCAGCCCACCAACCACACGTTCTATCCCTGGATGGCCATAGCAGGTAAGTTCGCTCATATATTCCCATTCATTTACAAACTATTAGCTTATCCTACCATAACCTTACTCAGATTATTTTGAAACTAAATAAAAGCGTTTCAATTACAAAGTAGTAAAAAAAGTAACAACAAATTATTCATCTGTAAGCGTAAAGAAATTATTAATTAACGGTACTTCAATCGAAATGCCCATGAGTTGCTTATCTACTCGAAGGAAAGCTCTAAAATGACGCTTTATCGGTCCCCGGTTTAAAAAATCTGATAAATTGTACACACTGCCAAATGCCATTTACATAAAAATATGTTGAACATTCCTCTAGGGTCCCCCGTTCTAACAAGATACTAGTAAGAACGGAACGCAGGTAGCGCGATGGCTCGCAGCTTTAGTACCAATAAAAAGCACATAAAACGAACGACCCTCGTTAACACCTTATTAGTGAGACAGATTTGCGTGTCATTCAAACTTTATTGTGGTCTAATAAAATTGAATAATTTATTATCATCGTTGAGGCAAATTAAATGAATTGATATTATATGGTCCCATTATCGTATGGAATATAGATAATAGATAAATAAATTTAAATATAGAAACAGTTTAAAAATATTAATTGCATTATTTATATTGCTTAGTCTTAATTAATTTAATTATCGATTTAAATTTTTAATATTATATAAATTTTTACCATATTATAAATAAATTTTTACCATTATGTAAGTAAATGAGTACCTGCCATAAAAAAATCTGTCTCTATATGAAGTAATTGAGAACTTTACAAATTTCTACTGAATAAAGAATATATTAAAGTTAAGGTTTACAAATAAATTAAATTATTATTCGAAAAAAAATTGTTAAATTATTTTTTTGAAAGAGACCATGATACGAGTATATGTTTCTAAGTTTACTTCACTATATTTATGTGTTCTTCTATTCATCTCTGTCGGTGTATGGCCAAACTATCTAAATTAACATAATTGTTTCATTAGTGTTAATGTGTAAATCAAATTTAAAAATGTAATTTAATCTATATAATAAACAATAATCATCAGTTTAGTTACAAAGGCGGATAAACAAAATCCTCAAAGGCTGGCAGCACATTAACATCTATAGTGTTAAAAGTGTACATTGGCGTTGTTCGTAATTAATCACTTAACATGTGGTAGCCCGCACGAAAATAATAATTCAATCAAGTAGTGACCGAAAATGAAAAGGCTACGAAGTATATAAATATAAACCTCTTTATAAAAATAGTTTTATTCAGTACGTCAAATATCCAATAAAAAATAGCACGCTCCTAGTTTCAGCTCATTATTGCGCAACCAGGCATGATTCAACAATGATACATTAATAGCAAGCCTTTTAATTTAGCATTCATAAAAATATTACACCACTATTTTTATCACAATCGTACTACTTATATATTTTTGTATTAATAATAACAGTATTGCTGTATATGATCTCGCCATAGTGCAAAATAATAATCTCATATCTTCATCTTAAAACTGGAACTCACCTTAAATCACCTTAGTATAATTTATAATATTTTGCTAAATATGTTCATTCTGACATAATGTAGGTGTTTTTAATTCAATAGTTTTATATTTAAAAAAAATATCTTATCCAACATAATTAGTATATTAAAATGAGCTATACCTACTTATCACTATTACTTATACAATGCTGTAATCAAATAATTTATTGGCGGTTCAAAATTTACTTTCACTTCAGGTTATCATTTTATAAAATTAATTTGAGTCATAATTCAAAGTTTTGACTTGGACTTTGATTAGTCCCGATGCAGCATTTTAGAGCCCTTCGTAGCAGGAGCGCGCGCGCCGGCCAGCCGCCCGCCCGGGTCAATGGCCCGATCTAGTTTGGGCACATTATTATTAACTTTGGTTTCAAACGTCGACTAATATACTAACATCTTGCTTAGATGATGAACTTGACACAGGAACTGTATTTAAAGGATCACTGGAGGACAACATATTACTATTAATGCAAAATACAAAGGATTCGGCAATCATAATTAAATTATTATTCAAATGTTACATTATTTTTTCGTTGATCTAAAAAATAAATTTCAGTCTTCACATAAATTCAACCTTAAATTGTAACTTTTTAATACGACACAAATATTTTACAAACAGTCAAATCATAGAGGAGTGAAAATGTAGATTAATTTTCTCACTTTCAATAAGCCACAGTTATATTGCGTACTTTTGACAATTTTAAGTAGTTTGTGGTTTTCACTAACCCATAAATAAATTAAGAAAAAAAAAGTTTAAGAAATGTTGTTTATTTACCTACGTTAAAGTAAAAATGTAATTATAAATTACTGTCACAACTAAACTAATTTAATTGTTTTAGCTTAAGTGTAAGCTGTTAAATCTACCAACCATTGTAATAATTTGTTCCTATTTTACATTCCTCATGGCAGAATAGTCATATTAGAGAATTTTCTTACAAGAATTTGAAATCTAATTGGTCATACGTATGACCTTTTTAATCACTCTACTTCATCTACAATCAATCTTTGACTGTGTTATGAGTGAAAGCGAGTTCAAAGAGTGGGATCAAACCAGTGACCTCTTGGACTCTAGGCGGAACCTTTTACCATGGTGCTATTGAGTTTAATGTTTCAAAGTAGGACAATATCATCATCATCATCATCCGGCTAAATTTTAATAGCTCACTTCAGAGAAAAAGGCTTTGTTATAAAAGAGTTTAGAACCACCACAATGCTACAATGCGGATTGGCGGGCTTAGAGTAGGGGAACGAGGGGATTGTTGTAACAGTCTTCATTAAAACTAATATATCTTGAGATCTATTGATTAAATTAGGTGCTACTAAATAAAGTCGGTTGGATACTGTAACTATTCCTCTACCAAATCAAGTAAACATAATATTTTAAATAGTCATTATTTTACAATCAATTGTTTTTTAGAAGCGGTGTTACAACTAACCTCGCGCTTGGGGCAAGTTGTAACGTCTATCAAGGCAAGTAGTAACCAAAAAAAAAAACAACAATAATATCATTTATTTTTTGTGTATTATCTTTAAAGTTGATCGACTCTTCTAACAAATTTTAGATTTTAATCTATCGTTATTATTTTCCATTATATTGAAATATGACAGCTTTTGTCAGCTAGAACAAGTTGATGACAATGGGCCCCGCATTGTTTCGAAACGAATCGAGTACACTTCCACCAAATTCCATTGAACCCGATGAAATCGGTCACTCCTATGACCATAACCCGGTAATGCCGGTGTAATTAACACGGCGAACGCGCGTGTGGTCCTTATACTCATAACTCATGCGACTTGATAAAATTAAGTAACACAGCCTAAAAAATAAAACTAACCAAAAATAAGTAGTCGGACTGTCGGCCATATTTCACTTCGGTTCACGCAACGCACCGCGAAAACAATACAAGGACGTGGCCCATGAGGCTCGTATGGGATCCTGTTAAGGGCTCTTTGTAGCTTCAATTCTTCAAGTGTATTTTTTTTAATTTTAACTTCTTGCGTTTTAAGGCATGCTCTCTAATCAACACGTGCTGCTTTTTAAGCTTCAAGTGACCCTTTAGTATGCTTATACTAACAGATTTGATACGGATGAGAAATAATATTGAAGTACTTATAAAAAATCTGATTAGAATATTTTTTTTGTGGATTGCATCGATGACCCTTATACCTATTTTTGCTACATTTCACAACTGCAATGCAATTCAATAAATTATTTGCTGTTACTTGCTTATACAATTAAGAAAATACTCAAATAGTTTTAATGAAACAAAACATATATTTTTCTTGATTTTTTTTTAAGGTAGTAAGTATTTTATTTTCTTTTTAACATAGGTATATAAATAAGAAATAAACAACCATATTTTTATTATAATCCAATCATGTCTGATGGAAAGCGAAGAGTAAATGTGTGACTCAACTATGTGAAGCGCGCTTACCTAGAAGATGTTTGTTCACTCTTAACTTGAATATATCTCATAGCTTGTAGGAAAAATCGAAGCTGGAAGAGGCTTGTATATATTTGCAGTAGGTAAAATGAAAAAGAATGAGGAATGAGATTCTTATTTTAATATAGACTCCACAAAGGGAATTGCAGTAGGTAGCAGTATATTGTAATATATAAAAAAAAACATCAAGTTAATGTAAAAAAGTTTATACCTAGTGGAAACGAAAACCCAAATGTATAGGGCAGTTCAAAAATAATGGACCAACCTATCACACAATTAAAGATAATTTTTTTAATGGAATTTACCTAATGATTTCTTATTTGAGTTAAAATAAGAGTAAAAATGTCAGATTTTGGGTTCAATATATTTTTCAAAACAGCATTTTTTAGCAACTGTAAGTAATATAAATTTGAAAAGTCCAAAACAGCATCTATTTAACAAGAGTTTGAAGTTTTCGTGTTATCATTTTAAATCGCGCAGGCGGTACCTTAATAACTCGTAGTCTCCGAGTCGAACCAATCTCGCTTTCAAATTTTATTTCAATTCGATTTCGACGTGTGTTTTGGATAATTGGTAGGAAGGTATCTTCTTTTGAAATGCGGAGCCCATGTTTTGTATCCGATTGTGCGAGGCTCATTGCTGGTAATGTTTTTACCAGTGTGAAAATTATAGATATACCCACCTAACTTCTTAATCAACCTTTGAACATAGGTACTTATCTATGTGGAATCACTTAACATGGAGCATAGAGCATATTATAAGCCATTAGCTTAGTGTAGTTACATATGTGGCATTAGCTTTTCGTTATTCACTCCATAGATATAAAAATGCACTGGCTACCCTGAGGGCTCTTTACGAAACTGTATTATAGAAGGAAATGTAAATTTTGTGCAGTTTGCTCGTACAATAAGTATTTTTTATATATATATTATTTGACGCCATCTAAATTAAAATGTCGGTAAATCATAGCTATATTAGAAAAAATAAAAGAACTTAATAAACCCATGATCGACATTCATTGCCACGACTTTGAAATTGGAGCTTTTAAATTTTTGTCTATGAAAAAAACAATTTTCTAAAATTTTTGATTAAAAATAATAGGTACATTTTTTTTATCATTTAACAAAAAACATTAAAAATTAGGTCATACTAGGTAGGTTATAAAACTATTGTCGGTTCTAATTTAATATTATAATTAAGTGAAATAGTTATTTATTCGTAATATTTCAGAATATTTAGCTTTGTAGTTTTAATTGCGTAAAAAGGTTAAAACAGATAAATCTAACTTAAAAATTCTAATCTAGTCCAAACTTAATTATGACTAATGATAATCATTTACGCAATAAAAGAGTTTATTTCATTGTAAGGAACACAATTGTTCAACTATATTTAAAATACTCATTAAATCTTTTGCATTTTATCGTAATTTAATTAGTACTTGACCATTATGAAAATGATTAATCATTTAAATGTGGAAAAATATAAGATAAATGTGCCGGCGTAATTATTTTGTTGAAAAAAAAAGCAACATGAAGTTCCTTATAAATCACCCGTCAGAAATTGTTTGCATACAAGTTTTAGGGTTCGCTGACGAGTGTTATAAAACCTTTTTTGGACTTTGTATTGAAGGTACATTGTAACGTAGATATTGTAAAAAGCTACTTTATAGAATAGATACCTTTGTCATATTAGGTTATTTTATTTCTACCAAAATATATTTACTGTAGTTCAATAATAAATAGATACGGCGATATTGGTTAAAAATACGTGTGGCACTCCGGGCCTGCCGCAGTAAAGCTATTTTTTATTAGTATTTTTATTCTTTAGAAAAGAATAAAAAAATGTCTTTTCGTTGAGCTGGAATTGAACTGGTTTAATACGTTTTGCTCCTTAGTTTCACACCAGTTGTTCAGTTGAGTCGATATGATAACGTCGAAATGTGTTAACTTGATGCACGCACGGCTTGGGTATTATTTTCGTTACAGAATTTATTGAATTAGTCGCTGCGCTCAAAACTCGCAATAAAAACTATGCAACAGCTTAAAAAATATCTTATAGTTTGTAAATTTAAAACATTTAGGGTCTAATTCAATGCTAAATATACCTAATACTTACATAATAATGTTATACCCATACGGAACCCATGGTTGTATCTTAAGTTCTAACAAAAACATTAAATTATCAAGATCATTACAAAGTAGAGATTAATTTGATGATGCGGCTAAAATGCAACGTACCTAGGTAATTAGTGTAATTATACTTACATAGAACAAAAAGTTATTAGCAGATCTTTGTAATTGAACCTGAATACGTCTTTGTAGTACCTATGTTCTGAATAAAGGTGAGAAAGTTGTTCAGACATTTGACATTTTGAAACCTAGAAGTAGAATTTTAACAATAGATTTTAAAATTATGTGAATGAAATAAGTACACAGGGAAAGTTTCAAAATCTGACCAATAACTTGTAGAGTGTAATACGTAGGTAAGTATCTAAAATCTCTTTAGAGTGATATTATAAAGAGGCAACATTTGTTTGTTTCGTCGATACGATTATACATATTAATAATCCAAGAATTATTCGACCGACTTTAAAAATTATTTCAACTTTACAATGATTTTATCCCCGTTTTACCATGGGAAAGCGGAGATATTACTCAACCACCATCACTATTATGATATTAAAAAAAACATGTATCTATTGACGAATCAAAATAAATTGTTCTTTCTGAATAAACTAAATTTGAGTTTATTTTCGAAAAAATTTGATCATACGTAGGTTCCCCTACCGCTTATCAAGCCGGCGTTACAGGCTCCAATCTAACCTTACCCTGACCCTATAATTTCTAAACAGGTTTAAAAATTGGCGACTGAATTTCGCTCACGGCGAAATATTTTAAATGCTCCTTTATTAAAGGAAAAATGAGATATTGTAATCACTACCTAAGTTGTGCACTTCAAGACACGGGTATAGGCGACCTACTTATTACTGTTGGTTTATTTTTCAATTAGAGAACAATTGAATTTTATTTATTTCATTTTGATTTAAGTATTCTTCCATAATATGTATATTTTAGATTTATTATGAACCCGGCAGTCAATTGACAAATCCACAATCCTTGTCCATTAAGCTATTTTCATCGTTTCATAAATCAAGTTATATTCTATCTCACACCTACTTAAGTTTGAAAAACCAGTTACTACTTATATAGGTAAGTAAGTAATTTAATTATCTACTTCTAGTATATAGGTAGCTATATAGTTACTTAGTACAAAAAGTTAATCCTGAAGCAACACAGACAGGTGTAGGGTTCGATCCTGGCACGTTGGACTATTGTCGTATTCAGTTTCCTTAATACCTTTGCGTTGCGTGATATAGGCATAAAAGAATTTCATTCCAAAAACCTTCAGATAAGTTCTGTAGTGAATATAATGAACAGTAGCTAGCTATAAGACAATAACTCCAATAGCATAGTTATTATAAAAGTCCAAGGTCTCAGAGTGGCCGGCGGTGTTCTCTAGTAATTTGTAAGTAGAGCCCATACCCAATCTTTATAATAATGGTCGGCCTCCAATTATTTAAAACGTGCGATAATGCGGTTGAACCTTGAACGAAAGTTGCCTTCAAACAAGTCGATTCGAAAGGTCTCACCCCACTAGGACGTTCCTATACAAATAGTGAACCTATTTTTAGAATAATATACGCACTTATAACCTACTTAGTAGGTACCTATAGTTAAAATACAAACAAAACTTATATAGGAAAAAATTAAAAAGTTGCCTTCGAACAAGTTTATTCGAAAGGTCTACTCCACCGGGACGATCCTATGGGTATAATTAATTTACCTATTTTCAGTATAAGATACGCACTGAAACTATTTAAAGACTTGAAAAAACAAACAAATAAAATGTAGACAGAAAAATTATTAAAAATTAATTTACTCATTTTAACTGAGCCATGTGTATTTCACTGATGAAGCCATGTAAACATTTTTAATAGGTACATTGATAACTATCTCACAACTTTTTACTAAACGCAGTATTTTTTTACTTTGTATACAACTGCGCTCGACTGCACGCTTGCCACGGATTTATATTTCGCTAGATGCCGCTTGTCGTTCAATCGAAGTTAATACCTTCTTCGTCGTTCAATCGAAGTTAATACCTCCTATTGCGCTTTCTACTACCTATGGCTTCAAGTATACTTACCTGCAACATTTCAACAACGGAATGTTTTTAATATAAAAAAATGATACCTTCTAAACATAACCTTAATTTTTCCCCACCATTTAAGCTTGGGCTAAAAGTGTGTACGAAAACAAATGGCGGGAATAGAACTGCAGACTTTTTTAATATGAGTCCAGAACCTTTACCATAGAGCTATTAAATCGAATAGCGCTATTAAGGCTTATACTTACATAATACTAATAACAACCTACCTTCTTACTAGACTAGTCTAAACTACGCATAGCATATAAATCTTAGTATTATGAATATAATAACTTAATCGTGACTAATTGTGTGATGTCTGGAAAAACGTCGTTTGACTAAAAGTTGATTAGCATTGAATAGAATAGTTATAAATAACCTCGGTGGGAAATTTTTACAAAAGACGACACTGTTGTTGGCGCAATGATATTAAAATAATATAATTTTTTTTTGTTATTTTTATTTAAAAAAAAAAAAGTCGCCGGCAATCGTTGGTAAAGGCTTGATTGACAATATAGAGGTTCTGTGTTTGAATCCGAGCTTGAAACTATAACTGGAGGCCTTAAATTTCGAAGGAGGCTTCAACATCTACAGTCAATAGGTACCTACTAATCCAAACTAAAGTCAAAGTAGAGATGTCAATCTCATTAATTGTGATAAATACATAAAAAGAAAGCAATTAATAAATTAATAACTCAATATGTATACCAGGATGTTACACACATCCAACGATTTTATACCTAATAAGTAAAAAAAATCTTTTAGTATAAAAAACTTTTGCACACATTGCCAGCTAACCCTAAAGTGACCTAAACCTTTGTAAACATCCAGAAATCTAGTGCTGGGGCCTATACATTTTTAAATAAAATATAACCTACAACGTTTCCTTACAGTATAGTAGGCAATACCAAAAAGAAAAAGGTAGATAAATAATCTATGTTTTTTGTTACAAATATATGTATTTTTTAAATAGATTATTAAAAAAAACAAAATAATATAAGATCACCAACGCGTTCCTATATTGCATACAAACTGTTTATAAATCTCCGGCACGGTAAAATACGGAGTGACGCAACATTGACTCATGGCGCCCGACTTGAAGACTGCTCTACTTTATGTTATCGACGCGATCCGAATGTAAATTATTTCCAGCTTATTTACATACTGACACTTTGTACGTATATATATCTTTTTTATATCTATATTTATATCTGCTTTACTTAATTCTATATTAAAATTAGTAAAAATGGCTTAAAAATATTAAAACATTTTTTAAATTTACCTAGAAGAGCTAAAATTTTTTACATAATAAATTGTTTGATATTAGTTAGAGTAGTTATAGGCAATAAGTATGACTTGATTGATACATAAAATGTATACCTAACTAATAGGTAGGTTATGCTTACCACAGTTAACAATAAAAAGTCAAGTGTAATTACTCAAAACATTAAAAAATGTGCATTTTTTTGTTTGTTACTTGGTATTTATTCAGTTTGTGAAATTCGTCTTAACAGGTCTTAGTGAGGTAAGTAGTTTACAACAATGACGACCTTGAGCAACATTCATAAAGAATGCCACGTAAGTACTCAATAGTTCCTAATGGTACCCCAAATTGGCTCGTCCGCACCGCACACAATCAAAACAAACGTTGAATAACACACAAAAATAACGACATAATAGCCCCGCAACAGTCGCTAGCCATAAACTAATAATGGGGGAGAATATGTTTTATGACTTTCAAGTTTTGAATACGCCAAGTTTTTTGACTTTTAGTGAGTCAAAAATCGTGTTAGAGTGTACACGTATCATGAATTTTTATTTAAATTACTTATTAAAACACAAAGTTTATTAATTAATCGGTGCAGTGGTGAGATTGACGGGCCGCGGTGCGGGAGGGGAGTGTGCGAGTTGATTCCCGCCTGTGCCGGCGGCCATCTTGAATAAGGATCGATCATAGGTGTGCAGCTGTGAAGTGATAAATATAAGTTGCATCGGTGTGCGTACTTTCTTTTTGTGTGCCACGAAAGCTCGCCATCTCCGGAACTCGGGCCCAGAGCTGGAACAATGGAGTTTTATTGTTAACATAATTTTATTATAATTGTAATTATTTAATTACAAAATTAGTTTATTATTGAATTATGACCTTAACATTGTACATCGATAGTAACCATACTACCGTAGGATTAGTGCGTTGGTAATATGACAAAAATTAAAGCTATAACAATTAATTTGAACAATTTTTAAAATGTCAATGTTTGTATTTATAGCAATGTACCTAAATCCACAGCTTTTTTATTGATTTACTAGACTAATTAATAGTTATCTAGTAGCAGTAATGTTGAAAAATAGTAAAAAATAAAAAAAATATTAAGCTGTAAGTATTAATCGAAAAACGTACGAAATAATCAACTTACTAAATCGACTAGCTAAATCACTATACAGGATAAAATAATTATTATTACTCAGATAACATTTAACATACCTACTCGTATTTCAATTAAGTGCATAAAAAACTGTTTCAAATTGTTAAGAATATTGAAGCCAATAAAAAATGTTATTTTAAAAAGGATAACCAACCACAACACAGCTTGTACCGTACGAGTAAATTGTAGGTTTGATCGGCGTACCGTCTGCAAAAAAAATATCGATTCACATAAAATAATTACCGAAACGAAGCAACATAGATCTCGCCTAAAAACTTAACTGTATCTAAGTAGATAATGCCCCGTATGAAGATAAATGTAACCGAGCCAAGCTGGGAACAGGTTAGGTTATTACGCGTTGCATTGGAAATCATCGGTTACGTACAACCAAACCGTGACTTTCTACAGTAATCTTACAATTGTTTCGATTCCACTCATTGTTTGCCGAGAACTTGTGTCCGTTTTTATTTTTCCGGACTTAGTGTTCCGTGCTCTAGTGGAAGGAATGATAAAATAGATATCTATCGGTGTTAATAATTCCTCCCTACGTTAGAGTTAATTTTTTAAAAGATTTTGACAAAAAGCTAGCAAATACCTTCGTTAGTAGGTATGTAGTGCCTAACATATATTTTTGTTAAAAAATGAAAATTTTCATCAGATCTACCTAGTTAATATTATAAATGCATTAATAATCAGTAATTACCAATTTCCGTTTTTACCGCTAAACTGATCATGATAAATTTATTCACCGAGATAGATAAATTTACATAATGGATGGATATGATGGTTTTCTACTGTATTATTCCAGAAATCTAAAACTTTTAAAATTTTTATAAGCTTAGTACAATAATCAATCAATAATAAGCTTCTCTGATTTTTCACGGAATATCTAAAAAATCCTAAATCCTCGAGGACGCCTACTTATTTTTTTTAATAATACATTCACCTGTTCGAAATTTCGAGAGGTACCTACATGTGGACATGAATAAAAAGTGTGTAATTAAAATGTCACTACATAGTGTTATTATCTTGTAGATAACATAAAATAAACTATTCTGCCGACAGTTCAGTAGTACGAAGAAGGAAAAATTCATCAAAGTGCCATTTATGTTGCAATTGCAGTGTGATATCCACCAATTATTAAAGATATATGATACCTAACGTCTACGTGGGTATACCTATAGGTAAACAGGTATTATTATGCAGTCGAAGTTAGTCGGTCGGTCCGCCCCGGGGATGTTATGTTAGGACATTTGACCAGAGAGAGCTAACTCTATAATCGGTCTATACTATATTTAAAAACCAAAACAAATCACAGTCGTTATCAGAAGCTAAGTTTAGAAGGACTTTCACATTTTTTGAAGCAGGCCAAATCTGGCCAAGGCTCCGCTGTGGCTTTCAAATTAGATGCCATTAAAAATATAAATTAAACACATATTAGTAAAGGTTTGTATAGTCTATAATAATTTTTCCCCTCTCCTATATGGCGAGTTGCTTGGTACTGTAAAAGAGCCATTATATTATCCAATGAAACTAGAAACTAATTTACTACATTTTTCAACTTATAAAAAAAAACATTGTTTGTCTTTCTAGTCTCAGCATTGTACATTTTGTATATTTAATAAATGTAGGTATATCTATACTTTGTCGATTGTTTAATTGAAAACGACTGAAATAAAACGTATCCGAAGGAATTTTTATTCCATGTAGACAAACTTGCGTGTGTGTGCATAAACGAGGATGATATGAAAATAATCAAAAACAAATACAAGCCAATTTTCAAAAGGTGATTTTTTGAATAAACAATTTGGGTAGATACGGGTAAATACAAACAATGGTTATTACCACTCAAATGTTACCTATTCATTACCTTTCCTAAAAGTCAGTGTCCAACGGATTAAATGCAAGTAATTATAACATATACGGTTGCAATTTGCATACGAAATGCGAGACAACGTTCGTAATTATGAATAAATAATAGCTATACGATTACACTAATTTTACCATCGACAAAATAATTGTAGACGTTATATTTAAATATTTTTCTTGTTTGCGTGAGCAACAATGTTGTAGTTATTACATGCAATTGTATACAGCAGTGTCGTAGATACGTATTAAATGAAATCTGTGTATAATTACAGTGTTTGTGTAAGGTTATTCTGTATCTTTTTTTGTCATTTTACAATTTAACTACAGGCAATAAAGGACGATCATTTTGCAGACCCGATTACAATTTTTTGTTGAATTTTGATTGTAAGAAATTCATAATTTGTTTAATTTAAATGATTTTCAACAGGTTCAGGTTAATCTCATAGTAGTGGCTCAGTTACCACCGGTTTGACAGGATCTGCTGAAAAGAGCGAGCAAGAAACTCAAGATTTGATTCTTATTTTACAATAGTTACATTCATTTACAATTTATTGTAGTTTCTGAGTAAAGATCCAGCGGCCTCCAGTCATCTTTGACATTATGGAATTTAACAATTGTATAGTACCTAACATCGACTTGTACGAAAATCTCTTTTAACACAAGTTACAAGATAAATTCCAGCTGTTTTAAGCTACAGTATTATTACGCAATTTAGTTGCTTATCTTTTGTACCTAAATACTAATATGTTTAACTGAGGACTTTTTTGAATGTGTCAACGTACATTTAATTACTCTTTACTTATGCATGAAGTCATGAATGAAATGTCCCTGTAAATGCAATTCAAAATGTTTTTTAAATTACTTACAGAGGTTACAGATAAGTTAATGTTACTTACGTAGGTAGATTGGTAAGTATTAGGTTAATGCCTAATACCCAAGTAGGTAAGGCATATTTTTTGGTAAACTTATTAACTATTTTTTTAAATCTTTGTTTGTTTGTTATTTAATATGTAGGTGTCTATGTCATTTTATAACTGGAGAAGTATTTTATCCATTTAAAATTTTCATCATTGACATAAGGACAAAAACACAAAAGTTAAAACATACGATATGGAATGTATTGACGTGTTAGTTAACCTAATTCTTAACATACCATCCTAAATGACGTAACTATTTAATCTGCTATAATTTACTAATATGTCTCCAAATATCATAGCATTGCGTGGCTCGCAAGCCTGTTCGGGCCGCTTGAAGACTGTTCGCCAATTAATAATTTTGCACGATCCGCCACTCTACAATCGCCAACAGTAGGTAGATGTATACGAAAACTTTTGTTCATTCAAAAATTATGATAGGAAAATATTATATAATAATAAATTATCTTTCATAAAATTCATAAAGAAATAAAAATACATACAAAAAATACAATCATCGGGTGACTCCTCAAATAGAAGTTTGGCAGACAGGTAGAAAACTTCTTTCCGTGAAATTCTTTCAGGCTGTCTGAAGGTAGTAAGGCTTGTTCCAATCGTTGATATCGTCTCAATTCCCTCCAAATCCTCTGCTGGTACCTTAATATCTACAAAAAAAAAAACTAAAATTAAAATTAAATCTTCGTATGAAATTAAAGGCGAGTGCACACTATGTTCTACTTAATGTGGTGCGACTAAATATTTTTTTTTTTTTGGTTTTTTAATTTAAATACCATACCGTATTTTTGAACTCGTGGAAACTAAAATTGTCGCAGAGAATTGCTGATATGAAAAAAATGCAATTATCTAACTGTTTATTTTGCACGTTAGGTTCTTGCATAAAAAATTACACTGTAAGTTAGAAGGGAAGCGTGTCGTTTTATAAAATTGCACCAACTAACTCAGCCGTGCCCTAACCCGTTTCAAGTAAACTATTAAACCATATTTAATTTCACATAAACAGTGCATGGCAACATACACCTCGTATAAATAACTCCGCCGCCACCTTTACATTCGATGCAAAAATCTCGCTAACGACAAACGAAATTCAATTTTAATTTTCACGACACTAGTTTCATTTTTCAGAAGCACAATTTCCACAGCCTTTTTCTGTCCCCAAAACTCTTGATGGACTCTTTCGCTTAGGACATAAAGACAGTTTTCGCGTGGCAATGAAAATATTTTGTGATGTTCTAGAATTATTGTCGTGATGTAAGGGGTTTCGTGCCGAAACTAACGTTTTACAGAACAATGTGTCTTCTTTTTGAACTAAGTCGGGCAATCGTGTTAATTTTGCTACAAGTTTCAACAAGCGGCTAACATTACTTTACGGTTTTAGTTAAATCATTAAACCTATACTTAACTGCTAAAATATGACCTCTTCATAATAAAAAAAAAGAATAAGTCGGTATCGGTAGTCGGTCAGTAATTTTTTAACTAATAATTCGTAATAATTTCGATTTCAGAGGAGGAAAATGAGTAGTGCACGGCAAATAAACTAACTAAAATTACATTTTGATGAAATATCTTTATTACTTTTGCTTACAACAGTAAAAGTAAGCTACAGGAATTTGACCTTAATTGATTTCATATTATGGTTATCTTTATCTACTTACTTCAAAGGAAATTTCATTACAGGATTTAGGTACCTACTCACTGTAACCTTAAAATTAACGGTTAAATGTATGTAGGTAGGTTAGGTTGGAAGGAATCTACTTCTCTATCTAATGTACCTACCTAAATGAAAATATTGTCTAACAAAATTTTTCCTATCCAGAAAATGTATCGTCTCATGTAGGTTCTTAATAATTAATCTTTTACTACAGTTTTAAAATACTTACCTACTAGCATTCATTGCCTGTTCCCCGTAAAGATAAATAAGTGTGCCATTAAAATAATTTATGTGGCGTTTCTTTAAATAAAAAACAATAAGTCTCCTTATCACAACAATAATAATTACGGATGATGATGAATATACCAAGTACGAAGTATGCAAATAGGTAATCGATCGCATGCAAGTTCACGTACCTCGGTTTCATTATACTTTTCATTAATTTCATTATCAACCCATATTCGGCTCACTGCTGAGCTCAAATCTCCTCTCAGAATGAAAGGGGTTAGGCCAATAGTCCACCACGCTGGCCCAATGCGGATGGGCGGACTTCACACATGCAGAGAATTAAGAAAATTCTCTGGTATGCAGGTTTCCTCACGATGTTTTCCTTCACCGTTTGAGACACGTGATATTTAATTTATTAAAATGCACACAACTGAAAAGTTGGAGGTGCATGCCCCGGACTGGATTCGAACCCACACCCTCCGGAATCATAGGCAGAGGTCATATCCACTGAGCTATCACGGCTTATACTTTTGCTACTTTTTAATTATCCTTAGTCAATCATACACCGCTCTATAGCGCGTATCGAATCTGTTTGATCCGTCACGGTTGTATCAGATTTGCTTCGCAGCTCGATATAACGATCAATAAAGTTTATCACACCATTTCGGTAGGAATCCAATAATTATCTATCAATAAAATTTTATGGACGATTCGACTGTTAGCGCTGTGTCCAGCGCCTGTTTGGTGAAAGTTTTCTTTCCGAGTTTTCTGATTCTTGTGCTATGGCAAATTTTTAATAAGTGTTATACAAAAGTGTTTTTTTTAAATTTAATTTTAATATCTATTTTTTTTTTAAATTAGCGTTTCCTACTGGCCTATTTGCTTTTTTGGTTATTATTATTAACTCATCAAAATAAAAAAAAAACAATTGACAAAATGTCATCCTCATACTAAGATACGAATTACAAATGTCATCCGGTGCTTACGTTGGATATTATCATATAGTTACACACTTTGTTTGTTGTCCACTTAAATAGGTTGATAATAAAGACCAAAATAGTGAATAGGCCAGCAGAGGTCGCACTCAACTCTCGCACTACTTTTTCTGATTAAAGTAGGTATAGGCAGGTACGTAACCTATGACTTTTTCTATAACAAGATGGGTGCTTTCCGAACGTAGTAAAGGCACTATAAACAGACAACATAACTATGACCTATGACATTTCAAAAGTGCTTATTTAAGGCTAATTCGCACACTTTTTTATTATTCTTTTTAATTTGTGTATGCAATAAAATACCTACATATTATAATAGTTTTGTAGTTAAATGAAAGTAACAAACCGACACACTGACTATTCTTTATAATACTTATTAAGTTTAAGTTTGAAATTGTTACTGCGTTAAAAAAATTGAAATATTACCAACGGTTACAGAAAGCTTGCGCCGGCGCCGCTCAGTGATGTATGGGCCCCACCACGTATCGAACTAATAAACCCTTCTAATATTAGTGGAGGCGAGCCACGTTAGGAAATATATCTCTCTCGTTCTAACACAAAATTAAATCAAAATTAACCCACTTGTTGGTATCCAGTCCAAGTTGCATTCAATACCAAAATAATTTAAGAAGAAAAAAGTTCGATGAAAATATTTACTTAGTTTATGACTTAATTAATTCTAATTATGTCTGATCTTTCGACATCAGAATAGATTAATGTCACAGAACTCTAAATAATACCTACATTTAAAAATATAGTTATACGTAGGTAGGTACCTAATAGTTAATAACTACACAAATGGATTCGAGGCAATAATGTTGCAATGAACTATGTAACCTTGGTTCAGCTGTGACCGCATCTCAGAAAGAGACGACAGCGTTGATCAATGTTCCTACTAACTTAACAGCGAACGATGTTGAAAACGGACACAAGCCTAACTTAACTTAAACGATACATGCGGGTAAAAAAAGACGTTTCTATTATAGAGCCCGTTTTTTCATCACGGCCTATGGCCAGAAACGCGGCAGTAAATTATAATTTATGAACCCACAGGACAACGAAATTGAGTTATCCACCATTCCCTATCAGCGGCGGCTCTTTTGGAACGTAATTATTGAAACGGAGTAGTGGCGTTTAGAAATTCGTATGTGGCGGACGTACGAAACAGTCCAGTTCCATATATGTGAGCCGGTGCAAGTTGTGAGAGGAATTCTAGTGTTCGTTATGCATGTGGCGTCAGAATTGTAAGGCGTCGTGACCTACCACAGTTCAATTTGAGAGCGGCGCGGCAAAGCGCTCCAGACATGCGATGCGGGCCACGTATCTCCAATTTACGCGATGTCCAGCTACGAGTACTTTGACAGCTGTCATGGACTTGCGGAATTATAACAGCACTAAAGTGAACTTCAAGGACGTCACATCCTGTCAAATCCTTGGTATTCGTTCTTAAATGTAATAGATGCGTAATGCATTTTTAATAAACACGTGAAATTTCGGCAAGGTTCCTGTGTGAGAAGGTTTATTATACTAACAGCGCTAATGTATAGTGACTGTTTTCACACAAAATAGATGCGTATTTAGTAAATTTGTGAATTTTTCGTAAGAAGATTAAGCTTTTACTTTTCGCACGCTTAACGCGAGATGCGTTTAGTTGTCAACGCACGGATGTTAGAATAAACGGCGTACGCGCAGAATCACAATAGGAGTTTCCTTCACAGCAGACTTGCGATACATAAAACATTACCCCACCCGTCATGTTTACAACGGAAAATACGAGCCGGGCACTGTGTGTTAAGTGCAGTTTTATAATGTGTTTTAAATTAGCCATTAAGATATAAAATTGAATTACTGGAAGCTATTCGGTGTGCGATTTTGAAGTACGATACGTGGTTTGGCGGACAAATACGATTGACAATGTATTTAACGTTCTATATTTCAGCAAACTAATTCACTAACTTTGACGTTTATAAGTGAGCATTTAACCTAGTTATAAATTCTTAAGTCACGTGTTAACGTATTTATTTGATGCTTCTTCTTCTTCTTCGTCGCTACACTCTTGACAGAGTGGTCGTGGTTGTCATTTGGGTGTGGTCGCAAGCCTCACTATCCGTCGCCATTCCTCCCGTAGTATAGAGTCCCGTAGCTCTCCTAGTACATTCATGGAGCGAGCAATGGAGAGCGGTTTTTACTCGGTCAGTCTTCTGCCCTCCACCTTTATGTTGCATCACAAGTCGCTCTATGGATGTGTCATCTCTTCGTGTGTTATGACACTGTTTAAATTGTAACTGATCAAAATTGAGATTATAGGTATAAAATATCATTTAGTGCCTACTGACGACCCTTTGTGGATATCATAGACTAGGTAGATGACATTTTCCTCTTGACATTGTGCTTTTTAACCGACTTAAAAAAAAGGAGGTGGTTCTCAATTCGACGCGTATGTTCTTTTTTTAATGTTTGATACCTCACAACTTCATTTAATAATTAATTTTGATTATTTTTGTGTGAAAGAATAGGTAGGTACCTACTTCCAGCTTTATCCCATTTTCATGAAAATCGGTTCAATAATGTTGTGTTAAAATGAAAATAAGTGAAAAACGTCTGAAGTCCGTTCATATGTTAAAAAGATATTATTGTTGAAAATACGCTTTACAGAATATGAAAAATGCGGTTGTTATTGATTTGATGTTCATTCTTTAAGGTAGCTATCTTACGTCAAAGTTAGTGAATAGACTGGCTGGTGTGTTAAAAATATGTCAGTGTTTTTTTAAAAGGTCAGGGACCGGGAAGTTTATGAATGCGAATGCACGGAGTTGGCGCGCCGCGTAAATGTCTCTACAAACATAGACTCTAGCGCTTTGAGTTACAGCGTCGTTATAGCCTAGACATGGCGTAATAGTTAAACATTGGCGTACTAATAAAAATGGCTTATAAATTATACAGGGTGTCCTGTAATTAATAAATAAATTGCAAATGGTAGTTCACTACCTAATTATGTAAACCAAATTTGTGTAGTTTTGAAAAAATCTAAGTTATATTATTTATTTGATTTTTCAATTTTTATTATCTTGAATCAGTTTTTTTAATTTTTATTTTACCAATGTATTTTTATAATATTTTATTTACCAATGTATTTTTATAGTATTTAATTTGTTTTGTAGAAGAAGCTTTGAGTGTAATACTTATTTTTCTTTCATTCCATCTAAATTAATCGGTTTAAAAAAATTGTCCTGGAAAAAAAGGTCTGGAAATGAAGTGTAGGTACCATCATTTTAAAATCTTGTACACCTATTGAGTATATGTAAATTGGTAATAAAACTTCTGACTACTCTTTGTAGTTGCTAGTCGATGCAAAAAAAAATCCAACTTTTTTCTTGAAAATGTATTTTATTATCTGCCTACTTGTCTAAATTTACTAATGCAGTCGTTTGTAACTTGTTCATATTGAAAAAAATTACATAAATAAAAAAATTCTAAAAACTCTTATTTATCAGATCGGTAGTATGTCAAAATGCTTGTTTGTTCAAACATTTTATGAAAATACAGGGTATATTATAGACATAGAGTTCCTTTGCTTCTCTAACTTTCAACACTTCCTTTAGGCGTTTATGAGTACAATATAAACTTACCTAATGAAAAGCTAAACAAGATATATCTATTTAAGACACGGTGTATCGTTCCAACGGTGCACTTCGCAAGCATTTAAACATATTTAAAGAATTCCACCGGTTCAGCTAAAGATCTAAAATAAACGTTACGAGTTTTATAATATGAAGAATTTCAAACGTAGGTAGATGCTTTAGATTCCTGTCTACGATGAATGAAGAAGATAGAGCCATTAATATTTATAGTTTACATTTATTAGGAACATATGAGTTTTTATAGAATTATGTCATATTATGTTATGTTCTGTGTAGGTACTACCTGCTTATCTAGTTTTTTATAAGTGACTTGTATTACTAGGTACTAGAAAGCCATTATACTTGTGAAAGTCATAGGCTATTTTATTTATATTGTAATAAAATGTACCTAACTAACATTAAAATATATCGTATATTGTACATTATAGGTATCTATGCTATTATATAAACTATTTTGAAGTTTAATATAGGAAAGGTAGGTAGGTATATTAAATATTTTGTAGGTATAATATTTTTTCTTTAAAATGAGAATATTTTTTTGTTTCTCATGTTTTAGTTTCTCACATCTAGTACGTAGTTAGCACATAGAGGTAGGTACATGTTACTGTTTTATTAGGAACCTTTTTATTTTCAGAATGAATTTCTTAAAAGACATAATTGATCTAGATCTAGCCGCTTACTTATGTCTTTTTAAAACTTTTAACAAATTACTAACCGGAAAATAAATTAATGTTATATGTAAACGGCCGGACCAGTCTTAGTTATATTCTAAATCGTTTTTTTTATAAAAAGTGTGTATAAGTACTACGAGTACCTATATAAAAAGTAAAAGTAAGTACTACTATGAAATGTATTATATTATTTAATCAAAAAATCTTTTTAAGAATAATTATTATTATTAGTTTCAGATATGTAATATATCTTCTACCTATATATCACACATGGTATTATATCTATGGAGGCATTAACCACTTATTGGTGCAATATGTTATCCAGTCCACGTTTACTTGCAGTTGGTAAATTATACGTCTGACTTAGTTACCATTAAAACAATAGCCTTTAAAAGTGAATGGATCACATACCTAGTAAGTGCTTATAATGCATGAATTTCAGTGAAAAACAGAGTTGTAATTTTAAAGGTCTTCGCACATTGCCACAAAAGTGCCGTAAATATTTTGATAAGTTTGCAACGATGTAGATCGCTTTAACGCATTCAATACTTCGAAATTGGATGGACTTGTTTTGTGCTGTTAGTATCTACTATGTGTTTAAAATTAGGTACTTACTCTATTTCCTATACGTTACTTAATTTCATATAACAAAAATTTTGATGTGAGGACCTACATATTTGCTTCTAGATTTACAAAACACACGTTAAATTTAATATTTATTATTTAATCGAATATAGTTGATTTAACCAATATTCATTTAACCAATCAATATTTTTAAATTTTCCAAGGAAATAGAAGTCTTGAAGAATAAACTCATGATGATAAGTTCCTTGAAGGCTTTTCAGTAAAGACTGGTCTCAGAAGTGCTGTAAAATAGGTAAACATTATTAAAGTTTTTTTTAGTCATTGCCACTTTAAATAGTTATGTTGATGTAAATTCTATTTACTCGGTTTGTACCTACATATTAAAATCACAAGAGAAAAATCATGAATAATTTCATTGAATTCATTACTAATTTTATTTTTGTCGCTGGTTTAATATACTAAGGATTGAACGGTGTATACTAGAAGAGAGTAAATCAAAGTTAAGGCAAAAGTTCTTATAGTTGGGTAATTGTGGAGGGCGAGGGCGGCGACCCCGCCCTTCCGGCCCGCTGACCTCACTACAACTGCGATTTAACACTAATCGACCCTGACATCTACCTGCGATTTAGTGTATTTTGTGCTACAACTTTTAGTTTACCTAGTAAGCATTGATTAGGGCTTAGATGACGGTAATCTGCAGTCATCATCATCATTATCATCATCAAAAACGCCTTATTGGCCTAAATTAAATTACAGAGCACAGGTCTCTCCTCTCCTATTTTTTTATTTGTAGTTTAGATTCGCCATTTTCCAACAGGGACTGTTGGGCTTAGAGTATTGTTTGACACAGTTATCAGCTGATTCAGATCAGGATTTATGTATCTACCTAAATATCTATCTTTTTATAACTTTCGTTTACTTAACACTACCTATTCTGTACAGGTTTAGCAGCTAATACTTTAGGTATATTTTTAAAAATGTATTTGCTCAAAAAAGCTTCGTCATTCAATAGTGTTTGTTGAAAACACGAACAAAATAAATAGCCAACGTAACTTAGTACAAAATCAATGTTCCAACAAGCAATCACTTTCCAGTTATATTATCTGGCTCCGCATACAAAGTTGATCTTTATTACGTAGCTATAAAGTTGCTTTCGCATTGCAAGCACTTAACTCTACGTTCGGGCTTTAAGGTGCTTCAACATTGCATCGCAATTTTAATAAATTAATGGAAACAAGCAATTTAAATAAATTAGCAATTAAATCGGCCAAAAATATTTCCATTCATACCAATTTATTGGCGATAGAAAAGTGCTCATAAAGACTTTAAAAGTTAACAAAATGATTTCATTAATAAAAATTAATATTCATTACTTAGGTACGGTTATATTATGATGTTATGAATATAATTAATTATTATAAATATTACGCAATTTTTTTGAGTAATTAACCTATCATAATGATATACTAATTGTCCATATCAGTAATATTTAAACTATACGTTTTGCTAATTACGATTTGTGGAGTTTTTTGACGTGAATTTTGCAAAGAATATTTACTTATTGTAGCTATTATTGTTTTACTAACAACGTAGATGAAATAATAAAATTACAATTATTACAATTAAGTAAATAAATAAACTTATTACTGGAAATATTTTCAACAAACTTCCATTCGGTATTCATTTATTTTTTGTGACATTTTTGATATTTACATTTAAATTGTCAGTTCATAAATAGAGTTTTAACATATTTGGGTATAGATAATATGTTTATGATAATATTGTTGACAAGCTACATCAACCTGTAATTCTGCTAGAAAACTGAACGCATTGTCCAATCATTCAGCAAGTTATAATGCAGTCAAATGCATTAATTCTAAACTACAATTTACAGTTGAACCGTAGTTCAAATACAATGCACGCATACACCCTTATGGAGTAATCTAACGAATGACTTTGTCCGGAACCTGAAACATGTGTGCAAAGCCTTATTATGCTCATAAAATTTTAGATACAACATTCGTGGCAAATGAGGAGGAAATTACTGTCACTAAAGAGATATCGCGTGGGCCTTAAGGTCCTGATTCTGTGTTTAAGTGCAAAGCTTACCTACCGATCGTTCAGTAGCGTCTGAATTAAGATAATGTTAACACCTGCCTGCACATAAAACGTCACAATACGCCTTCAACGCAGTAAGACGATGGCTTTACGACTCTACATCGGCCGTCGAAAGAGTTGAATTTTTATTTTATTAATTTTACGATCGCTCCAATGTGTCGACTGTCGATGTTATTAAAAAGTATAATGTTTTTATTGTATGGCTGTATATTGACAAACTATGTTGAATTTTAGCACTTAGATAATCACGTGTGGTAGATATTTATTATCTAAATTAAATTCAAAGCATTTAAATTTTAATTATCAATCATAATCAGTTTAGGTTCTGACAAAAGTCTCGTGAGTACTTTAATAGTGTTTCTATTTCATAGATTTTTTGTGAAACAAGTTTTGTTATTTTAATTATTTGAATTTTAAGTTGATAAATTACCATTTCAATTATCTCCTTGGATTAAAATAAAATGACCTTATACTTCATAACAAAATGCTAGTTCCTATTATGCTCGTTTCTTTCGTTCTCGCGAAGAACTCGATCCCTTCTTTTTATTGCGGTTCCGTTTACAACATATTTTATAGGATCAGCTGCTTGATTACGTCACTACAGATGTTTAGAGCGGTGTTTTAGGGAAATTTCTTATTTAAATTCATTAAACCCTGTCTCTTCTAACTGCAATAAAGTGCGTAAAGTATCAATTCTGTTGCAATTCGATACAAATAAACATTCTAAATTAAATTTTACGAGCGGTATTTGAATAACTTAATTTATGGATACCCACAAGGTAGATAAATTAAGCAATAAACTTTTTTACACTAAGTACCTATAACACGTACTTGTACATCCGGCTTTGTGTGACCATAAAATTTCGTTACGGTCTGAACGTCACAAAATTGTCTAATTTGTGCAATAAAATTGTTAAGTCCCAAAACATGCGGTCAATAATTCAAAAAACATTTCCATAGCAGGTACAAATCTATTATCTGGCTTGTTTGTTCTTGAAAACTTACTGTTTTACTATTCACTGGGACGTTACGTAAAATTATTAACGGTTGTTCGTGTTTGTCTCTATTCAGTGGACGGTTTTTTTAATATAATTCAAGGAATTTATTTTTACCTTTACAAGCTGCTTCGTGCTTTGAGAATTTGCTTGGCAATTAGTGATGTTACGTATGGCGTTTTTTTCTTTCATTAAGACTCAAATACCAGTGCTAATCTAACTCACGTTGATAAAGGAAACGCTTTTCCGTTAGCTTGTGGACAGAGTTTAAACATAAATATTATTGATTCTTTATCCAAAACCACTACTTAAATGCTCGTGTCTTACTATTAGAAATCTCAATTTTATAAGTTATAGGAAGGTTACGATGTACCTACTACTTATAAATTTTATTTTCAGTATTTTTATTCAATAAACAAAAACTCCAATTTATAATTTAAGAAAGCTCAAAGAAATAAGTTATCATGTACCTACCTCCTGAATTTTCAACCTACTTATAAATTTTACTTTGACAAATTCTAATAATGACAATTTTCAACCCTCGACGTAAATAGAGGGATGTTATAATTTTTACGTGTCTGTCTGTCAGTCTGTTTGTGGCACCATAATTCCCGAACGGATGAAGCGATTTCAATTTAGTTTTTTATGTATTAAAGGTGTCTTATGCGCGAGTGTTCTTAGACATTGTTTAATGAAAATCGGTTGAGCCGTTTAAAGTTGCGGGGGGTGAATGTGGGGAAGAATAACCGAATGTCTGCAAATATACTTGAGTGGGGTGTGAGGAAAGCACACTGAAAGACACTTGATCGATAGTGTAATTAATAATTACATGACATTCGGGTTTTTTTCAAAATTTATGTTTTTTTTTCCAATTTATTATTCAAAATTGTCAGTGTGCATACATTTTTTTTCACAAATTACGTGGCATTCGATGAATTTAAAAATACTCTACCTACTACATACTATAGTGTGACGATTGATAAATTGTTTACAATATGCAAATGATTTCAGAGCACCATTGCATACACGGTTGTTATAAAGGCAGGTGCGATATTAACATTGTAGTTATAAAATAATCTTATCAATTATTATTTTTTAATTGTTTTTAATACTTTTATTGCGCAATTTAAAGTCCATTAACGTCGCTTTACAACAAATGTTATCTGTGTATACTTTTTTACTTGAATCTAGTTAAACGATACTTGTGTACACGAAATATTAAAATTAAGTTCGTGTTCAATTTTAATTGATTAAATAAAGTATTCAAAATAAATATTAATAAGATGGATATGCAAAATAAATTTACACTATTTGAATCCTTAATTTACGATTAATTATAAAGTATGTAGTCTAGATGATTTCCATAATTTATGACTAATATTGTTGGTAGGAAATGGTCCTAAGAATACCCGTTTTGAAGTTGTTTCGCTTGCTTGAGTGTGCCCTTTGTAGGTATTCTATGAATGTGAACAACCTAAATTGTTATGAATGATTATCTGATACAACCGGGTTTTGCCGTGTCGACGAAGGCATAAATCTTTAAAACGTTTTGCACCATTTACTTAATTTTCTCCACTTGCAACAGTTTCATTATTCAGAGTAAATTTATACCTTGGTAGGTATAAAGTAAAAATTGGTCACTTCCTGACACACCTACTTAATGCTAACATGCGAGTTCGACATATTTTGTGATGAGAAATAGACAAAATTTCTACCAAAGGCGGCGGTAGTAATCTCTATCATATTTCTTTCGTTCCAATGTAATGAGAGACATAGCGACATTACCCGTAGCGCCGTAATTGTCTATTTGTCTTCATGAGATTATTATATATATTATATATATTATATTCTTTCTTCGGTCGCAAGTTGGAGGTGCATGCCCCGGACCGGATTCGAACCCACACCCTCCGGAATCGGAGGCAGAGGTCATATCAACTGGGCTATCACTGCTCAAGTGCTTGTTAACTAAGAAATAAATGAATTTTCATTTTAACTTCTTTGGTCCTGTGACCTACCTTTGTATAGGATCTGAAATGCAGTATCGCCTGGATTAGTTGATTTTTGCAAAGAATACCAAAATAAATCATGCATACAATATTAGTAAAAACTTTACAAAGTAACGCCTTCTTCTATTCAATAAAATTTATTAATAAAAATTAAAAGTGTAGACAAATGTAAGAATGTATGAAGTCGAGTAACCCTTTCCGGTCGATCCCGTTCTTTGTACGCTCATACGGTCGTGGGGTCGCTCTGACCGCGTGTTATTGAATCGCGACAGTCGCTGCACGTCATAAATCTCCGGTCGCGTCGCTCCATTGTTCCCGCTGATGTCAAAGATCAGCAATTTGCCATTGTTATGCTTGGGGCTTTACCTCATACTACATTAGTATGCGAACATAATTAAAACGTGCAATTCTAAGTTAACTTTTCAGTTCCGTATCTTTTTTTTTAGAACAGGTGGGTATTCGTATGTTAGATAAGCTCAATGTATATGAATAACAAAACATATGTAGCTATAGGTAAGTACTTAATAAAATTAGCTAGTAAAATTAAATTAAATATTGTTATGTGTAGGTATAGGTACATTCTAATAAATTTACGAATATTCAATATTTTTGATCTGTTAAAATTCTTGTAAATCTCGTAAACAGCTTGAAGTACAAAGATGAAATTTGGCACAGAGGTAGTTTATAATAGTTATTAGATGTCCGCGAAGAACGGATTTTGCGTCAGGGTTTGATTAAACGGATGAAGTCGCGGCGTCCGCTAGTTTTATTTAAAAAAGATGACATTATTTCACTTTATAAGTTCGGAAATCTTAATTTGTAATTTATGGAATATTAAAAACGACCACCTTTTAGTGCAGCCATAAATAATTTTAATATAAGCACTGGGTAGTTAAACACAGCGTCAATTTGCGAGATCTTCGTACTCCGTTAACTTGTTCTGGGGGCCCGGAGGCAGAAGTCGTTCAATAGCGTCGGTATACAAGTTTTGATTGCAATATTGTGAACATGAGAAATATTTACCTTATTACGGTTATAAAGCGAAAGAAAAAAATTTTTGACGAACTAAATAACAATAAATTCGATACAACAATATATTCGATTCCATTTTGTAATATCTAATTATCTACGATAATTACGAAATACCTTTTAAGTTTCAATGCCTTAACGTGCTTAAAGATATAGTTGTTTTTTTTTCATTCCGTTATTAAAAATAGACAGATGAATATTTACAAAAAAAAATCTTAAAAATATTTTTTTAATATTTTTTTATCATAATATTAGTTATTCCAGGCGCCTAACTAGTGTAGTAACAGTGTGTTCGCGGCTGAATTATCGACCGACCGAATTGTGTACAAGTTCAAGGACCCAATAAAAAGTAAGCACCCACGTGGTTAAAGCGTCCTATTAAACGTGACGAGATATAATGGTGTCTCTATGTGATTAGTTGAGATACTGATTCTTTCCTACCTACTCTGATCGTATCTAAACCTTTAGCAACCAGTTGTATTTTACCTGTTACATATTTAATTTGTAAGAATTATTAAAAAAAAATTTATAAAACAGTATAAGCAACGTGTGATTTCTGTGTCAAAGAAAAAAGTCATGATATAACTACCTGTAATCATTAATATACATATTAAAGATAAAAAGTAGTTTATCGCCATAAACATTCATTGTTGTATGCTAATCTTTAATAGATGCAGCGACGCGTGCTTGTTAAACTCCGTAATATTTTAAAAATTGGTAATTTAGTGTGAATTTTGTCAACTTTATTTTTCGATAAATAGAATAAACATTTTTTTGTTCTCGAAAAACTATACTTGCTTAGAAATTAAATTAATTATTGTCGTATAAATCCTCTTTTATAAAACATTTTTTTTTTTAATGTACCTATATATTTTTTGAATTGATTCTAAACTTATACCTTTATCTTCAGTTAGTTATACCTACCATACCCAACTACTCGTATATCAAAAGATTCGTAACTTCCGGAATAGATACCTGCACTTAAATACCTACTTTAAATTATTATAATTGATGACTATAATTGAAATTTTCTGTACTTTATACGCCGTTTCCTTAAATACAGTCGTAAAGCATAGGTCCATAGGAACATAGTTCCATTGTGTTTTGTGCTCCGAATTGCTTTTTGATTACAATCTAAAATTCTTACCGCAAGAAACTGTAATGATACAGTAATAAAATAAATATTACGACTTAATTAAGCTGTTTCTGGCTCCTAACTCAACGAATATGAATACCCAAGATTATTTTGGGCCGTAAATTTTTTTTACGCTCCTAATTAGTAAAGAGCAATAAAATATATATCGTTACATCGGCCTAACTTAACATCTTTATTTCACACAACTCAAGTATGATAAATAGATACATCTGCATAAAGGGATTAAGGTGTAGGTATTTTTTTTTTAATTTATACCAAAGAATTATAATAGTATAAGTATGTATTTGTACTTTATATAAAGTGTACCTATATCTAACTTAGAATTACAATTGCAACGTTTTGTATATGCATAAAAGATTATACTAATTAGGTATACTGTGCTTATTTTGTCTGATATTAAAATGTGTTAATGTAGTGTTAGTAGATACAAAATAATTTGAATTGAGAATAAGTTAGTTTTTCATCGGTCTGAACGGCCCCATAGTTTGAAATTTGCAAACGTTCAGAAATGGTAGACAACGGTTAAACTAGACAAATACCCATTACATTATCCGCTGTAGGTTGTAGGAGCTTACGCAATGTTCTAGCTGTGAGTAATGTCGCTGCTCTGGGTCTCTGAGACCGGATGTACAAGGAACGTTTATTGTTACCACTGGCATCCTTAACAGTTAACACTTAATAAAAAGCGGGAAGTTAGCCTTGCATATTATGGTAACTTAAATTATCTAAGAATAAAAGACTATACTGCACTTGGATTGTACGATGTCTATTTATAGCGAACTAAGAAAAGTACTTATAATAAGTACTTACCTAGGTAGGTACCTAATTAAAATTAATAAAATATATTTTTAACAATAATCAGCTAATAGTGTATTACGAACGCATCGCTCCGATTGATCTCGTAATAAATAGGTATTTACATACCTATAGACCAAATCTTAAAATTATTTTTTATCATTAATTTATTTATAAATTGAAAATTTGTCTAAAGCTTTACGAGTATGGTATAATATAGGAAACAAGTTAAAGTTGTAGCACAGTTTTCAATTGTTTGTAAGTATACCTACTTAAACAAAAATAGGTCGTTATAGCAAATCAGTTTGCACCTAGGCATAAAATGAAAGTAAGTACGTACTAGCTCAGTCAATGTCGTAACGTACCTACCTATGAGATAATTCAAAGACCTACAAACCCACATCTAAGTTTTGCTTCAATGGGAGTGTATCAATAGATGACTGCGGATTGTTAATCAGTCTGTGGCATCTCATTCGTATGCATCATTAGTTTTGAAATATTAACTATGACATTATAAAACTGTAACCGGGCTGGGCTGTGTATGAAATAGAGTAGTTACCTATTTATTATTAAATGTATACCTAGGTATACCTACTATCTAGGTATAGTCATACATACCTATAAAATATTATGTACCTACAAATTTCCAAGTTAAAAGTTACTTTTATTTATTTTGTCGCTACTTAGCCATGAGACAAAGTATCTACCTATCTATGAAGTTTCAGTTCGATGGGACGTGGGAAACTAAAAAAAAATTTTTTTGCTATTTTCCGAGAAAGCCTTTCGTATTTTACTTTGTATTCATGGTGTTGCTTCTTTAGATAGGTATGGTAGAATGGTTTTGGGTTTTAAACAATTCAGGTTTATGTTGAGAATCATGTGATACTTCTTCGAAGCTTAATTTTGGAGTTTCATTAAAATCAATCAAAAAGAAGTGATGATATTATGTTGTGTAAAGTGTGTTAAATAGAGTAAGATAATAAAATACTTTGTTCAAAAATTATCAATAATAAAATAGTTTATTTTTGTTGACATTTGATCTACGAGTAGATAGATATTCCATAAAATAAACAAAAAATAGTAGTTATCTATTTCCGAATCTTTGATATGATATGTATCTACTGGTAGTCAAATACTACCTTAACATTAAATTTAAAAGCCTTTTTTCGTGTCTCATTGAGTCAATACCAAGTGTAGTGTAGCTGGAAGTGTAAACATGGCCTTAGTTGCGAGCTATTGTAAGTTTCAAGGGTTGAAATGAAATACACGATAAAAGGAAAAATTTTATGGCACAATGTAACAGTTGTTCTCTCCCACGACACGACTAGACAAAATATCTGCTATAAATTTGTATGTGGGATGTAATTTTTGTTTTGTACAAACTGTTAAGGATTTTGATATTGAATATTGTCTAAATTAAGTTAATATTCTATTGTATGTTTATACCTGCCAGTTTATTTAGGTTTTTCAGTACCTATGTATATTTTTATGCCTTTGTACCTATGAACAATTCTGTCTGGTCTTAGTGAAAATAAATATTTTACGGTGCTGTGTTTCAATTATACCTAATATTCTCCTATATACTACGTACTACTATTAGTTACCTGCCTACATAATGTCTTAAATGAGTCCTGCCTACAATTTTTAGACTCGTATCTGGGTATTAAAGCTATACAATTAGCGTGTGTGATCAAACATTGTTACGTACCTAGACTATATCTACAGTAAAAGCTCCTTATTCTCGGGGGATACGTTCTGTAAATGAGCCGCGAATACAGAAACCGCGAATATGAAATGATAATTTATATGGTATTTATTATAGGGGATAGGTACGTTATTCCCTATTGGGTGACAAAATACAAAAATAAAAATGTGAAAAAAATCAATTACATAATTGAAGATTTTGACCATTGATTAATTTAATTTATAAATTATTTAAGTTATTTATTTATTATTATTAATTTATGATCTTAAGTTTAGTCAGTGGTTAAAAGAATTTTGTAATTTTTATTGCTTGACAGTTTTTAAAAGCATTTTTAATTCAGATTGATATTCTGTTACGTTCCATTTAATGTTTTTTATTCCATTCGCAATTTTGGCAATATTTGCAGTTAAAGTTCAAATTAGCAGATTTTACGCATTTTCGGCAGATCCACGAATAACGTAATCTTTAGCCACGTATGGAATTGAGTTGCAATTTTTTAATCCGCGAAATAATAGTTTAATATCTACATCTATAGATATGCTTAGATAAAGTATGTTAGTAAAAATAAGAGCTGTGATAGCCCAGTGTATATGACCTCTGCCTCCGGTTCCGGAGGGTGGGGGTTCGAATCTGGTTCGGGGCATGCACCTCCAACTTTTCAGTTGTGTGCATTTTAAGAAATTAAATATCACTTGTCTCAAACGGTGAAGGAAAACATCGTGAGGAAACCTGCATACCAGAGAATTTTCTTAATTCTCTGCGTGTGTGAAGTCTGACAATCCGCATTGGGCCAGCGTGGTGGACTTAGGCCTAATCCCTCTCATTCTGAGAGGAGACTCGAGCTCAGCAGTGAGCCGAATATGGGTTGATGACGACGAGTAAAAATAGTCGAGGAATTATTTCACTATCTTCCCATTACGGAATATCATGTGCGTAGTTATTGGCCATATTAATGTCTTTATAACAATATTGCGTGTTTGGTAGCAGTATGGGATCACGCTTGCACAGAATTACCTATATTCGGATATTATCAATTATCTTTTCTTAAGTTTCCCACGTTTTTCATCCTTCACTAGTTTTCTTTCCCATTTAGCAATTGAAGATTTTCAATATCAACTTTTTAAAAGCATGACATAAATTGATTATTTTATAATTGCCTATTTAAATAGCCCAAAGTGCTATAGGAAAATATACCGGCAAAGACGTACCGCCAAGTGATTTAGCGTTCCGGTACGATGCCGTGTAGAAACCGAAAAGGGGTGTGGATTTTCATCCTCCTCAAAGTTAGCCCGTTTCCATCTTAGACTGCATCATCACTTACCATCAGGTGAGATTGTAGTCAAGGGCTAACTTGTTAAGAATAAAAAAAAAGGATAAATATCACTGTATGCCCGCCAACTCGCATTGAAGCAACACGGTGGGTCTCGCTCTTATTAGCCTAAGGGGTGATAAAATGGTAGTCAATTTTATAAAAACAAAGAGGGGATTGAATAAACAACTATTTAAAAATGCCTATTTTCATATTTACCTACATTGTTGAGTTCTCGCTTGTTTGTTTGTACCCGACAATTATATTTTCGAGGTCATCGACACTGTACCTACTTGCCTATTGTACTTGCCTACGTAATATTATAATACCAAGTCGCACATTGAAATAGCGATCGGTAATTTATAGCGGAAAGTCCCATGGGTTAGGTAGGTAGGAGGTACCTATGTGCCTATAAGTATAATTGAAATTAAAAAGGTAGTAACATGTTCCTATAAAAATACATTGCTGTTATCATTTTCAAGTGAAAATTAATATGTTTAAGTTGCAGCGAAAGGTTGCTACAAATCTACCTTACTTTCTGGCTTAGGTATAGGTAGGTACTTAATGTTTTTTATAAGCTATAGGATATCCCGAACAAACCCAAAAATATTACCTAGTTTTATTTTCTAAATAAAATTGGATCATATAGTTGGGTCAACTACCTACCTACCAGAAGCGATGGTTCCTCACAACCCGATTCCTATCGGGTTACCTTTTAAATATCCACGACTCTTACTGATGTAAAAACGCAACCACACGAATGGGTTACCTACCTACAAGAAATTTTAGAATTTTAGTCTTTGCTACTGCTACCTACCCATGTTAACTTGTATACAACCACCTTGCTGTCTTACCTACACATACTTACCTATTTGTATAGGTAAGTATGTGCCACCACCATGCTGCCTTACCTACACATACTTACCTATTTGTATAGGTAAGTATGTGTAGGTAAGGCAGCATGGTGGTAGATAGGTTGGTACATACCTATGTATCTTAAAAAAAGGTAACGTTATCATTAAAGTAAAAGGAACGTTTATAGCACTGAAGAAAACACATTACGTTCTTTACGCCGACCTTGCTGAGGCTATAAATTTAACAGTTGACACGCAAATCTCTGCTAACTGCGCTTGATTTATTACGAGAAACAAATGCTAACAATTTGCTCGGAAGTGATAGTCTTGCACAGTCGAAACTGTTTAATTTGTTTTTTTTTCAAGGACTTTTACATACTTTTAAGTATTGAATAACCTGCTTCTAAATAATAAACCTAATGAAATAGAATATCAATGAATTAATTTCATAGTAGATTATTAAAAAGTCGGTTAAAAGTTGTGTAAAAAAGGCCTATGGATAATGCAACTGTTTCATATTTACTTACTACTCCCGAGTTGTTCTATAAATTAGCTCGTTAAAACCAATAAACTATATATTTATTGATACTTGATTGTAGTTGGAGTATGTTTGACAACATAGTTTGTCCGCGTATAGCTACATGTGAAGCCTCCTTAAAGCCCAGCAGGCAGCCGTGTCCAGGCGCCTCGCTACAAGGTCCCTATTCGCCTGAATCGGAGTCTAAATTCTCTTCCCTCCAATAGTTTTCTAATTTCCGATCCTCCAAGGAGAACGAAAGTGCACAGTTTGCAAAATTTTATTAAAATAGAGTCTGTTGTTTAAATCATCAATACACAATAAAGATTGATATTTAAATGTACCTATTTAGAGTGTGTTTAACAGATTATTTTTCCACGTATTGTCAGGCATGTGAAGCCGCCTTAAAGAAGGCTGTCTATTTCTTTATTGTCCGAGTATTGTTAGACTGTGAAGCTATTTCTTTATAGTTTCCTATCCCTCAACTAGACCAATTTTTTGAATTATGCAAAATATTGTTAAAATCGGTTCAGTAGTTTGAGGTCATACGCACTTACTCTTAAAAACTTTGAAGCCTCAATAGCTCAACGGCAAGAGCGATCGGACTCATCAACGAGGGGTGGTAGTTAGATCCCCCGTTGGTCTATTGTCGTACCCTCTCCTATAAAATACACTCGTATACAGTCTTTTCCGACTAGTTGGAGGGGAATATTAAAAAAGATATGACTATTTAAAAAAAAAGATTTTTGAATGCTCATACCTAGGTACACCGATAGTATGTCTGCGTGTTTGACAACATAGTTTGTCCGCGAATTGCTACATGTGAAGCCTCCTTAAAGCCCAGCAGGCAGCCGTGTCCAGGCGCCTCGCTACAAGGTCCCTATTCGCCTGAATCGGAGTCTAAATTCTCTTCCCTCTAATAGTTTTTTGATTTCCATCCCTCCAAGGAGAACGAAAGTGCACAGTATGCAAAATTTTATTAAAATAGAGTCTGTTGTTTAAATCATCAATACATATAAAGATTGATTTGACAACGTAGTGTGCTTGTTTGACAACATAGTTTGTCCGCGTATAGCTACGTGTGAAGCCTCCTTAAAGCCCAGCAGGCAGCCGTGTCCAGGCGCCTCGCTACAAGGTCCCTATTCGCCTGAAGCGGAGGCTGTCTATCTTGAAATAACGAGCCCACACCGTACGCTATTATAATTTAATTGAAGCGAATAAATTACTAAGTGATGCGCGAAACGGATCCAACGCGCACTTGTCAACATAATCGTCTAACAATTACCTCTAATTGGAAAAAAATGCGCATCTTCAATGAGTAATCGATACCTGTAGTGTAAGTGCTACTTTGTAGTTTTTGAAATACTTGTAAGTGTTTGCGTAAATTTTTCAATAGGTACTAGTAGGGGTTACACATGAATAATGTTAGCTAGGTAGGTATATAGGTATATATATAGCAGTGGCGTGCACAAGGTTTTAACTAGGGTAGGCTCTATACATACAAATTGTACAAAATGGAATATTCCTCCTGCAATACAGTTTTGTAATGAATCTTCAGGGTATGCATTGCGTTTATGCAACCCAGCTGCACAGTTGTTAATCAATCGACAGTGAAGTGAAATTTTATAGATCATATAGTTTAAGGGTTTAAAGGTTATGATTTGCCAGATGATGACGTTGACAAAGATCATCATGAATATCATCATCAGTGCTTCAGGTAGCAGCGCCGCAAGTTCTTAACGCGCGCTCTATTGAAGCAATGCTTCCCTAAAGCTCTGCTTCGATCACTAAAGTTACCTACGAATAAACTTAAAGCCAAAGCCAAAAATGGCTTACTAAATAAATTCCTTAAATGATTATTGGAGTCGAGAGCTTTTTCTCATTACTAAGTTACTTATTGTAGAGCTTCTCGTCAATATAGGACACAATGTAGGTGACGGTGCTAAAAACAGAGTATTTATCAGTGCAGCGAGCGAAAAGCGAGTAGTTTATTCGCATTAAATCATACCAGTCATAAATCGCGCAAACCCGTTCCGCAGCTTATCAAAACAATACACAGACACACTTCCAACTGCATGGCGAAAAACGTCTTCCACACGGCCTCTAGCAACCCATTCATTCCACCTATTACCTGACACACAAGGGCGATATTCCTTTGTCACTGTTAATGTAGTTATTACCTTTCGGCAATAAACGGGAGATCATTTCAAAATTAAGCCTCAAGAGTATGATAAATTTTCATAAATCAGACGTTATTTATTGGAGTATAGACTTTAAGGTGTTGCACGTCGGTTTATTTTGGTTTTAAAGGATTTGTGCGAGTTAAGACATTTCCGCGTTAGAAATTAACGGAATAAACCGAATATTGAATCCGGCTCGCTATTTCAAATTACGGGCGATGGTAAAAAAGATTATTATGGCGTCATTGTGGCCAGGTATCACGAATATTATATTGAAATTATTTTGTGATGGCCGCCTTGTGGTCAGGCCGACCGGGCTTGTACCAAATAATTTTGGTACAGACGAGAAAGAATGAAGATTTTTTTAATCTTTACAAGTTAGCCCTTGACTACAATCTCACCTGGTGGTAAGTGACGATGCAATCTAAGAGGGAAGCGGGCTAACTTGTTAGGAGTTGGATGAAAATCCACACCCCTACACGACGTACCGGAATGCTAAATTGGTAGGGTGGTAACTAGTCACGGGTGAAGCCTCTCACCAGCCAGACCTGGACCAATTAAGAGAACTTTAATCGGCCCAGTCGGGGACAGAACCAAAAACCTCCGTCCTGTAAATCCACTGCGCATACCACTGCATCACGAAGGCCGTATTTATAAAAAATGTAATGTTTTCGGCTAAAGACTCATAAGTAGATAAAAATCGCTTAGGTAGGTATGTAATACATGATTATTGATTAATCTACAAATAAAAAATCATTTAAACGTAATCTATCTAACCTAGTCGTCATCGTCATCATCCTCATAATTATCAGCCGATAGACGTCCATTGGTGGACTAAAACCTAGTATCTATGTGTAATTACAGTTGCATGGTTAAATAATACCTAAATAATTAATTTACTTCATCGATCATGCCTTCCTTCTTACTGCCGGTATCTAGCTAAGTAACTAGATATATGAATACCTAGGTATAGGTAATACTTGTACGTTATGTTGTAAAATCTCACGGTTTGTTATAAAACACTTTCGAACTTTCACTATTCAATAAAAAAAGAATCAAAAAAAGTTTCAAATATAACGATAAGTATTTACCATTATTATTATATGAATAGGTATATTAAATTTCTTAATTCTTGTGCGTCAGAAAAGCTTTAGAAAATACTACCTATATACAGATATTTATTCATCTTTTTACAATAAATTCTACATAACACACTATGGCATTGTTTTATGGCATGATGCGTTGAGATAAAAGGCATAAAATGACAAGAAAAACCGGATGAATACACGAACATCCGCTAAATTGTATCCAATAGCATGGATTTTATAGATGCAAACATACAGTAATGAATCATTACGAACCTGCATTGGAAAAGAAAGTTTCTTAATTGTACAATTTGTACATTATAGGTACAGACAGTGCCTACCAATAGATATACGTATACATAAAAACATTGTGCACGCCTCTGATTGTACCTAAAATAATGTCACAGTGTAATAAATATTTAAGTAAAAATTTTTACGGAGCTCTTTAACTGACGAACACGATTACAACTATGAAACATCGATGCTATAGAGACAGTTTTTATTAGATCGTCGATCATATACTTTGACAGAAAATTAACGTATAGCGAGGCAGGTCCTATACAATATTTGGTCTGAGCCTTCAAGTGATCGCACCCTTTTTGTCATCGACAAAAAAAAGGCAAAAAAGGTAGGTAATGTTTCACACAATTAATTTTCAATAAATTAATATGCGGGCTTAAAAACGAGATGCCAGTCGCCGCCCCGTGCGGGGTTCACATCGCGGCCGCAATCGGACCACCGCGATACATGATCCTTTGACATCGCCCTACGAAAAGAGAACAGGATGAAAACACTCATACAACGTCATGTTACGACCGAAGTTCGCGTGGCGTGCGGAGTTAACAATGCCCGGTCTGCCCAAAATGGAAATGGATAGGTAGGTCATGCTTGCCGCACATCGGATCCAACGGTATCCTAGAAGTGGTAAACGAAGGTGGGGTAGCCCTAAAGGGAAGTTGGAAGAGGTTTATAGAAGTAAAGATAAATATTCCCGATCTGTCTTGAATTAGCTTAAAGAATGCAGTACGGGATAGATTCGGCTGGACAAAAGTTTGATTTAGCCACTAGCTAACGTAGAGAACGTAGAGAAGATGAAGATTTCTGGCTGCCGAATTTATTTGGTCGTTTATAACAAAAAATAACTTCATCATCATCACCAATCTATTTGTGAAACCCAATATATAGGTTGTAGACCGTGTAAAGAAAGCAATGTCTGGAAAGTGACACTCATTAATGCGTTCTATAGCCAGAGTTTTGGAGTCAGTACAGGACTCGCTAATATTGGATTACTATGTTAATACTCTAATTTATGCCTGTTGACGGGATTCGGGTGATTGTGTCACTTTCCAGACATTGCTTTCTTTACACGGTCTACAACTTCAACCGTAACACACGTTTATATTGAAATCAACTTTTAATTTTTACCTTTTTATGGGCACATTTCCAGACCCTTCACACTCATTAATGCGTTCAATGTGGCAACGCAAATGCCTGGTTACAATGCCATTAACACGATTATCTAAGAACGGCCTTACTTTTTTATAATTATTTACAGAACATTAAGGCAATCTAGATTTGAGTTTTTGAATTTTTACTACACTCATAAATAATGGGGTGAAGAATGTAATGTTTTGTAATTCAACATAATTTTTCAAGTGCGGAACTAAATTAATCTTGACATATGACAGAATTGCAAATTCTGTCATAAGTCAAGATTACTAGGTACTTAACTAATGGTAGAACCACACTTGCACCTAAAAGTAAGCAAGCAATCCATTGGTATCTCTCTATGTACTTGCTGATTCATACAGTTTGATTGAGTTAAATAGGGAAAGTAACCAGTGAAAAGATAAACTGTCATTTTGTACCCGGTCTCCCTACCATCATCAATATTAGTTTATTTGAAGGGCCCACTATAGGTCTAGACCTTCCTCTATCTTGAGTCCGAAACGATCACTATGTGATGTTAATGATAACAACCAGGACCGACGGCTTAATGTGGTCTTGGAGGCATAGGGAACTTCCTTAATCCGGACTGCTCCATTGGAACTCTCAGATAAATTCTCAGTGGCATTTATTGGAAGAAAAATCTCAATATTTTGTAGTCCGACCCAAGATTCGTACACAGGACCATAAACATACTTCAAACCACATTTCATTTAGGTACCTATCTAGATAGGTAGAGGTACCTCGGTAATCTCTATAATATCCTAGTAGGTACTACATACTTACTAGCGACTATAACCAGTGGCGTGCACAAGGTTGTTAACTAAGGTAGGCACGAGACTTAAAAAATTGTAAGAAATGAAAAATTCCTTTGTCAATACAAGTTTTTACTGAATCCTATGATGTGCAAGCCCCTGCACTTATCTACCCACTACCGCTATTACTATAATAATAGATATAGTATCTAATTGTCAAAAATAAATCTCAGACGTCCTTGGCACCTTAATCTACATAACAATCCAGCCATGGATGTGTAAGTCTATAACAAAAATTCCCACCTACCGAAACTTACCCATCCCCGACTAAGAATAAGTACGTACAACAAAGGGCGGCTATCTCCCATCTACATGCAAGCGGACAGACGGACGGACAGCCATATTTTGCGCAATTACGCCGATGGTAATCAGCGCCACAGATACAAGGCTCGCATGCATCCCGTCACTCCCGCTATGAGTTACGATTACACGTGTAATTATATGGCGGGTTTTTTTTAATTGGGCTTAATGCAAAATATCTGGAAACATTGACGGATGCCACGGACGTGCTGTGGTTATTAATATTTTTGTATAAGAAACACTTTTACTTACGACAAGATGTTCGCTCACCGCAAGGCATAATCGCGTATGTACCTACTTATATCATTAATATTAATAAAAAGAGGAAAGATTTGTATTTTTGCTCAAAATTAATAATTTTTAATTAATTGAATAAACTTAAAATTACTGGATGTATGGAACTTTTCCCGTAATACGGGGAAGATATAATTATAGCCTGTAACCTACCTTGATTAATGGTTTATCTAACACTGAAATATTTTTTCAAATCAGACCAGTAGTTCCTGAGATTAGCGCGTTCAATCAAACAAACAAACTCTTCAGCTTCATAATATTAGTTTAGATAATAAATAAATTATTTAATTATCCATACTAATAATTTTAAATGCAAATGTCTGTCTGTCTGTGTCACCTTTCATATCTAAACATCTGAACAGATTTAGATGAATTTTGGTACAGTAATAAATGAGACCTTAGCGCAGAACGGTAACTGATTCATAAGGTTAAATCCACGGTTTCTTTGGCATTAGTGAAAAATTAAAATTTAACTGATTCAGAGTCGCGGGCGGTCGCTTGTTATTTAAACAAAAAACATAGCTTGTTTCGTAATATAAACACGTCGTAAAACACCATTTTGTGTTAGAATCCTAAATCTTAATGTAGGTAAGAGTTTATTAAATCAATAGCTATTCAAGAAAATAAATATCTTTTATTAAAATATCATAACTTTATCAGTTCGTAAATCCGCCGGCATTAGATACGGGGACAAGAGTAATTAGATGCAAACAATATGACAGAGAGAGATAACAATACATTTAGCGCGTAGGTATCATACAACATAAACCAGTTTTGGGTGTACCGTTAGCATAAAAAGTGAAACTAATATTCCTGTAACCTAATTTCTATAAATAATAATTATAAATAACAGCCTACACCTATAATTTAATATCAACACATTTCAGTAATAGATAAGTTATATAGGTTTTCTAATTAGAAATTTAAAAAAAAACATTTTTTATTATTTTTTAGATAATATTATTTCAATACCTATTACATATACCTATAGGTAGGTATTTTTATTAGATAATAAAAGAAAGAATAAATTCCTTAAAATATTTTATTAAATTTAATCTCCATTTGAAGTAAAAAGCAACATTTAACAAAAAATATAATTATTTAAGTAACAGTGTTTGCGAATTTTAATTTAAGCAAACCATACTCATTAGTTTTAGTGTACACCTAATTAACGTAACACAAACCGTGCATTCTATTATTATAATAATCACGCTTACATAAATTATAATCAAGGTCATATTACGAGCTGTTTTTACATAATTTTGTGATAATAAAACGATTAAATTATGTATTCATATTTTATAAAGATAACTCGTTATTTTAGTGTTAAAATTGCATAGTTTAATGTGAATAAGTCTAATTAATAGATTGTTATTAGCAATCAGCGGTACAGATTATGTAAGTATGATAGAGTTATAAGAAACCTATAAGACTTTAGTCAAGATACTTGTATGCAGAATTGAATATTTACCTCCTTAAAGAGACATCTTCAGTTAAATTAATATTGACCTAGGTACATGACTTTTTAATATTTATTATTAAAAATGACTAATTAAGTTAGAATGCTATTCACAAATACAGATAGGTATAAATATAATTACTTAATAATACACACTTGTAATATTTTACATACAATATTATTAATATTTTTACATTTGCTACGCTTCAAGTGGCAAACTGTTGAAATATAAACTGTTGAATTATAATACCTTGTAAGACCATATTAAATGTACTAAGTACAACACATTGTGCAATAAATAAAATTTATGATTTATACCCTCCTCACTGCCAAAGTAGGTAGGAACTTATGCAGGAACTTCTTATATCAAAAACTTATTTATTGCTTGAATTCAACTCATTTTACACGACAATTTTTTCGGTATCATGACATTGACAAATCGTCAAAATACCTTAATGGCTCCATACAGAAGGGAGACTATTTTTTACTAATATTTGTTTAACCAAAAAACTAAAATCAAAATTCATTTATTTCAAGTAGGCTTAGTTTACAAGCATTTGTTTGATTATCTGTAAAGACTCTACCACCGGTTTGGATAGCAGGTTCTGCGAAAAGAGATTAATTAACTTCGTCGTCATCAACCCATATTCGGCTCACTGCTGAGCTCGAGTCTCCTCTCAGAATGAGAGGGGTTAGGCCAATAGTCCACCACGCTGGCCCAATGCGGATTGGCAGACTTCACACACGCAGAGAATGAAGATAATTCTCTGGTATGCAGGTTTCCTCACGATGTTTTCCTTCACCGATAGAGACACGTGATATTTAATTTCTTAAAATGCACACAACTGAAAAGTTGGAGGTGCATGCCCGAGACCGGATTCGAACCCACACCCTCCGGAATCGGAGGCAGAGGTCATATCCACTAGGCTATCACTGCTCTTTAAAATAATTAACTTGTTATAACATATCTATATATAAATAATAAAATTTAAGACTATGCATTAAAAATTATTTTTAATGCATAGTCTTAAAAGATGTCAACAAAAAACATAAGTCAGGAAATGTTTTTGCTAACTGTACTTTTCAAGTCTACGGGCATCGCCTGAAGATAATGTTATTTAAGATGAGATCAATTTTATTGAGATTTATTCTGTGAACATGGTTCGTATTATTTTAGTTTTTGTCTTTTGTCTAAAAATATTAATTGCTGCAGTGGGGCCTGATTTATGTCTTGGCAAATCTAAGATTTACGCGAAGGTATGTAAGTAGTTAATTGATCTTTTTTGACCTACATTTTTTACTCCGAAGATAATTTTAGCTAAGAATGATTTAGGTAGGAATCTACTTCCCTATTATTTTTATACTATTTTTTTGTTGTGAAATAAATGAATGAACGTTATCAACCCATATTCGGCTCGCAGCTGAGACCGAGTCTCCTCTCTGAAAGAGAGGGGAGTCCACCACGCTGGCCCAATGCTGATTGGCAGACTTCACAAACGCGGAGAGTTAAGAAAATTCATTGGTATGCAGGTTTCCTCACTATGTTTTGAGACTCATGATATTTAATTTCTTAAAATGCATAGATAGGTACAACTGAAAAGTTGAATGTGTATGCCCCGGACCGGATTAGAACCGACACTATCCGGAATCGGAGGCAGAGGTCATGTCCACTGGGCTATCACGGTAAGAACCTATACCTGCGTTTGGTTTATAGGAACATATTAATTATGTAAGTATGTAAAAATAAGTATGATGGTACAGGATTTTTTTACTACATTCCCACTTACCTATTTCCTAATTATTCTCATAGGCCTGATGGTGACAATTACTAAACTTGCTCGATTCCATTCTAGTGGCAAACATGATTAGTTGCCAACCAGCCTACCGACCAAGACGTTCTACTTCGGTATGACACAAAACGGTACGGTACATAGTAGTTATCTACGATAGGTAGTCAAGTAAGGTTGCAGCCACTGACGGTCCAATAAGCTCACATGCCTGCAGCGCTAACGGCTTGACATCCGATCAATCTGATCGAGTGTTAGACGCGATGTGCATGAATCGTGCCGATCGCGACCCACACACAATTCTGGGCTTGTCGGATGGTAAGTGACAAGCATTACAAGTTAGTGCTCTTACACTTATACCTAACATCAAGTGGGATTGCAGTGTCAATGAATAAAAACAGCAGAAGGTTACAAATAAACGTAGCCGGTACGAGTAGTGTTCACTTAAAAAACAAGTCTGTTATGGGCGATGCTAGCAAAAGATATTTATTGCCTTTCATTGTGAACGTTGTAGGTACGTACTTTATTTTTCAGTACTGGCATTAACAACTATAACATCAAAACAAAATATCTGCCGATTGTAAACGGAAGAAGCCATCACTGTAAAATAGAAATTTATCTTAAGAATGAATTTTATCTTTTATCTCTAGCAAGCGCCGGAGTGAACTGCGGACTATTATAATTTACAACCACTTAGCATACGAATCAAATCGGAAGGTTGTAACCGTTTATACTACTACGTTGAACTTGAGCTTGACTTATTGCAAGGGAAAATTTATAATTTAAATCAAGAGACCGTATTATGACGTTAGATAGAATTAGATTTACGTTACGTACCTACATATTTTTTTTTACGTAAAATTAAATTCACAAAATAACAACAACATATTTAAACTCAATATTAACAATAAATAATAAAACACTTAAAGTTAAATTAAATAAATATAAAAGTAAAAATCCACTTTGTTTTTCAAGTAGAGCACACTTCATTCGCGATTCTAGAGATCGGAGTAAAGCGGACGATCGTATAGCGCTATCTCGCTCTAGTGCGGTCTTTAAACACTAAAAAGCTCCATAGATGGCACTAAAATCCTTGCTACGACTTGAGCGGCCACTAGTGTCGCCATCTAGCGGGATATAACCGAACTTTTATGGCACGTTTATCGAAGAGGGTTCTTCGGCAGCTCGTAAACGATTTTACGAGCACGAGCTCGCAGTCCCGTACTCGATATTAACCGACCGAGTACAGTAGGGAATGCAATATTCGGTGCTTCTGTTGAGCGGTATAGTATTCAATTCAACCGGTGTTCATGGGCTTTTATGTGCGATTCAAGGTGCGATTGGATGGCGTGCTCGAGCGTTTATTTGGCTTTATTGTTGGGGTTTGTTTATGCGATTGCTGTTTAACCAAGTACGGGCCTTTGTACATGCTTTTGTTATGATTATTATGTTGTTGGGGATAATGAAGAGGATGTTGGAACTTTAAATTAAGTCGACCGTTTACAAGTTCTTTTTTTATTTACCTTTATGATTTTTTTTCTGAATTAATACATTCTATCTTTCGCATTTACTTTTACGTTATCGATTCCAATCACTCTTATAAGGTTGCATTATTCTTTAAATATATTAAGTGGGTAATACCTACCTATCTAATATAATAAATTGCGTGGCAAAAATCTCGAATTTGAAATATCGTTTCCAATGCCCATTTATCATTGATTTATAATTTGAATTTTCCCCAAAATGTAGCCGTGAAAAAGGCAAATCATAAATAAGATCCGATTCAAATTTGTTGAAGATGCTATCGGTATGATTTGTAGGCTCGCACCCAAAAGCGTTTGTCTAGTGATGCGCTAATTGCTGCTGCGTTTATCGATAAGCTGAATTTATATTGGAACTTATTTAATAAATTACATTTGTAGCTACGCTGGTACAATGGATAAGGATGTAGATATAACTTACAGAGTTGTAAATACAATCGAGCGTAGTAGTATAAATAAGTGAGGACCGAATTTGTTTTTTATGTGGTTGATAAATAACTATATAAATCAATAAATTTGTTCTACTAATTAAATACTTAGTTGCGGAATGACGACTTAAATCGCGTGGAATATTTTGTTTTGACGTAGTTAGATACATGATGATCAAGTCTATATTGATTTCTTAGTATAGGTACATGACTTCTTCTATAATCTAAGAATGACCAGAATGACATAAGTTGGACCACATCTATGTGTCGTATTCCATTGATAGTTTCACATTTGTGTTAGGTACAATAAAAAAACACAATTACCTACTATACAATATTAAGATAGAGATTCTCACAGCTACTTTGTTATTTGGTAGAGAGAGCCTGTTACGAATATAAATGAATAGTAAACATACGTACCCACTCATAAAATAGATAGATAACCGGAAACTGCCGAAAATGGCTCTGACCACGTCGAGCGATGACCGAAACATGGATGATAAATAATCATTAATTTAAATTCGATACTTGCCTACGCACTACGACAGCCAGATGATTTAAGACGTTGAAATATTTGTCATGGTAAGCTTTAATAGGGTTATTTAGAGTCTAATGGATATCGACCGGCAGTGGTTGCCCAACCTATCTACCTACTTCAATTATTTTCATTGTTATTCGTATTTGATTAGCTTACTGATTTTTTTATTGCACGGATATTTAATAACGTTCGTGTTTTGACACTAAGACACCTTATAAATTCAAATAGGTTTTATCTTCTAAGAATCAAGGAATTATGTTTTCTTTTTACGGTCACGAATACTTGAACGATGAAGGTGGGTAGATGCTCGGTCTTTATACCACATAATATATTAAACGTCCAATGAGCTCCGTGCCACCCTGAAGGCAACAAATAACGGCCGATTTGACCGACTAACATTTTTTGTTAAGCACAAACCCAAACAATGTGTTATCTGTCCTAAATGTGATTTAACAGGTAATTTTAAGGATATATTACCCCTAAACAGAGCCAGATTTATATATGGGCATAATGTAAAATAGGAAGGTGAGCAGGAGAATGAGGAACTACATTTATTTTCATTTACTTCCATTTGTATCGCGGTTCCACGTGGAGATTACGTGATTTAACAAAGGGAGTGCTATAAATCTGAGGGCGCTGTCTTAGTAGGCTCTGTGGGTATTTTTGATATGTGCCTTTAAAAGCTTTTTTCTGTATTTAGATGAGAGTTCATTGTGTAATTCATTAGAGTAAGGGTAGGTCGCCGCGTGGCCGCGGTCGCGGTCGATAGCAAGAGATAACGCGGTATTTATTGTCGCCCAATGAGATGTCCAACCGGGGCGCGATGTTTATAATGGCCATCGAATTTGTTCATACTAATAATTGTAGAGCCAAGCGACTACCACATTCTTAGTTTATCTTACAAAAATAAAATGAGCAATCACAAATTATATTCGATTAAATTATACAGAGCATGTAAATAATTTAATGTTGAACAAATTTGAAGTAGGTATAATAACACAATTTTAAATGGAAAAGTTTAAATTTAAAATTGCCAAAGTAATAATCCCTAAACTAGTTATAAAATTATACATTTCAAATCTTTCGATATTTTTCTGTTCTGTCGTTTCTATTTTTACTAAAAAAAAAACATTTTTATTTGATAATATTTGTCAAATCTTTTTATTCAGTTGAGAAGACTTTATTAAAGACTGGTCACTACAATAGTCCAACAAGCAAAGGATCAAACTCATGGTGCTACGAGTAAATGCGGCCTTTTACCTTCAAAACAAGTGAATCCATTTTGGAGTATTAGTGAGGAAAACAGAAGTTACCTAAATTTTACGCCTATACACCGCGCTACGTTATTCGTCTTAAACCAAAATCCCACATAATGTACCCAATGTCTATTAACCATCAGTGTTATTAAAAAAAAAAACAAAGTACAATTCAAGGAGTTACAATTGTTATAAACTTTCGAAAATCGATTATTTTAAAACATCCTGTATTTTCAAACATCTACCTACCTCCTCGCCGCAGTCACGTCGGCAGACCGTCGGTCCCTTTGAGCTTTGAGGTCATTCACTTTAACCTATTTCTTTAAATTCAATTTTATTTTATGTACGGGTGTTAACCCGTACTAGACCTGTGTCGATCGCGATTGATCGAATCTCTGATACCCGATCAGTACTTGTGCGTGAGCGAGTGACGCGGTCGTCAGCGCCTCAAATAATCTGCGAACGATTTTTGTTCACCACACTGAATTGGACTTGTAACAATTATCTGGATCGAATACTCTTCGGTCAGTCGTACAACATCACTCTACAGAATAGCAACCTAAAATCCGATCAGTTTGGAATTTTAACGGCCTTCATGGCGCAGTGGTGTGCGCGGTGGATTTACAAGACGGAGGTCCTGGGTTCGAACCTCGGTTGGGCCGATTGGTGTTTTGGTCCAGGCCTGGCTGGTGGGAGACTTCGTGGCTCGTTACCACCCTACCGACAAAGACGTACCGCCAAGCCGTGGATTCAAATACTCCTCCTAATAAGTTAGTCCGTTTCCATTTCAGATTGCATAATCACTTACTACACTACCGTCAGGTGAAATTGTAGTCGATGGCTAACTTGTAACGAATAAAAAAAGGGTTCCGATTCATGTCCTACGGATGTTCAGTTTAAGACTCAAGTAACTACATACTTTAAGTCGAGTCGTAACGATACACAAAACACGAAAGACCCGTGACCCGAATGATCGAATTATTAAGACCCAACCAATCACCTTGCGTTATAAGAAACGATCGAAAGATACATTTCTTACCTGTACCTATTTTTGGACATTGCCGACAATAGTTACGGGTTAGGCGGCGAGCGGCGTTATCAAAAAGGAAACCGCAAAAGACTAGGGCTTGCTATTTTTTAAAATATCGGATTCTCGATATATCGATAATTTCAAAATGAATTTTTCGGCTAAATGAAAACTTTTAACAATTAAGTATTTATTAAACTTCACTATTTTCTTATGTAACTAAATTGACAAGTAAATTAATACGATTAAACATGTTTAAAGTTTTGTCTGAGGGTAAAGTAGTGTATACTATCTGAATACATTACGTTTTACTTATTTCAGTGACATTTTCGATAAAATGCAATTAAATAAACTAAAATATGAAAAACGTAATAAAGTATAAATAAAGTAAAGTAGATTATGTTTGATAATGTATTAGTTTAAATAATTTGCGAGGGATATAAAAAAATTAAAACTTGTTAAAAATATCTAGTATCGGTATCTACGTTTCAATATCGAACTATCGATATATCGTCCATAAAAATATTAGTAATGAATACTTATCGCTATTAAGTGATAATGTCGATATTTTGATATATCGATATTTTATTAACAGCCCTAGTAAAGACACTGCCGCCGACTAGGTGTATCAAAAATAGTAGGTATGTAGGTATTAAACAACAAAATTTCTGAAACTAGGTTAAAGTTCATTAACTTCTTCTTTCCAAACAGAATGAAACAGGATGTTCTGAAGTTTTTTCATCAATTTTAATTTTTTTTTTCGATAGCGTGTGAATGTGCTTCAGCTTATTTTTAATATTACTATAGAGTTTATCGTAATGGATACATACATGTCGCGGCGGATTATAGACGCGGCCGGTAGCACGGTGTATATTTAAGTATAATTTGAGCATTAATTTAAAAAAGGTATGTACAACCTAATTTAGTACTTAAGTAAATAAGAAATCTAAATTAATTTCTAATTAGGTGGATAAATATAGTTGGAAGCAGAACCAACTCAAAGTTGTCATAATTTCAAATAAAACGTATATCATTGTTAGTTAGCTACATATTTAGGTATAGAGTAGGTAAGTCACCGTTTCGATTCATTAACATGCTGATCACGTGTAGGCCATCATTCGCTTTTACAAATGACTACACAGCGCCACGCTAATGTTGAGGTGTGATTCCGATTACATGGGGTTCCAGTAAAATATTGCCATTTAATTTAATTGTTAATTTCTTTATTTCACTGACACTTTATCTATCCACGTATAATATCAACTGATGGACTGTAAATATAACAACACAAGAAATTTTAGAATTTAAACTATCGTGAGTGTTATTCATATTAATTGATTATGAAACACGGCTAAAACTCACGTGATCACGTCAGTTTGGATCGTGCCGCGATGCAAGAACCAGCTCATGACTAAGGGCCCCGTATGGGTTCGAAACTAGTCGGGCATACTCCGACGTAATATCACGTGAGTTTTAGCCGTGTTTCATAATCAATTAACACAAGAAATCGTGAACATGTGGAAAGGTAAAAGTATCTTTACGCTAATTAAATAAATTGGCGAAATGTTTAGTTGTCAATTTGCTCTTGTTCTCCTACATGATCGTATCAAAATAGTGTGGGTGGTCCCATAAACTTGTGGCCGCATTGTCTATTCTCGAATCGAACTTGCGATTTGCATTGAGAACCTACTCGGCATACATTATACTGGTGGCACGGCACGTAAGTAATTAGCGCGTATGTCGATATCGATATTCGCATCAGGCCCTTCATTACTGCTTCCGTCTGTTTTTATCCCAGTCGATAAAACTGTGGAGCTATTGTCACAGTATTTTTAATAAAGCAACGCTTCAGCTGGATCGGAGTTAATAAAGAAAACAGAGCGGTATTTCACTCTGCAGAGCAAACTGACCTGACCGACCGCCAGCCGAGTAATACGTCACGACTAGACAGCTGCCCCCTCCCCCGGTCCTAAAGCTCCCGCTTAACGCTAGAACGAGATGAACGAATAACAAATAATGGGGGAGCGATAGAGATCGCACGATCTCGTGAAACATGGCGCATAACGCCCCTTGATTTATGGTGCAGTGTGCCAAAGTTCGAACTTTATGTGTGCGTGATGCCACACGTACAATATTATATTTTATAAAATAAATTTTATTGGATTAAACTTGTTTTCAGTGTAAATATTCATAAATATTTAAAATAGTTTTACGCAATATTCGATAATGGATGGTCATCCCACATTTCGAATAAATTTAGTTTTATCGATATTTGACCCCACTCTAAACTACAGCTGTGCGAGACGCGAACGGCCTAAGTTGACCATGAGGTCAGAGCGTTAATTTCGGCTGTCACAGCCAAAGTTTGCCTAAATCACACTGCATATCTGGTCTTAGTTAACATTCACACTAAATGCGCTTTTCTTTATGAATTTTAAGATGAAGGTCATCACCTATTAGGTATTTAATAGCACCGCAAAAGTCAAGTTTCCGCGAACGACATCGAAATGTAAAAGGGTAGACACACTTTTCACAGATTTATGTAAATTCCTACAACAAACCGTCGATCGTGCTCCATTAAATATCTGTTTTAGGTAACTAATATTATTATATTTATATAGGTACCTATCATATATAGGTACCTAATATATTTTTAAAGAATATTTGCCATCTTTTTTATTCCCATTTCCCTCCAACTAGTCGGAAAAGACTGTGTTAGTTAACGATTTATGTTTGGTGGCCGCTGAAATTATAGGATACAATGAAACTTAATTTATGTGACTGAGGCTGCATATTAATTTGCCATTAAAGGTACACATTTAATGAAATTGGCTTCGATACTTGTTAAGAATAAAGAAACACACAAAACCACTACAAAATACCTCACTGTACACATCACAGTAGGCATGTATTACTATAGCGAGAATTCCCAACTACTAGACAACTATTTGATTGAAAATACCTACCTATCTATACTAGTACAGTAGTAGGTCGCTCGGTTGAATAGCGCGGTTTGGTTGCGTGAGGTCTGCGAAACGAAGGCCATAAAACGCATAGTGTCAAGCGGTGACTAATTCATCTTGTTATTTGAACGTACCAGTTGTGTTGATTGTCCTCGTAGATATGCCAATTTCTTTGCGGTATCTGTGCTATTATGTCTATATGGGCGATGACCTTTAAAAACAAGCCTAAGCATTAATGCATCGTTTATGATTATTTTTATTTTGACGACAGTCTATGAGGTAAAATGAAAATGTGGGTTTTTAAATATGTGCGGCACCATTGTCTGTATATTTTTTATCTACTTGTAAACATGCATACCTACATTTTTATGCATCTATGTTATTTTTTTTTAATATTTCACTATCTATTCTGTGAAAAATAAATGATAGTTACTAGAACGAGTAGATTGTATTCAAATGAGTTAATAATTGAAAGTTCCCCGGCATTGTAATTGAACGCCTGAGTGGCGCTGTGAGTGAAATATTAAACGTCATACGTGGCGACAGACGCGCCATAGACAATAGTTACACTTCTAGGATTCTAGATATAATAAATAATTAATTTATAAGTGCAGTGAATATTTATTGATTTATTTTAAATTCTCTATCTTTATGGTAGCTAGGTATCTGTACTTTAACCTACATGATAGTCGGTAGACGATTTCTGTATTATCTAAATAATATTTTATTTATTTTAATCTATTCTTGTGTGTTTTTGTTCCAGGTAAGGCAGTTTTACCTACTCTTCTTTGTTACGGTACGGTAAGGTATCGTCACCTTTCTGACCCATTTACTCATATAAGGTCTTCATGTCAGATTTGAGACATTTAAGAACTATATATCCTAGGCCTTAATTTAATGTCCAAAATACTGTAGGTTCTAGCTTAAAGTCATCATCTCTTGAAGGAGAGCTGAACTCTACAATGGGACATTCAAATTCGCAAAGTCAAATACAAAATTAATTAATACCTATTAAGTAGGTTTAGTATAGATACAAGCGCTTTTGAAGCGTCAGGTTATGTAATATATGGTGATAAGTAAAGTCGAAAACTTAAAATTAAAGTTACGATGGTTCCAAGCAGATGGTAATGTCACGTATATACCTATCGTGAGACATAAGCAAATATTAACTTATACCAACCATTATATAACATAGCCGTGATAGCTCAGTGGATATGACATCTGCCTGATCCGATCCGGGGCATGCAATTCAACTTTGAGTTACGAGTATATGCACTTTAAAAAAATAAATAGGAATTTCTCAAACGTTGAAGGAAGCACATCGGTGGGAAACCTGCATACCTGAAAATTTTTTTGATTCTTTGTGTGTGAAGTCTGCTGTCATTCTAAGAGGAGACTTGTGCTCAGCAGTGTGCCGAAAATGGGTTGGTAATGATGGTAGGTAACATCTTCGTTCTAAGTTATTGTCTAATAGGCTTTTAAATACCTAACAAACTAGCGTAAATAGCGCTTATATAAATTAGCAGTCAAACATGTAAAGTTACCGCGTCTACACAAGCCAGTTACCGCGGAGCATGATTAAAATTTAAATATGGAAAAGTCCTGCCTTCATTAAGTGGTTATTAGAGACGGGCAAACTCGGCAATTTGCTAAGTAAAATATATGTGTAGGTGGGCACAATACTGCCTGGGTAACGCCGTAAACATCTCCAGCTACGGTAGGTGGTCTTAACTCTCTCCGCTATTATTTATTAGCTACCCGAGAACAGTAGCTTACACCTATCCGAACGGAGCATCTGTCGGGATACACGCTGGAAGGAGATATTTTAATAACAATATTTGAAAATATAAGAATTAGGTTGTATACCAGCTGGCCTATTCACTATTTTGGTCTTTTTATCTACCTACTTATTAATAGAAATAATATTATAATAATAAAACTGAATAATATAACAAATAAAAAAATATAGCTGATACATTTAATATTAATAAAATTGAAATTAGTTTGAAGGTATTAAAAGTATTTTGATTAGTTGGTATATCTGGCTGGGACGTCACCCGTGTTTCAGCTGTAAATCAGCGCTGGTCATTGCCTTTTTGCTATGAACGGCTAATGCTGAGCTGTAAACCCTTTCTGTTTGGTGTCACAGACAGTCATATAATATCTAAGATATGATGAAGGTACCTACTGTTTGTGACATTAAAAAAATAAATAAACTTATTTTCTTTCTTTCTTATTTTAAATTAATAAAATTGACAAACATAATTATGTCAATTGATTTATTTTATAATGTTGATAATAAAGACCAAAATAGAGAATATGTTAGCAGGTTATATAGAGGTTGAATATTCAGAAAAAGGAGGAAAATTATTTAAGTTCTTATTTGCAGTAGGTAATTTTGAATTTTAATCACACTTAAGTAATCATCCACGATTCGCATTAGGTAATTTGTCTAAACAAAATTGCCATTTTATTTTGTGTTTAAAAAATTAAATTTTGTAAGTACATATTTATGAACCCAGTTTAATTTTCGAAGTTTTTTCGAAGTTAAAAGAATTTTAACAGTCGAATCCAACTCGGATGGGCTGCATTCGGGAAGCTTCGCGACATCTTTTCGTCCGAAATTCCTCAGTGCCTGAAGACGAAAGTCTTCGAACAGTGCGTGTTGCCAGTGATGACCTATGGTTCCGAGACTTGGTCGCTAACTATGGGCCTCATAAGAAGGCTCTAGAGTAACACAGCGGGCGATGGAACGAGCTATGTTAGGAGTATCTCTGCGTGATCGAATCAGAAATGAAGAGATCCGCAGAAGAACCAAAGTCACCGACATAGCTCAACGAGTTGCGAAGCTGAAGTGGCAATGGGCGGGGCACATAGTTCGAAGAGCCGATGGACGTTGCCGTCCCAAAGTGCTGGAATGGCGACCCCGCACTAGTAAGCGCAGTGTTGGCCGACCCCCCACCAGGTGGACTGACGACATCAAGCGAGTCGCAGGGATTCGCTGGATGCAGGCGGCTCAGTATCGTGATGTTTGGAAGTCCCTACAAAAGGCCTATGTCCTGCAGTGGACGTCCATCGGCTGATATGATGATGATGATGATGAGGTAGGTCTGTATAAGCCGAATACAAAATTGTGTACAACTTTCATCTCCCTACAAGGGAACACGCTTATCAAATATCATTATTTATATATAATTCACATAGAATGCGTCACTAATTTGTACTCTCTCCTTTCATAATTGCTTATAATTATAAGAAACTCGAGCAAAAAATTCGAGCAGCCTGTTAAAATTTTCGGCGTCAACCCGCTCAATTATGGCGATAAATTGAGTAAGATACGGTGTTATGAGGGTAGGCACTCTTCATTACGACAGACTAGTCTCCGACCGTGGTTTACTCCGTTTTGATATATTCTGTTTTTAACCAATATTTAATTTTATTCAACAAACTAATTTTTATTCATTATCTCATGAATGAAAAATATTTTTGTTGAATAAAATGAAATATCGTTTAAAAAAAAGAACAGAAAAAAAAACAAAAAAAATATCTATGAAGCTATTTTTTTTTAATTTTTAATTTCAATATTAATTAATATCATTTTGAGTTTAATTTTATCGCGGATAAGATAAAAATCAATGATTACCTATATACCATGTTTAAGAGCATTAAATGCTTTAAGACTGATAGGAAAGTAGATAGTTTGTTTATCATAATTATATTGATTTGCTTATATACGACTTTGATAGTGACAATACATTAAATTCTTATTAGTTTAATTTAGTAAGCTAACACATGACGGTTTTTTATACAATACCTAACGAATTAATTTTGTTCTTTCTTCTAGGCATTCGAGCACTGGAAATGTGTAAATAAATGCAGATCCACGTTTATATACCTAAGTTTGACACATTTATTAACTTAGCAGGTAGAAAAGAGCACTATAAAAGAGTTTTCGTTAATTTTTCGAATAATTATGTGGATAAATTGAGTAAGATACCATGTTCGGAGGGCAGGCATTGTTCATCATGACAAATAGTCAATGGTAGATAATACCACTATCGGGTGTCGGAGTCGAATTTAGCACTGTTTCCCGCCAATATCCCGCTGATAATAAACATGGCGGACCTTTAATACGTTATTACGTACAATTATCATTGGCGTTTATTTAAAATATGCCTTCATAAATTTTACGCCGAGCACCCCGCAAACTCTATAATTCAATGGAAAATCGACGAGTTTAAGTACGTGTCAATATGTAGCTACCAGTCATGATCACCATTAGCACTGTAGGGTTAAAATAATCTATCGTTTACATTTTAAGTCAAAAATAAAAATATCTTTAATTCTTTATTCAGTGAAAATTTATGTTCGTCTTGATAAAGTTGTTTTTTTTTCACTATGTATAAACATAAAAAAATAAACTTAGACTCAGTAGATACGTATCAATAGTGGGCTTAATTGATGAATAAAATTATTTTAAATTTTACGATTAGGTATGAATAAGACTGGTTGATTAGTGTCCTCTCTTGGAAAGAAGAACGACTGAACGGATAACCTGATCTAGTACCAAAAACAACTAACTCACTTTAAATTATATAACTTTTTTTTATTCTTTACAAGCTAGCCCTTGATAGCTATAACTAGCCATAATCTCACCTAGTAAGTGATGATGGGGATGATGACGATGAATCTAAGATGGAAGCGAGCTAATTTGTTAGAAGTAGGATGAAAATCCATACCCCTTTCTGGTTTAATTTACTATAATAGTAATAAGATAGAAATCTCGCATCCAAAACGGAAGAGCAGTTTTTGAGGACACAAAAATTGCTGATCTACATAATTAGGTTGTTATGTACCATAATTAGGTTGTTCCGTTTATCTTTAAGTGACTTTAACCTATTACCTAAACCGTTATTCCTGTACGTTTGCTGATAAATAAATTATATTTTCATTCTATTCAAAACGAGCACAAACATTCATCACACGGTTTTACATTTAAACTTCACGTCACAAATCAGCTATGCTAAAACCGATAAATCGTTATGTACTTATACCCAACATGTGTATCGCTGGTATGTATGGATGACCAAACAAAATGTCGCATAGAGTCGTGAACGCTGTAGATAGCCCACTCACATATAAACATTAGATATTATTATGACAGTGTCCCGTTAAACACCTATCTAATGTTAATTTGAATTGGTTTGGAATAAATTTAAAAGTTACAATTTTTAATACGAAACTTTATAAGCAAAAGTCTATGTGGAAGCGTAACATACCAATAGGATATTTAAAGCAATAAGACAAAATATTTTGAAATTACATATTTTTAAATAAGTACTGAACTTTTTATAAACATGACAATGTAGTTAAGACATGCAGCTATAGCCAGGATCCCAGATATATTTTTTGTTGCAAAGTTATAACTTAGTTATGTATATCTACCAAATGTCATGTGTAATTTAAGTAGGGTACAAGTGACTTGAAAAACACATGGTAGGCAGGTGAATGCCAATTCATTTATTTTATGTAAAAATGCAATGCATTCCTTAATTTAAAAAACACCATAGTATGGTTAGTATCTCTATTACCATAAAAACATCGGGAAAGTGAAAATATTATGTCATTTTTCACACAGTTTGTATTTTAACTATGTGGGTAGGACATTTAAATTTCATGTCACGGATCCGGTTTGTTAAATCGTTTGGATAAACATTGAATATGTTGCCCAAACTGTAGTGACAGTGGATCCGAGTTCTAAAAGTTAGTAAGGCAATCCACGGAGAATCGTGATCCTCGTGACTGGAGCCTTACTGACAAACTGGAGATGTTTTAACGAGGCCCCCAACACCGTTATATCAAGCGACTTCGAAAATAGTTCATAGTGCAAAGGTCGAGGGTTTAGTTTTTATTGACTGTCAAGAAAGGTCCTACCTACTAGTAGGTAATAGTATCTGCTTGGTTATGCTAAAAATATTATATACATACAAACTCTCTAAATCTATATTTTTACTATTTATTAAAGACAACTGTTTAAATTAGGTCAACAAAAAATTTACAGTAGGTCTAGGTACTGAATAAATGTCATTTTGGCATTTATGCAAATTTACGTGTAATCATAAAAAGCCATTTTCCTCATAAGGCCGGGTAAAGTAAAACGTATCAATCACTTATATTAGCCCGAAGAACCGTGGAACAACATAAAAACTTCCTAAACTTTCCTATACTGGCTCGTAAATCTCGCGTTTTTTAATAGATAAATAGGGCTTCGCACAAACGAGCAATATCGCATTATTTGGGCCTCCCTCAGGAAAGGCCCTTCTGATAAAGCCTCCTTGCCTCACACCCTTCATGTTAATGTACTACGCCAGACGGTGACAACCATTTTTTGGCCCACTTGGTTACATTATAGCGGCTATAAAGAGTATTTCAAATTATATTTTCCGTGTCCATTAAAACGAGATGTTGCAGTCTGCCGGCTATTTAAAAGTACCTTTTGTTGCTTGGAATTCGTCGTTTCATTTATTTGTACTCATTATACCGTTCTTATAAATAACAACGGTGAGCCCGTTGTTAATTTGTGCAATTTTTCTCAATGCAAATACAGGTAGCGGTGCTAATTCTAAAAAAAAGTAGTTTACAAAATATCTATTGTTCCACCGTCGCAGGTCTTCACTAACAAAAGTGGCTGACTGTACACGGTAATAAAATGTTCAAAACTTCGAAAAAATATTCCCTCATAAACAAAGCGGTTCGGATGCAAAGTTAGATAAAGAACATCGCACACACCTGAGCTAGAAAATTGCTTTTTTTTTCTAAGCGCCTCCAGTTTTTTACGCAACTTTCTCCGAGAATAAAAGAAGTTTCGAAGAAGAACTTTCTTATTTTTTGCCGCTGGGCGTAAATCATACGAACACTCGTGTGATATGACGGCTCGCAATGCGTTAAATTTAAGCATAAAACATATTTTGACATGTCCACAAATTGATGAATAGCCTTTGTTTTTGGAGAAAGTTTGTAGCTCCGTACAGTCACCTGCCTACTTTTAAATTAGTATGTATTATGCAGATCATGTGGCTTATCTCCCAGAGGAACGAGACTCGCTGTATTTACTTATGGAGAGCGCATAAAACAGCGGACCCTTATCAGAACTAGTTAAAAACTAATTACGGGGGTGACACCACCTTTCTATAAATCTCGCGGCTCCACCGAATTGCCTTGACAAAAGTTATTTTTAAGAAAAAACCCCTCGAGGCTGCTCCTCCTCGCCCCGCTCTCCCCGCACCGCAGCGCTTCCCCGCGGAATTTATCACGATTTATATTCATGGCATAACAACGTGAGCCAGTTTAGGACGGTACTGCCTAAATTACAAACTTCCAATAAAATTTGTTACTCGTTCCGTACTTACAACTGTTATTTAAACGTTGTTCTATTATTTGACAATGATGTAAGACAACCTCACACCTATGTAAGTATTAGTTAGACGTAGGACTAAGTCTTTCATCATCAGCCTGTAAGCGTCCACTGCTGGACATGGCATTTCCGAGAGCGCGCTACCACACATGATCCTCCGCTTTTTTCGTCCTAAGTCTTTGCAAGCTTCTAATAGTTCAATAGCTATAGATTGTAGGTAATCCTTGAGATGGTAGATAGTACTTAGCTACTTACAGTTGTAGGTACTTTGAGAAGAAGAAAAGGTAGGTAAATAATATGTTTAAACTAATCAAAACATCTAAGGTAAAAAAAATATCAAATAGTCCTAGCGTTCTGCTTACTTTGAGAAGAAGAATACTTAGGTAAATATGTTTAAAATTATCTAACCATCTAAGTCAAATAAACAAAGGTAATATTAAGGTAAACTAGACCTAAAACTACATAACTAGAGAAAAAAGTTATTCTAAAGACTAAAAAGTTATTCTAAAGAAGAGTCAAAGTTATTCTAATTTGTATCGAAGTGATATATCAAGCAAAGACGTTTATCGGGTAGCGTAAATCAGGTGGCATATGGTTGAGAATGTTTCGAACACTAACTCAACGGAACAACAAATCAACTGCGGTTTCGGCGGAAGCATTCACTGTCGCTACAACAACTGCTTAAGGGCCATAAATTAACGAACTGGGTTTGATTGGATCGCGAATAGGGTTTCAAGTTACTTGCGTAGTACACGAACTTTCAAAACTGTTTTAAAAGTTAAAGCTGAAGTCGACAAATAATTCTGCACAAAGTTTCGTAATATTTCAGTGTTTCTTTTATGAAGACATTGAAATTTAATAATTATTAAATCACATATTATTATAACTGAACAGAGCACATCCCTAGAGATGGTTTCAGTGAAGAGAACCGAGGGGTATTAATGCTTTAATAGTTCCGGGCTAGCGCGTTCTATTTCAAACTATCTAGATATAGATATACCAAAATCAGATAGCTTCTTTAGCTTTTGCTAATGGCGAAGCCGTGAGAAACTTAATCTTGAATTATGATTATATTTAGTTTTTATAGGTTGACTAGCGGACCCGGTCACTTCGCTTTGACTTATGTGCATCCTACCCCTATCCAATCCTATCTCTACCACCATCATCCATCCTCGTACTTCAAGGAATATTCTAAAAAAAATAGCTAAATCAGTTCATCCGTTCTCGAGATTTGCGCTAAGGAACACATTCAAGATTCATTTTTATGTTCTAGATATTTAAATTTTCTTATGGACAACTCTTTAGAAGATTAAAAGTATTTCCACTTAAAAGAAGGTGTATTACCTTCTTCTTGTTAATCCCATAGTACGTATACGTAAGGTAAGATGCCAAATACGAATGTTAAAAACATCACATTACCAATTTGGCTATTTTTCTTCAATACCTTTTAAGATTATACGAGTTGGCAAACCGTAGCTACTCTTTATTCAGGAGACATAAATAAGAGGGGAAATAAATCTGCAGTGGTATCTGGATACCGCTAGATTGTGACAAAGGGGTGTAGCCTTCAAGTCTCAGGCGGGGGCTCCACCATAATTGATGAGGCTCTTAGCACAGCAGGGCGGCGGCGGAATTATCATCCACGACACTCCGGTACAAGTTCTCATTAATTTGTGATTAGCTTGCAGTTAGTATGCTTTTCTTCTAATTGCGTAATCGGTTTTTCTCCTGAGACCGGATTAAACCTGTATGTGAACGGAGGGAGTGTTCGTTCTCGACCAATTAGACAATTTATAGAGCTTAATCAACTTCGTTTGTGTATAGCTTTGAAAAACTTTTCCCTACATTAGTCAAGAAGTTTTTTAGTTCAACTTCTTGAAATGGAACCTTGCATTGTAGAATACTAATGCATCTTGATAATGTGGTAGTCATCGCACTTTTTTGTTATACTCGTAAATGCTACTGGCTTATACATTCAATGGTACCAATGATACTATTAACTTGAAGTTACATGATATTCTGATAGTATGTTTTATAAATTGAACCCGTTTGTAGCTCCGTTCTTTGCTGACTATAATGTAGAGGGTAGGAGGTGATGTGGTACCACAGTTTTGGTGAATAAAACTTTTATTTCACAAAGTATTACAAATTCAACTCAATATTCATTTATTTCAAATAGGCTTAGTTTACAAGCTCTTTTGAAACGTCAGGTATTATAATAATATTATACTTAAGATAATGGTGTTAATAATTAGTCGAAAACTTAAAATGAAAGTTACGAGGGTTCCAAACGTGCCTTCCATATATAAGCAATCGAAAACGACATATAATAAATTCTATATAAGACATACAATGACAATAATGAATTCTTTGTTGAATCAGTTACTAGAGCAGAGTATTTCAAATATAGACGTTCTCTGAACCATGTAGAATGATTGAATGAAAATGAAGATGGTGTCGATGCCATATCGAATGATACACAATATGAATGGAAGAAAGCATAGAAATTGGGCCAAACAATATCAGTATAGCTAAAATAGCTTATTAACAATCAGATAATCGAATGAATGAAAACACCAATTTCCATTTTGTGTATACCTACGTATTTATTGCAGACGATATGATAAATGTATGGAGGTTTTCACTTAATCTTCAGTATGAGCGAACAGGCGCGAGACGGGGCTGTAATATCTAAAAACTCAATTCATCCCCCAATAAATATCTTAAGCATCGTTTACTGGGAATGAGGCAAAAACGTTATTCCCCTATACCTACTGTTTATTTAAAGGTGGATTTGTTGAAAATTTATTCTCGAATACGCATGATCGAGGGCGTTGTTGGGTGCGTGTCAAACGGAAGTCTAAAAGAGACATTATTTGTTAACAAGACTTTTTTGTAAAGTAAAGTAATTGTTAAATTGTTTTATTAGAATATTTTTTTCACAAAATTTCATAAATAAGAACTAAGTATTAATCAAGATATTATTAACTTATTCGTAAAATTTAGGTCTGCATAACTTTGGAGTCCTTTCTTTCTCAATCAGCCTATATATTGTTATTACAACCTCCTATTCGTTAACATTATTCCGTATTTTAACGAAGAGTTACATTAAGTAAAGAACCTTGGAATATTAAACATCTATTTATTTGTCTAGTTTTGATTCATACCTACTTGCATTAACTCATTATAATATGTGTGATAAGTAAGTAGCTATTTTAGAGTTGTAATCGTTGGAAACAATAAATACTATCCCTATAGTTGTATTATGACAATATAAAAGATTTACGATAGTTCCTGACATTGTCCTGATATCGTCCTAATTTATCTTAGGCAAAGTGGTCTCTAAGAAAATCTACGAATCAGATTACTTTGGTTAGAGGGGCTCCGTGGAAGCCAATTTGTCTGATTGCTACCGATGCTTACCTATGTATCTATCCCGGTTTTTCAATAAATTGTGACCCCATCGTAAGCGTCCCTTTCAATAAATATTTGCGCATGATTAATTCAATAAACTTACTGACTGCGTGCAATTCAATTTTTTTCAGTTAGTTTAGATAGTGCAATGGGTCGTGTTGGGGCGACATTTCAATTTCTTCTGCATCAATTCTTGGTAGGCTGTCTGAGTATGTACCATTGACATATCTTATCATCATGTATTTCTTTTTGTACAACTTTTCTAAGGTTTTTTAAGAAACAAATTCAAGCTTTGGGACAAATTATTATCTACGTGAGCTTTGGAAACTACAATCTCTATGGTAATAATTAAATAGTAAAAACACAGTTATTTTCATTAAATAGAAATATTGCCGCCCATAAATGATAATTTTGACTAAGAATTTACCTTAGAATTTATAGTGTTTTCATTTCCTTAGATTAGATATTTTTGTACTTGATTCATCAACAGAATATAGGTACTCGTAATGTCATCAGAGATTACCCTAAGCAGGATATGAATCGTCAAACAATCAAGTTACCTCATACCTATAGATATAGATCAAATTGTTAATTAGGTACTTGAAGTACTATCGTCGAATATACACGCCTCTTCCTCGTCCCGAATCTTAACGAGGGGAAAAAATCAAACGGTATATATTGGAAAGCAATACGAGCCTACGAGGTGATTGTATTAGATTGAGCAGCCTTGCTTGAGGTTGGGGACGATAAGGCTTGACTTGTTTTGATTTCACTTTATTTTCGTTTCGTTTGTTCAATAGAACTGGATATTGGCATTTGTTTGTTGTTGAGGGTGCTTTTTAAGAAGAGATGTGCTATGTATGTGATTGTTCTGTAATACCTTAGTTTTAGTTGGATAGTTCAACAAGTAAGTTTAGGATTTGTAAACTGAAGTTTACAGCTAATAATGTAAGAAGAATTCGAATAATGGCCAACATAATTATACATAGACAAGAGGCTATTGCAGCAGTTAATGTCCATCGGCTGATTGATAATGATGATGATGCATTGATAAATATCAGTCATGCCAACTATACTTTATTGATCTCCAATTAAGCTCTTATCAAAAGAAACATTTATTAATTTGATAAAATTTCGGAATTATGCAGTTATTCGAGATTTCATTAATTTAAAAATTATAAAAATTGTGATAACTTTCCGAGATGCAAGTAGAATAATATTTACTTATAGTTACAAAGCTAAATTAAATTTTAAACACAGTCATGAAGGTCAGTTTCTATTTTGTATAAGATTAATAAATTAATTAATAGAAATAATATACATAATACTAATTTTACTTAGTTATTATTTTCATTAAGATTGCTATAATATACCTAACTGAAACGTCGGTACTTAAGCATTCCGTGTTTGAGGATCGCGTGCGGTCGAAGATAGAAATGCATTACAATTTAGCTCAGCCCTTACTCTATCTCTATAGGAATCATCAATAAATTATTGCCTTTGCTTCATAATTGACACTTCCTAGTTCCTGTGATTCAATTCGATTTTAATTGTACCATGAATCATTTGTATATAAGTTAGAAACACCTACTGAAGAAGATTTTACAAGACTAGCTACCCTTACCTATCTGTAACTGTAGGTACTGTGGTATCATGGTTAGACTATTTCTTCTCCTAAAGTTTATTATTTTATATTTAGCATGTAACAACAACTAGTATCAGTTATAGTAAATAGTAACGTTTATCTTAATGTTACCTTCTTGTCTCACATTCTAAATAACTGATTGCTGCAATGTCGTCTTCCTTTTAACTTTGCAAATTATTCCAAGTTTCTGTAGATGTTTCTTTCTACTCTGGTAATGTGTTTGACTATTCAAGAATCCTCTTCTTTTTTCTTTCTTTCTTCAGAGTATGGTAGTTATGCTATCTAGAAATAAAGTCAATAAATAAAACAATTTGTTGTAAATGTTTTAAGAAAACGTATTCCTGGTGCAATACGATTTTAGAAGGGAGCGCAAATGACCAGTAAGAAGACCACAAAAGAGATGGAAGGACAATATCATCAATATGCCGGGCTATAACTAGATTTTGGAGTTAGAGACCTACACCAATAGAGTGGCTAAATGGCTAATGAAGAAGGAGATTTTTTTTATACAAATCTCAAAAATATAAATAGGTTTTGTCGAAAGCGCCGTGAATACGCCCAAGTGTCGGTTAAATCCTCAGATCGAGATAAGCCGTCACATTCAAGATATTTAAATCGATTTCGCCAATTTTCCGACAGAGGGCGCTACCGGGGCCCGACTCAATTTATCCGGTGTCGCGGCGGGGCGGTGGGACCGTCTATTGTTCACTAAATGAACTACGCCAACCTACGGCGTTTACAATGTTAACTACATCAGGAAATTCAAATACGATAACACTAATTTAAATACCTCAACGTTTGGGCGCGAGCTTATTAACTGTTTAGTTATTTATTTTTTGTCAATATTCGACTTTATTTTTAGACCTGTCGTGCTGTATGGATCAGAATTGGGCGGTGAAGGGGACGAATGGTAAACGAATGCATGTGAACGAAATGCGTATGTTGAGATGGATGTGTGGTGTGACAAGAATAGATAAAATAAGGAATGAGTATATAAGAGGAAGTCTGAAGGTGGCGCCAGTGACAGAAAAATTGAGGAGTAGAAGGTTAGCTTGGTATGGACATGTAATGCGTAGGGAGGAAAGTCATATTACTAGAAAAATTTTGAAAGTGGAAGGACATAAGAGGATTGGAAGGCCAAAGAAGAGATGATTGGATTGCGTGAAAGAGGACATGATTGTGTGTAAAAGGAGTGGATGATGAATTAACAAGTAATAGAGACAAATGGAAAATATTGACATATTTTTCCGACCCCACTTAGGATAAGGGTAAGGAGATGATGATGATTCGACTTTCGTTTTTCATAACACTTATATCGACATAGCGTAGTTATGCTAAAATGCTTTTACAGTAAAGCTGCATCATATTGATGCTCATATAAAGCCTAACTATTTTACCAAATAAAAATTGTTGTAGGTATATCTTTTACTTATGTATTTTCAATGTGTTACATAAATATGTAAAATCTCATGTCAACATATAAAAAATATTTTTAATTTTGTATGGTTAGATTGTCTTTTAGTGTAAGAAACAATATTAAGTATTTACAACGTAAACAATATTATTTCAGCATTAGTAGGTATTATGTGTATATCCTTGTCTGCTGTACTAAATACCTACAAAGTTAAGAGACGTCCCATCAATCTGATGGAACCCTTTAAATTTTGTTTCATTAAGGAGTTTCGCTTATTTCTCCCGACCGGAACCTATTTGTTGGGTCGCTATTTAAAACATTCGCCCCGTCTGTTTACATAGATCAGATACGTTCAACAAAGGCTTTTGTAATTAAGAAAGATATTTTAAGTCGGCGGCAGCTTGGCTTTATTCGCGAAATGAATTTACTGGATTAAGTGCGTTTCAACTTTTGTTAAATGGTGTTTTGTTTCTTTATTGCTAAACAGGATCTAACCTAATAAAGTCCCGCTGTAGTGAGAAATTAAATTTTCGAATATATTTACGCGCGAAGCGAAAATTATCCTAATAAATTTCACGTTTTGCGTTGAACAATGGACAATTATTGGATATACCCTATTGGGCCAATATCCAAAGGATAGGTAAAACACGCAAGGCTGTATTTCGAACTGCTCCTAAATATAAATTTCCAAGCTCCGACCCCAATTTAGGAGTGCATTATTTTCGCTTTCGCAGACATCCGATACAATTAAAATCTTCTTTAATTAAGGGACGACTATGAATCATTCGCACGTGGCGCACTGAGTTTTCCGCTTGTATACGCTATCGCCTTAACTCATAAAGGTTCGGGCTCAAGGTTGCTGAAACAAAAATAGCTCATATTATTAATGTCGCTCGGTTCATATTTATGTAGCAAAGCGCCATGTTTAAGGCCAAGCTTCTGTTGTTTTCTGGTATCTCTTTTCACTTTGTCGCAGTATCTGCCATATTTACTCGTACGTGAGGGATGCTAGCAATAAATAGGTGGGCGCAAACATATTTGACGTTTACAAATACCTCCCAAATTGGTTTCCTTGCTGTAACTGGCCGTTATTATGAGTTCAGTGGATGTACTTTGTTGTTAACGCTTTTTCGAATTAGCATCTTGCAGTTGAACCTTATTATGAAGCAAATATTTAATTAAAGGGAGCGATGCTAGACATGCTATTAAAATGCAACTGAAGAATTTTAATGGCGTTCCTTAAATAGAAATGCTTTTAATTCCGTTTGAATACAAAAGGGTTAATGTGACGACTAACTATATAAAACAAATCGAAAGATAATTATATCTACCTTTATTATTATCTTTCTAACCTATATTTACTATTTACTTAGGCGAATTTCTAGATATACCTATCTACGTTTTTTGTTAAACGAGTAGATAAGAATTTTAATACCCTTACTATAAAATGTAGGACATTTATTTAAATTGATTTTTCATAATTACCTACTTGACAAGTTACTATCTCGAAGTTATAACATTTTTAAAACTTGTGTATTTCATTTAATTAATCAATTTATTTATTAATATTTTCATTTAAAAATACCACACAAATGCTTCGAGTGGACGAGTAAATTCCGTGTAAAAATAACAAGGATTCGCAAATAGAAGAGTTAGTGTCCGCAGATCGGTCGAAAAATACATCATCCGAACGAGGCGCGAGCCGTTGGTCGGGCGATCCGTCGGGACTTGTAATTCAAGTGACAAATATCGGAGGCCACAATTCATATTTGTGCTATCTGTGCCTCTGCCTCGACGGCCTCGCCATCTGTGCCGCGGGGACGCTATTGGTTCTACATCAAGCGGGTATGATCTATTTTTGTAGGAAATAAAACATTGTTTTTTACTCCTCCGGGAAATGTTTTATAAGTATTTTTAGGGTCGACACGTGATGTTGTTTCGGGGGGTGTTTACGGTGAAACTAAAAATTACATGTGATGTGCCTTGTGAGAATACTATTGGAATAAATAGAGGTGATCCCATTTTTTTTGTAATGTGATTTTTGAGGGGATTTGATAAACTAAGGGCACCATAATATAGCTTGGTATTTATGTACCTAAGCTGTGAAATATGTAAAGCTTCCATTTTTTCTTCATTAGATTTGTTTTGTTTTGATTTATTCGATGTTCGACTCTTTCTTTGATAATATATAAAGTATGTACCTATACTAGAGCCTTTTTTGATGAGTAATGTTTACCAACAAAGAAATTAGAAATGAAGGTAGAAAACGCATGTCATTTCATAACTTATTTATTTTAAATTATGTATTGTTTGTTTATAAAATGTTATATAAAATATATTAACCATATCTAATTGTTCTAAGCTTATTAATCACATCTATTTTAATTAATTTAAGAACAAGTTAATTATAATTATTATTAGGTGTGAAATGACTAGTGATTTATACCCTCATTTTTAATTTGTTTGTTGGTAAACGACGCTTACTAAGAAAGGCTGTAGGTAGTATACGTACTAAACAGATTGGAATGGAATAAGGTATTTTTTCAAGTCTCCTGTCATACCTACATAAATTTCACATAAAGTAACGGCTCAGAGAGAAAATATTTTGTAACGAACGCGGCAACGAATGCAATAGGATGAAAGGAACGATACAACGGAACGAACAAAAAGAAAATCGGAATACACGATTGCGGAAAATTAATAAATAATATGGTGATAATAATAAAGATAATTTAAAATTCGAACATAAAAACAGTAACGTCAGAATATAGTGCGTCGCGATGCGCAGGGCATACATTATCGAGATCGAAAATTTCACGTGCCCATATAATTTTAAGCTCGTAAAGCCCGGACAATAATTCACCGGGAGCATTTGCGGAAAATGCATTTTATTGTTAAAACGTGAATTTTATTTATCGTCGACAGTAGTGGGTGTAGTGGGGAGGGGGTTGATTTGCAGTAGCGGCGCATCGAACCCACCCTTTGGCACGGATTATTTATACTAAAGGTAATTTCCCCGGTTCATTATTGGGAAATGCAACATTTGTGCATTTCACTGGACTGTCATTTGCAGTTCATTAAAAAATTCGAACGCACCGAAGTACGAATACAAGTAGATATCGGGTTTTATCTGGAGAGATTTACTGATACCGCAGCGGCCATTGAAAAGGCCAATCGGAATCTCTTCATTTCATTAAAATTGCCCCATAAAAGTTCAGTTGTAACTCACTTGATGCGATCTTGGAATAAAAAGTCGGCTTTATTACTGAGTCCTACAAATCAAATTACACGGCCAATTTAAAACGTTCAGTTAGCAGTGAATATCTCTCGCAGGTTGTGAGTTACGCCACTTCGCGCGGTTTCCTAGCACGTGTAGAGGCGGGCAGACGAAATGATATTAATCGCAAGGCGCTCGTATCAAGGTATAGTGAATTGAAAATGCCCATAAATTGTAAGGTTGCTCATATGGTGCATAGTAGGTATCTACTATTACGTAGTATTCTTGCAGCCCTGTTTGTAAGACGAATGCCTATGTGAATTGAAGTAAATTTACTTCAATTCACACAGGCATAGTTTTTCAAGACATTCAAATTAACATTGCTATTCATAATATTTTGCAAATAGTTAAAGAGAGAAGATAACGTAAATATCAGCAAATTTATCTTAATAATAATTAACAAATAATATTAATAATTTTTTTTCTACATAATCGTATTGTACCCAGGTTAAGGTCAAATTATTTTTTTAAGTTCCACCGTCAAAAAATTAGGCGTTGCGTTAATAGAATGTAATCAGTCTCATATCTATATACGTATAGAAGTATCCCTTCTACTTTAGTCTCATCGGATATGGTAGCAGTTAGACGTTAAATGGAAAAAATAAAATAAATCCAAACATTGAAGCAAACAGAAGCAACATTTCAAAGCAAAGTTAGCGTTAGGTAGCGCATTTCCAAACTCAATAAAAGTCGTTAAAGCTTTCTTTCTTCATCTGACTATTTACTGCGAAAGAAAAGGGAACAAAAGAGCTCTTTTAAAAGCTATTTAGTTGCAATCCCTAGATAGCGTCTACCGCAGCTTCGTTTTTTTCCCGCTGAAAAGCCAATTTGGAATGAATCACAGTAACTGTGGCGAGCATCTGTGCTAATTTACCTACGGGCGGACAGTCTAATGCGACTCGTTGGCTCGTAAATATCGAATCGCGACCGAGCGCCGAATATCGAAAGCCGGCATTAGTCGGATACAGCTAATACACACGGGGGCACGTGCGATAAATTATCGCATGTTCATTTGGGGGCCGATGTTTAATCTGTCCAGCGGTCGATGTTGTTTTGAGTTTAGAGTTCATTCGTTGCTTTACCTATAATTAACTAAAATTACCAAATAATTATATATACCTACTTCACTTTTGAATTTAACTGCTGCATCCTATATCCAGTCCTCTTGAATGAACTTCCAAACACATTGTCTAGAGCCTGCAATCTGGTCTACCTAGTAGGTCGACCAACACTGCGCTATCCGGTGCGGGTCGCCATTCCAGCACCTTGGATTAATTATCTAATTTGCGGAAATTCATGACAATTAATAGAGACAATTGAATTTTGACATATTTCTGAAGATAAGTATGTATTTTAGTGTGAAATTGGAATAGGTTGGTGCGGTGGTGGCTTTGAAACTGTTTTGTCGGAATTTTGTGGTGTTGGCTCAAAGATTTGTCAAGTTGTTGAGGAAAACAGAAAAATGTATTTATTATTATATTATTGCAGCCTAACTGCTTATTTAAATAATGTGTTTAAGCATTTACCTAATATTGACAGCTTCAACTTTTAATAGCCCACTATTTCTAGGAGAAGATTCATTAATAGATTTCATATTATAATATGCAATCAACTAGGTCTTTGTGTGATTTTGTTAGCATCAAAAATCGAATTATACAAATTTATTTTACCTATAGGTACCTACTTGACAGAGTGAGTTTATTAATGAATTATTATCAGCTCTACCGCTTGACTGATTATGGATAAATCTAACACAAAGGTTGATTGTACCTCTCCATATCATAAATGCTACAATTCATATTAATCGATGTCCGAATTTTAACTGTTGTACGGGGAACGATATATAAGAAAAAATATACTCCTAAGTTTTCCAAAACATACAGTTTACTATCGGAATTAGAGTGATGTAATAGCATAGATCTAGCGCAATCCAATGTGGAAGTTACAATCGTATACACAGTGCAATCGATGTCCGCAGTAGTACTACACGCGCGGCCCCTGTCCGCGTCGCGCAGTGATGTAGTGGACGCACTGCTTGTGTACGCTGTGTCTTTTGCCCAATTAAATTTATACCATTTAAGGCTTACCATGGTTTATTACTATCGAAATGTGCAGAGAATTTTGTTGTAGTTCCGTGATATTGGATCTAACGTACCTATGTGTAATTGAAGTATGCTGAAGGCATTCCCATTGAATGTGGTTGCGGTTTTATGAAGATGATATTATATCATTGACTAATAGAGAAGGTAGATTTAATTATCTTAGGTTGTATACCTACCTGCCTAATAAAATCATATATGTAGGTATATAAAGTTCTCGTGCCGTGGTTAAAAAACTCCTCCGAAACGGCTGGACTGATTTTTATGTCATTTTGTGTGTATATATACATTCATGCAACGTCTTTTTTTCATACCCCTAATTGATAAGGGTGGCACATCAAAAATTTTATCAAGGCTCAGTTCTTAGGCTCGTTCACCGGGTTAAAGGTTGTCTGGTTTAAGATAAAAAATTTAAACACAATTTAACTTAACTGATAAATGAAATAAATAGAAAATTTCTTCTGCAATTCAGATTCGTATTAAAGACCTTGTTATATAGATGACGCATTTCAGCATTTATAAAGTGTACACCACTGCTATGAGGTTTGTTTAATACTCATATTATTATCTATTGTAATTTTGCATCAAAATAAGTTCATTACTTTTTAGTGTGAAAGAATAACAACCATAAAACATCCGTCCATGCTAACTTCACTTGGATTTTTGACGATCGTACATATAGGTATAATAGTTGAATTCAAAAGATAATTCTATTGATATTGTCTACTGATATAAAGCTAATGTAATTTAAAAAGAAACATAATGTAATTGAATAAAGGTAAATATATTACCTCAAGTCTCATAAAAGTTTATACTTACTTTCACATTAGATCTGGGCGAATGATTGATTTTAGCCTCACTAAGCAATATACTCGTAGTATTCACGAAGATAAGCGTCGTATAGACTTTCTCGAAGTGGTAAATCAAGCGAACTTTTTTGTTTATCTACCCACAGAACAAAAGTAGAACTGTCACAGTAAAGAATGCCATTTATCACAGTTGTCTTATCAAAAACCTTTGATATGCAATAATGGGGGCAATGTATCAAACTAGCTATCTAAGTTAAACGCAATTTGAAGTATGGCGGCTCTTAAGGCGCTTCCACCCCCAAAAAGGAGGGGCGAGGGGGTCGCCTTATCGCGAAACTGCAGGCACTCTACCCGTTTACCTTAAGATCTTTAATATTAAATAATATACTACAGTTAAAGCCGCCTTAAATGTAGTGTCTGGATATGCTTTATTAGTCCTGCACGGGATTATAGTCTGTGTTCATTTTCGAATTAAAAAAAAGCTTTTAATTTCGTAATTATTTATTTTTTAACGTTAACGTTGACATAAATTAAAAATTTAAAAACAAAAATGATTATCATGTCTCATAAACTATGCGATAAATCAAGATAATTCAAAAGCTGATACTTGTTATTCCCATAAGGATAACAAAGATTGTTTAATAGGTATTGTTAGCATCATGAGTATCTTGCATAAGGTACATATTTTTCTGAAATATTTGAACAGCTAATATTTTGAACTAAAACAATTTTTAACTACTCAAACATTTTGTCTCACAATATAATTTTCTGAAGTTACTTATTCTTTCAAAATATATTAAACACATCTAAGACGTTGGTCCTGGTCTTTATCATTAACATCTGATAGTGATCGTTAATGAATTTAACATTATCACCGTAAGCCCGTCAACCAATATTGTAGTAGCGTTGCGGGTCTAAAGTAAATATCCCCTCTCCTATAAGGAGGGAGGCCTAGCCCTGAAGTGTTAAAATTTAAAAAAAAATTGCTGGCTGTTATTGATGAAAATGATGATTCTACCAACAGTTTTAGGTTACACACCTCTAACGAAATAAATATAAGAAGGTAAACTTAATGTTAAGTAAGTATGTAAGTTACATTTGCCTAGTATCACACAATAGAGCCATTTGTGGTAGGTACTATGCACTGGTACGAAGTCCGTGTAATTATTCCTAGTCTACTGTGTCAAGCCGATGATTAACTTCAGGAACTATCCACCCCCGGTAACTAAGTTGAAGACGTCGCTATGTTTATACTTGCAAATGTTGAAAGAACTTTGTAGGAACTATCTATACGAGTAGGAACTTGCGACATTTGTATTGTTATGTAGGAACCAGTGGCGGATTTACCAATAGGCTAAGTGGGCTGGGGCCTAGGGCGATGGATTTTAGGGGAAAGTGGTCCAAAACCTGTGTCTTACATATTAACAACAATAATGTATAGAGAAAAAGAGAAAACGAGTCTTGAAAATTAAACGAAAATTTCAATATTTTAGTCTAATTGTACTGTATAGGTACTGTGTATTCAAATATTGAAATTACATTTTCATTGACATAGTAAATTAAAATAAGGTGATAGTGAAATAAAGTTACGATTTTCAAAGAGGCAAAAATTTAACACTCTACTGCAGGCTTAACATGCGACCAAAAAGATATATTGTGTAGAGAAATAGACAAATATCAACTCAATAGCGGCGTAACCAGAAAAATTGCTTCATTGCGTTGTGTTGAAAGAGACGGGATTTCGACTACTCCGCCGGCATTGATCTACATTTAGTGCAGGTATATCTCTTCACGAGATACATTTCACGTATGTTAGGCCTGTTGGAGGAAAATTTGTAAATCCGCCTCTGGTAGGAACTTTGTGACGTTTCATGTAGGCACCTACATCCGCGTGCCAGCATGCAATGCGTGCGCCACGGGGAATGAAGACGTTAAATAATTTAGTTGGATGGCACACGCTTTATGCAGACGTGGGGCATGCTCTTTTAATTTACTCTGTCTGGCAGCGAATATGTATCAATAAATTTTGATTGAGCTCTGCAATTTATGTGTGTAGTTACCTATGCGTCTTCATGTCTGCATACACAAGAATCGTAACGCTTGCCAGGTTTATACTAGTAGATATAGCGCTGATCAAATAAAACTTTAATTTTAGCATTGGTACCTATATTTTTAGGAAATGAACAACTAGCCAGATAAAATTTCTGACAATATTTATAAAACAATAGATATCTATATTGAATGAATGGATATTGGCATAAATTAATAATAGGTAGGTACACCTAAACTTTGGAAAATAAGTAACATATTAAGGTTGTTAAAAAATTACCAGGCCAGGTGTTCAGGGAGGTAGATTAGGTAGATATACTACTTAATTTTACTAATTTAGGTATTAGGTATCCAATTACATATTAAAATTAATAAGGCGAATTAGGTAAATTAGGGAATTACAATTTGTTATCTCATCATTAAATTAACAGAACTATAAAATTTTCGTGTAGGTACTATTTAATTTGGTATTTGAATACCTAAGTATGATTGTAACATGATTAAAGTAATTAACCGTCTTAACGTTTTTTTTTATCCGTTTTTAATTTGAATTACCTTATTTGTTCAATATCAATCGACATTAGATAATTCCTACTTGAATTTTTTTTTCATTTACAAAATTTTAGTTTCATTAAAATATTTACAAAATATTACATTATTATAGTAGTGGAGGGGATAGTTATTAAGAGTTAATTAATTATGTTTGTTTCTTTATAATTACCAATACTAAATAGCAACCTTACTCTCAACGCCTAACAATATAAGAACAAAAAAGTGTAACTGGCAGGTAATCAATGTTTAATTGAACCTGTTGTTGTGTTTAGAAAAACAAAGTAATTTATCTGTTATTTAATTACCTTAATTAAGAGATAATGCCACTATCAATGGTAATTTAAATAATTATTGGATGATTTATTTGTGATAGGATCCTATAGCTACTTAACAGATTTATTTATTTGTAGCTGTCATATTAAACAGGATTAAAATAAAATACTTAGATAAAAATATTTTATATCTAGAAAAAAAACACTGTTGGATTGAAAAGTTAACTTCACTGTTGAATTGAAAAGTAACTTTCAGATCGTCTTTATTAATGTGAGTGAAGCCGTGGGTAAAAGCTAGTTTATGATATAAAACGGAAGTATACTTTTGGCAGGTGGGAGACTACGGCCGTGGCTAGTTACCACCCTACCGGCAAAGAGGTACCGCGAAACGTAGAAACCGAAAGGGGTATTGATTTTCATCCTCCTCCTAACAAGCTAGCCCGCTTCCATCTTAGATTACATCATCACTTACCATCAGGTGAGATTGTAGTCAAGGGCTAACTTGTACAGAATAAAAAAAAAACATAGGTAATTATCACTAATTTGCAATGCTTTTTAGTATGGATATTTTTTATTGCACGCTGCTGATCCATCCTCTTCTTTAACGTATAGTTAACTAACTGTAGGTCGAAGTTTATTAAACGTTTAGTTAACACAACATAACCATTACAAAGCATGGCGTAGGGTCGCCATAAAGTACGGAGGCTCGTGCGCTGGTTTGTGGGCGGTGACGTACTATCGCCCTTATATTGTTTTAAAGCAATCACATGAATCAGTGTGATGAGCCCATCAAAATTTATCGTTTAACTTTTTAGATAATCAACGATTAATTAATTATCTTTTTGTTTGTTTTTAATAGTCTAAAACTAAAAAGAACTGGACCGATTTATATTTTTTTAGGAATTGGTTAAGAGAATTAGGACTTTTCCTAACGCAATAGAGTTGTCCTAAGAATCGGAATAATCGAAATCGGTAACTTTATATCATTTTAACAAATCAAACAACATTTTCGTAATGTATTATATACATTTGTTATGTAGGTACCTAGTTACTGTTTTAATATTAAAAAAAAAACATTTTTTCCGGTTACAAATCTTGATAGGTAAGTACTGGTAACGTAGTTATTGTCCAAATATTGCATTCATAAGTAATAATACAAGAATATAATGGACAATACTTTTTTTAAGTACAGAAGGTATGTAAAAAAAAGTTCAGTTAAAATATAATTTAATTAGATTCATAACAATTATAGCCCAAAGATAAGGCTGTAAAATTATTTAAGAGCTGAGAAAATATCGCTATGTTTATCACTAAACAATGTGAAAATCTGACGCAGTATGAGCTGATATTATCGCGTTATAATTATGAAAGTTACAGCATATTTTATTGAGCCCCGCACACACTATTTTACTCGCGCATTACCAAAATTAGAATTTATCGCTCACGCAATGAAGTGACTTAGCCGCAGTTTGGCCCTACGTCCCTAAAGTATATGACAAATAACTTATACGGGGAGGGAAATCTTGACTAATTTAACTAATGGAATAGCATAAAGATACACAATTTATTGTTTTGCGGTGTAACTAGCGTTTAACAAATGGCTTTAGGTATAAATAACATAGTTGACTATCTATGAGTTTGATATAGTTATAACTTTAGCCAGGAAAGTTAACTAGTTAAGTTTACATTAGGTAATAATAGTTCAATAATCTTTTGATTCGATTAACATTAATTTAATTTAATTGTTGCTACTGAAATGTTGTTTTAATAGAATTTTAAAATTAGAATGAAGCCTGTGATCATAAGAGCATGTCTCCTAGTTTAAATCATAAAATCAAACCAAAATTGCACATCTATAATATTAAACGAATGTTAAATTAAGCTCTTGCTTTAGGCGTATAGAAAGCTTCATTCAAATATTTACCAGTTGCTATTTTATTTCTTTATAATTTTTCTAGTTAGGTACCTACCTACTTATATAGATTTACCATTACTTTTCTAGAGTCTATACATATATTTACCTATATCTATTACGAGTATCTACAAAAATGATGTGTAGATAGCTGGTATATAAGGAAGTAATAGATAAAAAACTACATTTTTAAATTACTGTACATATCTACCGCTTTATATATTTTATAATATCATTCCTATTAGGATATATAGGTAGATGTAGTAATACAGTATTGAAGCACGTGACCGTAATAGACGGATGGGTCCCTGGTGTAATCTCTAATGATATTTTATATCGTAATGTACCTACACACGCAGTGAACCGATGGTGAAGCTAGTAAATACTATATAAAATATAAAAATATAAAATATATTACCTACTTGAGTAGTAATGCTAATGGTCAGTAAGTTACTTTTTTGTTTAAAAACGTAGGTACCTATATAAATCCTGAAAAAATCCTAATTTTGATGGCTTATCTGAGTAAGAGAGAACGTCGTTTTAGAGAAATTTTTAGTAGAGAAAATCCCAATTTCAAAAGCTAGTATTCCAAAAAGAACTAGGTGGGTACTCAAAGGTGGTAAAAGGTAAAAAAGGTGGTAAAATAGTAAAAGTAATACAAAAACTAGTTTTTCTGAACTAAGTACCTACGTATCATTTACCTATTTAATATCTGTAGAAAAATATTTTTATTAAAGGTTGAAAAATACTCTACACGCTATTCTCATACCTACCTACCAAATATACAAAAATATCTCCATTAAAATCGGTCGAGCCGTTACGAAAGCGACCACAAACACGAGATTTTTACATATGAATCTGTACTATCTAAGCACTTTATTGAAACTAAAAGCATCTCTTTATATCAGAACAAATGCAATATTCAACGCTGTGTAAAGCAAGCACACTTTTAAGACCACTTTATATTCTGCAGCAGATCAAAAGATGCATTCTGCTAATTAAACTGAAGCAGTTGTGGGATTATTTTCGGATTGCTAATTTTGTTTGCTCTGCAGTATGATAACTCTTAAGTGTTGCACTTATGTAGGTACCTACCTATTTATTTTGTCTTGTATAAAATGCACATACGATTAATTAGGTACATTTGGAAGGCTATTTGTAGTGTATTATTTATATATGTAAACAATACATCGTACAATTGTATTATATTATTCCTATAATGTGTAGTCTTTTTTGTGTGTATTGATAGTACGAGATCTGGCATATATACCTAAGGAATATATGTTATTTATTTGGTATAAGAAATAAATCATAGAAAAATTATTTACATTGTGCATTGCAAATAGGTTACCTAGTAGTCCGCCCTCTTTGCTTAATTAATAAAAATCAGACACTAGTTAAAAGAATATACCTACCCAACAGAATTGAACGTAAAGGTTGACTGCTGTCACACTGCAACTGTGGAGTTGCCAGATATAAACAGTTAATTATTTACCCTCATCAGTTATTTAGTCGTCTAATATGTCAAATGAAAGTTTATTTTATGCTTAATTTAACTGTATTAGGTTGCTTTTTATTTGGTTAACGGGTTACCAGTGATATCGTACAAGTATAAAAAATGTGTTTGTTAACTAGGCAACCTATATGCAATGTGTCACTGAATAATATCTGTCATTTATTTCTTATCACTAATAAATAACAGATGAGGGTATATATTTCTAATGCCGGATCTTAGACCATGACAAGCGTTTGACAGACAGAGTGTTGGTGTGTAAAATTTAATGAAGTTCTTTAACCAAAGATACTTTCAGGTAGGTAGTTACCTATTTCAAAATTGGTTATCTTCTAATTTCGTCCAGCTTCGGTCTTAGCTAGTTGATTGAAAACTACTATAGACTTAATCTCACATGTACGTATGGATGTAGGTATAGATCACATCAGCCGACGGACGTCCTGCTGGGACGTAAACCTTTTGTAGTGTAGCTAGTTCTGTACTTGTCCGGTCCTACGACTCCTGTATCCAGCGGCTGCCTGCAACAATTTTATTTTACTATCAGTCCAAGAAGTCAACCATTCATTATTAACGATGAATTTTAACGGCCCACTATAGGGCTACTAGACCTTCCTACTTATAGGAGAGAGGGTATGGAGCTTAGACTCACAACACCGCTCCAATATGAATTGGTGGACTTAGGATGACAATGTCATTAACAATCACTATCAAATGTTAAAGATAATGACACCTACGGGTTTACGTGCTTTCTGAGATACGAGGTGTTCCATTAACTCCAATCATCATCATCATCATTATCAATCCATATTCGGCTCACTGCTGAACTCGAGTCTTATCTCAGGATGGAGTGGGGTTAGGCAAATAGTCCACCATGGTCCATGCATAGGCTCAATGCGGTTTGGCAGATTTCACACCCTATCTAGTATGCAGGTTTCCTCACGATGTTTTAACTTAAATAGTACGGTTTTATTACACAAAAATCAAAACACCGGCAAACGCCGACGCATTCGCGGACAAATTCTAAATATTCGTATAACACAGACACCAGCCGCCGCTGAATTTTGTAATCTGAATTAATATGCGTCGGCTAATTTAAAAGGTCTCGCGTTGTACATACAAATTTAGTGCTTATTATATGCCAATAAACAAACCATCGTATTGTGCAGATCGGACGTTTCGTTGGCGGGCGGCGGCGGGTAAGGGGGTGCCACCCCCCAACAAAATTATGTACGACGAACTGGGACTAATATATCAAGGGGAGGACGTGCCAGACCAAGGAGACTGGGTATTATAGGGAGGGCCGCTGGAATACTTAAGAACCCTGTGACACCCTATTAAAACACACGACCTGCATTTTTAGGTAGACGATTTAATTTGCCACTGAAATTGTACTGGAAAGGAATCTGAGATTTGTAGTGTACTGCAGTAATGTTTACTGGACAAATTTTACAAGATTTGTAGCTATTTAGTTAACGATTTAAATAACAACGAATAAAGTTTTATTAAAATGAAAAAAATAACCAAATTTTCATCAAAACTGCATTAAAATTTAGCTTTTTGTATAAGTGACTACGAGTAAATGGAACGTTTCTTTATCACCTGATACGATTAAGTATATAAAATCTATTAGGCCTCGCTTATCTACGAATAAAGGTTGATAGAACGTTCATTTTTCTTTTGAAGTTCAAGTAGGTACATTGAAAGTAGTAGATAAGTAAATGAAATTCGGAAGGTCATTCAAGAGTATAAGGGCTTAAATGAACAATGACAAGAATCTTAGACAAAGAATGGTAGTAGTTTTGTGTAAAGTGCATAAATACATCAACCCTAACATGATAAGCCCGGATATCTCAAAACATGTCCAATATTTACCTTTACCCTTCGGTTAAAGTTCAATAACCTACACCTACCTAAGGAAAGTAGAAAATGAAATCCCGAATATTCAAGAAGAACAATGACAAGACTATTAGACATAGAATTGTAGTAGTTTATGTAAAGTACATCAGTTCTAACTATTTTTGTTTTTTTAATTTATAAGTTTTAAGGGACTTTTATTATAACCTCTAACAATATGATGTAGCCGGTGCAGCTTAAACGGTTGCAAGCGACCGATATTACACCAAACGAGGCGTGAAACACACGCCGCCATAGCACGCATCCGGAATCATAATTCCAAAATAACTTCCATCCGTACACCCTCTCGCCTCCAACGCCGCACATTTTTTTTTGGATAAAGTGGAATTCCCGTCCCACCGTTAATTCCCAAGATAGACATAATTTGGAATTGGATCATCTATCCTGCTGCCTCCAAACAAAAATAAGTTAAGCGTGGTGTACACCCCCGTTTATTTAGACGCGATTTATTCGTCTTTACCACACCTAACTGATGCATGGAATAGCGTAGTCTTAAAAGTCTTTCAAAATCATTGCCCGGCTGTGGGAAAGGATTGAGTGTATTTTTTTCAAGCTGTAGACGCTCGCGATTTTGTATAAAATTCCGTTTTTTTTTTAAATGAAAAATCTTTTCTACATCCGTTTCGTTGCATTGAGAATAAAATTTTCAAAAAACCTCCCTTTAATTCCAATCCCTTGTATACAATGTTTGGGTCGTGTGTTTATATGTAAGTTAGACAGTCAGCTATTCTTTCATATTTATGACTAGATACCTATATTAGTACCATCGTCTAAGAATGCTTCGATTTCGGAGTGAAATGAGGGATTTTGCGGCTTTACCGCACGAGTCCGACATTTTTAGCCACCGGTAAAACAAATTTATTATTCATTGTAGGTACAAAATAATCGTCATAAAAATTTAATTATAAAATGTCATCACAATCATTACAAATTGTAAATTACCTAGTTGTGAAAACTACATATTTCGTAAAAATGCCAAATTTTCGGGTGCACATAATTTTTAATACGTAACGTCTCCATTACAAAACATATAATTTCAATTTATGAAACTTACAAAAAGGTTAACCGCCGAGCAATTAATTTTACGAGCGATCCTTACGTTTGCCAGGTCATAAAACGAGCCATAAACATGCTCGTCCATTCACAAAACACTCCACTCTATGTTTACTTACCATTTTAAATGCAAATACGATTATGGCGGGCATTCGAGTGACGTAGAGGTACACATATAAATTATAGGAGATATACATACAGGTTGGAAATCATACAATTTATGGCCTTGTAATATTGGAATAATTTTGTGGTTTTTGATATTTTTGTAATTTTGACCTAGATTTTTTGAGTAAGTAAACCTAGCCAGTACTTTTTTATGATTCGCGAGATCGCAACAAAACTATGTATATTTAATTGAGGATGATTTAACAGAGCCTAATAGTAGTAGTAATAGTAGCCTTCAGTTTTTAATTTTTTTCGGAAAAGAAATGAGGATCTAAATATCTCATATTATCTAAAACACTCGATATTGCCTAATTATTTTATATTTACTTATATCGTGTGTGTTTTAGGAACCAATCCAGCTATTACTATTACTGTTAAATATTGTTCTATTATTTTGATTTTTTTATACATACCAAACTTCATGTGCGAAAAAATATAATGATTTTATGTCTTCAAAACTTACTGCGTTTAAAATTCTGTTACGGGATCCAATTTCGGTAGACGGGCCCGTCTTGATATTGCGCAGATGTCGGGGAATATAAATAATAGGTATGCGCGTTTTTTATTTCACCTTTGACACTTTAATCCAATTTGTTTTCCTTATATTCCGCCCCGGGGATGGGGGAAAATTTGTCTTTATAATTGCTTTTTTGAGTTTCTTTTCCCCGTAGTATATTATCTGTCCCAGACTCCCAGAGGAGTTTCGTCTTGAACTTTTTAAATAAATTAAATGAGCAGGTAGAGCATTTGTCTTTTTTTTTAAATAATTAGTCATATCTACCTATTGTTTTTACAATGACGCAGTAGAAGATTACGACTTTAAGTAGAGTTTAGTGTAATATATGTCCTGTTATATTACTTTCTGAAGTACGTATCCAGGCTGACTACCTACATTGACTTGAATAAAAAACGTATCTAATATTTTATATCTATTCAAGACGACGAATTAATCGAGGTCATTGTGGCAATTCTTTTTATAGCCAACTAAGAAAATTGGCTCATTAATCTTTAAGATAAATGCTCAAGGCGTATTAGGCCGACCTTATCAGCTTAAAGAAAGTGTGGATACCTACTCTTACCACGATAACACTGTCTTTATCTCACAATATGGTCACGCAGATCGATCTTTCTTATTTATTGCCATACTTTTAAATTTTTCACCACATTTCTAATGCTGGCTACTGTTATACTAAGTTTCACTATGCACACGATTCGATTAATCATAATAGAACTTTAAGAGAAACACATTTTAACTTACCTGTAATAGGTATTTGAAAATAATCTTACTTGAAAAAAAAAATAGTTTGTTACACACAAAATACCTACACAGAAGACAGCAAAAAGAAAGAAAAATAAAAAGATAATAAATAAAGCTAAATATAATTTTATCTACTCAATAACCTTGTTTCCAAATTAATTATGCACAAAATTATTCAAACATCTGGGTTTGAATAATTTTAGAAAAGAAAATGTTACCTAAATACCCTATATATGACCTAATGAATATAGTGATATATCCGACAATATGTTGCTCATACCTTTAGTAATAATTATATTGATGTAAATAAATATATTCATTAAATATACGTATGTGATATTATTGGTACCTACCTACATAAAAAATACTTACAAGCAGATACCACCTGACAGATAATAATAATGTTTAATGTTTATATAACAAAGATGGAGTTGCAATTGATTGTGACTATTCTAATAAAACGTGATCTATATTATAGTTGTTTTATATAATTCATTATTATTTATCGATCATCTTGGCATCGAGCATTCATAATAGTATGTCAACCTTCCATATTTAGTTATTGGTATGTCTATAGAAATAGTTTCACATCATGATAAAACTAAACTAGTTAGATGCGACCCAAGAGCTTCCCGGAATCCTTGCTATGATAAATATCGAATATACTACAAAAGGCGTGAATACAAATATTTCAAAAACGTAATCTTAATGCTGTTTGTATTTAAAAATTAAATGAGTAAAATATTCAAGTTGTATGTAATCAAGTTCATATTTTATACCTAAATAAGGACATTAATTTGTCCAATTTAAATTAAGCTTTTTAAATAATCGTCTCGAGGGCGCACTTAATGAATACACGTTTAATTATAAATGTATTCTTTGTTAGCACATAAAATAAATTGAGGTCTTACAAATTAAAGCATGTTAAACTCCAAATTTTATTGCTTTGAACACATTAAATTTTATAAAACGTCGAGTCTGTCAAATTCCGTAAGACAAAAGTTTTGCGTTGTTGCGGTTCGAGTGATTTATGAATTGAGAATATAACAAAGGCTTGACTGAGAGAGCAACATCGATAACGTTTCTTGGCACTCAAAAACCCGACAGTGAATATGCATTACCATTTAAAGTTTCTAAATAAATCATATCTAGACATATCAATAAAAATTCTGACATTTTTTAATATTCGAATTGGATTTTTTAAAAATGCGAATTATGTCCTTAGACGTTGCTCGGCGATGGAAAGAAAAATCTACATTCCGCAAGCAAATCCAGAGACTGAAGCTAGTCATATAAAGGCACTTGAAGACTAATGTCCATAAGGAGTAAACTCCAGTTGCCCATCAGAGCTGACACACATGTTTTTTCATTGAGAGATCCTATCTTAACGTGTGTAAACACAGCGAGTGTTTTTATAATATCCGTAAGCGATGAAAAATGTGGTCACTTGCAAGACATCTTTAAATGCCACATAAACACCGATATCCGCGTTTCGTAAGTGAGAAAAAACGTAAAGTAGCGAATAAAAATACCTATTCATTCACACCTTTATAATACGGGCAGTTAGATCATCGCTGCAGGACTGACACTCAAGTGTCGGTTCCAGACCGAGATCGCGCGATAATCACCTGGTATTCTATCATTTCGGTTGTTTATTCGAAATTTATTCCGCTGGGGAAATACAAATGAGTTGTGTGCTAGTGAGGTGATAAATCTTGTCGATGTCTCGACGTGTCGCACGTCGGGTTAAAAGCTCGATAACCGAGCCTCGCACACACCTACCCGGCCTTACAATAACCTCTGCTTTGTTTTATTTGAGATCGGCCCCGCGTCTCTCCGGCCAGATATAAGCCAAGTATTTTATGCATAAAAATATCGATATATAATTGCTTCATTACGTCCCTGTGTTGGTGAGTAAAATATGTGGGAGTCATGTACAGGGGGATTCAATAATGGTAAATAACTCTTCTGTTTTCTTTTAGAATTTACAAAGTTTCTTCTTCTTTATGTAACGACGTTACGACAAGATACTGTTGCTGATTTGTAATATTGTCAGTAGAGTCGTCCTGTTCTATATTACGAGTACCTACCTATATTAAATATTACAATATATTCTTTAAAAGATGGTCATAAAAACCAAATGGAACGTAGGTATTATAAGGGTCTCAGCTGAAAATTAACGTCGCTTATTGTAAATATTTTTAACGCAAGTTACTTTTATTCTCTGCAACATAACATAATTGCTTAAGAACTCGTATGGAAGAGATTTACCTATACAATTTGATAAAATAAAATAGATTAAAGGTTTTCTTTCAATCTACTGAAAATGTCCCATCCCATAGATAACCTGCTTCTTTTGAAAGCCGCATGAAGAGCAATTAATTGCATAGAGTTCAGAAAGCAAATTGCTCTTTGGTTTCTTTAACGACGTCGTCGTGTCACGACATGATTTTGTTTCTGCTTCTTTCTCATTGAAATTTTTTCTATATCTTTTGTAAATAAGATGTTTGTTTTGTAACACACTATGCACAGAGTCCGAAACAGATATCTATGGGTGTTTATGTGATATCGTGGTAAAAGCGACTAGTCTTTTATTTACTTGAAATTGATAAATTGCTAAGTTTGGATTGATGTGGAATTTTTATCAGCGTATCTATCATTGTATCACTGCGATTTACTTTGTTCATCTCTCTTCTTAAAATGAATAACCTGTGCTTCTTCTGAAAGTCGATAGGTATGTAAGAGACGTTATTTAATCCGAACAAGATTTGCAGAGAGTTCTGAAAGCAGACGTCCGTGTTTTCATCGCTTTCGTTGTATATCTCAGTGATTTTCCTTTATCTTGTTTGTACTTAAAATTGACAACTTGCTTTTTTGAAAGTCGATTGTAAATTATAAGATGCGTTAATTTTTAAACACAGCGTAGAGTTCGAAAAGCAGACGCTCTGTGATGTCTAATTTTACATCTTTCTAGTTAAAGTTCGGATAAACATACAATAGCAGTTTATTTGCGAACTAGCCGAGGCTTTTTGGGATATTTATTTGCATCGCTGTAACTCCATCGACTGGAAAATCGATTGTCACTTTATAGGGTGCTAATTTTCGAACACCCTGTGCATAGAGTTCGGAAAGCAGACGCTCTGTGGTGTCTGTGTCTGCGTCGCTATCGTTGTATCGCCGTGTCACGCCGTTTGCTTTATGGTGCCAGCGCGGGTGTAATATTTCATGAGGATCGCACGCCATGATTCATTCCGACTCACTTTTTTACTTCTCGAATGTTCCTTTAATGAAGGAACCGAGATAATAGAATTTAAATATGACGTTACCGATTGATCCATTTTTAATTAGGTAACTTGGCAACGAGGTGTCTCCTATTCAAAGCCTACTACGTTAGTTATGGTGGTGGGTATATAGAAGATGTAATTAAAGTATCTACTTACTTTTTCTGTATCCTTAGAAATACGCTTAGAAAATGGTTCAATAAATTATAATTATAAATCTAATAAAATTAAAAAAATATATTTATACTGCCAAAAAGGACATCATCTGAATTATGTCACTAGACCCTTTAGATTCTATAAAAAATGTTTTTTTTTTAATTACAAGAAGGTCATAAAACTACTTTAAAAAATTAATGGCCTGTAAATAGCGAGTTTATTAACAGAGTGACCTTGATTAAATGCGAGTAAATACTAGAAGCGGTAAAACACAAACGGAGCTTTAATAAAAACTATTCGTACTTATCTCTTTTGTTTCACGTGCAATCTCATTTAATTATGGCAATTAAAAAAAATAATAGCGCATAAACTGCCTATATTTAAGTTGGAAAAAAAAAACTGTTTTGTAGTACCTACGTACCAACGAGAGTAGGTCGGGGTAAATGTGAGCTGAAATTGCGAGCGCCCGCCGCTTGTCACTTATAATTGGCTGAACTTGTTGGACGGGCTCGTTGCGATTTTTTTGTTACTTTCCTCCCTACACTGACATTACTCTTCGTCTCCCGCGAGAGACGTAAATTGCGGACATAGAGGCTGCGGAAACAAGCATTGATGTGACGTATGAATACGGGAACATGTTATGTTTTATTAAAATTCAAATTTCGAATGGAATTTCCTAACAGCGTCGGCCGGGTTGTTTCAATTAAGTTTAACACACAAGTAGCTATAGCTGTAGTATGGTATGATGACAGTTTTACTTATTACCTACTAGCGGATGCCGGGACTTCGTCCACGTGAAATTCAGGTTTTCTTAATTCCCGCGAGAACTATTGATTTTTCTGATAGAAAGACCCATTGAAGTTAATCCAGCCGTTCCAGATATTAGAGCCCGGACAAATAGAGAGACAGGCAATAATTAAAAAAAAAGTGTATCGTATATATGCACTTGATCAAACACAGTTATTTTGAATCACAGACAGACAATTCAGTTATATGTAAGTAGGTACGCAACGATTTTTTGACAAAAAGATCGACCTCATACGCTAACGTATCTTTAATTTATTAACATTGCGTTTCAATACTGTGCTGACGTTACTTTTGTTTACGTCATAAAATTCTCGTGTCTGTAGATTCGTTACTTGCAAACGAATGGTCAATTTGGATGTAAATATTTTAAATTATACGATGAATCAAAGATATTAGCATTTCTCCATCCTGATGAAAGGAAATTTTGACTGGTCATTTGAAATTATTGTAGGGAATGTGTCAAAATTTGTCAGTTTCTAAGAATGTAGGAAAGTAATGTAAGTATCACTAACGCATTATTCATCGTCCAGCTCGCACTGGGGCGACGGTGCGAAGCTTTACATAATTCATAACCGTTTAAGCATATCGGCTCAATTGACACATGTAGCTAACACTTGTATTGCTTGCGTTTTGTTTTTGCACCGATTTATAGTTTCGCGTGCGTGTTTCAGGGTTGGCACTACAACTATTTTGTAATTTTCTTAAATAAATTATGCTATTGGTACATATTAATTTTATTTATTAAATAGGCATTATAATATAATCTATATAATTGATTGCAGACACATTATCTAGGCGGCACTGCGTAATAGTGAAGTGTGTATTTTGTGAATGTACAATAAAAACATGACAAAAAACGTAAAAAAACAAAGTTTGATAAGTTTTCCTACTTTATAGCGAAAATTTATTGTTTACAGAATAATTCAATCTAGAGTTTATTAATGGTTAGGAGTAAATGAATGAAAATAGTGAACATACCTATACAGAAATTGTTTTTTATTTCACAAGTACTAAATGCAAAAAAATATTTACCAGACCTGTGATCTCCAAAATAGGTTCTCCTGTATTATGGTTTATCACTTTCTTCTTCAGTTGTGAAACACTATAATGTAATGTATGAAACAAAATAATAAACAATATGTACCTATCTATATACCTATTTACATAGCTGAAAATTAATTAAATTGCTAATTTGTAAAAATGTTTAGGTATCATAAATACAGACACAATTATACTGTAGGTAGGTAACCCTTATTTACATCAAGAAGCCATTTATATTAACCAAAAGTGAACTTCCTTATTCCTACCTAGGCACTCCTATCCGAGGTCTAGGCCAAAAAACTGCAAGCTGTAATAAATTACATGCAATCCTATTTATGGCCTCATTAACTGGCTGAATGTCTCCTTCAGCCTGCTTTATACATATTTTTCTTTAATGTTATTCGCATTCTATGGATAGGTATGTAAGAAATTGTTTGTTTTAAAAGGTGCTTGGAATCTATTCTAACTCTCCGACGCCCCGCGGTTTCACCCGCGTAGTTCCCGTTCCCGTGAGTATACGGTGTTTATTTATAGCGTATGACACTCACAAATAACGTGGCTTTGTTGTGGTAAAAGAATTTCTAAAATCTGTTTAGTAGATACAGAGATTACCCTCTATAACACAAACTTTACCTCTTTATAATATTAAAAGTTAAATTCAAATTCCTGTCAGGATAGAGCGAGTCTATTTTTTTTTAATAATTGTTACAGAATAGCGTGGTTAGAGTCTAACGGTGGACTCCTTTTCATTCTATAATGAACTTATATGATGATGATGATGATAATGATGATGATGATGTGATAACCTATCTGTTACATACTGTAAATAGGTGCCTACATTAGGTTAAGTTAGGTAACATAGGTATTAAAAATAAAATTTTCTCTTGAGAAAACTGTGCAGTAAATTATTGGATTTCTTTACACTATGCTTCATTGTGCTCGGTAAAAAATGCTTTTTTTCTTTAAAGTTTAACGAGGTTCTATCAAGTTTATGAAGGTGTAAAGTTTAGTTTTCAGTTAGTTACTGAGCGTAATTATTTAGCGGCGCCAGTTAGTTTTAATGCTACTTTCTTTGCTCAGGTAATTGTTAATTGCCTTAGTTTGTTGCATTTATATTTTGATATTATAGTATTCGCACCTACCTTGTATATTTACGCATAGGTAAGTTGTGTGTAGTGTCGTGCACATCATAGATGTGAAAATGGACTGCCTACCAGTGGGGAAGGGTGGAATTTTGACGAAGTTAAGCCGTCCCAAAGAAAAGGAAAATCATACTGCTTGATACAAACTCCGGTTTCTCATACATCCATTCATATATATTCACCGGCTTGTGCCTACTAATAATATAATAGGTATATTGTGCAATTAAAATATTACCTACCTACCACGTCAGTGGGTCTGCAATGACTATGTAGTAATTACCCTTTCAGCCTGCAGAGTTAGGGGTACTTAGTAGAGTCGGGAGGCTTTTACTTATTTATGTAGGTACGAGTAGGTAGTGTGTAATTAGGTATCTACCTAATACCTTGTTTTAGATGAAAACTGCTAATAGAATAGTAATACTATTATTGTAACTAAAAAGAGCTATTGTTTTAAAAACAACGTTAAGTACAAAATAATGGGTAGGTATAGTCGGTAAATAAGTAAACTAAAAAACAATTCACTGATGTTAAAATGCGTAGTAGACAAACTACCCATCTTAAAACCAGCGACTATAGTGAATATAAAGATTCAAAAATTTATATCTGTATACATTTTGAAATCTCTATATTGATAGAAAATACCAAAATTTGGATGAATGCCTTTGGAACACAAAAAGAATAACCACACAAACAATATTTTTTTTTTAAATTTTAAATTAAATATAACGAGTTCTTAGGTTGACAACCATACTTATCAGTCTTACTTAGATAAGTAATAATTACGTATGTAAAAATGGGCCCTGATGACTATTTATTACTAGAACAGTGCGAGTGATTATTGATAAATTCTTGTTCAGCTGGGTATAAACATAAATCATTATTGCATACCAACTGCATGTATAAACATCACAGAACATTAAAGAGTGCTTATAATCCTTTTCTATGATAAACATTATGATAGTATAACTAGACATAGTTGCCATTGCTAACGTACCTAACTACCTTCTTATCACAACATACCTACCGTCTATAACCTTGAGTGATAACACCCACGATTTGCATATGCAGTATATTAGGTATAGTACGAGATCCGGCATAAAAAATATATAACCTCATCTGTTATTTATTTGGGATAAGAAATAAATTATAGAAAATATTCACATTGACACATTGCACATAGGTTGGCTAGTTAAATTGCGACTGAATAGTATCAAATGACTATATATTTTTATCTCCTTCCCTCATTATCTAACATTAACTAGTTATTAGAATATACCCAAAAGAATTGAAAAAGTAAACGTTACCTGTTTTACACTGCAACTGTGGGGTTGCCTGAAACAGTTAAGTAATGTTGTTTATACCCTCATTAGTTATTTAGTCGTCTTATATGTCAAATGAAGTTTATTTTATGCTTAATTTAACTGTAGGTTTCCTTTGATCATGGTTCGTGGTTTCCTAGATTTTGTTTAAAAAATATGTTTGGCCGCAATTTATCTAGGCAACATATTTGCAATGTGTCACTGTGAACATTATCTATCATTTATTTCTTATTACTAATGAATAACAGATGAGGGTATATATTTCTAATGCCGGATCTTAGACTATTAGATTAGTAGATATTATTAGTAGGTAGTATAAGTCCCCGGTATATTATGTTGTGAATTGTGATGTTATTTTAAAAAAAACTGTTAAACTTCCCGTAGTTAATGTAATGAAAGGAAATGTTTTATGCTCTCATACAGGCTTTTACTTTGAACAGAATAAATTTTCTTAGATTTGAACTCCCTTGCTCTTGCAAAAGATCTTTAAATATATTCAAAAGTAGATAAGCTGCTCAGTAAAAAGCGCTATTATTTTAGCTGAACGTAGGTACTCGTATCTTTTAGTTAAATCCTTGATCCGTCACGCTTCCCGCTAATAAATCTCAAGGTACCCTCCCTAAGCATAAATAAGGTGGATCTCGTTAAAAGTTGCGGTAAAAAACCGTATATTTTCCGGTATTTTTAAACCAAGGCGTTTCCCCTTAAGGAGCCTTCCGGTTTCATAAATATGTAGATATGCGTTCACCTGGGCTGATGTTAAGCGGCCAAATTTAGTGAACCAATTTATCCTAATAGAAACGCTGTAAATACAGTACGCATCTTTACATAAAAAAGATTTGTTGCCCGGCGTGCTTTTGCATTAAGTAGCGTAAAGCGTTACACGTACTGTTTTTGTACATAGATTGTGTAAATGCAATTTGTTCTTATCTGATAGTAAACCGAAAATTGATTAGGTAGGTATCTACAGGCGGAACTTTTATTAATACCTACTTGAAAAGCGGGTTCTGTAAACAGGGACGTTTTGTACTCTCAGACAAACTGCACCAAACATTTATCCTACCTAATGAGTATCCTTACATTTGTGCATTGTGGAGCACTAGCGGACGCCCGCGACTTCGTCCGCCTTTTTAGACCTCCTTAATCCAGCTCTAACGCAAAATCCATTTCATCCAGACACTTACTAACTATAATCTACCTCCCTGACAAATTTCATCTTTGTACGTCAAGCGATTGCGTGATGAGTTAGAGATCTCTCGCATTTAGATATTAATATTAAAATGGGCATTCAGTAGGTTTACTAATGTCTTAAAGTTTCGAGCTCTGTCTTTACTTTTTTATGAATAAAACCACTTTTAGACATAAAATCTTAAAAGATGTAATCTTATCTTAGAATATAAATTTATTGTATCTACAGTTAGCTTACATTGTCTCGTTTTCAAATAATTTATGAAAGTCACAACCATAAATGTCAAAATATGAAGACTAAAATTATACTTAAAGCTGAAGATTTTGTTTGTTTGTTTGGTTGAACGCGCTAATCTCAGGAACTACTGGTCCGATTTTAAAGTTTAATTTCTTTCAGTGTTAAATAGCCCATTTATCGAGAAAGGCTATAGACTATATATTATCCCCGTATTCCCACGGGAACGGGAACCACGCGAGTGAAACCGCGTGGCGTCGGCTAGTATGAAGATATTATCCCACCAACATGATGTAAACACACCGACAAACAATGCGTTCTTAAGTGTTTTGTATTTTACGACGTCGTAGAGAAAATTATTACCTAGTTGACGACTACATAACAACGATCTAATTAAAAGCAAAACAGATAATGCAATTATCTCATTACTCATTAATTACTCAAACACTGCAAGATAAGTAACAATATTGTCTAACAACACTTGTCATGAAACATAAAATATTATAGTTCTGATTATGGTATATTTATTGCTTGTTATTAATATAATGTATCACGCCGTTTGTTTTATTATAATATTTAATTGAATTTTATTTTTTTTTATTTTATTTCATTTTAATTTTTCCATTATCTGGCACATAAGAAAAGAAAAATACGGTCTAATGGATTCGCTTCAGCCTTTTTGGACTTATCCAAACAATGCTTTAATAAAATTATGTGTTTATTTATTTTGAATGATTTGTTGTCGATGGTAAAATATATTATGGTTACAAAAATATTATGAATCTAAATAGCGTAGCATCAATCAGACGTCCAATTAAATCTATTTTCGGTGCCTACGCATATCGGTTGGCTCACTCAGGCCCAACAATTTACTCAGCACTCTATACAAAATCTACATTATCTCATTCACACATTACATAACTCTGAAACGCAGGTGTTAAAAGCGTATTACGGCTAACAAACAGGCGTTAAGCCTCGCGATTCGGCAGACCAGGGCTCGGAATGGACGAAGATTAGTCCGACGACTTGTGGATCATATTAATATTTCAACCAGCTTTAGGTGAGACTTAATTATGGTTTAATAGGGCCACTAAAAGACCCTGCGAAACTATGTAAGCTAGAGTACTTATAGTTTAGTCATCCCATTAAATTATATATGTACCTACGTATGTAGTAGGTAAGGGTAATGAAAATTTTATTAACCATTCGCGTAGGCACCTACTAATTATGAATAAGCCGAGACATGTCGTCGCGCTGAAAATTACATCTGCGTTGATTCACAGATAAAAATGTCCGTCAAAAAATTTAGTGAACAATTTATTACGAAATTCTTAACAATAAAAAGCAAGAGTCTCCTTTCAGAATGAGAGAGTTTAGGCTAATATAGCCTACCATGCTGGCCCAATGCAAATTGTTAGACTACACACAGGTAGAGAATTGAAAAAAATCTCAGATATGCAGGTTTCCTCACGATGTTTTCCGTTCATCGTTTCAGACACGTGATATTTAATTTCTTAAAATGCACATAACTGAAAAGTTGCCTCGGATCGGATTCGAATTTACGCCCTCCGAATCGAAGGCATCATACTGGGCTATCACGACTCTCAAAACCTAAAGATAAATGTAATGCTAAGACTTTCCAGTTTCACCTAAACAGCCGTCAGTATTTCCGATACCCATGTTTCACTTAAAGAAACAGACCCCTCACTGCAATAATTGTCACATGGTAATTACACAAGATGTTAGATCTAGGAAATAACTTAAAGAAAAAGTTGAGCAAAAGCACCTAATTATCCCATAATACGCATCACATGTGAGCTCGTAAAGGCGTGCCAAGTTTTTCTCGGAACTTAATCAATAATGTGAAGTGGTATTGAAAGCCGCGCAAGTGCTAACTGCATTTACACACGCTCAACTCAATGTGATAGCACGAATGCCGTTTTACACCTCGGGAATGCTAAATAGATACGAAAAACTGATTGTTTATCCCTTTAAACTTGGTCTCGGAAAAAAAATGAAATTGAGTACTACAAGAAAAACTATGGCATTGATATTATGAATACAACACAGCCAATGTTGATTTCCAGGTTTGTTTTGTTAATTTTTCTATTGTATTGGAATGTATTTTAAAAAAAATAAATACAAAAATGTTATATGGCGAAGACGCTGACATCAAAAGACATCAAAAAGTAAAAATTTAGGGGCAACCACCCTTAAATCCACGTCTGTTTGCTTTAGAAGATAGAGATAAGAAGCAATAGGGATGATGCAAATGTTGTCTGGATGGTTGCAAAATAAATAAGATTATAAATAATATTAATTTTCAAAATCTATTAACAATCTTTCATCGTAATTAGATGAAATGAAAATCGAAAGCCGGGCTAATTCGCAATTTCTTTTCAGAATATTTTCAAGTTTACAGTTGTACAAGACAGATGGATTTCAAATAAACATAGATTAAAAAAAGAAGCATCTTGCAATCTCAAATAAAACACGAAACGTCGTAATCCGTCCATTCGATCTAGCGAAGGTAATGAATGACGCCGTAGAAAAATACGTAGACAAAGAAAAATCGAACCGAACTTAAAATAGTGTGGCGAGTATGGATCGCGTCATTTAAAAAGAACGTTGGCGGTAAATTTATGATGATCTCTTAAAGTAATTGCATGAATACTACTGTTAGAGCGTATAAATGGTAAATATCATTGTCGTGTTTTGGCGTCGTTTTTTGGCAAGACAATTATTATTTTTCCACTAAATATTTTTTTGTAAAGTTTTTGCTCGCAACTCCGACTTGATGACTTCTTGTTTTGAGCGTAGGATGTACACCCGGAAGTATAATTTAATTTATTTGAGATTAGATTTTTTTATTACAACATATGCTGGGATTAATCTTACTAGTTTGTATCATCAGGCTAGAGCGAGATATAACATCTACAAATTTCAATTAAAAAATGAATACAATAATTGGTATACATTGGTTGATTTCATCATCAGTATCAGCTGCTGTTGGACATAGTATCCTTGTAAAGATTTCCAAAGCGGCCTGCATCCAGCGGTTCATTACAAGTGCTCGTTTTAAATGACGCAATTTACACCAACATTTTCCGTGTCTCAGAAAAAGAATTCTAATAACAAATAGGTAGGTGGGCTCACCAAATAGCCGGGGCGGGTGAGATTATCTTGTTTATCCTTCGGTAATGCTGCGCGAACTTTGACAATTTTCCTGACGCACGATAGTAGGTAGCTACCGCGTCGGCCAGTTTTGCGCTTTCGTTAATTCTGCGTACGACCGGGCCCGTTTGAATTTGCATTTTGCACGCGTGATAAGTGGCCCGGATTACACGGGATTCCCACCAACAGCCTGTGTTTGTTCTGAAATAAAGGGCTGTTAAACTTTTTTCATGGTAATTTGGGTCACCTTCAGGAGTAACGGTCGTTGTAAATTTGTTTAAGTAGGCTTAGGTCCGTCTCGTTAAAATTTTAAATGGTCATGTTTAGCTAATTTTGTTACATTTTTTTCCTCACTTCAGTTTGGTATCGAAGGAGGAATAAACAGACAGTTTTTCCTAAATAAATGTTTTAATGTTAATTTCAAAGTTAATTTGATTAATTTTAATTGTGGTACTTATGACACGTGACGAATTTATGATTGTTAAATGAATAGTAAATTGTAAATCATAAGATAAACCACTGCAATATTTTCGAGTCTAATAAAAAAATCTGCCATATTGTTCTAATGCTGATAAGATATAGATTCGTTTCCTGGGTCAGGATATAAAATTTTGAATTTTATTTCCATGAAATGTTCAATAGTAGCCAGGACCTTTAAATTGCCAGTTTTACACTACACCCTCGAACCTCACCTCATTATCAACCCATATTCGTTACAATGCTGACCTCGAGTCTCTTCTCAGAATGAGAACCTCAGAGCTATAATGCCATCTTTCCTCGTCTTCTCATTTCTTTTCATCAATCCCGTCAATCTACATTAGACGTGCTGGGCTTTAAATCACCGCTGCTATATGGATTAGGAAATTTAGGAAGTCAATTTTATTATTAAAGTTAAAAGTAGGCTAGAATAATATAAAGAGTGGAAAATCAGGAAGTTGGAAAAGTAAGAAAAATATCTTGATATTTCAACTTGACTTGTTAGCTATTGGACTTGGATTTGTTACTTATTTGAAGTTATTTTCCACATTTATCACTATACACTTTGTGCATAGCATATAAGCCAAGTCCACAAAGAAGTTGTTAAAAAATTGCAGTAACAAAATATGACGTCCAGCAAGAGAAGTCATAGGAAGTAGTAATATATATCGCATCCAGTGATTAATGCAGCACCACAAATGCAGCGCGGCTGACTTCCAAAATTTCCCCACTAAATCTCGACTTTCGTTTCGCTTCTTTTGCCGGGCAAGACTTGGCAGCGTATTTTATCTCTGTAATGCAAGCTTTGCACTGTAAGTAAATAGAGAATGTACGGGTATATTATATTCTTGAAGATGTCTATCGTGCCAGGGATGTTTAAAGGAATAATCTGGAGTGGCATTATGTTAATTTAAATTTATATTTTACTCGTATTATATTATCAACAGCCTAATGACCCAATAAAGACACAGTTCTGTTTACTCCTATAGACGGGTTTTGGAGTTTAGATCCACCATGCTGTTTCAATGCAGGTTGGCGGGCAAGGATAGTATTAGGTACGAGTATATAACTAATTTATAGTCATAATAGCAGTACGGTTTTGGAACCACTCTTATCCAAAAAGTGAAAGGTCCGATCCTCTTTCTAAAGGTTTATTTTGTTAGTCATAATAGGTAAATTTTCATTCCCTCACATAGGCTTAATCACTTAGTTGACGGAGACGGAGTTTAAAATACATATATTTTAAACATATTGAGATAATTATATCTAATACTTACCAGTGGCGTGCACTCCATAAATGTAAATATGCACTGCCTGCCCTAAAGTTTGGAGATTGGAGAAGAAACTTTCCATTTTGTAGAAATTGTACTTATACCTAGTGCATACCCTAGTTAAACACCTTAAGCACGCCATTAGCTACAGTTTTATAAAAGAAATATACATACCTACCTACTTAATAGGATCTAAATGAGAGCATTCTTCAAGATATAACCTGCCTTCAGAACCGGTGGTAGAGTCTTTACAAACAGTCAAACTTGACGTTTCAAAAGTAAATCCTATTGTTAAAACTTATTAATTTTTAATTTTAACCGACTTAAAAAAGGTTGTCGTGTTTATTTAAGTCACGTTAATGAAAGAACAGAGTCTGAAAAACTTAAATCTTAATGATATCTTTACATGGCTTGAATTAATACATTAACGGGTTAGCACCGCTCTCAAATTGATCAGCAGGTAATCAACATTGTTATTTTTCGCTTTTTAGTTTTAACCGACTTCAAAGCATATTTTTTTTATTACAATTTTTAACTCACTAACACCTACTATGCTTAAAACTTGCCTATCAAAACCATTAAAAAAATTCAATCATCAATGATGGGCGCTAATAACTGAAACACAGCAATATTATCAATTTTATGTTATTTTTCTTTTATTTTATGTACTTCTTGTGTAGGTAATGTCTAATCAAATAAACTTATTTCTATGTTTCTACCATAATATTCAGCAAAAGTGCTATTTTCTTTAAAACAGTTTATCTCGTTGCTGTAGTATTTAGGATTCGGAACGATTCAGCTCTCCGTCCAACTTTCACAATATCGCACTATTGCACTCCAAGTTTTATCTCCATCTTTAACTTCAGAACTACTAAGAATATTCAACGGCTCGGGATAAACGGTGGAAGAAAAATTATTTTTCTTCTTAAATTGTATAATATACCTACTATTTGAGTTAGTCTAACTATAATGAATAGGGATAGTATAGTGTTAAGTGCTGATTTAAAGTTTACATGTACTAAGGCACAACTGTATATTATAGACTAAGGGCAATGATAGTTATTAGGTATATTATACCTTTGATATCTTAGTAATATAAGTAGTTTAGCTAAAAGTTAAATCACTTTATTTCCCACATAGATAATTTTGTAGAGATAATATTAAAGTCAGCATTAGTTAGGATCTATTTAATTGAAAAATAACAGTAACTAAATGAGTATTATTTCTTTATTAATTTACTTATTGGCATTTTCATTTTATTAATATACCCAGGTACCCTGTATATGGCTATAATATCCAGATTTTTGTACCTAATTACTAAACATTACTAAGTATTGAATAGGTAGGTCTACCTCCATGTAATTTAGGTAGGTCAGGTAATTTTTTTTTTGGAAAGTTTTATTAAACTATTTTACTATCAATAATTAAATTATAATACTGAAATATCTACCTACATTAAATACTCTACTATTGTGGAATTTATAAAATCGCGCATGCGCTCTACCAACGGCCGACGGCTTCAACTAAATAATGTCCGTCGCTCCTTACTTTCCTAATAAAATTACTATAAACTATTGCTATCAACAATTAATTTTTTGTCATGAATTATGGTAACATTTTAATCATAAAAAAATAACTTATATAATTTGTATAAAATCTGATATAGGTAGGTAAGTATCTGAATAATGTTTCGGATTGAACATCTCTTTGAACCTCGTTTATTGACTTCCTTAGAAAGATAATCGTAAATTATTCTTTATGTTTACCTACTTATATTAATAAAAACTATATTTTCAGAATATTTTACATAAACACGTTGCTATCGTTTCTGTTTTTAATGTGATATACACACCAAAAATACACACTCATCAGGTGGCATCTAATTGTAGTCTTATTAGAAATCTAAAATATTCCTTTAATTAATATTAGATACTACGAGTACAAATACGATAATATTACGCACTAAAATCATGAAATAATGCATGCAAATGTTCCAAACAAAACAAAACACTGTCTGAACATAGCGTTAAGTAGCTTACTTCTCAGTTTAACCTAAACTCACTCACATTTACGCGTATTCCGTATGTACGTAATACCTGTCTTCATAATAAACTCAAACACGTAACCACGCACAGATTTCACATTGAAATAACCATGGAAACATGTTAAAATTAGGAAAAACACACAAAAACAATACGGAAAGCGTCGTGACGCGTCCTTCGCATTAGTTCAGATAGGTGGCGGGTCGATCGCGTCATTCAATATGGCGATGGTAGCCCGCGCTGTCATTGGCCGGGTCGCGAAGCGCCGTGAAGTTGTCCCGAGCGAGCGAGCGGGTTAGATTTATGTGATGTTAAAGCGTTGATGAAAGACGGAAGATATGTTCGGAGGATAGTACATTCGTATGCCGGCGGCGTCCCGAACCGGTTTCGTCAGAGGCGTTCACAGTGACTATCGTATGTGCCGCGCTATGTAGACTGTACAGTCAGGTAGAACGCTATTTATAATGACGAATGGACGGAGCTCGCGCTTTGTACGAATTAAAAACTGCATTTTTAATACAGTTCCCTTTGTTTTTTACAGGTAAATATTTTATGACGGAGTACGAGACATCGAAATAGATAAGTATGACGATTGGATATTAAATATTTTATTGGCGGGTTAGTTCACAGGGAATGGATTCTGGATCAATTTTATTTAAAAAAAAATGTGAGGATGTCTACTAGATGCTACAGATACCAAGCAACTGGGCTGTTTTTTCTAAAGGTTGGCGATGAAATTACAGGCACTCAGTATTGTCAAATACATGGCTTTGTGTCAGTGTTGAATAGTCCATTGATGGTTGCTACTAAGAAGGTGATAATCTGACTTGCGTGAAACAGCGGAGTACTTACATCAGTTTATCTAAAATATAGGAGGACCCGCTGTATGCGGATGGTTCATGATTTTGGGCGTCCTTACAGGAGACCTATATCCAGCTGTAGAAGGATTTTTTCCTATAAGCAAGGGCTTAACAGCAGTCCCAACTGATAACCAAGTGGTATAAGATAGAAACGCTTGCCTAGAAGATGCCTATTCACTTTTGATTTGACCTATCCATAATGTAATAGTCCATAGTGTAGGTACGAGACATCAGCTAATAATGATGACAATCAATACACATACTAATTAAATTTATGTGTATGTCTATGATTTCAGAACAACAATGTTTTCTCAAGTGCATTGTTATTTACACAGTCTGTTTGTCTGAATCTTTGGAATCGATTTTAATAGGACTTTCACGAGAAGAATGAGCAAAATATAGGCTATTTTATCCCAGAAAATTAATGGTTACCACAAGATTTGTGTTGACGACTTCGGCGTCCGCTAGTCTTAAATATAATTAGGGATATATAGATATAATGTTGATATTACCTATGATATGAACTGAAATCACCTACGTACGTAAGTATTATTTTTTCAGTCACATCTAAAATAAACCAAACGGAAGCGTGAATGTGTAAAAACAGAAAAAAAATAACAGGAATATGTCTCAGGCCCAGTGGGCTAAGATAAATTTATTTTGTCGTGTAACTAGCAATAAATATGCTAATTCAACACTATAACGTCCGTATGTCGCCTGAGGCTCCGCCATTCAACGAGTGAAAAAGATATCACAAAATTGCACTGCGCATTTCTCTTCTCTCTTCAGTCATACAACCTTCGAGTGGTATTGTGCGAAAGGTTACCCTGTTTCTTTCAGTAGTCGGTCGTTTATTTTTCCCGCGGATTTATTGAGATACGTCGTTCTGTCGTCGGGGCGTACGTTTTATCGACCTACGGCAACTACTAACCTAATAAATTTTGGTGTTTCGCTCACTGGATCCGCTGAACGAATGCATCGTCCCAGATACGGGACGAATGAGCGGGATTTGACTGTATCGATTTTTCTACAAGTTATTGCATTCAAACTTTTACGCTTATTAAAGCTAAGCATAATCTACTTAAGTGTACCTACCTACTAATAACTGACATGCAAATAAATGTAATTTTAATAGAGATAAACAATTCAGTCTGTATATGAACTAATTAGGTACCTAACTCTTTTTTACCTGAGTATACCCACTAGAAATAGGGAGATACTAAATCGTTTAGACTATTACTGAAACCATAGTACCTACATGAGTAAATATCTATACTTATAATAAAACTGTAACAGGTCAAATTCTGTACATTGAAGATATTTTGAAAATTTTTATTGGAATGCATTGTACCTACAATCGATACTGAAGCCAAAATTTTTTTTTTCGATTTCTTGTCCTATAATAAGACGGTTTTGTTTTGGTTGTAGTACCTAGGTATAGTAGTTGTTGAATAAAATACAGACAGGGTGCATGTTTGTGTGAAACTGAAGTAGGTAGCATCGGCAATTATACAGAGACATATTATAAAATCATCTTCTGCGTGTGAGATGGTTGCTAAGCTACACATTTTTGATAAACGAGCTCAAATGACACAAGCGACTTTAAATAATTTAACAATGCGTTTCTATTGTGATGACGTTCCTTTATTTTAGTCACAGCAAAAGTAGGTTTACTATTATGGTAAAGAATAGTAATCAAAACATATTGAATAGGCAGGCGTTAATAAAAAATAAGTTGTGAAGTTAATAAAAAATAATGACTACCGACGAATCCAACTTAACATACGACGAAAAACCGACGAATCCAAGTGACAACGTCACTCAGATCCGACAGAAAATCCATCCGACTTCGCATCGTAACATTGGATATGCTCCAATATCGGGGTGAAATGCGTGTAGAAGGTCTTAATGGATCTGAGTGACGTTGTCGCTTGGATTCGTCGGTTTTTCGCGAATAATAGCAAAACAACTCAATTAGTCGTTATTTAATCAAATTGCGCCATATATCAACAGAACACGTTTTTCAGTAGGCATTGAATCAGCGCTCGCGGCAATCTACATTCAACTTTAAGCTTATCAACGTAATAAGATCTTTATTCCAATAACGCCGAACGGTAAGTTATAATATAATTCTGCAAATTAATTAAGATCTTGATATTTTAAAATAAATCACGAATTCAGCGGCCGAATTAAAACAATGAAAACCAATATTTAATTGATGGGCAAACCTTAATTAACTTGTAGTTCGCCGGCTCGACTCCGGCCCCACAGATAAAAGAAGCCATCTGCATTTCGGTATTCAAATTATTTTTCAAACGTGTTCTTCGATTATAACGTGTGTATTGACAAACATCGTTTTATCACGCTCACTCTTGCGCAGACGACACTAGTGTGACCGGCGCAACCCTTTGACTCAATCGCGCGGTCGCCGGAGGGTAATATAACAAACGGACTCATACGGCCCCAAATAAAACGAAACGAGCGATGAGCATCACAAAAGTTTGCCTAAACTAACCTCGTTAAGAGATTTCTGGATAAAATAATACTTACCGTTTTTCAGTATCGTCACGATTGTCCGGCCGATCGGATAGCTCGATCGCGGGTTTCAAAACTATACTGAGCTTTTTAAGCGTTTTGTATTCAAAATTCGGGTCCTTTAAAATGTCGCTTCATTGGGCGACTGTTCAGAGAAAGTTAGCTTTGTTACGGCCGGGACAAAGGACATTATTTTTTTTGAGTCATTGCGCAAGAGAAAGTCGCGATTGTTAGATAAAAAGCTATTGTATTGAAAAGGCCCGGCTGTAAACGGCTTAAAGTTTTTTAGTTTTCATAAAGCCAGACTGTTGGCTGCTTGTGTTGTGTGCGAATTTAGATAAAATTGTGATTACTAAGTGCTTCAGATACAAAGAGGAAGTAAGAACCTTACGCAGTCTGACCGAAATATTAGGTAATTTTACTTTTTTTTAAATTGCCATGTTATTATCTACCAGCAGAAAATTAGTTACAGGTAGGTATAAAACATGTTGATACATACTAGGGTTCTAACCTTTAAAAGTTTGAAAACAAAACAAGGGGTTTGAAAATTTCATTCACCCGCCATGTTTTTTTCGATGCTATGTAAGCTTACATGACATCGCAAATTAATACAACAATGTAAATCAACTACAGAGTTCTCTGAACCTTATTGCGAGCACTGTAATTAATTAGCAAAAAGAAATCCGAAATAGGTCATTCTCGATAGCTCAACTTTTTAAAAAATTTGAAAGGAGTAGGAGAGAACTCAAATTCTAGAGCAATAAGTAGATAGGTTTTTGAAATTGTCTAATAATAAACAGTTTGGTTTGATCAGCAACTTAATCATACCTATACAGTGAACAAACCATGCTAAAAAGAATCGCCTACAATTTTAACACATTCACGTAGCTTCAATAATTACCTAATTAACCCTCCTAACGCAGGTTTCTCAGTAACTTATAATAACGATATAACATAATACGAGTGGACTCGTGTTAGGTTTATCTACGGCCCTTATGTCCCGGGATAGAAGCATGTTGAACGATACGCACATACAGACAAAGGAGACGCTTAATTAAACTAGCGGAGCGGGGCGAAACGTAAGCATTTAATTTATATCCCTGCAGTAAACTCCGCGGGCTCTTTGGATGGTATAAAAAGTCACAAGCGGGTAGAGATGGGATCCTTTTATTACCCGACTGACTAAGGAGGGTTATGTTTTTAATAGATTTTAAAAAAGAAGGTTCTTCATTCGCCTTAGAGGTAGGTAGAGGTATATGCGTAAATAATAAATACATTATTTACGCATATACCTCTAATTTCGATGGAATTTTGTTATTACCTACAGTGAATATTTTTCGAGGAAAGTATTGGTAGATAAGGATACCTATTCCTAGGAAAAATATTTCTCATATGAGCGTAAACAGACACCCACAAGAGGGTTTTCAACATAGGTTATTTCGGATTCAGACTTAATCCGAAATAACCTAATTAACCATGAAAAGTAATGTGAAATCCCGAATACCTGGGATTTCCCATTATTTTTCGTGCGGTTTCGTTTTTTTAAATAGGTATTTTATTTTTTACTCGCAGCATGTTTTTTCATACCTACTTAAGTATTCACTAATAAATAAGAAAGGTCGTGAAAGTCAATAAAGCAGACTATGTTTAGCTTAACTACGAGTATACCTGCCCGCCCTTTCACCCGCCAAGCGCCCGCTCTCCGCTTGTCTCTTATCACTACGACCGTAATGTTTCGTAGCGCGCGCTACGAAGAAAAGAGTTTGTTGTTAGTTTTTTAATAATAATTTTCATGTGTTAGATATCTATATACAATTTAAAATAGCAACTATTACTTATAGAAACTAAATATTAATTTAAAATTTACCTAAATATTTTAATATTTTTTCAATAATACTTACCATTCTTTGTGATACAGTTTTATTAATGATGTAGTAGTTTTATTTTTAAATGGGTAACATAACAGTATTGTTGTGAACCATTATATACTTAAATGCTGGGAATTTATTGATGAAGTACCTATCTACCTTTCAACTTAATCTTGGTAGGTACCTACTGGTAGTCAAATTAGTAGTAGTAAATAAAACCTACCTTTTCTTTTAAAACGACGTGTTAGTCACAACTTTTTAGATATGTACATCGCTTTAATTCATAAATGAGTATTGAAATCATATTAAATTGGCTGTTACTTCACTATTTCAATTCATTATCAATAAATTAAAAAAAAATCGTATATCGCTTTCCGGACTTTCCGCTCGCCGCTCGTGTCGTAAACGGGAACATCTTTCCGTTGTATTCCGCTGTTGAAAACCGCGTACACTCAGACCGTGTCTAGAATAAGCTATTTTAATTACAAGTTACGCTTACAATCGATTCAGTAAATAAGCTAAATGTGCGTAATTGAAGACTTAAAGGACGACCGCCGGTATCGCTATACATCATTACCTCAGTTCGGCTTCATTTGCTCTATTGAATAATTTATTTATTGCTTGCACCGGGAGACTATCGGTGTTTTACTTTTTAATTGTGTTTTTTTTAATTTGTTTGTTTATACAGATTGTTAAAGTGAATATAGATGTAGCGCCTTTTGTCAATTAATGAAGTCCGGTTTTAGGTATCTATGTATAAGTAACATATAAAAATAAATCCATAAAACCCTTGGTCACGCCATCAAGCTTGAATAGGTGGACCGATTTCACTATTTTTTTTATGTGTTTGTTATAGTCAAGTAAAGGTTCTTATGACAGAAAAAAAATTAATATTGAAAGGGTAGGGGTAGGGTAGGGGTAGGGTAGGGGTAGGGTAGGGGTAGGGTAGGGGTAGGGTAGGGGTAGGGTAGGGGTAGGGTAGGGGTAGGGTAGGGGTAGGGTAGGGGTAGGGTAGGGGTAGGGTAGGGGTAGGGTAGGGGTAGGGTAGGGGTAGGGTAGGGGTAGGGTAGGGGTAGGGTAGGGGTAGGGTAGGGGTAGGGTAGGGGTAGGGTAGGGGTAGGGTAGGGGTAGGGTAGGGGTAGGGTAGGGGTAGGGTAGGGGTAGGGTAGGGGTAGTTGAAAGTTTACATCGAGTTTCACGCGGACGAAGTCGCGGGCGTCCGCTAGTTCCTTATAAAATAATCCTTTCGTTCTTCGAACTCAATTGTTGTGGCAGATGCCTTACTTACTCAAACTCCCGGTGACGCAGCTGTTGTTCTTTTTTGAAACTTATAACAATAGACAAAATTCGACAAGATACCTGCATATTATAAATGAAAAAAAAAATTAAACATAATTGTTTCTAAATGTTCATTCTGTAGATAAGACGTTATCATTATAAATTAAATAAGTACAAAACAGAAAAACATCCTTTCATAATAAATTGCTTTATTACTTTGAGAAATAATATAAAATATTGAATTAGTTTCCTTCACGTTTAAGGTTATAATAATTTCCTACTGCGAAATACTTTGGTAGGGTTAGCAAATATTATTAATTGCTAGTGAAAATAGCCGAGGTCGAGGGTTTAGAGCCAAAGTACACAACGCGCTGTGTGCAGCGGAAGGGACTTACTTCGCATCGCATATTAATTTGCGTCGAATCAACATTTTTCAGGAAAACACTGAAAATTTTTAACGCGTTATAAAATAGGCTTCAGGTATAGGTATACTATAAGGCCTGTCCTGCAGTGGACGTCCATTGGCTGACATGATGATGATAGATATATTACTTGGTGGTTAATTCGCCTATTATAACTGCCTACTGGGCAGGCACTGGGCTATAGGGCGCGCTATGCTCGGAGTGTCTCGGCGTGATCGAATGAAAATGAGGAGATCCGTAGAAAAACCAAAGTTGTACGCAGCTGAAGTGACGTTGGGATCCCAAGGTGTTGGAATCGCGACCTCGCACTAGCAAGCGCAGTGGTGGTCGACTCCCTATCAGGTGGACTGACGACATCAAGCGAACCGCAGCGATTCGCTGGACGCAGGCGGCTCAGGATCGTGATGTTTAGAAGTCTCTACAAAAGGCATATGTCCTGCAGTGGACGTCCATCGGCTGATATCATGATGACGATGACTACGAGGCTAAACCTCACTTTTTAAAGGAGAGGAAATATGGACTTTAGACCCTCCATGCTGCTCGAGGGCGAGCGCTTTGTTATATTTAACTGTTTATCGATCATTATTAGATTTTAATAATAATGAATGGAGTCTACGGTTTAACTTACTCTCTGGGCTGAAAATTTTACTGAAAATTTGAAAGATAGAAAGCTCTGAAGCTTATTATTTCATAGCCCAACCTTAAAATGTAACAAAGCCACCCAAATTCTTAAACTTTCGGTTATATTAAAAATTTCTATAGGTAGGTATTCTAAAATGCTTTAGGACTGGTCTGATGATAGATTTCACCTTTGGGTAATTGGCCAGGCCATGGTTGAAATATAGATACATTTACATATTCTGAGTAGATATATTATATTTCCATGTATAATGTATATACGAACTTAATTTTGCTTCAATAGTTATCCCTCAAAGTTAGTTTGGATTTGAAATGCCTTTATAATAATAACGGTATCTGGCCCCGTGGGCGCTACTAGTAACCACAACATTTAAGTTATATCTATACAAGTTTAAACATCTCCATTTCCCAGCTGCCGAATTTCAAACTGAATTTCAGTTTATATTAAACGATTGTATACATGTATAATGTACGCCCCCTCCTATAAGGAGTGACGCTTACAATGGATAATAGAAATAGGCTAATGATTATGAATGATGAAATCGATATCATCATCATCACATCAATATATTCTACTATGAAATTATGCCATTTACTAGCTATAATAAGGTTAATAATATATATACTTACTTAGGTATATAAAGAATTTTCATTTAACCGAACCTGGCCAATACAATATTCAATCATTGTTCAATGTTTTAAAGAGAACTCAAACAATATTTTTCAAGACTTACAAAACAACGACACTTAGTATAGACATAGGTATTGCAAATATGTAGGTAACTACCCACAGAAGTTACTGAAAATCGCTTTAATAAGATCGACGCAACAATCCCCTTGTTCAAACAAAGCATGTGGCAAGCAATTCCAAAACACCCGAGAGTTGGCTCGCCATGTCTGAACGCCACTAGATCCACCTATTCCCTTCTTAATTAAGTCCATACTCGGAGGCAACAATACCCGGCCTCCGATGCGCTCAGAGATATTCAAATATGTCTAAGGCCACTATTATATTGCCGCCATTTATAGCCATGCGACTTCTGAATTGAATTTGAGTGGAGCCTTACAAACTGTTAATTGGAAAACAATATATGAATATGTATGAGGCATATAACTATGAGTAAAGGCGGCTCAGCTACCTCAAATGAAGGTGGTCTTTTTATGTTTATGGAGGCCTACCTACCACCTACACGTGTTTAATTTATTCAACAGTTAGGTACCGAGTAACACATACTATATTGGAGTGTTCTGAGCATCGTTGTACCTACCCACAATGCAATTTTCATGCGTATGTTGTTGGAATATCTTCGCGTATATCTAGTCACATTGCAAATATTCGTAAGTTTAGCACGCATCAACTTTGAGGACATTAATAGGTACCATAGATAGCCAGTAGTCACAGCTCTTAATATTATAAGAGTAAGAATACAATGTTAATGTAGATTACCGCCATGTGGAATGTTGAGTCAACTATTATTGTTCCGATAATTGTTTCAGTCAATGGTCTTATAGCGAAAAGCTTCGACCAACACCTTAAGAAGCTTTCGCTTAACTGTTGGACCAAGAGTCGGATACAAAAGGCAGTGATTCTCGGGACGGCGCGTATTGTGAGGAGGTTCCTCACTCTGGAGCCCTGACCACCGGTTGCTTGAGCACTCAAATGTCCCGCAGCGGGAGGGTGAATTTTTTTTATAAATTTTTAATAATGTTTTGTATTTTATACTTATATTGTTAAAATTTTTAAAAAAAGAAGTAATAAATAAATGAAAGAAAAATATACAATGTAACTTAAGCTAACTTATCCTAATAACGATACAAATCATGGCCACGCGGAATGGTGACAAGAATACTTGCACAAAAATATTTCCAGCGCGGAAATGCAGCCAGGCTGAAAGAAAAAAAGACAAGATTCGATAGTTGGTTTGGTTTTTGTGAATACTTAGGCTTTGAAAGTACTCGTATCCAAGAGTATTAGTATTTATATAACATTATTGTTGGGAAATCCGTAATATTTTCAGTGGTGATCGACCTCCAAGGTGGACGCAGACGGTTTAGGATTGTGATGTTTGGAAGACCCTACAAAAGGGCTATTTCTGCAGTGCATGTCCATCGTCTGATATGATGATGTTGATAAATATTTTCCGAAGTTTATTTATTGACACATAAACAGAAAAAATATCTACAAAATAAATGACATTTATTACATTTTCGCGTTCGCATGTGCTAAGTGTAGTTCTTCGTATACTACGTAGGTACTTTGAGGCACAATGAAATTGTTTTTCTTAAATCCTTTTATTATATCGGAAATTCTTTAAAGCACACGTATTCTCACACAGACTCTTTCGATCCGCGCTGGGACATTGATCTCGCCTGTCTGGCGCTTCCAATTGTATTTTTATCCACCCTTTCATACACTCGATATGAGCTCTGCTTTATTCGAGACCATTCCAACCGATGATGGTTTAATTGTTATTCAGTTATGACAAATTCACTGCTACAGTTTTAACGGTTATAATAACTGCGCTTAACATGTGTTTCTAGTTATTATTAAGTGCCATTATGAAGGAATGATCGGTACTTTATTTCTGACTTGTGGATTTGAATGCAAAGATTTCTTCCGGGATATTTTAATAGGATCTACATTCTCAATGTACATTTAAGAGTATCATTGGTTTATAGGACAATTTTTATTTAGAAATGTTTTAGTACTTAAATGAGTTCAATTTCCATTACTTTATTTATTAACCCACTGGCTACATCCATCGTATAACAGAGGGATCTTTGGAGTGTAGTCTTACCACACAGTTTAATGTGGGGTGAAGGGTGTTCTTTTAGTTAATAGAAATTATCCAATATGTAAACAAAAACATTAACTCATCGCATTCCATTATTTACCCACATAGTCAAACGATAATAGATACATAATATTTATTTATTTCTTTTACACTTTCACATGTTATAAAATTATACCGTTGCAAATTCTACTACGCTTAATTAATATTATGATCATTAAAATAAACGACAGCGAGAGCTAATAAATTTTAATTCTCAATACTTAAGATAGAAAAGAAAATTTTGTAAAACAAAAAGTAGGAATGCTTAGAGTCAATAAATATGCGCATAAATCTCATCTATTTTATAGAGTCCTTCGCTTCGAGAGAATAGCTCACGATTTAAAACCGACGACGTAACGAGGTTCTCAAATCAAAGGGAATAAATAGACGTTCTTAGTTTACACGTGACAATCTGATCGGCGAAAGAAATAGTCCAGTTTTACATATGGCCGCGGTAAAAGTACGATACTCGAAGACCTGCTGCATAAATTGGCTCGTTCGTGATACAGTGCCTCGTTGAATATGTATAGGTGCTCCCTTCCGTGCTTCTCATTTTACTAATAGATTTCTCTTTGATTAAATTTGTATACGTTTTATTCATACGGCCGAAGCAACTATTGTTGGTTGGTGGCCGTTTAAATCACCGGTTACGGCCTTCCCTACGTTATGTTTCGTGGCCTCTTCGCGTGCATGTGTATTTGTTTTCGTTTGATATTTCCTCCTTTATCTTACTGTATTTCTATATGTCTTGTGAGTCGGGGACTTGTCTAATATAGCTTTCCTATATAACTGTGAGTTTTGTTATTGTTAATTTGATATCTAATCATCTGTAGTGTCTTCTTTTTCAACAAAATTTCGCCAAAATTTCAAATCAATATGGATCAAATTTTGAATATTTTTAATATTAGGTTTATTTTCCTAAAATATTTTGATAAGAGTTACCTATCGATGTGGTTGTCGAGAAAATATCGTCGGATATCAATCACATAAATAAAACCCTTTGATATTTAGCATTGAGAATTGGCCATCGAATACAAGATATTTATAATGTCTTTATTAAGACAGGCCATCGAATGAGCTCACGCCCGCTTATTATTATAATTTAGACGATTGCCTAAAGCTGCGCTGTTTGGAATGAAGTCATCAATTTATGGATAACCTGTTTACTATATTAAATTACGGACGTAGTAAATAGTTTTTACGCTTCGAACGTACTCGATTGAAACGTAAAAACTATTAAGTACATCCTTATTTTTTACATCATACTCGTATAAGGATTTCGAAATGTATCTACTTTTTTGGCGTCGTGTATTCAGTTTTTTTTTTCTATTTGATACATGTCTTTCTTTTTTAAATATTGCAATTAATTTCTCAACTTCTATAGGATTTCCTTGGTGTTTGACTTCAATAGATTTATTTCAAAAGTTTTTCTTTATTTGTTGTATGTTTTGTTTATCTGTTATTTCTGGTGTACCTAATATCTGACTGGTTGTAGCTTTCAACTAAACCACTTATCAGTTTAACACATAGGTTTAAACAAGCTTTATTTTAAAATGGGCTTTGCACATACTTGTTTTCTATGTTTTCGTTTGTTTTCTTTTGTTATTGTTTTTGTTTTGTGCAATAAAGTATAAATAAATAAATAAATAGATATGATATAAAATTATTGCAAGTTCTTATTTACATTATTAAGCAGGTCCACTGCCAGCTGACGTCCCCTTCTCTAAGTTGCACATTGAACAGTTTCGAGGACATATTTTTTATCATTATTTGCTACCCGCGTAAGTATATTTATAACTTATTACTGAATCAAACAGCTGTCTTTTATTACAAACAAAGCTAATCTAACTAAAGAAAATATCTGATCTGATAATAGTTTATATAGTGGTATTTTAATTTTGTTTCTATTTACTTATTATCACGATTAATAATTACCTATTTTTTTAAATTGAATTGAATTGAAATTGAATCCTATTGGTGCATAGGTATTAACTTAAGTATTTAAATAGGCTATCAACTCAGACTAATCACATGAGGACTAGTATTGCACCCAAATTCACGAACAAAATAGTCTGTCATTTTTTGAAGTATATTATATTATACTAAACTAGAAGTTGTTGACCATTTTTATGCCATTCAACTACACAAAAAGGTACTTTAATGGAGCTCTTTAATCGACGAACACGCGTACAACTATGAAACATCGATTCTACAGAGACAGTTTTTATGAATCGCATTAGATCGTTGATCATATACGTTCTAGCGAAGCAGTTCCTTATGTCATTAGTCTAAAGGGCCCTACTCACACAACTGCCGCAGGGGCAATCTAGGGTGCACGGCGGTTGTGCCGATATCGGGAGTATCTCTACACACTTGCCTGCCGTGCAGTGTTCCAGAATAAGCCGAGCTGAGCACACGTATTGAGAATGGCACCCATATTATCGACCACTCAAAACATTGGAGTAGCCTTGGCGCTTTCTGTGGTGCTACCTCAAAAAAAAAGGAAAAGGAGATACTGGGTGAAGAAATGGCTACAGAAAAGAAGTGAGTTATGCCACATGAATATTATAAAAGTACACATTTTGATTCTACGCTGTTTGTACGTGCACTCCGTGTGACAGCTGCTGACAAACTGACTGAGAAATTGCCCCAATCGCGCTATACACGCACCGACGGTAGGGACGACTTAGGGATCAAGGATAGTCTCGTGCCCCTGCCGCCCTGCCGCAGGGCTATCCTCCCAAATTGCCCCGGCATGCCTATACACATCACAATTAAGGGTCATCCCCACTTCTACACCCTAGATTGCCCCTGCGGCAGATGTGTGAGTAGTGCCTTTTAGGCTATATATGATGATGATAATAATAATTATTATACTTAAATATTTTCCATCGTAAGATTTGAAATAAATGTATGATAGGTATTCATAATAGTGCCACACCGAGGGTCCAGTTACGTGGTTGGGATGTAAGGGGTCATAACTAATAGCGGTATTAGATATGCAGGAATGTAAGCGCAGTTTTCGTGACGCCAAGTCGTGGAGCCGACTGTTCGTTTATGGGCTCCTATTTTTTGCAAGTCAACACGTAACGCTGAAATAGGCGTAGTTTAAGTATGACATTTTATGTTAGAAACAATCGAGTAGGCGTAGGCATCAATATGAGGTAGGTTATATGTAAATAAAGGCAATTTTTAATACTACATTAGTATGTAGGTACTAATGAGTAAATGAATTATTTAGATATAGATACTTATTACCTACTATTATTGCGTTAAAAATTGTCGATTACATTAATTCCTTCTCCGCTTTTATCTAATTTTGGCAAAAGGAAGTAGAGTTTCAAGTTAGACATTTGGTTAGTTACGAGTAATTACTACCAGTCTAATAAAAATAATATCTATATAAATCATTGTGCAACTGTGATATGATCAAGTTTTAAATCTAAAGTACACTGCGATACATAAAAAGTTCATAAAATGTCTATCTGTCTCAATCTCTCAATCTTTTATCTAAAAATGAAATTAATAGTCCATGTTGAATATATACGTGATAAACTCTGTACATAATTATACATTCAAAGTTAATTAACATCAGGTACGCTACACATTTCCCGGCTCCCGTAAAGAGCCACTAATCTTAAGAATAGAAATATTTATGGCCGCCTTCCCTCATTAGAGACATTAAAACTTTCCAACTCATAACGGTGCAACTCTTACCCAGTAGCTACTTAGCTTCATTGTTATTCAGTATGCGTATATCGTTAAAATTTTGCTAGCAGCCCTGAAAAAGAGCCAATTCATCATCGTAAAGCCCTGGGCGGAGGTCGGAGTCCCCTGTATAAATCTCACTTCTATACTTGCGCGGGGAGCGACTGCTTTATGAGATCCTTAAGGCTGTATGGATTTCGGAAAATATTTCCTTTGCGTGCCAGCCCTCGACAAATGAAGGAGCATTGGGCACATTAGAATGTGTGAAAGGGCCTATGAGCGTTTTTATTGTTATACGGACCAATTCGTTTAAAAGCGAGTGCCAGTAAAGTTGGTCGTGCTCATACGAAGCACCTACTTCCTAATATTTATTGCATCTCTTTGGTTTTTCGCTTTGAGCTTTTTACTTTATACCTTTCAATACTTTTGAATTATGACGTTCAGTTTTGACTCAACCTATAGAGTCGATGCCCACAGCGTTAGGTTTTAGCGATGTCTGTTCTGTGATGCCCACATCTCCATCTATGGGAAATTGCTCTCATAATAATTATAGGTACCTAAACCTACTTTTCTATTCTTGCTTTATCTAAAATTTTAAGCAAATCTTGCATACCTTGATTTTTTGTGGTAAAAGGTATTTTCGACATCCAGTGTAATGAAAATTGGTGAATTAATTGGCGTATGAACAAAAACTCATCAAACAGTTAAATATACTAGTTAAAATCTTCTTTTCTTCCTAAATCTATTTTAATCTGAAATCAAGAAATAACTTCTCACTTAAAATATAATCAAAGTCGAAGTTTATTTATTTCAATCAGACTTAGTTTACAAGCACTTACGAAACATCAAGTTTAGGTTTAAATATATTATTATTAGATAATGGTGATAATAATAGGTCGAAAACTTAAAATTAAACTTAGTATATACCTATAGGGTACAGTATTGTAAAAAAAAATATCTAGATACTACCTAAGTTCCTAATTAGCACATAATATATTAAATACATGAGTTGTGCAGTAGTTACCTACTGAACCAACCTACTGAATTTAATACGATATAATCTGTACTTGACCATCCTCTTCATGCAAATAGTCTATGAGTTATAAATAACCATCGGACGTCGGAAAGGTCAGTGAATTACGAGTGTACTATGCACCTATACTGATATTTTGAGAGTAATTAATGATCACTAATCTTGATAAATTACATGTCGCTTTCATGGTTTTATTTATATCCGCATTAGATACACGTTTCTAATTAAGATTAGCTATAGGCATCCAATGTATTTAGATGCGTAATTAATTTATACATAACGTATGGTTAAGTATATATAGTATATATATATATAGACACAAGTGTACCTTATGTAAATATATAGGTACACTTGTGTCCTGTAATTTCACAACGAGACCATTAGGTATGTTATATATAGCTCCTTATGTTAATTGGCCCGTTAAATATTTTATACGTGAAATAAATATCTATTTACTTTATCTAGATTCTAGAGTATGCATTTCTTGATGACCGATTTCATCGGAATTAACAGTTCAAATTTCGAACTTCAACAGTATCCTTTTTTTCGTGATTAGTTAATTTAGTTATGAAATTAGAACAATAATTATGCGTACATATTACTTAATAAAATTATTATTTACTAGCTGACGCCGCGCGGTTTCACTCGTGTGATTCCAGTAGGAATACGGGGATAATATATATAGCCTTCCTCGATAAATGAGCTATCAAACACTGAAAGAATTTTTTAAATCGGACCAGTAGTTAGTTCCTGAGATTAGCGCATTCAATCAAACAAAAAAATCGGATGTCTGTACTCTGTAAAGTCGGTTTACTGACGATAGTTGAACGTGCCAACGTCATAAGAAGTAAATGAATGAAATACTGTTCGTTTTTCTAAAATACTGTTTAATAATCTTCATACACCAGAATATACTTTATTTCTTGTAAAAAAAGTTGGCAACCCTAGAGCGGGGGAACGACGCATGACGTCATCTTCTTTCGAGTTTGCAGCCGGCTTCATCGAATTACAAGACGTTATCACGTCAAAAACTCTTCAGTTTTATAATATTATAGTATAGATGTATCTAATATGACTGAGTATAGGCATAAGTATATATTCAACCGACAGTCAACACATAAGGTAGACCCCGGCGAGTACGAGGCGGCGCGTCGTTAGGTCGCCCCCCACCTTTCCTGCGCCCGCGCACCCGTTTGTTCTAGCCTCCGCGACATTTCCATTCCCAGCACGGAAAATACACATTTTAGGAGAGCCCCGGTAACATCGAGATAAACTTTATTGTGTGTTAATACCTTACCATTTGTTACCTACAGTACGTTTACCGCAGTCGTTTGCCAACAGCGAATATAGGATATCTGCGTAAGGATATTTAAAATTAAAATATACGTTATACATTTTAATATAAAGTTTCTTACGGCCATGATATATGAAACGTTGTCGAGAAAGCGCTACACGAACACAATCCCGCTCCGTACAAGGCGCTGCACCAGTTCCAGATAAATTGGAAGGGCCCGTGGGCGATGTGATTTGAATTGAATTAATTATGAGCTCTGCAATCGCTCACTGCAGGAAATGCAAACGAGCGAAAAAATTACGTGGACGTATAGAGTATTTTCGCCGCTGTTCTATAGAAATGCCTTATCTCGATACAAGGTTCAATAAACCGGGGACGCGGATGCCGCTGAATCGCGACCGGCGGATTTATGCGACACAATACGCATACAGGTGTCGTCCTCGCACTACAGCTCTTCAATATGCCGACCGTGCCAACTAAATAGAATGTGCTCTGAACTGTTAGATAATATCATTACTAATTCAGAGAATAATTTCAAATAATTGTGAATAATGGCAGCAATCTAACGCCGTACAATAAAAATCCAATTATTTTGTGAAAAATTCGTCGTTAACAAGATTCGATCAGCGCACAAAACGGAGCGAGTCGTAAATCAGTGCTGAATATTTGCAGCGCGTTCGGAATATGAATTATTCTTCGTGATTGTTCTTGCGACCACGCCATGGTTCATACATGAAGCGCGAACTAGTTTTTCGTGGCCCCACTGCCGCCGTAAATAAGGGCCGATTTCGCGAAAATGTCGACTCCGCTCCTTGCGCTGATTCAGTTTTTTGCCCTTTCAGCCGCCGAAATCGTTTTTTTAATACGTTTATCATGTGATCGTTCTCGTTCTGTTTATAATTAACTTTATCGACAGTTACTCCGTTGACCAAAATTGGTCGTCCGCGGCGGCGCAAGTTCTTAGCGCCCGAGGTTGTGGAGATAACCTGAATTTGTTTGGGCGAATTTTTCGAAACTGTTTTTTATCAATCGGTAGGCAGGCCGGTAATTGGCGGCGCGGGCGAAGCTGGCAGCATAATTGACGGTGCTATCATTCTGAACTACTCCGCCTGGACATTCGGGGAAACTCTTAATTGGTCCAGCTTTGTTGACGTTCGGTATCACCGCGCCGATAATAACGCCACAATTATTAACAGATCGTTGCCTTTAATTAGCACTGACTTGGAAGTTATTACTCTCCACATTTGATTAAGTAAGAGAGGTGGAATAATAATGAAAGGTATTGTGAAAATCGATCACGATACCCACTCATATAAACTCAGTTAATTTAGTAAGGCGTAATAAATCTGAAAAAGTATAATTCAAGATTATAATTTTCGGTGTCGACATTTGAAAAGTTTTCTAACAAATGGCATGGCAAGTGTACCCACCAAAGTTTCATTAGCTCTTGAAAATAAATTAAAAAACGTTTATTTTTTCTCATTGTACATAATTCAAAAGAATTTTGAACTACAATGGCTCAAGTTTTTAGAAGGAACGCGAAACAGTTTCCACTAATAAGGTATTGTGAAGAGTCGTAAGTCACTAGAAGAAGTAGATTTCTTATTGGTTCATAATTAAAGCGTCCTGAAGGTGACCGTCTATCTTTAAAGACGGGCAAAAACGAGCATTCGTTGAATATTAACGAAAGCAGCTTCACTGAATCTCTCTCCCGAAAAAGTTCCCGAGCGATACTTATCAAGTGTTTGAAATGACACAACCGGATTCCGGCCCTTTCGACATGTACTTTTTTCCGTACGGGGAATAAAACTGACGAATTTCTCAATAAAAGGGAGATGACCGGCGAGTTGTCACGTACTGGGGCCGGGGTAGAGTGGGTATTTGGAGCGGTGCAGCAAAAACTATTCAGGGGCCATTATTATGGCATTTTTGTCGTCTGACGGGGCTGCGTGGTCGCGGCCATTACGGAGCGGCGGGGCGGCGCGGGGAGGGCACCTGCCCCCGCGCGCTCCACCCCCGCCGCCCCGCGCACCCGCGCCATCCATCTTCGATATGCACATAAAACGAACCGGACCTGGGACCTGTAACGGCAGACCCACATTCCCGCTGCTCTTAAATTTATTTATCTCTTTATTAATTCTCGACTTGAATTTTAATGTTTGTGAAATTCGTCTTTGAATATTTTGATTTAGCCACGACAAGTTTATTGAATGTTTATTCATGTTCGTGATAAGAACTTCATTAGCTTGTCGGATATCTGCATTGTAAATAAGCTTTTAGTGAATGAATAAAAACGTAGTTACCGATGACTTCAAAAGGGTGCTGTACCTATCGGGCCTTAGCAAGGTGTTAGATAATGTAAATTTAAAGGGCTCTAATAAGTCTTTTAGGGAAAATAATGTAATAATTATTCAAATTGACGATTACTGGCCACTAACATGAAAATTCCAATAGGTGTTAGGTAGTAGTATATACATATAAGGTAACCTATGAAAAATACCAAGATTGATAAAAACCTAGTTTCTTACAATGTTATAAAATCAAATACCAATCTAGACTCTAGATTCTAGAGTAGGTAAGTAGGTATATATGCTGTCTTTCCACTGTATAATGTACCTACAACCATTTTCTAACTAGAGACGCGCAAGTTTTATTAAAACGCAAGCCGAGTAGCTATATACCTAAAGCTCATAAGTAATACATAAGTATAAATTAAAACTGAACATTCCTATTGGATGGATGTGAAAGTAGGTAGTTAACTAAGAAATATAGAAAAGAAAACACAATTAAAGTCAGCTGTTTACAATGGGAGACAATAAAGTATGGAAAAGGCTTGCGTGGAATGATCCCTAACGAACTGCAGTGTTCTGTCGATAGCACGGACAGCCTTGAGGGACAGTTTAATTAATGTACAGTGCAAGTATATAGAGACCTTTCATTATTTACTAGCTATGTACCTAAAATATATATATATAAACATATATAGGTATACGTAATATATCTATTATATACATCGAATGTTTGTAATTAAAATAGGTAAAGCGCTCTTGTAGTCTATTTGAATTTCGATTGCTTTCTTAATTTAAATATCCCTACATATTAATACTTCGTAAAATCAAAATTTATTATTAAAATATCTCCAAAAAATTGTGTGAGCATACCTATGTTGTTTACTAATAAATTATCTTTTATCGCAGTTATTCCAATAAATAAGTAGGTATTATCGATTCAATTGTTTTATCTCATGTTTTTTAAACATTTAATTTTTGCTAAAACATAAAAGTGCAACAATGTAACTAAAAGATATCATAGTAGGTACAACTACCATAAACTAACATTTTCCATATAGGGCAAATGTTCACACTTATTGAGAACATTCATTTTAATTATATAATGATCTAGATGCCAAATAAAATGACCTACATGCTTTCCGTTATATTCAGCTCATTGTAGCGTAGAACAATAAATTTTACAAAATTAATTGTATTGAAAAGGGCAAGCAACATTGTAACAAATAGGATCATTTCATACACTAAATGAAATATAGTCGGAAATGTGGGTAGGTACTAAAATATTATTTATGCAATTGTTTGACTCACTTTTATCTACCTATATCAATAGACTGAAGTAGGTAGTTAATATAGATGGGTATGATATGTAGGTATAGGAGATTCCTAGGTATAGCTATCCCGTGATTTACTATCTGATCACGAGATTTCTGAAACAATTACAGTATATTATTTTTTGCAAAAATCGACTCTGATTTTGTAGGTATTTTTTTTTAATTGGTAGTTAAATATTGTAATTATATTTTAGTACAACGCACTTGGCTGGTTTTAAAATATCAATATCTAACGTAAGTAACGTGAACTACGTGGGTGACCGCGGGACGTCAACTATCATTATCAATCCATATTCGGCTCACTGCTGAGATCAAGTCTCCTCTCAGATTGAGAGGGGTTAGCTCAGTAGTCCACCACGCTGGTCCAGTGCGGATTGGCAGACTTCACACACGCAGAGAATTAAGAAAATTCTCAGCTATGTAGGTTTCCTCACGATGTTTTTCCTTCACCGTTTGAGACAACGTTTGAGTTTATTTCATAAAATACACACAACTGAAAAGTTGGAGGTGCATGCTCTGGACCGGATTTGAACCCACACCCTCCGAAATCGGAGGCAGAGGTCATATCCACTGGGCTTTCACGGTCATAGTTGAATATAAATTCCGTTCTTATTTAAATGTCAGGCTAATTCCCAACGAAAGTTATAAAGCAGAAGTTTTCCAACCTTTCAAACTGCCGTTAGTCTCCAAAACGAAGAAATATGAATCGTCATGCATGCACTGTGCACGATCCGAACTCCGAACTGTAACCTTCCGAGCCCGTAACTCGCTACCACAATAACTAGATATGACAATTGTGTATCGCAGTTCAAACGTACGCCATACGCTAACTTTCACGATAGCCTTTTCTCGGCTTTCGTGGCGCAGTTTTATGCGCTTTGGATTTACAAGACGGTCCTAGGTCCAGATCTCGCTGGTGGGAGGATTCGGCCGTGGCTGGTTACCACCCTACCAGCAAAGACGTACCGCCAAGCGATTTAGCGTTTCGATCGTAACCGAAAGGGGTGTGGATTTTCATCCTCCTCCTAAAAAGTTAGCCCGATTTCATTTTAGATTGCATCATCACTTACCATAAGGTGAGATTGGAGTCAAGGGCTAACTTTTAAAAAATAAAAAGCCAAATTTGTGTAAAAAATATTCCAATTAATTATAATTTTTTATACACTTTAGATTTTTTTGTGTAGGTATGTGTAGGTCACTTTTTTTAAAGAAAGTTCTGTATTGGAACCCTCGTAACTTGACTTTACTTATTATGACTTAACCTGACGTTTCAAAAATTCTTGTAGATACCAACTTAGTTAGTAATAAATGAATCTTGACTTTTGACTTGTCTTGACTGATCTTGACCCAACGTTCGGGTCAAAAGTCAAAATACTTTTGACCCGAACGTTGGTATATTTTGGTAATATTTATATGTCCACGATGTACTGAAAAACTACTGATTTGATTTCACGAAGTTTCGATTTAAATGCAGATCTGGTCAGAAGAGGAAGAAATTGTACCACTGTTATTGTTAACTAGCAAACACGACAGCGACTTCGGACGTGTGGAATTCAGTTTTTTACAAATCCTTCGGAAACTATGGATTTTTTCAGAATGAAAAGTAGCCTATGTGTAAATTTCAGCCAAATCGCTTCAGTAGCCGAAGCGTAAAAGAGGAACAAACATGCTTACACACTTACATACACACAAACTTTCGTCTTTATAATATTAGTGTGATTGTGATAGGAAATGAAGATTGCACTACGTGACACAATCTCGAATACATCGCACTATAGCGCACCTATACTCGTGCTATCCAGTTAGTGTAATTTGCAATTGCGCCTTTGCGTTAATTGATCCCACCGTGCTGTCGGTTACGATAATTGACAATAAATTGTTACGCACATTAATCTGTACATCAAATTACCTCTTCCTAATGGCATATTGAGACCAATATTCCGTGGAATTATATTGCCATCGCATAAATTCAGTATATATGGCTCAGTGTAAAAAAGCTGGCCATATACGTATAGCAGAAGACGCATAATAAATACCTATCTAAAGTTCCGTAATATACCTATCTACCTAAGAATCTTAATGAAATAGAATAATCTCTGAATCGAAACCTAATAAACTAATATTACGATTATGAAATACCTGCCTACCAATATTTTTCTTGTTTTTCCAATCTTGCGAAAGGATATTGTCTAATCTCTAATTACCTATTCGTTTCTACATCATCACAATATAGAACATAAAATATTTTCTTTCATTTGATTTATTAATTTATATGCATTTAACATTGATTGATATCTCATGATCAATTTATTTTAAATAATTTAACATATTTTGCTTAATAGTAGTTACTTAAGAATAAATGTTCACTTTCAACAATTTAACTACATAAATCTATAGAAGAAGGCTTAACTTGTGTTGAACTTTTATGCCGATTTTTCAAAAATTTACTTACAGGAAAACGTAATAAATAATTTTATATCTAACATTTTTATTTGCGTGTACTTTTGTCTCTATAAATAAACAATATCTACCAAATTTGCATAATCAAAATAAACAAACAAAAAGCAACTTAAAGGTTTCTTGTTTGTCTACAGAATTCCAAAATTCATCACACACGTAGAGCAACTTCGCCAATGTTTGCCACACATTCGTCAAAACTCGACGCATACTTAACTCGTTACCTATTTCTCGAGACAGTAATCTCGCCAACACACACCCAAACACGTCTAAGAACGTGCGGCACGCACTAATTAACGTTCAGCGTGAAACTTGTACAGCCTCACCAAATCAACTTGATCTGCGAGTATTCATACATCTTCCCCTTTTTGTCCCATTCGTTAAACGCGGGAAGAGGGGGGTGGGGCCTCATTAAGCTGGGGACTCCGTAATTGCGTGTCTAACGTTCCCTACACGTAACCCGGCCTTTTATTAGGTGGAAATTCTGTATATGGTACTACATTCAGGCTTTGCGCGACTGTTATGATTTATGTAGTGGTTTTCAAAAAATGTTAACTATTTCCATGGATGATGAAACTGTATAGCAATTAAAAGCAACTCTACATTTTTGCGTTACATATTACCTATATTCTGTTTGAATTGGGAATCTAAAATTAAAATGTTGTATTTCAGGTAGTTCAAAAGTATTTTTGCGTAATGTTGTAACAAATACTTAATTAGATTTTGGACATTCCATCCATTACAAGGGTTGAAAAGAGGTTGATACTAAGATCGTCAATCAAAAATTAAGAATAGCATGTTTCGTGATTTTAAAAGTCATTTTAGATGGTCAAATATGTAGGTAAATTTAAGTTACATATAACATATCGTTACATACGTTTTCGACAAAAATAGAGACATTTGTAGATAATAATGACGAAAATATAAAGTCCTACTCCAGCTACTATTTTTTATGTTATTTTTTTAAATAAAAAATAGTAGCACTATTTTTTATTTAAAAAAATACCTACACTTTCAGTCTAAAAATCTAACACGCGAATTTTTCCCAGTGACAAAGTTTGAATCTGTTCAACACAGAATTATGCACCGCGCCTAGCTCAATGAGGCTTGATACTTGATGCATTGTCATGTAGCTAGACAATCGTAAATGTCTGCATTACACATTGTTTACGATCGTTTAGCACTTCGTCCGCATTATGGATTCTGAAGAGGTGTATAAAATGATCGATTGGTACATTTTTTAATTGGCACAGTTAGCGTGTTGCACTGCAATCAGTGTTTTTTGCTATTTTTCAATTGTTCAAGTCACATGCCTGAGATTTTTTCACAATTGCGAATATTAAATGTTTATCTCATCTTTTATTTATTTTGTGTTGTTAAATATGGGGTGATGTGTTGAAAACAATTAATTAGAAGAATTTTATCCCACAGTGCAACGAAAAGTTTCCTTTAACTACTTGAGTATACTTATTGTGTTAAGGACTTACCTACATTATGTACTTTCTCAAGACTTTTGTAAGTAGAAAAGTGTACCTACCTACCGCACAGATTTAATTATTTATCTATACCACAGAATACACATGTGTACAGTAAATAAATACACCATCAATGATAAATATATTTAAAAAAATATAAAACAAAACAATACAGATTAATTATTTACATAATATACATACTTTGTACAATGTATCATAAAAAAATGTAATGGGAACCGTCAGCTTAACATGCTCTTGGAGGTGACTTATAGGACCTCAAACTATCTTTGGCTCTACCTTTGTCTTATTATTTTTAACTCAGAATACGTTCTTAGCACAAGTCAATAATTGAACTGAAACCAAAAAGTTTATAAATGTTGTCAACAATGTTTAAGTTTAGTTGATCTCCCATGTTTATCGTCGGACGTAGACCTACAAAGAGAGAAAAATAAACAGTCTCCTCTAACTAGTTTCTTATGGAGATACATACATAGTTGTTTCCTCGGCATTGTTCGCTAACAAGCCCGTCTAACCGCGCCCCGGCACGACAGGCAGGCTCCCATACCTATAAGTAGCAACGTATCTAGTTATTGAAAGATAACTTTATTACTAACTAGAAATAATTGATAATCCAGAAACATTTAAGTATCCTAATGCTTTAAAGAAATTTTTAAGTAATAAATAATAATAATATTTATTTATTAAACTAAAATTTATTTATTAAATACACAGTAACATAATAGAGTAGATTCCTTGCTCACAAACTAGCTGTAACTGTACTTATTTTTCTCTAGTACCTGCTTAGTAGAGATTTTTGTGACACATCTTTTCTGGGGAAGTACTTACTACCGCCGTTCTTATTTCTGCTGCCATGAAGCATTGCTGTATACCTATTGATCTGACAGGCATTGTTGTCGGTGTAAATAATTACGAGTATTTACAGCTGTACTAGAGCCTTTACGCCTATGTCTCAGGACACAGGTCTTGCGAAGGAGTTATACTGTGTTTACAACAGATGATGGATTTTTATTTACCATCAGGTAAGCCACTTACTCATTATTAAGTACTTACTAGTAATAAAACAAAACTTCGCACGTTGACCTCCTCATGGTTATAGTGCCATGCAAGAATATTTTAGTTAAGTATAACAGTTATGTTGAGCAAAACATATTCAAAACTTCGTCACAAAAGTAACTGTGTATCCATTTAACCCTATACAAAAACCAGCCTCGTGCTGTGAAATTAAAAAAAACATCCTACGCAGTGTACAGTTTTATTTCGAACAATAGACAATATCGGATTTTAGAAAGCTGACCGTTCGTTGCGCAACTTTCGCCCTTTATCTTGAACACAAAGGTAAGAAAAGTTGAAATGTACAGTTCTTAGTTTTTTTATGATTTGCTATAAAAACTCCGACGTACAGCCATCCTTTACAAACTAGACTTTCTCTTATATTATTTTGCAAATAAAGCTTTGAGTTTTTTTGATAAGTTAAAAAGGTTTCGAATAACTTATGGTGTATCTAAAAAAAATTGTGAACGAGTAAGTTTTAAAATATTGCTAATATGCCTATATAATGCTGAAGAGTTTTATAAGTAGGTAAATATTGAATATAAGTTTTTTTTGGCTATTACAAATAGACAATGATATATCTATAAACCTTGAATTGTATTCGTTGTAGGTCTGTATTAAAATTACAAAAATAATCATAAACCAAACATTTCTACTAAAATTCACAGTTCCTCAAAACATATAATATTTAAGTAGGTACCTATTTTATCATTATCATAGTCTTCCCTCCTTATAAAACAGAGGATATTTTAGATCCACTAGTGCTCCAATACATTTAAACACTAATAGCTACATAATATAGACTATAGACTAAAGCTCACAAAAAATGTTATTGTATAATGTTATTACATATACGTAATAACTTTATAGTCTTTAAAAGGATCGACTGAAAAACTCAGGCTGTTAGTTACCTAGTTCATGATCGCGGCAATCCTGTCCAGCAAGTAAGCCTTTACAAGACAAGTTTTATAGCTCAATTCCCCAATTAAAATACGCATTAATTAGTATAATAGAATATAGATCGAATAGATACGCATCTAGGCGCATAGTTAGGTATTAAATTGTGCCGGAACGACGTTTACGAGCATATTGGCGCCATACAGGGTGCAACATGCTAAGGCTATCAGTTACCCCGCCGGCTAATTCACTGTGACAAATTAACAGCTAAATTTAACCCTCCAGTTTAATACCTACTTACCTATCTGTATATTAATATGCCAATATATTAACTCTGTGAATTATTATGGTAATAGCCCGTTATCGATTGATAGGCGTTGTTTATATAAATATTAGTAGATGATTTAAATTAAACAGATATTAGTGATAAATTAATTGTTATGGTTATATTGATAGGTATGTATTGAAATAAATATTATAATTATTTGATGTCGGCCTTCCTAATAGATTTCCCGTCAAGTTATTTTGGTATGTAGGTACAATGTCGAGACAAAAACAGTCATTAATGTAGGTAACATCTTTTCAAATTAGTGAGTATGATTATGATATTATTATTACTATAGTTTCTGAAGTAGGTAGTGTAGTCACGAGACTGTTTTCTTTTTTTCAATGAAAAGTTAGCCCGTGACAGCGGTATCATCTATATCTGGGCAAATACCACCTTGCTTATTTCTACCACCTAGCATCATCGCTTTATTTCTCGATTCATCTCTCGCTGAGTGCCTCTGAGCCTACTTATGAGGCCCATAGTTATCGACAAAGTTACCTATGGTTCCGAGACTTGGAATAATAATGTTAGGAATATCCAGCCAATAGGAGACAAGGGCCATAATGAACGCAAACAAAGATCTATTAATGCAAGCGTAATTCATTAGACATACGAACGGAACACGTTGTCGAAGTTCAAACAGATGTTTTCATTGTAGGCCGTAGAACATAACTTGACATGGTTAAGTACTTATCCGGGCTACATTGGGCTAGGCAGAGATAAACGGCTCGCTTGAAGACATATCTCATATTCAATGTCTGCCCGCCCGCTGGAACGATGCGATCAAAGGACTCGTATCTGCCGTTGCGTGTATTTGAACGTTCAGTAAAATGTTCACACTTTTAGCCCTCATTCGCACGAGAGTTTTTTTAACGGACGTTAATAAAGCATTTAAATACAACTTATGCATTCTCAAGTAGGTATATGTTAACATGTCGCTTTTTTCGAGCAGTGTTGCACTTTTAATTTTGGGCGTTGGAAATAGACCTTCATTTAACTTTATATTACAATTGAACGCTTTTTTAACGTCTTCGGACTTAGAAACAATACAACATTGTCAGCTAGTATATTACTAGTTGAGTCTATTCAGTTCGCGTAAATTCGGTTTTTCAGAAATCCCGCGAGAGCTATGATTTTTTAAAAATTAAGTGTGTTAGCTAATATCAACACAACAACAAGTACAATCGATCTCCGTTCTAAATTAAGCCAAATTATTTATAAAAGCTTGTAGCTACTATGGGAAAAGTTTATGTACGTAGACAAATATTGTTTTTGGGCCGTGGTATTCGTAGCTTTGGGAGGTTGATAGCAAAGCTTGGTTTCAAGGGTCAATTATTGTCCAAGTAAAAACTTTATCTTTTCCACACGGTAACAAGAGAAATCATGTTCCCAATAGTCAAGCACTTAGCTTATATAGGACCTGTACCTTTAGGTAAAGACCCTTAAAGTTCGATCTTAAATAGTGTTTTTCTTTTTTTATTTACTCGTGTCATACTTTCGCTAAACCTCAAAAACACAGATCAAAGATGAAAATTTTGCCTTATTTGAAGGACTTGTCCTATTAAGTTTAAGAACTATAACTTAATATGGTAAAGAGATATTATGTGCTTGTCCAAACTACAACATCGGTCTACGAATGGACAAGGTTCGCCTAAAGACATATTTCATATTCAATGTCTACACGGTTATAGCGCAATATGCAAACGTAGCTGGACTATAATGATAGTTCATTAAAATTCAAAATAACCCTTTATGTTTGTGATACCTGCATAGTTATAGTATTGTGAAAATAAAGTTATGTGGACCCAAAATCAGGTAAACGTAACCTTTGGTGATTAATACGATAATCAAAGCATCATTACGAAAAGGGCCAGGCCTGGCCTTAAATGAGAGGGGATATGAAATTTTACCCACCACGCTGCTTCAATGCGGGTTGGCGGGATTATTAAGGCGATAGTTATATATCTGTCATAAAAATGACTTAGAGCTTTTTGTGTTTAGTTACCCTTAGAGCACGTCATAATATTGCGTCACCAAGTAATTTTACAACCAGGTTGACCAGTTATTTGATAACCTCATTGGCGCAGTTTGTTAGCGCTGTGGTTCTAACCTGAGAGGTCCTGGATTCGATTCCCAGCACGGGTTAATTTACGATTTATTATTTTCTAAATTGGTATGGCCTGGTGGTAGGCTTCGACCGTGGCTAGTTATCGCAGTACGTAAGCATACGGTACGCTTCCAAGAAAGCGTGCTTACACCTTAGACTGTATCATAACTTAACATCAGGTAAGATCGTAGTCAAAGGCTTACTGGTCATTAAAACTAAATCACAAATTTCTGTGCTTAGTTACCTAAAGAACGTCACAGGAAAGGCATCAGTTTGGATCGTGCAAGAACCAGCTCATGACTAAGGGCCCTGTATTTAAATGGCCGTGTTCCATTATCAATTAATATTGCGTCATAAAGTAGTTCTACAACCAGGTCCAGACCAGATCACAAAAAATAATAGTTCTTATTTAAAACCAACGGTTTCTTACCTCTGCGCTGCCATACATCACTGGTAAGGCAAGTTTGCTATCTACGTACAAATAGATCTCGAATTCTGCATCGAGTTTAGTTGGAATACAAAACATGCTTCCCCACTACGTCTCGCAAGTCGCAATGTCGCAGTTTCTGTTCTATTCCTGTCTAAGCCCTGTATATAACTAGACGGAGACTCTCTCTCGCAATGCAGAGACAATAGAAATAGTAGCTATATAGGTACCTACCTTATAAATGTACATATTGGATTTTTTTTATTTATCTATAGGTAGGTACTTATGAAAATTATCTCATGGTCTAATAGGTAAATGGATTTGCTTGTTATTATCAGTATTTTACACTGCTGTAAAACTGTAAATTTTTACTGAATACTTTGAATTTTGCGTTTCAGTACGTACCTATATTTATTACTAGCGAACCCCCGCGTCTACACGATATTTTGTTTTTAACAAATCCCAAGGGAATAATTAGTTTTTTTCAGTGTAAAAAGTATGTTGATCTATAACTTTCTGTATCTTCCAGTGAAATCTGTTCAACCAAACAGATTAGTCCGGACAAACAGACACACTGACAGACAGCCAAATAATAATAAAAAAGATTGTTTGTATATTGTATCTAAATAACTTAAACACTTAAGAAAACGAACGAAGAAACTTATCTTTTCAGACATGCACTTTAATTTGATTTGTGTGTACCTATTGATAATAATAAGCAAACTCCTATGTTAGTTGATACTCGTATAAGTTAATCAACATAAGTATGTTTATTTAAATTTTACAATAGTACCTAATAACATTGAGCTTTTTATAACACAGAAAAACACTTATTTATAAATAGGACTTTCCGAATGTACAACTTCCTTCAAGACTGAGAAAAGGGAAACCTGGTTAAACTACACACACACAGACACAGTAAACTATCAGTAATCAACTATACACACACAGACACAGCACTCAATAGCACATGCAAGATTTTGAGCGATTTGTTATCGTGTTCATAACCGAGTGGATAAACAAAACAAACAATGCGTGTAGGAGAGCGTGCGCTGCGCATAATCGATACTGCATTGTAAAATAGCGACATACGCATGCATCATGTTGAACAGAACGCGGGCCGTAAACAAATCAGTCAACTCAATCCACCGGTTAGACATCTGACTGATATAAAGAGTCGCAAAACTAAAAAATAGCTTTGTCCGCCAACAAATTTCGCTTGTTTGCCCGCTTTCCGCGGCTCGGCGTTATTCGCATAAATCGAGCGAAAAAGCCAAATTGCAGCGATAGCTCACTGGCCCCGGCAAAAAATGCGATGTGCCCAAAAACAAATATTGCAAGCACTTGTTTTTTTTTTAGTTTTATTTTATTGCTCTATTTTAGTTTTGACACGCCGAAATATGCTGACTCTGTACGAATTTTTGGGGTGGTTTTATAAATCTTATCGAACTAAAACTGTAAATGCCTATAGGTATACGTAAATAACTAACTTCTTTACTATTGGAGAGTATTAGACAAATGTGTCAAAGACTATAGATTGAACGATAGATGGTACCTATGATTAGGTAGGTATAATATCAGTTTTTTATAGTGAGAAATTGTCAGCACACGTATTTACCAATAGGTAGGTAATCTTTCTTGTTATAGTAATCAGTGGGGAAAAGTAAATAGTTACGAAAAAGTGGACGACAAAAATACACAAAGAAAAATAAAGATACGAAACTGGAATGAATAAATTGTAAGTAGCCCACATATCAGGGTAAACAATAGGTTACAACGTGAAAATATAACAAAGCGATATTGTTCGAGAATCCTAGTTTAGAGATACAATTTCATTCCACACCGCACCGCCATATAATCCCTCAAAGCTTTGCAGTGAGAACGCGCTGATAAACTGCAAAACTAATGCCACACGATTGCATTACGATGCAAGCTTTTTCAGTAACGGGCGCGCGCTAAAATCGAACAAAAAGAATCGGAATATATCGGCTAGTTTTTCACGTCGCCCGACATGGTACGATCTGATAATGATTCTGGATTGGTTTAACAAAAAAAACAACGTCTCTATTCATATCGACATGAATAAGTAATAGGATAAGTTTACGAGCTTCTTCGTAGCATATTGTTCGATGTAGGTATAAACAGCAATAGTAGTATTTTCTTGATGTTTTGGCAATATCTTTGATCTTTGGGCAAAATGTGGGGTGTGTAGTTACGAATATAGAGCGGGATTCTCTTATGATGATTTAGTGGCGTACGCGACAGTGCAGGATGGATTTACCGCCGTATGAACGGATTATGTGGGCGAGTGCAAACACGGGGCAGTGGACGCCATATTGTGATTTACGGGGGACTTTTGATTCGCGGCTTTATTGCCGCTTACGTGGGGAATTTAAAACCGTGTAGGTACAGTTATTTTTCCGGACGTGATCGTGCAGGCGTTTAACAACTTTTACATATCTACTCATTTCTGTCACTTATTTTATTGTGTCTACACAGCTGTTTGGTGTAAAATTTATGACTTCTAGATTATGAAAGACTATGTATTTTGTGGAAAAGGTAAGTTATGAATGAATACCAGATTAAGAGACCTATTCACAATGGTTTATTTCAAGTATATTCATACCTTAGAAACATTTTTCAAATGTCAAGTATTATTTACCGTAAATAAGCTAAAGTTCCTACATAAGAGTAGTATTTTATCAAACTTACAGTGATGCTAATTGAGTGATAAGACTAGTCTTAACCACACAAATACTCAGAAGATCCTAATTTGGTAACGGAAAAACTTATAGAAAAATTAACAGAGGCTCAAAAAGAGAGTTCAAGTGTAATAACTATTCCTAAAAATGAACGTAACATTAAACCTTGGATGACATCTGGCATATTACGTTGTATACGAAATAGAAATAATTTGCAAAAGAAGTTAAAAGCTGACCCTGAAAATGAAACCTTAAAAATTACCTTTAAAAGGTACCGCAACTTCTGCAACAACTTGATTAAAAAAATTAAACGAACCTACGACAGACAAAAACTAACTAACTCCCTCAAAAATAGTAAGGAACTTTGGAGTAAAATTAAATTTATTACTAACTTAAACAAACCTAAAACCCATAGCTTAAATCTTTTAAACATTAAACCCTCTCCAATCCACTCGATCAATTATGTAAATAAATACTTTGGCAATATTGGAAAGGAACTAGCAGAAGACATTATGTTAAATGCTCCACAAAGTGTTGACCCCTTAAAGTTTATCGATAATCAACTGACCTCATTTGTACTCCTGGATACCGACTTACAAGAAACTGTAAGTATTATTAGGAACCTCAAATCTGAAAGCGCTCCTGGTTGGGATAACATTCCTACAAAACTTCTAAAATTAGCTATTCATGATGTAGCACCAATAATAAGTCACTTAGCTAACCTATGTTTCAAATTGGGAATGTTCCCCTCAATTTTGAAACACTCTATCGTAACACCTGTGTTCAAAAATGGAGATGACTCAGATGTTAATAATTACAGACCTATCTCTGTATTATCATCCATAGCGAAGGTCTTAGAAAAGTTAATAAATTCTAGATTAGTCAGCTATCTAAATAAATTCAACATCCTTTCTGATTCACAATATGGGTTTAGACACGGAAAATCCACAGAAGATGCAGTACTGGGGTTAACATCAATTATTACAGAACACTTAGACAAAGGTAAAAAATGCCTAGCTGTTTTTCTAGATATTAAAAAGGCGTTTGATACTGTTTCCATTCCTCTGCTGATACAAAAACTGGAGAAAATTGGCATTAGAGGTACACCGCTCTCATTACTCAAAGATTACCTACACGGAAGATCTCAGCGTGTCAAAATCGGACAACATGTTAGTGATGAGTTTCAGCCAACATTTGGTGTTCCTCAAGGAAGCGTATTAGGACCAACATTGTTTTTGATATATATCAATGACCTATGCAATTTAAAACTAGATAGTGGTCAAGTGTTCTCTTATGCTGACGACACTGCTGTAGTTTTCTCCGGTGCTTCATGGAACTCGGTCAAAAAATTCGCTGAATCTGGTCTCTCAACAATTTCTCTGTGGCTGTCGTCAAATCTTTTGACGTTAAATACAAAAAAATCCAACTATGTATGCTTTACAATAAATTCAAAAACACAACCTAATAGTGATTTCCAAATTAAAACTCACAAACAGAATAAAATTTGCTCTTTAAACTGTAGCTGTCCAGTTCTTGATAAAGTCTATACAACCAAATATTTAGGCATAATATTAGACCAGCGGCTCTCATGGCATCCCCATGTTGAATTTATAAATGGTAGAATCAGAAAACTCATTTGGATTTTTAAATCTCTTAGGCATGTAACATCAAAAAAATTACTAACTCAGATCTATATTACACTGGGTCAATCTATTTTGGGGTATTGTATTACAGTGTGGGGTGCAGCTTCAAAAACAAAGTTTCTTGAAGTAGAACGTGGTCAGAGATCCTTATTAAAAGTTATGTTCTTCAAGCCATTCAGATATCCAACCAGTGACTTATATAAACATTGTGAGTTACTTACAGTTAGAAAATTATATGTATTACTTTCACTATTAAAAGTACACAAAAATGTACCTCCGGGCAATGAAAATAATAATAAAGAGAGGAGACGAAAAACCGTACTACATACAATCCGAAGCAAAACTAAATTTGCGGCTCATCAATTTACAAGAAAATCCACTCACCTCTACAATATAGTTAACAAAAAATTAAACATCGTCTCTTTAAATTCACATAACTGCAAAAAAATTCTTACAGATTGGTTACTTAAACTTAACTATGATCAAGCCGAAAACCTTTTGCATCAAGTGTAGCATAAATCGGAATATAAAAACTTGCACAACTCGCATGCTCATGTACACATACTCACACACACCACTCAAACACAACACACACAAATCACTCACAAACACAAACACATGCACTTTTGTATATTATTAGTAATTTAGATTTAATGATTATTTATATCCAATGTATTAGTCTACTATATATTATGGAAGAGCGGGGCCGCCCGTCACAAGTTACAGTAGTAATACTGCAAACTTAATGGGATGGTTCCAATCACAATATTACTGCTATGTTTGAAAATAATGTACTAATATGTTGAATCTTTGGAAATAAACTATTATTATTATTATATAATTAAAATGAAAAAATAAAATATTACATGAGAATTTCCAAGTATCTTGCGGAAATTCGCTTAGTAGGTAAGCATTATATTAAGCTATCAATTTGCCAAAAAGGGCTTACAAGTATAAATAGCAATTACTCCGCCGCAATCTCGGCAGCATATTTGCTAATAAACCTGAGAAAACTTCCAATGTTTCCCCCTAACAATCTTTCTCTTCCGAGATAAATAAGATAGACAATAAATCATAACCGCCCATTTCCTCGCAACAAAACAACGGACAGGGGGAGGCTGGAAAATTATGACAAATCATGCATTAAACATAGGGAATAAATGTTTTCTTATCACGTATCTATTCCTGTTTGTATTAGTTTTCCTTTATCTTTATTGACACAGGTTTCGAGGGAACGTTTTATTGGTTGTTTCGGCGTGACGGCCGATTGCGGACGTTCACTCTGTCATAAAGTTACCATTTTCTTTTACGTTTTCGTTACCTTTGCGTTGACGGCCTATTCGGTGAAATGCTGCAGGCGTTTGGTTGAACTGGATGGTTCTATTCCGAGTTTTAACTCCTGATTTAGTGGTTTTCCATACAATATATTATGCTAAGAACTATTTGATTTGAACTGGGTTATGCTACGTCCGAGTTAATGTATAATAAGATCATTTTTTTTTGTCATAAAGGTTAATTTATAAAGAATGTTAAATAAAATAGCCTCGGTGACTTTATTGTCCAAAATATACACTACAACGGTAGTCTGCACTGGTGGTGGTAAAATGAATTTTCTTTTTCAATTTTCATCATAAATCTATCAAGTAAGTAAGATTACCTAATCAAGCTTTAACTTGTCAATGTTTTAAAAATACAGTGATTTCATACTTATATTATCTCTCTATAACTTGCTTAAAGTCCTATCTAGAATTGCAGCTAGTTTTATATTAAAACTAAGCTTCGCTTAGACTTATTTATTAATTTATTTGCACTTTCTGTAAGTTGATATAGAAATGTACAAAGTATCGATATCGATTGTAATGCCTACGCACCACTATACGGGGTAAGGCGTGAAATTCTCTTCCGGCGTGTTTCCGGCATCCATCTTTCCTGCCACCTCTAATACAGGAACCTATGTAAGTGTTACTAAGAATCGTCTATAGACCATTGTAGATTGGTTTTTATCCAACATCAAGAACGAATGTACCGTATCGTTATCAACCCATATTTGGTTCACTGTTGAGCTCGAGTCTCCTCTCAGAATGAGAGGGGTTAGGCCCATAATCCACCACGCTTGCCCAATGCGCAGACTTCACAGACGCGATAATTCTCTGGTATACAGGTTTCCTCACGATGTTTTCCTTCAACGATTGAGACACGTGATATTTAATTTCTTAAAATGCACACAACTGAATAGTTCAGGTTCAGGAGGTGGATAGTCACTTAGGGATATAATACTTGAAGTTATGGTTTCAAATAATTTTTATACAAGACTTTTAAAGTTTTGCCATTGCATCCATCTCCTAATGTCACAAGATTTGAGTCTTCAAAACTGCGCTTTCTTTGCAAAACTTTAAGCCTGCATCCGACCGTACTGGAGCTCTAAATAAGATTTCCTTCCCCATGACTACAGTGCTTTAAAATTTTCGAGGGCTTTTGAGATTTAAGTTTGGGAATATCTAATGCGGGTAAATCTAAATCTTAAATCTATTACAAACACTTTTTAAAACAATTTCTTTAATAAAAATAATTTATAAATGTTTCATTTCTACAATCTTCTTTTAGATTCGCAGGGTACAACGCTAAATATTTATTGAATCATTTAGTAAAGAATACCTACTTAGTATATTAGGTACGTTAGGTAGGTATGTTAGGTAGGTAGGTAGGTGGGTTCATCTGCCCTTATACCTCTTTATTCCAGCTCTTACAGTAGGTAGTATTGCTGTAAAAATGGAGTAACTTCTCCCGTTTACCCAACATGTCCCTTCACTGCTCAGCTCCTATTGATCGTAGCGTAATAAAAAGTATACCTACTATAACCTGCTCAGGAGTATGAAGAATAATTGTACTAAGTTTCGTTAAAATCTGTTGAGTAGTTTTTGTTTCTATAACGAACATACAGACAGATAAAAGTTTTACTGATTGCATTTTTAGCATCAGTATCGATCACATATCACCCCCTGATAGTTATTTGGAAATATTTCCATGTACAGAATATACCTCTAGGTACAGATTTATTATAAGTAGGTATAGATTGAAAACTGCAAATTAAGGAGTACCTTAATTTTAAGTTTCATAATTCGTTTTTCGTGTAATCATAATTGACAGTTGAAAGCTTTAAAACAACCTTTAACAAACCCGTTTTTACCTTATAAACGTAAAATTTAGTTTCAGGATTTAAACTGTTGAGCTTCCAAAACTTTCCACTTGGACTTCGTTATCCATAGCTTTTGAGGTCGTCATTTAAAATGTACAAAGTCACGTACCTACAATTTCCCCGCCCTAATTATAAAATTCCTATACCCGCATAAGAATCTGCCGATAGTTGCACCTGTATATTTCTTTGCATTTTCTTTGTACTTAACGTGTCGTTTATGGCGACAGCAAATGCTACCATAAAGCATTTCTGTACCCATATTTTTTATTGCAAGTTAAATTGCCCGTATTCACAAGCAAACCGCAGTGCTAATATAATTGGCTTGTGTCAACAGTCTTTTTGCAGCAATTTCATATAAAAGGCTATCAATATAATGAGCCACGGAGCAATGCAAGTCGCGACTCGCCGGTATTATTTCTACTGATATTTTATTATATTCGACTTAGCGTACGGTTAGCAAGCACAGTCACGATCCAGTAAGTTAACTTCGAAAACTTTATACGTATTCGAAATGTTTAGCATAGATTAAATTACTTAAATAATAATAAATAAAATGCGTACTTCGTATGTTTAATAAGAACATCCTACTATGTACTATGGCATGGCGACCCAAAGAAAAGTATAGTAGAATACCAGTTACATATACACCTATACCTATTTATTATAGGACTATAGGTTATAGGTAGGTACTTATTGTAAAATCTCTCAAGAAGCTACGTAGTCGATATTAATATTAATTGTATATTAAGTACCTATTAATACTTATGGTTTCATAATATTATGGTGTCTTAATAATTTGTAATTAATATAGTTAATGTCATTAATTTGTCATTAAGTTGTAATTAATATAGTTTAGCGCAGTGATAGCCCATTGGATATGACCTCTGCCTCCGATTCCGGAGGGTGTGGGTTCGAATCCGGTCCGGGGCATGCACCTCCAACTTTTCAGTTGTGTGCATTTTAAGAAATTAAATATCACGTGTCTCAATCGGTGAAGGAAAACATCGTGAGGAAACCTGCATACCAGAGAATTATCTTAATTCTCTGCGTGTGTGAAGTCTGCCAATCCGCATTGGGACCCCTCTCATTCTGAGAGGAGACTCGAGCTCAGCAGTGAGCCGAATATGGGTTGATGACGATACGTATTCAAGAACATATTATGATTTATATACCTACTAAACATATAATAATAAATAAAATCCAAACATATAATAAATACAAACGTTTCATAAAAAAGCTAAAATAACTATATTCAATTAATCGTACAAAACAGGTTAAATAACACTTAATTTGCGACCCACTTTCGGCTCTGAATTACATAAATCACCTTGCCATGTTTTGCTGCCTGTACTATACCTAATATCATAAAATCAAGTGAGATTACTATCGGAATGTTATGATTCCCTTTCATGTACCTACAGGTTAAATCGCAAATTGTTAGTTCATTTAATCGGACACTTTAGTAGTACGGACGTCTCACGTACTGTTACTGTTTATGGAAAATAATGGTCCTTAATGTCTTAACATAAGGGTGAAATTGCTGGGAGTTAGTGCATGATTTGTATCGATGGATACGTGGACGGAGGTAGGGTCGCCCGCCTACTTTGCGGTCTGCAATCAAAGTTGTTACCGCGCCGATAAAGTTTAGCGGTTTGCGGACTACGTAAAGACAATGTTTTTCATCACAATCGAAGGTATGCACGCTCTTTTCATAAAGCACGATCTAGGAAGCTTTTCAGAATATTTATGTTACTTATTTGTTTGCTTTACTTGCAAGTTACAAATCTTTGTTGAATGTGATAAAAAGTTTATGTATTAAATGTGTGTCCCAATTCGTTAGCACAAAGGAAACGAAGTCTTATATCATACGATCATTCGAAATCTGACACTTTTATGGTGATTATAAATTTCAAAATTACAAAAGAATAGGATGTTTTGGCTTTTACATCAAAATATAAATCAAAAATTTCGCTTCTCCATGCAGCCAGTGTAGCGATATTAATTTTACACCTCCAGAACAAAAGATCGATTTATCACATTATCCAGAAAGTTGTAGCATGTTTTGGTAAACACCGGCCAGTTGATCTTTTTTTCGACACAATAGGCCCACAGCCATTGTCACTTGAAGCCACGATCCCTTGCGAGATCATGATTCGCATTGAGGTCGTTATTTTAACTCAAGACAGAGACTAATCCGAACGTAGAAAAGCAAGCAGCCATATTTCAAAGTTTGACAGCTACAAGCTCGGAGCAATATGGCGACCACGCCACCCAATGAGGAACTGCCCCGTCACACGGAGCGTTCCGTACGTTAATCATGGCTGATTTATTGGGGAAGGAGTGACACATTTTATATTCTATTTTCGAAAACCCTAACGAGTTTTTCAAAATGGTCTCCGTTTGAGAGATCGCAACAGCTGCATCTTGTTAGTACGTTTCACAGATTTGGTTTTGTTAAAATTATTTGCGTGAATGAATTACTTGAATTACTTCAAAATAAAGTAATAACGCGCCCCCTCGTTCAATTTAGAAATGAATTCAGATATCGGTTTCTGTTATTTAGACGTTATTCAATTTATATGACGCACGCCATCGTAAATCAAATATCTGCAAGCATTAATATAGATCTATCGAACCATTCCAAATGAAGAATGTATAAATTCATCATATTTATTGACATAGAAAGTCCTTTGGACGTTATGTACATACTAAAGCGCTTAACTGCCCATACGTTGTCTAAATGTCTTTCAAAATTGATTTTTAAATTACTTGTCTGACTATCCCCTTGCAAAGGAAAAGTCTGAGGCTGTTCGATGCCACATACGTCAAGGTTTAACCTAATCCCGGAGGGATGTCCGATTTTTATTGCATTCAACCCTGATCTATGGGCCAATATGGAACCAATATACTGAAAAATGATGACAAAAGGGTTCAATTTTCGTTTTGGGGCGTACCTACTATTGGTTATATAATACCCCGAGTTGATTATGAAAATTATACGTATCTACCTTATAACCAGATATCCTAACTATTTGTATTTTGTCAGTGATTTCTGTAGGTATTAAACAACGTCCTCTATTTCTTAATTAAGTTTAGATTAACACATAAAATTAATTGAGGAGATAATGAAAATTGATTATCTATCTATACCTACTGGAAAACAAGTAATTCACGTATTTACCTATTAATTCATATTACCTAATAATATACAATAGTAAGCATCTAACTGATTTGACTAGTAACTTTATATTATTGATGTTTCAGTAGGTATAAACTATATATCACATTTGATTCTTATGTACCTACTTATCCATGTATTTTATACATAGTACCTACGAACATAAAATTGGAATAAGTCGATAAGTTACCTTTACATCATTAAATTTTTAAACACCTACTTCGTTTTCCACTACTTACTGCTATCAATGAATCAATCTTTGACGATCGATAATTGACATTTAGAATGTCAGCAATTTTTATAGTCCCGAGCTTGGTTAAAAATATATTAAAAGTTGTCCGCCATTTCTGTGCTGTGTTGTGCAAAAATTATAATTTTCACGATTAAATGCTTCGAAAGTATGCAAGAATATCATCATTCATGCTGCCATATACGCAATTAATTTAACGACTTGCCTACAACTTACGTGTACCTACAACCTCTGCTACAACCTTCATCGATAATTACATTTTATAAAATTCATTGTGGAAACTTCCATGAATGACTTAAGGTGATAAAAATTACTTCATTCAAGTTTTTAAAAGCATCCATGTCACACGGTCGAAGGTATTAGATAAGTAATTAAAGGTATTTTCATATCCTCACTAGGGATGCCAGCCAAGCTTAAGGGGTCGGAGTCAAATCCATTAGGTCCTGGGTTCGATCTACATCCGCTGGACTAGTGACATTAAGGCACCCTAGACAAGCCTTATTGAAAAGAAAGGAATATAAATCATGTTTGAATAGACTATGCGATTCGACAATATGTTTAGGAAAAATCTGACATCATTTAGTATTCTTACATGGCTGAGTATAACTTAAGATATTTTGTAATTGAGAGAGATATTTTGTAACAAATTGAAATATTATGTAATTTTAAGAATTCGTAATTAAAAATACTTATTTCAATTTAAGCTACTTGCGTGTAGATAGTTTTAACTTGCATATTGCATCATTTTATTTAAACCTAATTGTCATCATGCACTATTTCAAATACCGTAATAGAATAAACAATTTATAATCCATATTAATGTGCGATTTCCGAAGGCAAACTTCACTGCAGCTTCAGTATCTAGATTTTATTGTTGATATTTATTGCATTCCGCCGATTTGCAATCTGGACTCTGGCAACATTCGGTCCTTAAATAGCTATGTCTTGATATCTCGTCAGGCCCCGATTGCATCTTCGCATGGTAATTCAATTCTATCTTAAATCCGTTTCGCTGGAAGAGCCAAGTGTATGTAGTCACCGAGCGAGAATATGAATAGGTTATATGAGCAGGTTAACTACAGTTAGTAAATACTTTAAGAGTTGTTATTTAAATATAGTTTTTTTTTGCGTTACTGGCTACTGCCTGGTAATATGCCTGGTTGATATTTGTTTTCGATCATTAGGTTACAGTCCTTGATTGTGTCTATGAAATGTTTTCGATCATTAGGTTCAAGTCCTTGGTTGTAGCTATGAAATGTTTCTGATCATTAGGTTCAAGTCCTGGATTGTGGCTATAAAATGTTTTTGATCATTAGGTTCAAGTCCTAGATTGTAGCTATGAAATGTTTCTGATCATTAGGTACAAGTCCTTGGTTGTAGCTATGAAATGTTTCTGATCATTAAGTTCAAGTTCTGGATTGTGACTATAAAATGTTTTTGATCATTAGGTTCAAGTCCTAGATTGTGGCTATGAAATGTTTTCGATCGTTAGGTTTAAGTCCTTGATCGTGACTATGAAATGTTTTCGCTCGTTAGGTTCAAGTCATTGATTATGGCTATGAAATGTTTTCGATCCTTAGATTCAAGCCCTATATTGTGTCTATAAAATAACTACTGAGCGTTCCAATCTTCTTATAATTTTTCAATAGCAGCGTGGAGTTTGGTTGTTGCTGGTATTACACCTTCGTACCTTATCAGTCTCGGCAATTTTCATAACCATCTTGTAAATAGGTATTGATAGCCGTATCGAAGCCAGTCAATGTCCATTGTCCTTTAGTTAGCCATTTAAGCAATAATGATCCGTGGATGAGTACTAACGCCATCTTCTGTTAGGTGTAAGGAAGGCTCGACAAACCCATGCTGTCATACCGGTTTGTCTACCATGAGTAGGTAATTTTTCTATCAAATTAGATAAACTGTAAACAAGTTTTTTTTATAAATTCACCAAATGTTTCAATGGAAAACGCTTGATTTATGTCACCCAAAAAAGTTAATTTATTCGTTAAAAAAAGCAACGATAACATCTTTTAATGCACGTTGTTTCCGGTTGTTTTCTAATTGATTATACGCTAATTGAATTTAAAATGAGTCTGTTCGTTTTCATTCAAAGATATAGATTTCTTATCTTTTAAGTACAATAACTTAATTAAGGAGGATCGTCACTCAACTGCATGTAAGCGAACAGTTATTATTTTTACTTTTCGTTTACAAAATGCTTTTCAAAACGCGGCTAAAACTCACGACTAGTTTCAAACCCACACGGGGCCCTTAGTCATGAGCTGGTTCTTCTAACGCGGCACGATCCGAAGAGTTTGGTTGAACAACACTCACGATAGTTTAAATTCTAAAATGTTAATTGTTAGTAGGTTACTAACAATTTGTTGAAATAAACTCACTTGTGTATTCGTCTCATTTTTCGTTCGCTTTTAATATAATACAGTTCAATAGCATAGCTCTGAAATGGCTCCTTTATAAAATCGTTGTAGTAGGTACAGTTCGCATAAAAAGTCGAAATATCTCGCCTTATAAGTCTTCCACTCCACTGTTTCATTTTCAAACTTTGAGTCAATTATACATTTCCAATTTAAGTGTACGCGAGTATGGGGCATCGAGCTCTAATGCATTATTCATATTGCGTTTTTGAGATAACAAGCAGCCTCTTAAGTCGATACACATCTAGTGGTCTGATTAGAATTCCGCTGAGTAGATAACGGAGCTTTACTGGCGTCTCGGAAAATCTATTGTAATTAAAATACATACGTTTCTTGCATTCTCATATTGCCAACTTTTTATGACACGCCCTATTATGGGACATGTAATGAAGTTGTCATGAATACCATAGATCTATAAGCTTACGTCCACCTTGAAAGGTATAAGAAGTTGTTTAATTTCTATAAATAAATTTATTTATTTGAAACTAGCCAACGCCTCTCGGTTTCACCCACGTAGTTCCAGTTTCCGTGCGAATTCTGCGATAAAATATAGCCTATGACATTCACAAATAACTTGGCTTTCTAATGGTATAAGAATTTTCAAAATCGGTTCAGCAAATCCAAAGATTATCTCTCTCTACAATACCACAAACTGTACCTCTTTATAATATTAGTAAGTATAGATAAATGTTCTTAACTGTTTTTCTAGCTGTACCAAAAAGCTTCTTTAATTACACTGCGTATCGGTACCGTAATTCAAGTGGGGTTTTATTTAAATATTAATTGCTTGTTATATACAGGTGGATCACAATTTTTAATTAAGAAATTTATTACTAGACATCTATGAAATTAAATTATAAATATACGTTTCTATATACGTGATTATTTTAACACTGAAGTTAAAAGTAAGGAACGACGTATTTTATAATGGATTGCTAGTTATAGTAATATGACATTATTTAAACTTAAAAAAACTAGCCTACTTAGCTTTTTTTTTATTATTGAGAAAGAATACAATAAGGAACTTAAGCACGGTGCTAATGTGTCATATCATACTTAGCTTGTATGAGTAGTAGGTATTTCTCTTGAAAAAGCATGACAAAAACTTTGGAGTGCGATCAAAGAACACAATCACCCTGTATGTTGTATATACCTATAGATAAAGGCAAAAGAAGAGGCGCGGCGATTATATGAACGTTATATACTCTGTAATCGCCGAGTTTGATTCCGGACCACCCAGGTAGCGTCTGTAGGTATGTATGCACCTACGTATCGTATGTAAACCATGCTGTTCTACATAAACCTGATCGCACCCAGTTGCGCCCAAAACATTCTCATTCAATCTTGTAATTTTCGATTCAAATTACAGGACATTGTATTGTCCAGGAAGTATGGCCGACTTGAATCTGTAATAAGCGAAATTTGGAAAAGTAATTGGTCTGTCCATTATTGCGCAATTTACGTCGATGATACTGAGAAACAATACGCAAGTACGACATTATGTATGAACCTATATAATACTTGTCGGAGAAATTTACATAAAGGTCAGTTGTTGGGAATATTATCGAACCTTTTCTATATGGATGTATCTTAAGAACCTTTTACATTAGGTAGGTAGCTAGATACCATAAAATATTTTGTACTTATTTATAAAATATAAATAAATTATAAAAAATATCGCCCTAATAATCCATTACACATTTGCCACAAAAACTGTACGATTCCGGTATTTTACACTCGTCGACGAACTTTTCGCTTTTCTTATTCAAATCTCACGTCACAGCACTGTAATTTTACAGAATCGCTGTTGCTGAATTTTTCAACATCAACATCAAAATTTATAAGTAAATAAAAGATAGAGGTAGGTACTCGTAGTTCACGAAATTATGTTGAAGTTATCTTGCAAATCACATAGGTAATTCTGTTAAAAAAGTAATGAAAATAGATATTCAATAAGAAAATTAATTATTGTACGAGTACTTTTCGATAATAATTGCCTTTGTTTACAGCTCTCAGTTAATGAGTCAACGGACTTACATGTCCATGGCGACATTTGGAAAATAATCTGATCATAAAGACAATTTCCTCCTCTAAGTGAATTATTCAAAGATAATAATCGCTTCTTATCCAACTAGCGCTAGTTTTAGATGCAGTAAACTGAAAGCTCATGTAACCAGTGGGCAATCGGACGCAGTATTTTATCTTAATTCGTCTCATTAAACCCGCCAATTGAATACCTCCTTAACATAGTTTATTGTAGGAATTGTTCCACCGTCCAATAATTGCGATTTAATCGGCAATAATACGGACTGTTACTTACGCTCATGATTTTATAAGACGCTTCTTAATTTTGTCGTATTTAATGTTAAAATGTTATTTAATTCCGCTGCCACACACTGCACGAGTGGCAAGGGAAGTAACGAGGAAAGTGAGCAGGGAAGTTTTGTGTTACTATTCCTTCTGCCGCGAATATTCGTGTAATATTTCGGAAATATTCGCGCTTTTGGTTTTCTACGTAGCAGTGCGAGAAATATTTATTAGTAGAGCTTATTAGGAGAAATATTTCGATTCCTATTACGTACCGCTATATTTATTCCGCTGCCAATCAGAATCGCTATATTGGTTATCGAATAAAGGTTGAAGGTGCCTAAGTAGGAGAGTAGCCCTTACGACATTTTGAGATGAACCTTGGTGATTTTTTTTTTTTTTTTTTTTTTATTCTTTACAAGTTAGCCCTTGACGACAATTTCACCTGATGGTAAGTGACGATGCAATCTAAGATGAAAATCCACACCCCTTTCGGTTTCTATACGACATCGTACCAGAACGCTGTCTTTGCCGGTAGGGTGGTAACTAGCCACGGCCGAAGCCTCCCACAAGCCGAATATTTGTGAAATATTTTAAGAATATTTCCGTGAGTAGAGCAGAGATTCACAATTTTCACAAGTTCATAATATTTGGCTGGATGGTGCTGGATTTGCAAATTCGTCTCATATAGGACATTAGTGAATCAAAGTTTTGAAACCATGGTACAAGGCGTTGATAATAAAAAGTTTCTTTACGGTTAGTTAACATATAAAAAACATCAATAGCTATTGTTTTGTCATTAACTGCTCAACGATCCCGCAAGTGTAAATAACCACTTCCCGCGCGGCGTCATTTCTCCGGCCACATGTTTGAAAAAAAAAACCAAAACGCCGAACAGTCGCAATCAAAAGCGGCCGATTCTGTAACAACACTCGTAAATCACATGAAAAGTTTTACGAATTAGGAACAATTAAAACATTGAAGCAAACAACAGTTGTTGCGAATGTCCCCGGCGATTGCGGGAGCATTGGAAATTACGGGCGGTTTACAGGCTATAGATCTTGGTCCAAAATTCTTTACGACTAATATAACTTGCGCAATCCTTTTGTCGCCCGGCGGGGGGGTGGGGGGAAGTTGGACAAGTTTCTTTTGTTTGCGACACGTGTTGCAAAACGGGTTGGGCCTGACACTTGTTCCGAGGGTATCTTGGGAACGACTTGCGTCGATTTCCGTGGAAGTGTTGGCCGACGTTCTTTTTACTTCACAAGTGGAATATCTTGGGAATGGGCTGACTTGCAATATACTTGTTATTTATTATAAACTAGCGGACGCCCGCAACTTCGTCCGCGTGGAATTTAGTTTTTCACAAATCCTTCGGGAACCATGGATTTTTTCGGGATAAAAAGTAGCCTTTGTGTCAATCCATGCTATAATATATCTTAATACCAAATTTCAGCTAATTCGGTTAAGTAGTCGAGGCGTGAAAGAGTAACAAACATTCATATCATCAGTTTTCGCAAATCTCGGGAAACCATGGATTTTTTCGAAATAAAAAGTAGCCTATGTGTTAATCCAAAGTAAAATCTATTTCCATTCCAAATTTCAGCTAAATCGCTTCAGTAGTAGCGGCGTTATAGAGTAACAAACATCCAAACATCCATACAAACTTTCGCGTTTATAATATTAGTAGGATTAATTATTATTATTTATTAAACGAATTTTCTGGTTAAGTATTTAACATTTTCATTTCGTGCGCGACTCGCTGAGCTATGTCAGTGACTTTGGTTCGTCAGCGGATCTCCTCATTTCTTCAGTCATTAAATTTATCCTCAATTATCTACAATCGACAACATAATAATAGCTATTTAATAAAATAGTTACCTAAGCTATCTATATACCTACCAGTGCTTTCTGCTAACATATTACCATGACCGTATTTGAGTAACAAGTCACAATAATATCGATATCTCCATTTCCAAAAAAAAAAACATTGCTTTAATGAAAGCACTTTCCGTTTGACGTAAAAATTTGCATTAGGAATATTTATGATCTGCTGAGATTTTTTATCGATAGGACTCAATATGGGAGGTAGTTTAAAAAAAATATAGTGACACGAATGACTCGCAGGGCGTTACCCTAGCAACACGACACCGGATCCCGATACGCAGATGATGTACCAAGATTTGTGGTAAACGGAAATATGTAGCGTCATTATATACCTATTAAGGGTTTCCACGGTCCTTTTTTGCTAGTCAGGAATGATGCTTAATGAAGTCATTTCTGTCAAGTTTATTACTGTTGTGGCATACGTAGGGGTCGAGAGAAATTTACAAGGCGCAAATTGGCTGTGTAGCGGTTGGACTTAATTAGGCACATGTGGCGTGAAAAGAGATTTTTTTTCGTATCGGCCGCAGACTTGGAAATCCTTAAAATGAGAAATTTTGTATTACCTGTTTTAATGAGGCGCAGGTATCTTGGAAAATTAGGATAAAATCCTTAATAATATCTACCTTTACCTTCATGTTTAATAATGTTTTAATTCCCAGTTAAATAGACTTTGAAAATTTATATATATGACTTTTAGTCGTTCATTCATTTCAATTAATTCATTCATTTTGAATCGAATTAAGCTTATCTACTCATCTTATGAGTATGTATCTGTCTTTAGTAAAAGTAAAACTATCTTTGTCTTAAGTTTCATCATGATGTGTTGCTTGAATCGGAGTGAAACACAATTAAGGTATACATACTCGTAGATAAACATCAAAGTAGATGGAGGAATATATAGAGAAATAGTATTACGTAATAAAACAGGATTTATTTAATCCCATATAAAACATTCACAATACATAAAGGAAAGAAAAGGTTCTATTTACGGTACCCTCGGAGGCTTTTACGGCTCAGTCAATTAGCGTCACTCAATTAACCACTGCTCCGGTACAAAGAAATTTTGTTAATTATTAAAAAGGTTGCACTCAAGTTGCCGACTTCTCTTAAATTAAAGGATAGGGAGGAATGAGAAATCAATGTACCGTGGAAATGTAGGTGGTCTTATACGTCCTAAACATAGGCTTGTAAGAGTCATGGATTCTCTATATGGTTAGTACTTTAGGTAAGACCTAAAATTCGTATTTGAAGTGACATTGAAATGAAACGAAAGGAAGCTCAGTGTGGCGGCTGAAGATATGATATTAAAAGCGGACCTTTCGCATTTATATGTTAAGATTATGATATTTTCTCATATTATCGGATACCTTTTAAAGCCACCTTGGTACATACAAGTATATTAATATACTATTTAGGCTGCAGGAGCGTGGGTTGACAAAATTTAAACTTTTACAGAATGACGAAGGTTTGATTGTCACAGACCCCCAGAACTACTAACCTAAGTATTCGTAAATTAAAATAGATCGAGTAATTGCCCAGTGGATATGACTTCTGCCTCCGATTCCTGAGGGTGTGGGTTCGAATCCGTTCCGGGGCATGCATTTCCAAATTTTCAGTTGTGTGCATTTTAAAAAATTAAATATCACGTGTCTCAAACAGTGAAGGAAAAACATCGTGAGGAAACCTGCATACCAGAGAATTTTCTAAATTATCTGCGTGTGTGAAGTCTGCCAATTCGCATTGGGCCAGCGTGGTGGACGTGGCCTAACCCTCTCATTCTGAGAGGAGACTCGACCTCAGCAGTGAGCCGAATATCGGTTGATAGTAAATGAATGAATGAAAATTTCGACCTTACACGTAGACCATAACTTTAACGGAGACATTTTTACCCGACGAAGTCTATCGTGATTTTCACGCCCGCGTATCTCGTAAAATTGAATAAATCGTCCACTACCAAGACTTCACTCGAACTGTTATTCAATAAAGAGCATAGATAAAGGCCTACATGCGCCGCAGCTTTAAAAGCTGCCTCGATCTGAGTACTTGAGATAATTAAGCCATTAAATCGGTTGGCAACCCTTTTACACTGTGAGAAGCGACTGGGCTACTCGGCAGGCTCGCACCGAAATGCTTTTATTTTTGTATCAATTTTAAAAGCGATGTGTTATTCGAGTGGGCTCCTTTATGGAGTTTGATTTGACACGTTTTATTTTTACATCACTAAATTAAGACTGTTCCCTTTTACATAACCCGCATGTAATTTATTAAATCGGCGGACTTACTCATGCGAGTACGATCTATATTAAGTATATTTACTTAACTATATCCACAGAAGCGGATTGATAGTAGGTAGATATTTATTGTAAGTTCGAGCTTTGTACACCAGGAATTATTGTTATGATGAAAAAATATTTTGTGATAACTCTAATGGTATTGATTCGATTGGAATCGTCATTAGTAAATCCTGTTTCTACTAATATTATAAACGCGAAAGTTTTTATGAATGTTTGTTACTCTTTAACGCCGCTACTACTGAAGCAATTTGGCTGAAATTTAGAAATGGACATAGATTTTACTCTGGATTACATAGGCTACTTTTTATCCCGAAAAAATCCATGGATTCCTGAGATTTGCGAAAATCTGATGATTTTGATGGTATGAATGTTTGTTACTCTTTCACGCCTCGGCTACTGAGCCGAATCACCTAAAATTTATAGTAGAGAAAGATTATAGTCTGTATTGACACAGGGGCTACTTTTTATCCCGGAAAAATCCATGGCTCCTGAGGGGTTTGTGAAAAACTAAATTCCACGCGGACGAAATTGCGGGCGTCCGCTAGTGTAACATACATCAGTTTTTGACTAAGTACCTAATTCAGATAATTAGATAAGTACTTAGGTAATGCAATTAATGGACAGGAATATTTTAAAGTTAACGTGTAACAGTGAATATCCATGAAAACAGCTTGATACAGCGTAAATGAAAAGTGAACTCCTCATTAAAACTTTCATTAATTACCTACAGTAAAGCTGAAGAATCGGCCACAAGATATTTTTTTTTACAAAAAAAGAGCTTCATTTTCCAGGAAATGTTAAGTTTACTTAATGAAAGGATACCGTTTGGCCGTTCCAAAAAATGTACCTGTACCTAAAGCTAAATTACATATTTGAACATTTACTTCCAAGAATTAATTATAAATCATTATTATAAACGCCATCCCGATTGGCTCTCAACCCGTTACGCAAGTATTTCGAATTTTCGAAGCGAAATAAAATTAAGCCCAGCATGTGAGCAAACCTATACATTAAGAGTTCGACGTATGCAATGAAGTCTTTCGATACATAACCGCAATGCCAGGGTAATGTGGACAGGGCTGCCACACAAAAAAAAAGAGATCGGGGAATTTTTGATTTACATATTTATCTCGAATAGCTCGGCAGCGGTTTTGGCAACTAAAGCGTTCCTGCTTCAAGGTTGTTATTTTTGTAATTGGCAACCCTACACGTGATCGAATTTTCACGACTCGCGGCTATTGGCCTCGTATTCGGCTATCTCGTGAATCGATTTCTCGGTAACCAATTCGAAGGTTTCATGTAAAGAGGGCATTCGTTGTACATTAATTACGTTCGTATCTTCCCACGACGGTTACATAATATTCAGCTAATGACTTGCAAATTTTATAAAGCAATACCCTCGTTTTTTTAAATTAATTATTATCATAATCGATGCAAAACTATCAACGAAAAGTGATTTCTATATCGAAGGATTTGCATAAAATAATTGGCGGTGTATTGTCTATGTTTTATAATTAACTTCGCCGATACCAATTCCCTTCGGCGAATAAAAGGCGTACCACGCCGTTCCATTTATCAGTATTGACAGTTGAACGAAATGAAGCTGTCGTCACGAGCAATTGTACCGTCATTTCAACTAAGCTGTGTAGACAACCACTCCCATTCAACGATCAAACGCTAAGCGAGCTTACTGAAACTTCTTTTTTCTCTATTCAGTTGAAAGCTGCACTTGATACTTAATATCCGGTATTATCTGTGAACGATCGATGACCTCCGATTTATTTTCATCATTCAATAAAGCTACCTTTCTCTTGTTGCAGGAGCGAACGGCCTGAGAAGACGAGGGAGACAAACCTATACAAGATATCAAACGCTAGAGTTAGAGAAGGAATTCCACACGAATCACTACCTCACGCGGAGGAGACGTATAGAAATGGCGCACGCGCTCTGTCTCACGGAAAGACAAATCAAAATATGGTTCCAAAATCGAAGAATGAAGTTAAAGAAAGAAATACAAGCGATAAAGGAGTTAAACGAGCAAGAGAAGCAGGCGCAGGCGCAGAAAGCGGCGGCGGCGGCGGCAGCGGCGGCGGCGGCGCAAGGGCATCCCGAGCACTAGCTCGAGCAAGCGCGGCTCGAGCATCTCGAGCAAGCGCGGCTCGAGCATGCGCGGCTCGAGCATGCGCGGCGCGCCTGCTCGCCGGCGACTCGCTCGCAGCCCGCCGAACATTCTTTAGCTTTGTGTTTGTAAATTGTTTGTAATTATTTTCGTTATTTAAGTGTTGTTCGGTTGTTGTGATTATTTTTTTTAATTAATTGTAAAGAATTAGACTCATGTTTTCTAAGAACGAATGAACAATAAACTATTTAATGTTAGAATAGAAACGGGTCGTATTATTTTGTGTTTCGGGTTTTGTTTTTTTTTTTTGTTGATTTATTGAATTTTTTTTAAATATTTTAATTCGCGCTTTCGTCGTAAATGTTCGCGTTTGAAAACCAGTGCAATTTTAGAAATCTCTTCCGTGTATCATAGTGTAGGTGTATGTAGATGGTGCGTCCCGCAGCGGCCCGGCGTGTGCGGTGGACTCTTACGTTGTACAAATTTGATATGCCTACCAAAGAGACCCGGTCTCGTACCCTTAACGCTAAGTAAACAGTCATAAGTTATAAATCGTTTATCCGCAATCCCGGTCATCGGACTCGAATGCCGCGCCATCTGATCCTTCAATACTCTCGCATAAGTATAGTGTAAACGTGGTCGTGTTCCTGCAGTTTTAATAGTCGGTGAAGTTTAACAAATTGCCATAAATATAAGTAGGTATTTAGGTAGTAGAGGTGTAAATAGTTAGGGTTACGTCTATGATAATGGAAGTGAGTTTGCGGTGCGCCGGCGCTGGAATGGGCAGAAAAAGCTCGGAGGGAGTGCAGGCGAGCGCGGGGGAGGCGGGGTGAGGCGGGGCGTGCGGGGAGCGGCGCCGCCGGCCACCGAACAGGACTAGGTGAGTTTTTGTCAAAGTCCGCGGCATTATTTATCGAGTGGAGACGGTTGCGAAAAACTGACTCGTCGTCACCAGTCGATGCGCGACGCCATTTTTGAAATCGCCCATGCGAGCCCTCTACGGTATTGCTGTTTTGCAATGTTTTAATTTACTAAGCCGATCCGCAGTCGCCTTTGATCTTTCCCGACCGTCTCCGTTCCGCTATCGAAACGTGGACGATGCTTTCCGGTAACTCAATTAAATTTTCAACAGAGAATTTGAACGAGTCCTTATTTACAAAAATAATTGCTACTTACTGTATTATTATATGAATTTTATATAGCATCGTGCACGTATTCGTATAATTGGCTGTTGAATTGTTTGACATTTAAAGTTAAGCACAAAAACGATACCGCTAAATCCATATCTAGGTGTTAACGAAACGAATAAAAACACTCCACAAAAGGTTTTTATTATTTAGTAAGTATGCATAATGACTTCATCAACATAGCTCGCCGAACGATCGGCGGAGCGTCTATTATTTATATTGGCTATAGACCGTTTCATCTCTCATGCCGCATACGGGTTCGTACAAAGATTTTCTACTATAGATATGTTACGTGCCTACAAAATCATCGCAAAAAGTGATCCGAATTCAGTTATTCCACTGAACGCAACATGTGTTTACTTTGTGTTTACCTAAAAGTCAAAATGTCCAAGTTCATTTATTTCAATTAGGCTTAGTTTATTAGCACTTTCGAAACGTTAGGTAATATTATTAGACAATGGTGATAATAATTGTCCAAAAATTTAAAATTAAAGTTACATTATATACCTATTTATGTACCTATAATATAGTTTTTACACTTCCTGAACACACAACTCGACAACGTAGACAATATTTAGGTATTAGTTGTTTTAAATGCGACTAAATGTAAATTAAGACAATTAGCCACTTTCGTCCACCTCAGTTTGGACGCGCTAGTGACATGTCTAATAGTATAAAAACCTTTGGGCTCGTAACAAAAGTCGAACTAAAAACTAAATTCTCCTTACAGTGTTCGATGTATGTTCGGTGAAAGAAAATCCACGAATACCTTTACACGTATTTGGTCATGATATTGATGTTGAAACTAACTTGGGTTGTTGCTCTCAAGCTGTAACATTTACTTAAATCGCTTTTATAGAAACCGGTGTGAAGCAAAAAAATGCGTATTCAATTCAAAGCACTATTACAATAGGAAAGTAGATACCTATCTAAGAACAAGAATTATAGCTCGGTTTTCGTGATCTTTAGGGGCTACCTTTTGGCTGGTGGAAGGCTTCGGCAGTGGCTAGTTACCACTCTACCGACAAAGACGTACTGCCAAGTGATTTAGCGTTCCGGTACGATGTTGTGTAGAAACCGAAAGGGGTGTGGATTTTTATCCTCCTCTTGACAAGTTAGCCCGCTTCCATTTTAGATTGCATCATCACTACATGCACTACATTACGCCAGCAGGTGAGATTGTAGTCAAGGGCTGACTTGTAAAGAGTAAGAAAAAAATCTTAAAATTTATTTAATGTATCAAAAAGAGTAGTTTCACAGAGGCTACCACAAAAAAAATGTTAGATGGATAATTTAATTTTAACTTTTAGTTAAACCTTTAAATTATGACACGATTAAAACATCATTTTTCTTTTTAAAGTTCTTTAATAGGCTTTTCAGTCTTAGATGCCTGTTATGTCTGTCTGTTTACAAACCCTAACTACAATCTTGAATCAAATCAATGTGACAGTTTACCTATTACCTATAAGCATGCCAACATTTCTTGCTAGCGTTTCATATTTCTTTTTGTCAATTTTCCGAAGAATTAAAATTGCTTTCACTAAATGCGTCATCATTTCAATTGAATTAATAATTAAATCTATTAAAAGCTACTTCAAAGCAATTGGCGACAAAAACTAGACCTACTCGACTAGTTCCGCGCAATGTTTCTCACTTAATTAAAACATACCAAAACGTTAACCTTCAAAGACAGATGCGTTAAGGCAAAAAGTAATATAAATTGGCCGATAATTCGATCATTTCAGCTCCTTACGCAATGATAACGAACTGTCTCAACCTAACGAAGTGCCGCGCTAACATTTTTTCCTAAGCTCCCCGGAGCCATAACTTACTTTTTCAGCAATAATTATGATCATAATTTAACATAATCATCTTATATACTTTGCTCGATAGAACCATTTCGAACTTTTTTTTATTGATTACCTTCAAGACTTTCAAACCTGTTCCCGTGAACGTTATACATTGCTTTTATTGCGTTCCGTCGACCAGTTTTAGACACCTGTAGTGGCGCATTGAAAAATATACATCATTTTTTCCGTCGTAGTTAATCGTGCCCAACATATAAGGTGAGCGTAGAAAATTTTCATAATCATTTAATCACCAAGATTATAATATTGGATCTCTTTTCGAGTTAATTAGATGAAAAGTTGAATAATGCATGACTTATAATCGGTACACGTAGCTACGGGGCCGGCGATTTTTTTTTTTTTTTGGCAAATTAATTGATATTCAGCGGCGGTTTCTTATTAAAATATCGCAATTTTATATGGCTTCTGTGGACCTGTTTTGTGAAAATAAAAGGAGTGTTGTAAGGCGAGGTGCGGGGGGGGGGGGGGGGGTGCACGTCGACCGCCCGTCGATGAGGCATATATCATTATGTACACGCAGGCTGGACGGCAGCTGGGCAACATGAGAGATCTCTCTTATGTGCCAACCAATACTTACTTCTTACTACTTATTCAATCATGCAAATTATAAACGCGAGTCTGTTTGTTTGTTAAACTGCCACAGCACCGCTGAACCGATTCTAAAAATTCTTTCACCAATGGAAAACTACATTATCAGCGAGTAAAATAAGCTATAATTTATTCCCGTATTCCCACGGGAACGGGTACTATATAGGATGATTTGTTACTGAATCACGGCTCATCGGCTAAACGAATCTGAATGCATAAGGAGATAGATCATAGTCTGATGACATGATCTGAGTACGGAATCTTCGAGATACCTATAGTTTTCTACATATAGTTTTCTACAGCTGTATTTGATGAAATTTTAGATTATTTTATTATTATTATTTTAACATTTAAATCAATAAATTCGCGGTATTTAGTTTGTTTTGCTTAACCAGGTGAGTTTCCATTAGATGTGTTTTTTACATTACCCACTTTCTAGGACTTCTTGCATTTGCGTCTCCATTTTCAAAGATATCTGGTAGGTATTCCTTCCTGAGGTCTGTTTCTGACAGGTTCAGCATCTTGGATTCTGAGAATATATTAAGAAAGGCATCTTCTAGTTCCAGAAAAGTCTGTAGATATACCAACTTATGCCAGGTCTTTATGTATTAAGTACTTACGTACCATTATAGCAATCAAGCATTGGCCTTACCTATTCCATTAAAAAAAATGACTGTGATCTTAAAATTAACTTACTATCAGGTCAGAGAGATTATTAGATAGAAATTCTATTATGTGGAGCTACTTGTTGCATTCATTTTATAATTGAAAAGAATCTCGACTCGTGACTGTAAGAACTTTTTACATGTGACTTCTAGCTTGATCTCGATAATTTCTTCCGCCACCGCCCTGATTTACTAATGTGTGAGCAACTTTGTATTGAATGGTTTCAACGGATTTAATTAACATTATTTATGCCATGATTAATTAGTGATAAGCCAACCAACCGGCCGCTTTTAATTTTCTTAACCCTGATTGGTTTTTGTTGTAGGTACAATTTATTTTATTTAGGTACTTAGGCACCTTTATACTTGCTGATTAATTTAACCTACGCAGGTACTAGTTAGGTAGGTAGGTTTTTAGTCTAAAATAAAGTGGGCATACGTTTACAAGTTTATTTAAGTTAAATAAAAAAATAAACACCCACATAAAATGAATACAAATAATAGTGATTAGAGGGGTTTCTAACCTAGACAAACTCATGATTCATCATCATCATTAACAACCCATATTCGTCTCACTGTTGAGCACGAGCCTCCTCATTATGAGAGGCGTTAGGCTGTCCACCAAGCTGGCTCAATGAGGATTAGCAGACTTCACATACACGTAGATAATTAAGAGTATTCTCAGGTATGCAGGTTTTCTCATTTTGAGACACGTGATATTAAATTTCTTGAAATGCACATAACTGAAAAGTTTCAGGTGCATGCCCTGGACCGGATTCGAACCGACGCCCTCCAAATCGAAGGCAGAGGTCATATCCACTGGGCTATCACGTCTCTAGCTCAAGTTTTAACATAACCAAATGTTTATTTCTTAGTAATACTAAGAAATACACCTATTACTAAGAAATAAACGATTATTATTAAAAAAAAAACCAAAGCTAAAAGCTCGTCCAAGGAATTGAATTTTAGAATTCTTGTATTTTAGCCTTGTCTGTCTTGGCCTGTTTGTTATTATTAATAAATTTGAGTTCCTTAATGACTTGAATCTAAAGTAACGATGAAATATAATATCATAATACCTAATATTCTGAAAAAAAATGTTTACTATTCCTGTAGGTATATTTAGGTTCTGGAATATCAAAGTTGCGAAAACAGTCTCATCTCACATTATTTACTAAAGTGTACCCAGGAACCACACGCCATATAAAGCAGCGGCCGGTACACTCGTGTCGATAGTATCTCGTCACCCGGCGTGCCCCGCGCACGAACATGTCCCGTAGGTTGCTCACCGCTGAAGCCTTAATCGATAACGATTTATTTAATTAACTGTACACGAGCACAATTCTACCTTCTAAGGCAATGGAATAATGCGCGGGGGACATCGCTGTCTTATGAACCTTTGCTTTCACAACTCACAAAGGGATACGATTCGATGGGATATTTAAATTTTAATAGAATGTTTAGATTAGAAAAATGTATTGAAAAGATTGAATATTTTGCGAAAGGTGTAAATAAATAGTCATTGTGTAGGTAAATAGTCAGTGGCGGGCATAAGGCTGTTTATCAGGATATGCACTAGTAAGACAATTTAACCAAACTGGGTAAATGTGCATTGGATAAGCATTAACAAAACATTTCTTAGAGTATGAATTGAAAGAAAGAAAGAAAGAAAGAAAAATGCGTTTATTTCGAAATTATCCCACACATCACAATATCTCCAGTACACCATGACATCCAAGACAATACCCTACGATGTGTGGCATAACCCAGAAAATGGCCCCAGCTCAGCATAATGCTACGTGACCATTTGAATTTGGACACGTAGCGCTGATTGTGCTTTAAAGCATGTATGAAGTGCATGCCACTGTAAGTAATTATTGTCTACTTAATTGATATTTTTACATACTTATCAGCCAAACTAAACACCATTAATCCAGTAACTTTAAGCAACGATACATTAATATACCTCTCTATGTCAGCGTAATGCAAATAAGCATATCTTATCTTCTAATCGAAATAGACGGACTTAATATACTACTAGCCCAAGTCCTGCGGTTTTACGCGCGTAGTACCCGTCCCCGTGAGAATACGGGGGATAAAATATAGCCTATGACACTTACAAATGATGTGTCAAGTGTTGGAAGAATTTTAAAAATCGGTTCAATAGTTCCAGAGATTACCCCCTACATCACCACAAACTTTACCTATTTATAATATTTATTAGTATAGATACGAGTAAGTAAGTATAAATTATTAAACACATTTCAAAGGCGTTGTTAATAAATTCAACTTCACACCAATTAGACTAACAACATTATTTAAGCACTTGCCTATGATATAAAGACAATAAATACCTATCATACGACTTCGTTATATATCTCATTATCAACACATCTTTCCACAACAAATACCAAACTGATCTATAAAACCTAGATAACCAATAAATATCCAGTTTTACTACCGACTGCATATCGTAAAGCAAAAGTGCTTAACCACCCCGTAGCATCGACAGTAATCGAGTTAACCCCTACAAAATAACGCAATAGCCGATGCGAAATATCGCTTCCACGACAGCTATTAATTGTGACCGGCAATGAGCCTCCGCATACTTGAGCCCGTAAACAAACGCTATCTAACTGAACTGCCTACTTAATAGTCACTTCGCTATAATTGCTACCAATAAGTCGATGTGCGAACATGTAGGTACAGTATAATTTGTTCCATCGATAAATGATACGTAATATTACGTAGTACACAGTTGTTTATGTGAATTTTTAACATATTTCGTAACTTTACTACACATATTAACATGTACATTTAGTTTTTAGCCAATGTGTCCAATCTAGATCAAAACAGTTTGATGTATATAATAGTAAATAAGATAATGAATAAGTAGTGTACCTATGCCTTTATACATTTATAACATACGCCAGAAGTATCATCGTTCATTTATCTGCTGCCAAGCAGTTTTGCTATGTTTTGCTTTAAAAGTTATCATTCATTAATAACCCATATTCGGCTCACTGCTGAGCTCGAGTCTCTTTTCAGAATAAGAGGGGTTAGGCCAATAGTCCACCACGCTGGCCCAATGCAGATTGGCAGACTTCACACACGCAGAGAATTAAGAAATTCTCTGGTGTGCAGGTTTCATCACGATGTTTTTCCTTCACCGTTAATGATGATTGCCAGAAGGGCAATATGATCCCAGGATATTATTTATAAGGCATTGGCAATGGTGCCATAGTAGGTACAATGGTCATCGAAATAGTTATAAATAGGTAGATACCACGTTTACGAATACATTAAGTAAGTATGCAAAAATGATACACACGCAAAGTAAAACCTGATTGATATTTTTGGTCCCATAATTTAGGATTAAACAAGTTGTCCTCCTGTTATCTCGTCAAAGCGATACGCGTGATTCAAACTCTATAAATCTTTTTCGGCTTTTATTTATACGGCTTGCATATTTTTACCTTTTATTATTCTTATTTCAGTTCAGACGGTGTTCAAAGCTTTTTTTTAACTTCTTGATTTAGGAAACAAATAATTTTGGTTACAGATCAATGAAATTCTAGGTTCAAGTCCTGAGTTAGGATATAAAAACTTTTCTTTACAAATTGAGAGAGATTTATACTTATTGTAATACCTACTGGAACGAAACAAAATACGATTTTATTTTTTATGCGCAGGCAATGGTTTTTTTTATGTTTTCCGGAGTACCTAGACTAAGATTGTCCTGGATCTACATTAAGAGATATTGTTTTTTAAAAATCAGACGCTAAGAAATCTAGATTTTCTATAGATATTCGAATACGGCTAACGGTTAATTAATCTCAGGAAATAATTCAAATTGAAAAAATATTTTTGTGTTAGACTTCCCATTTATCAAGGACTAAAGGAGATGTATAACATCACGTTACGAGCAATTGAAGCGGATCATCAATAAAAAATGTGGAAATAAGGAAAAATTATGCTTTTGAAAGCTTTCGTTGCGTAAACTAGCCTATTAAGGGTTGTTAATGAAGTAAGTAACTATAACGTCACTTGCTTCATTATCAACCCATATTCGGCTCACTGCTGAGCACTCTTCTCTCAGAATGAGAAAGGGTAGGCCAATGCTGCTGCAAGAATTGAGGAAATTTTCAGGTATGCCGGTTTCCTTACTATGTTTTTCCTTTACAGTTTGAGATACGTAGTATTTAATTTTTTAAAATGCACATAACTGAAAAGTTGGAGGTGCATGCCCAATCATCAATCGGTGAAGAAAAACATCGTGATGAAACCTGCATACCAGATAATTAATGATTCTCTGCGTGTGTGAAGTCTGCCAATCCGCATTGGGCCAGCGTGGTGGACTATTGGCCTTACCCCTCTCATTCTGAGAGGAGACTCGAGCTTAGCAGTGAGCCGAATATGGGTTGATGACGACGACATAACTGAAAAGTTGGAGTTGCATGCCCCGGTCCATAGACGGACGGAGAGCGTAGGTATTCGAACCTACATCCTCCGGAACCGGAGGCAGAGGCATATCCACTGGGCTATCACGGCTTAATTTACCTATAGGTAGTTATTTGGTCAAAAATTGTTTCCCGATAAAATTCTAGTAAAATCGCGACAGTCGCGGGCTTCCGCTGGTTACTATTAAAGTTGAAATACAAATAAATGTCTGTACATAACATGACGGCACTCGTGTAGGTACGCAACCGTCATTTACAAGTCGACAGTCCCCGAGGGACTATAGTAAAACTGACCAATAAAAGTTCATTATCTATCGCTTGTTCGCTTCCAACTTTCATTTTATTGGTTTATGACAACGAACGTCATAAACCCCGAGGTGTGGTTTTGTGGTGGCGGGTGACAAATTATCTGCCGTTCGTTCACTTTTATGATTGCATTCCGATAGTAATCAACTGGGGATAATTGTTTTGTTTATACTTTTTGTAATTCTACCTACGGTGTTAAATATGCAGGTATAGGTGTGTAAATTATTTTTACCTGCCACTTGTAGTTCTGCATATTTACTGCATAGTCTAAGCAAGAGACGTCTCGCTGAAAATGCTCTAAAAATTAAGTCCTTGTACTTTCCGCGTTTTAAGCGTTGATTCGTAGGTAGGTATTCAAATGCAATAGGTATGTATGTGTATGTATGAAGTGCTAGGTAAACATAATAATTTAGATATACTATACTTAGGTATTCTTTAAGTTGTAAAGTTTTAAATACCTCTACGACTTCGTAGAAAGAGTTCTTTTCAGAACCTTTAGGATGTAGGGTACCTACTTATCATATCCGTTGTTGCATTTTTTGCATCCTCCGTTGACTATTTTGTTTACACTAGCTACTTACATTTTTGTTGGTAGAACGTTTAGTAGCGCCATCACCAAGCGCCATCGCCATCTTAAAACTATTGCTCATATATGAAGTAGGGACTAACCTTAAATTGATGCACCTTTAACTTTTATTCGCCATGCTACAAAGCAACGCTGATTGGCAGCGGAAATAGATATGGCGTTTCTCCGAATAAGCTATGTCGCTTAAAGCTCATTCTTTGTTGATTATTCAAAGGTTTGTTTGAAGTTTTATTGCATAAATGAACACATTTAAAGGCGATTAACCATAGCTTAGCATAGCATAGCATACATCCATAGGAATTTTCAGCCAGATTTATTCTTACGTTGGTGGGTACGTCTACTTAGCACTATTTGGGTAGTTATATACTTTTCGTATATATAGTTAAGTTGTTAGGTAGGTACAGCAGGTCTAAGCTCCACAGATTTTTTGATATTCTTACGTATTTGTCAAAAATATAGACTTTGACAAATTTGGTACCAAAAGAAAAACACTTCACTTACCTATGTACCTACATTATTTTAGAGGGCTTAACAGATATAAAGCACGAGTTTTAAAACTAGTTAGGTGTTACAATGACTGGTGAAATCTGAAGAGCTTTAAAAAGATTAAAACACAGTTTTCAAGGGACATTTCGTAGGCGTGGCACCGTTTATGCAAAATGAAATATCACGAATGAACACGCCATAGAGTGGTAAAAGGTAAATGGCATAATGACATTTATGCCATATAAGTGCACTTTTTATTTATGGGAAAATTATTTAGGTACCTACACAACTTTCGTAATGTTTGCTTATGAAAGCCGTTTTCAAAAAACGCATTTTGTAAACTGCAAGTTTTAATTTATATGCATAGTTTTGTAATTTTGCTTAAAATAATGAAAGAAGATTTATATAGATCTATTATTAATCATAGATTGTCATCGTTTTTCTTCCTAATATTTTTAGAAATATGAAGGTATGTCTCGTTTATTTAACAGCTGAATACTGATTTAAATGTTTAAACGTTATTTTAGGTTGGGTCTGAAATTTTCTTTATTCCAAAAATTCTTATTAGCAATGCGAAATTGGAAGTTGGCAGTATTAGAAACCCCTAAAGAACATAAAATCAAATTAATTACATCTAATTGAATCAAAATCAAAATTCATTTATTTCAGGTAGGCTTAGTTTACAAGCACTTTTGACACGTCATTGTGATTTAAAAAGCCAACTTTTTTAAACCAACCTGCATTAATTGTAACGTGGTTCAAGGCTTCAGAACCCTTAAGGAGAAATGGAGCTTTAGAAGGCTATGAAAAGGGCTGATGATGAGATAATGTCCTTCTAGATAAAGCCGTCGTCAGGATGGTCTAAATTGGCAATCATTTACCTAGATAATAAGTTCCTCACGAGACCTTAAACTTAGCCACATGGCTTACTCATTATAGATATAAGTACACGCAGAACTCAATATTGTTGTTTTTTTTATTAGAAATAAGCTCGCGCTTGACCACGATCTCACTTGACGATAAGTGTAGATGTGGCCTAAGGTGTAACGCGCTTGCCAAGAAGATGCTTATTCACTCTCCTAGAGGACCAGGTTGTAAGAATTAGGAAATACTTACTGACTTCCGGAGAGAGTTCCATACCCTAGCCATGAGTATAAGAAATATGGTAAAGAAGGTATAATGATATCCAAAGATTGGTGCAATCCAAAATACACAATGGCTACTTTTAATACATACACGCCCCTGGTAAGTAGGTATATCGCAGGGTCCTAACTGACTTCGGGAGAGAGTTCCATACCCTAGTCATGACTAGGTATAAGAAATATGGTAAAGAAGGTATGATGATATCCAAAGAATGGTGCAATTCAAAATACACAATGGCTACTTTCAATACATACACGCTCCTGGTAGGTAGGGTATCTTGAGGGAATAATGATTAAGACGTCGGTATGTAAATGGCAAATACCTCCGTCAGCGTATCCAATCTTCCGTAACCAATCGAGATCGTCCAACGGCAAAAGTGAATAAATTAGAAAAGCAGTAAATCGTCGGAGGCGTTTTAATTGAAATCGCAGTTGTTAATTGAGTGCGTAGCGCACAGCGCAAGCGTCCGGTTGATTTATTATAGCCAACTATTTACTAGGCTTAGCACGTATGGGCTTCAATGGGTATTGCATTTTATAATGCGCTGGAAATTATATCATTCCCGCCGCTCGCTGCTTAGGGAGATAGCGTTAGAGATTAACAAGCATCACCTAATGGGGACGTTAGTATATTATATTTATTTTTATTTTTAGTACTAGCCTACCAATCAGCAGGGTGAGAAGCAGGGTGGTTCTCGATTGATAGGCTCTGTTCTTAGCTCCAAATTTCCGCTCCTATAGGTCCTGAAAAAAGACGCTTGCTTATACGTAGGTATACTTACATAAGTATAGGATAATGAAGAACAAAAACATTTTTGCACAACTTTGAATAAATAGAATAAAAATACTTATTTAATCTTCTCATCTATTTTTGTTGCCCATTCAGTAGGTGGGTGAATATTAGATGGTGGGTGGCTTCGGCCGTGGCTATTTACCTCTATTCTATTCCCTACCAGCAAAGACGTGCCGCGAAGCGATTTAGCGTTCCGGTTTTGGTGTGGATTGTCGACATCCTCCTAACAAGTTAGCGCGCTTTCATTTAGATTGCATCATCATTTTCATATATATTCATAGTGAGACTGTAGTCAAGGGATAACTTGTAAAGAATAAAAAAAAGATTATCTTCATTTAAAGTTACTTCTTACCCAAATTCAAAAGCATTAGGTACTATGGCTGAGTAAATCCGTCAGCTTGGCAACCCTATAGTGTATATAACTAGTGTCTATATAGTTATGACATGGTGATGGCTCATGCCTGTTAAGACTCGATGAAATAAATACTACTAACTTTCTCAATCCAGTCTAATTTCAAGTTCTATAAGTCTGTTTCCTTAGAAAAAAACTAAGGCTTTCACTTCTATAGGCATGATAGGAAGATAGATATATACTTCCTTACTATATGGTATGTGTATTCGACGAAAAAAGTATAAAATCACGAAGAACTGGCTATTAAGTTGTCTTTAAAAGTTAATATATTTATTTTGAAATTTATCTTTAGGCATTTTATTTACTTTATTTAATAAATTCGCGTGTAAAATTTTAACCAATTTATTTATTCATGTATTTTTTTCAAATACAATAAATATATTTATCGGGCATTTTGTACTATCATTTACATAACCTAATACAAAGTATTAATATTATATGAGGGAGCAACCATTAAATATTCATCCACCCACTTTCCATATCACGAAGTTTAACCCTCACAATACAGATAACTAAAAACTCTATCAAACTGTAGCGACACGGACCGTCTAGTAAATAACGGTGGAAGGGTTAAGCCCTTCAACTTTTTCTCGGGCCTGCGCGACCCCTATCCATCTTCGGTGAAGATACGGCGTATATCTTTATTTATTATTCTTTATTGCCCGAAATTCCGACTCGCGGTATTGTTCCTGTGAGATTCAAATAGAAGCCTATTGGATGTTATCTTTCCGATTAGCTTCAGATAAGTTTCTCATTACATTCTTTACACGCTTTCTAATAGGTACCTATGAGAAAACTTAACACATTTCCATTTTGTCCTCCATGTCAAGACCAATGGCAAACCTTCAACACTAAGTATAGACAAATATAATTATAATTATTATATAGGTATTTTATTAATATAACTGTTACTAAGCTGTTTAGCTATTTTATTTTTAATTTCTTTGAAATGTACCTACTTTTTAATTTATCTGAAATCTAATATGATTAGATTCCCTAATAGGAATAGGTACCTAGTAGGTATCTATATTCTATTCGAATTAGGTATAACGATTGTTATCCTTTCATCAACACCTAAAATGATTAAATTATTTAGTAGGTACCAAGTGGTACCTACTAACTTTCAGAAGTAAGTACAATATGAAACTACAGAATCGCACTTAAATGTATAAACATAACCTATCATAAAATCTCTCTCTAGATATCCGTGTTCATTGACTAACGATTATGAGCCTTGTAAAAACAGAGTTTGTGAAGTGTGAGGGCGGTCTAATAAGAATGGAAATGAGATAAAGTAGACGGTGACACCATGGAAACTCACTCGAAAGTCGAAACACAAATTTGAAATATCGTGCTAGGAAAATATCATAGCTATTAGAAAATTATTCTTGGCTGTCTTGCATGAAATAACAAAACAGTTTCTCATTAAGAATAAACTTGCAATATATTTATTTAGTTGAGAAAAAACTTTAACAATGCTAAATAAAATCAAACATTAGGTACACACAACACAAATTAGATTAAACAGAGTTTAATATAATTTGTGTTGTGAACTTTATGATGAATTCTACTTAGCTAATATTTTCCACGAGTCGGTACTTTCTTAACTAGGTACCTACTAGATAAAAATAATAACTATTTTAAGAAAATAACTTTTAAAACATCTATAAGTAGGTAATATTTTGTTCGCCCATTATTGCATAAAAATAATTATGCATATACCTACTCGTATATAGGTACAAAACAAAGTACATGTTTTTGTATTACCTACAAATAAAATATAATACATATATAGGTAATACAAGGAAAATTCCAAAAGAACATCTTTTCAGGCTTCATTTGAATTCGAGTTTGTAGTGAGTTTTACCTAAAGCCAATAAAATGTAGGTAATACAAGGAAAATACCAAAAGAACATCTTTTCAGGCTTCATTTGAATTCGAGTTTGTAGTGAGTTGTGAAAGGTTCACCCCAAGCCAGAGTAGGAAGTAGCAACTCAACCAAATAATTGCTATTCTATTCACACCGAGAGGGCGATTTATACCCCGAATTATTTCCTTGTTGTTTTATTAGAGGATTTGTCACTCACCCCGCTTTTATAATTACCCCAGATATCGGGTAACTTTTTAGATGGAATTTATGTAAAAGGTTCGGGGATCGGTTTCAGTGGATTAGAACTCGGGAATGTAATTAGCCGGATTGTGGAGTTGGGTGTATTTTCCAGTTGCTGTCGTAAATATGAGATAATAGAGATTTCCCAGTTTGTTTTACGTTATGGGCTTATATTATTACTTTCTTACCGGCTTGTACCCGTGTCTTTGCTCGCTTGTTTCAGGTTCTGCCACCATTTTCTAAATGCAACGTTTATCTACCTCATTGTTGAAGCATAGCCGATGGACGTTCACTGCAGGACTTTTGTAGGGACTTTCAAACATCACGATACTGCCACCACCACCACCACCACCACCAGCCACCTGCATCCAGCGAATAGCGTTGAGCTATGTCGGCTTTGGTTCTTCTGCGGATCTCCTCATTCGATCACGCAGTGATACCTACCCCTGAAACTTTGTATGGACGGCAAAAACAATTAGATAAGTAGGGATTTAGAATTATTTCTTTTTTTAAATTAAAAAAAAAGAAATTACCTACTTACCTTTTTTTACGTTTACATTCAATAGATACAAAAGTAAAAATCTAATAAAATTTTGGTTAGGTAGGTGGTTAAGGTAGGGACCTAGCAAAATTTTAGGTTTGCTAAATCTTTAGTCAGAAGTAGGTACTATGTCTCCAGACTCTTAATCTTTAAAGCTATATCGTTAACCTTGGTTTTCTGACCAATTAAGTACCTACCTACGTCGGTACTGTCTCGCGGTTTATTCCTAAGACAAATTCCAAGCTCAAAGTCAATTAAGCCGCCTTAAGATTGCGAACAAATTGTTTAAAAATTTCATAAATATCACAAAAACTGAGCTCAAGAAAACGCTAATTTTAAACAGAATTAGGTTTGGGACATACACTAAAATGTTCATGTTAATTACTACTAGCGCCATCTATGTGTTCATCGAACATTAATATATATTAATTCTATTCTAATATGAAATAAATGAAAATCTATTAAAAAACCTATATCAGTGTAGAGAAGCTATAATTAATGTTCGTATTTATTTATCGTTTTATTATAAACAAATATTAATTTAAGCTTCCAGTAGTGTCGCACATGGTTACAAGTTTACCGAAAAAGTTCAGCTTTATGAGGATAGATGTCGCATTCAGCGTCGAACGACAGCGCTGCGCGAGTGTGGCGGCAAAATTGAGTACTAAAAAAGGCGGGAGACAGCCGGCGACGCGCGCCCGTACTGGCGTAGTACGGTGGCGAGTTTAATGTTTATGATGCAATTTAACACTTTCCGAGTATATTGCCAAGCACTTCTGAATAAAACACGACAATACACACCCGAAATTGTTTTGCTTTGTTTGAATTACTTTACGTTTACACACCACGTGTTATCGGATGGAAACTTTAAAGATTATCCTTAGGAGTTTAGTTTTACCTAGGTATATCAATTTGTCATAAAAGAAACTTATTAAACTTATATTTAATTGCCTAATCGTAATTACCGGCATTATATTATGTACTTATTTTACAAAACCACTAATCAGTACAGAATTCAGTATTGCTTTTTAAATATAGAACACTTCATGTAAATAAATTACGCAGTGCTATGGTAGCGTCATCGCTCGTGCTCATAAAACATTTATGTTACGACGTGACGACCTCAAATAGCTCATAAAAAACTTCAGAGCTGCGCTCACAGATGGCGTTGCATTCTGTGTGAGCGATTGCGCCATCTAGTTGTCACGAGGTATTTTACGCCCGCCCGCCGAAGTTATGGTTTTATTGGACAGAGAGCTATATAAAACTTACGAGCTGTGAGTCGGGCTCTCGAATATGGAGATATCCGAGGGTAAATGGGCGTATAAGACAGGAGACCGACTTTTATTGTTTGTAAATTGGTTGTAAAATTATGAGCCGGCTCGTATTGTGCGTAATCACGGCGATCAGCTGTTACTTTATGGGATAAATCACTTTATTACCGCAAGCGATGTTTTATGAGGCTATAAAGCTTCATTCAAATGGGCGACGAGTTGTCACTTTGATACCTACTAGCGCATCAATATTTTGTGCGGTGGCGAATTCAGTCGATTTTATCTCTTGTTATCTTTCTTCGCTACTTTGTTGAATTCATTATTACTTTGCGGTAGGTAGATTATATGTAGGTATTTCTTCCTTTATATTACTCTGACCCTATCCACCTTTATGTACTAATATTATGAATTCGAAAGTGAAGTTAAGAAAGTCTTATTTGTCTGGTAAATTTTCACGGCTCAATCGCTAGATGGGTTTTGGTAGTATTATAATATGGCACCTTTTAGCAAAACATAGGCTACTTTTTGTCCCAGAAAAATACATGGTTCTATTGGAGCGCGGTTTGTGTACTTATCTAAAACTGAAATTCACGCGAATCGAATTGCGGGCTTTCGTTAGCTTAACAGAAAGCTTAAAATAGGTAAGTAGGTAGATGTTTATTCATTTTCAGTAACCACCTAGATCCGTTATAAGCAGGTAGACCTATTAAAATTTAAGCTCGTTTATTAAGGCCTTCCACCAAGTTTGAATGGTAGAGGTAAATAAGTAGGTAGGTACGTTGGTAATAAATATTATATTATGCAGGACCTTGTTATTTTTCCCAAGTTAAAATATAATTAATTAATTAATATGTAATAAATAGGTATATCTAAGTATTTTTAAGTAGATAAATAAATTATAATAAGATCACACTCACCTAAATAGTGTTTATTTTAAATTCAATCTTTGGTATATCGATATCGATTACTAACTACTCGACAACAGATGGCGCGCAGTTATCAATTCATTATGAAATCACATGTGCTATAATAACTGTACATAAATTGATTTTTTAACTAATAATTTAATTTAATTCAGATTTACCTACCTATGAGCATGTTATGACGTCGGTCCCAGACAATCATGTCATTAGGTATTAACATCTGAAAATGACTCGACAACCCATACCTATTCGAGCAGCATGGTAACAATCCATATTCGGCTCACTGTTGAGCACGAGTCTCCTCTCAAAATGAGAGGGGTCAGGCCTCACGCTGGCCAAATGCGGATTGGCAGATTTCACACACGTAGAGAATTAGGAAAATTCTCAGGTATGCAGAATCACGATATTTTTCCTTCACCGTTTGAGACATTGACGTAATATTTAATTTCTTATAATGCACCTAAAAAGTAGAAGGTGCATGCCCCGCGTTCGAACCTACGCTCTCCGAATCGAAGGCAGAGATCATATCCACAAGGCTATCACGTGTCTTAGTGGGCCCATAAAATAGTTTATTAATTAAAATTATACTGAATTAGGACTGTTACTTTCGTCCTTTTTTACAATAAAAATATGCGACATTCAACAGATGCCCGCACGGTTTACAAGCTAATTATTTGTTTTACGAGACGTTTACGATTATCGGCATCGTTAAGTTGACGTTTACGATAGGTTCACACCTCGCCGCGATTGTGTGCGGTACTTTATACTTTTAGTGGCGCTTCAAATTAATTTTGTAAACAGATAAAGTTGTATGACGAGATTTGAGTGGATCCTTGTGCGATTAAGTGCGCTTGTGTAAACATTTTATTATCTACTATATAAAAATAAGTCGGGTTTTCCTTCCTGACGCTATAACTCCAGAACGCACGAACCGATTTCCACAGTTTTGTATTCGTTGGAAAGGTCTCGGGCTCCGTGAGGTTTATAGCAAAGAAAATTCAGGAAAAAAATTCAACGTAGGGTAGGGGGAGGGTAGGGGTAGGGTAGAGGTAGTTGAAAGTTTACATCGAGTGTCACGCGGACGAAGTTGCGGGCGTCCGCTAGTCTATTTATAAAGATGATTGTTCTTTAGTAATATCGTAAATGTAATTTTTTATTTTTGGCTGGTACCAGTGGCCAAGAGTCCATTCAAACCAATTCGGGTTACCTTTTAATAATCCTTACCTACATACATTTCCATTATTGTAATGAATATTACATGTATGGATGTATGATAAACCGGAGTTTGTCAAGCGGTATGATATCCTTTTCTTTGGGACGACTTACCTTCGTCAAAATTACATCCTTCGCCACTGATAGGTCCTACCTACCTATAGTTGTCTAGGGTATCTCAGTACGTCCAGAATGTTGACAAAATTAAAGTTGATATTTTTTTACCTTAGGTATAATTGGGTGGGTTTTTTTTAATAATTGATTTCTAGCCGTAGCGTGGACTAACTGCTTGTTAGTTCGTATAGCGTAAGAAATCAGGTAATTAGATGTTTAGGTACAATTGTGTAGAAAATTACAACAATGAATCTACTTGAAAATATTTCTAATTTATTTTTAATTATTGTCAAACTTGTAGAGGCCCCAGTGGATTGACCCGGTTAATAAAGCGTTGGAAGAAGACAGATGCGCGAGAGAGAACGAAGGAGCGGTGTAATTTATGTGATGCACATTTGGTATGAACGGCGGGCAAATAAAAAGATATTTTCCGGGTACGGTGAAGGAATTAATGTTTTTGATATCGCGTTACCTACGGGGTTCGTAATGTTTGTTTTGTTCCTATCTTCAAACTTATTAATGTCGTGAATTCCATCCAAATAATTTTAACTGAATTTTTATTTAGAATGTCTACATGTGTTCAGTGTTATTAGTTAAAGAGCTAACAACACTGAACACAACTTATAAGTAGGTAGGTATATGAATACCTACTTATAATCACGGATTACTTACAAACATACATTTTGTATGTATAGTTAAACTTTATCTAATATCTTGAAAACATTGAACCTATTTATTACATAATTTTATTATGAAAGTTGGATTCCGTATTATGTTATTTCGGTCATATTTACTTCATAACAGATACCTACCTACCTACAGAAATATTTTGCTTTCCGGTTCGAAGTCGCCATTCAAGACACCTTGGGACCCCAACGTCCATCGGCTCTTAGAACTATGTACCCCGAACATTGCCACATCATCTTCGCGACTCGCTGAGCTACGTCAGTGACTTTAGTTCTTCTGCGGATCTGATCATTTCTGATTCGATCACGCAGTGAAACTCCAAGCATAGCTCGCTCCATCGCCCGCATCTGCACTCGCATCAGTGTAAAGATAAACTACCTATCGCATATTAATATTAGGTTCGTAAATACCTTATAAAGTAGGTACCTACATGACACTTAATGATAAGGACTTATTTTTAATTTCAGTAACTCTTAAAGTTTAGTGGGAATACTGTTTAAAATACAATAAAACAAAGAGAAATGGTCATAACATAACACAAAAACATTAGCTTCACGCTTCTTAAATTGTAAAGCTGCACTGCAATATAAATGGTTTGCAATAAAACCATTTATCAGCGTATAGAGAAAAGTAGAAAACTGGTTAAAAATAAAAATAAAGTGGACATGTTTTTCGCGACAGTACCGCCTATCGCTATGAGTAAGTTATGGCCGTTGTAGGGTGAGTTACACCCTGCTTAGGTCACGTGGCCCGAATGGGACAGCGCTATACAACTTTCTGCTGGAAGGAAGAGGACGAGCGAAGCTGGGGCGGCAAGTTATCTTCGTTTCATTCAACTCGCACTCGCGCCGCCCGAACGTCCGTATAGATCAATAAAACTACTTTATCTCTTTTTGGCACGTCCCCATCCCGTCGGCGACTTCCTAGAACGATACTTCACCGCGCTATGCTTTCTATTTAAAAAATAAAATGCGATTCCTAAACAACAAAACAAGCTTAAAACAGCTTTAAAACACTTCTAAATTCAAAACAACAAACTTTTTAAAAAAAGAACAAAAGCAACGTCCAGTTCTGAAATAAAAAAAGAGAATGGATGTCCTTTAAAAAAGTTAAGTCTTATTGTCGGAGGAATCAATGCTTGTTGTGTTTTTAATTTTTAAAAGGTGGTATTGTCATGCGCAATTGTCGTTTGTAAAGCAGTAAAAAGGTTTTAGTCGTATTTACGAAGGTAATGGTCGTAAAATATTCTTAGCGGCTATTAAGGCGACCCCCAGGTAGTCCCGGGTTCAGTCGTTAGTTCATTTCGATAGTGTGTCGGACATACATCGATGTTATTTATTTTTCTCAATCAACACTAATTTTGTAAAACGGTATTTTTATGTAAATTTTCGTGAAGTGCCTTCAGTTATCATATTTCTGAAATGTTGTGTTCAGTTTTCATTGGTAGGTACTAAAAAGTTATAGTAGTTATAATAATTAAACTTACATAGAGAGGTTATTTGATTTATAGATTTATAGCCCATATTTTTTGCATTTTAATACTGTTTAATTTGAAAAATAATTAGGTATTCTCTTATCCCTCACCGAAACATAAAACTGCATAAATAAACAATATACATACTATCCTGGTGTTATTAATGGGCTTGATACCTTAACTTATTTAGGAATTTTAATTAATTTACCAATTTCATTCTTTTTCGTAAATAAAGTTAATTAAATTTCGACAATGGGATAGATAAATATCATACACGCCATAAAAATAACACCACGAATTCAATTTCACATTATAATTTACATGAAAATGCCATCTCTGTAACTTCCTTAAGAATTGATTAACTAAATAGGTGCGTATTAAATAATCTTTGTGCGTGTGTCATTGAAGAACTTTTTAATGACTAAAATAAAAGAACAGTTTCACACCATCCGATGCGATATTACATTGTATATCTAGCTTTCTAACAGCCTATAGAATGATAAAAAACCCAATATTAATTCTACTGAAGAGAATATTAAAAAAAGAATATTTTTTTTTTAATATTTTTTTTTTATTTTTAAAAAATAACATCAATATTTTTCTTTCCTCTTACATTGAGTGAAAACCTTGTAATTGGAATGATTACCACAATATTGCAACAGAAGAAGATTAAAGATTTAACAAAAAAATTTATTTACAATTTTTTATTCAATCTTCAACATCAACATTTTTTACATTAAGCGTTAGCTAACTAGATATCTGATTATTTTACTCATGATCGAATATTACTGTCCGATATCGTATCGTGTAGTGTAAAAGTCTTTATACATTAATCTATCTAATTAGATGTATTGTCAGTTGTACTGAGTTATAATGAGTTAATATCAAAGTAATAAATAAAGCACCTAATTATTTATTACCTACTAGTAAAAAATAAATAAACAGTAGAAAAATATACGAGACCCACATTGTCGACAGGTCCTACTGTAAGTTTTGTTTTTACCTTATCAATATAATTTATTAGGGATATATATAATTGGGGGATATTACGCGTTACTTGTATTTTAATTGCCCGAAATTAATTTTTATTTCTAAGGGGCGTATGGTATCTAGGCGAGGCGGGACTCAATTTCTTTGACTTTATGTAAATACTTGCATATGGTGGAGGTAAAATTTAAATTAGTAGAATTAATAGTAGGTACGTAGTGTGGATAATGTAAATATTTCAGTAGGTAGATAATCTAAATATTAATCATAAAAAAGACCAGACTATGGCGCATTTAGCAGGCTTCGTATCTTTCGTTATAAGTTTGCAATTTTCATATCATTGTGTTTTTTTTATTCACGTAAAAACCAATACTTATAAAATGTCTCACAGTGAACATTAGTTCTTATTAAACGATTTTGGCTTTGACTTTTGACTTTATAATATTAAACAATTATTGATACATAAATACTTAGATTAAACATTGTACCTCTGTGCAAATCCATCTTCCGAAGAAGTAGATAAACGTTAATGAGATTTCTCCTTCTTGCTTTATCGTCGGGAAATCAAGTTAATTCTTCAATATCCATGTATCTTCCCCGCCCGCGTGAAGGACTGAGATTCGTGATAAAAATGGGAACGTCCCCATACATGCGTTATACCTACACGCCTTAAATAAGGAATAAACATTGTTATGTAATACGATACTTATTACATAATGTTATTTTGTGAAACGCTAGATGGAAGGATATAGGTTTGGTTCTGCGGTGGAAATAAGATCTAATTAAATTATGGACTGATTGATCGGAAAATAATTGTTCGTAATTCAAAATTATAAAACTTTTTGATGCTACCTGTAGACGAATTATGTAGGTACCTATCTATATTCATATGGTTACCTTACTCTAATATTTATATTTGGTATATTATGACTTTATACTATGACCACTCACTAATGACATAACCTGAAGTTTCAAAAGACCTTGTAAACTATGTCTAATTGAAATAAATAAACTTCAAAAAAATTTCTTTCTTCTTTGTCGTTTGTCTTCTTTGATGTTTTGAAGAAATAATTATTTTTTATAATATTTAACTGCCACTTTGGTCCGAAAGTTAGCAATCACACATACCTACCAGGAGTTCAGGAATGGGATTCGATTTTTTTTTAATTTTTAGTAGCATAGGTATTTAATTAGTACCTACTTCAGTAAGTCAGTGTTGGGACGTCAATGGTGTATCATACATCCCTCGTGTCTCGTATAGGACTTTAACTACTATTAAATTATTTTAAAGACCTACTGCTACCAACTTCTTTCTGCTTTCAACTTCTTGCCGGCCTTTAGGTAGATTTAATGTTTTGATACAGTTCCTCGTCACTACAGATAGACTTTTATAAAAATAAATAATAATAATAAAATAAAATAAACTGCAATGATAATATTTTTTTTAAATCTTTGTAGCATCAAGTTTATAGAATGCAGCGTAGATATTCCGCTCATACATAGCTGGTATCAAACAAAAGTTTGGTCACGCTTAATGCCTTTACGACTGCCGGGGGTGACATAAAGAAAATGAAAAACATTTTGTATTATTCTTGTTGCGCTCTTGTCCCGCCTAACTTCAGCGACCCTCTGTAGGCGGCTCGCAGACGAAACACTTGCCTGCGTTTTGCGAGAGTTCCGAATTGAGGTAATTACGTATTTCACCATAAGAATAGTAGAGCTGTAAGTATCTAGAAATAGTAGAGCTCTTTGTGAAACAGTACAGTTACAGTATGTTTATTAGTCATATAGTTTCAGAGATAATACAAAATTTGTAAAAGACGAAAAAATGCACCTAAAAGATGCCCTGCAGTTTCACCCACATAGCTCCTGTTCCAGTAAGAACTCGGAGTAAAAACATAATTTATGACACTCGCAAATAATGTAGTTTTCTATCGGTGAAAGAATTTTTAAAATCGGTTGTGTAGATCCAGAGATAACCCCCTACAAACTTCACCTCTTACAATCACTAATATTATAACGGCGAAAGTTTGTGTGTACAATGGTTTTCCACGTTAGGAGCTTTAACCTACCACACAGTTTTAATGATATACTTAATAATTAATCTCAATAACTCCAGTCTCCACGGATAAGCGAACGGACTCAAACTCAAACGACCTTTTAGATTATTATTATATCCACTATTTGCACAGACTATTCGCTTAGTTGCAGTGAATCAGGTATAAAAAAACATGGTTTATAAGACGTGCGCGATAAATTACGTCTTACGGTACTTGGTGTAGCACCACCAGCTTTCGATGGTGATTGTCAATTTAGATCGCTTGTAGGTAGGTACTTACGTATTGCTTGTTATCTGTCTGTGACTGTCGCGTTAGTGTGGCGTTCCTAAAACTTCCTACCATTCCCTGTAGCTTCTGCTTAGACAAATATCTACAGAAACTAGTTACGTGTTTCGACTTTAATGTAAGTAGCTTTTTTAATATTTATCTACTGTGATGTATATATATTTCACAGCAATAAATAACTAACCTACTTACCAACACCTCATTTTATTGCAAAATGATTTGATAATAGCTTGAATATTGTTGCTTAGCGAACTTCGAATTAGTCTCGCATTTTGTGTCTTTTGGCTTTTGGCCCATGTAAGACGTAGTCAAATATGACATCTTTAACAACTGGCATATTCACTATTTTGGTCTTTATTAAAATAAACATCAAATCAATTGAGAAATTTCATCTTCTTAGGTAGTGTATGATATACTTACACCAATAGGCACCGGATATCATTTGTTACTTATAATCTCAATTTCTTATATTTACGGCAAATAAAGTGAATTAACCTGCAGAATAGGTATTTGTAGTCGTTAATAGACACTACAATTGAAAGACGACGAATCTTTTAAGCACCATTTTAGTAGTATTTCATAATTTAGTTTTTCACAAATCCCTCGGGAAACCGTGGATTTTTTTGGGATAAAAAGTAGCCTATATGTTAATCCAGAGTAAAATCTATTTCAGTAAGTTTTCAGTACCATAGGTATTTAAGTAGTACCTACTTCAGTAAATCGGTGTTGGGAAGTAGCCTATATGTTAATCCAGAGTAAAATCTTTTTCCATTCCAAATTTCAGCTAAATCGCTTCAGTAGTAGAGGCGTTATAGAGTAACAAACATCCAAACATCCATACAAACGTTCGCGTTTATAATATTAGTAGGATAGCAGGAAGTTAGATAGATGCCTACAAAGAAATCTAGTATTCTAGTAGTCAGATAAAACAGTTTTATAATTTTAATTTTATCTGTGAATAAAGCTCTCAAAATTCCTTTTGCGTTTATAATATTAGTAGGATAGTAGGAAGTTAGATAGATGCCTACAAAGAAATCTAGTAGGTATTCTAGTAGTCAGATAAAACAGTTTTAAAATTTTAATTTTATCTGTGAATAAAGCTCTCAAAATTCATACCATCTCGTGGAACTGCCGAGAAGAGTACGATATGCAATAAACTTGTCAACTGAAACTATTCCCGTGCTGTTTGTTTTGCTTTTGACAAATCACGTCTCGCGGCGGCGCCATCTTGCATTCCTCGAAAACTGTTTGGACATAAAACTTTACTTACAAACAATAACATAACACGTACAATGAAAATACACTTTATTTTACAAAAATAGAAATGGTTAAAAAATTAATAGAATTCTTTGTAACTAGCTAAGCCGAGGGTGAAGGATTTGGTTGGTACTCGTGAAATTACTATCACATGAGACTGTTAACAACCTGAGTTAACACCTATACCTAATGTATATTATACTAAAGGTCGACGTGTATGCCAAATAGTCGGAGATGATCCCAGATGTCTACGAATGTTGTTGAAAAGCGATGACTTTCCATGTGCTTGTTCCATTAACTATAAAAAACTCAAAAACGAAAAGAATATTGATTATTGATAGCAGATTAATCATTGCTAAATAGTGATTAAGTCTAATTCCTGTTGTAGTAGTCAATAAGTAACCCTACACAAATATAGGTATAGGTACCTAAATAGCAAATCAGCTCTGCATCAGATTTGCGCTGTAAGTGTCCTGCTGGAGTGTCGAAACGTCTTACGGGAATATCATATGTTTTACCTACTACCGATGAATAACCATTTTACAACTATTGCAAAAATTAACAGGATCGCACTTCAGAGTATTTGCCTAGTTTAGGATAAGGGTGGGCTCATATTAGCGACATATATCGACAAATCAACGCGACTTTATCGCTGCTGTATCTGCAGCTAATTTGAATACATCCTCAGGGCATATAAGTCTCTTTTATTATAGTATTGTATAAAGTCCAAGTGCCCAAGTAAAGAAACGAACTAGAACCATATAAAAATAATAAATATATCTGCTTCGTTGTTACGTAGAGTTTTTTAGACGGTTCTTCGTAATATTCGCCAGTGCCAGACCCAAAATAAATCATAACTAGATACGTGTACCCAAAACAGAATCAAGGATTTGTAAGAACAAATCATAATTCAAAAATATTATATACCAACGTCAGAGCGTCACATAACTCAGCCCCGCGGCCCGGCTTCGCTCGTAATTCGTCGTGTGTGGCTCGCAACTCTCCTATGTCTCTGTCTTTGTAATTTTGTCCGGACACTCAATAACTTTGCATAGAAAACTGAACTTTATCTAATTTTAAAAGAGGTGATTATTGACTGTCTGATTTATGGATGTTAAGACCTTACGGCATATTTAACCAGTAATGTCTTAGACAAATGTGATCTACGATGGAGTTGATTTTGGTAACGAGGTCCGGAGAAGTTGATGTATTGTCACGATTCCCATTTTTCTAAGGAATACAAGGGAAAAAAATAAAAAGTGTGAACATCGCTACTAAATTACCGTGATGAAGAATAGTTTATTGTGAGATCACGTGATTCTGGGTAATAAAGATCACGTCCCTGGAGTAATCTTCTCTCTACAAGATATTGTTATATTTTTCCCTTGTTTATACCGTGATGAAAGATTGTTATTCTACCGCTCAACAAATATTGTGTCTTAGACCGTTGGATAAATCTACAAATTATAATTAACTCGTGTTAAAGTTTAACCTTGTACCCTCTTTGCACACAAACTAGTTTCACTGTTGATAGGTCTTGAACTTTAGGAATGGAAATTTTAGGTCTGAGGCAAACAACCTATTAATAAAATCTTTAAAAAAAAAATTACTTCAAATCGCTAATTGGGATTGCATTGATAGTCATAGCGAGTATGTTTAAATAAAGACAGATATGTGACGAGACTAACTTTTTTGATGCCTAGAAAGTGCAATGCACCTACTAGTATGAGGAGGTACACTAAGTAAGTTTATAGGTATTTCAAATTATAAAACTAACAATAAAGTGTGGACATATTTATCATACGAATAAAATGTAAGTCCTAGAATATTTATTCTCTGAGTAACATTTAATTCAAATGAGAAGATTTTTTTGTTGCAATTCAAGTTGCTACTAGCCTTAGAAGCTTTAAATAAAACCAGTTTCTTGCAAAAAAAGCTAACATACACATTTTTAATTTAAAGCCTGAGCTAAAGATACATATTTTAAGATTAAATAATACAGGATGTTTTTTGGTATACCTAGTAAGTATTCTTAATTCATTCTGTCATCTCTCATAAGTAGGTACCTAACTGAGAACATTAATTTTTTGATAGTTATGGCGCCCTGTGACTAAAGATAGAGGAAATGAAATAGGGGTTGAATAGAAATAGGGGGTTAATCAAGCAATCGGTGCGTCAGTCAGGACACATTCTCTTTTCATTATTATGTAAGGTATACGTATCTATAAGACACCCTAGAAATGTATTACGTTTTAACAGATTACTGATACTATAATTAATACCACTCCGGGACTTACAACATGATAGCAGTCGCGCAGTAGCTTTGACAGATTATGTTGCCATACGCGAATATATAAATTGCAATGTTGCCAACAATATCGTGTTATTTCTTTGGCATCGACGACGACTCGCTGATTTATTCCGCCATACCTACCAACCTACAAAAGTTTTCGGATTAAATAGTTTTTCTCGTTTCAATATTTGGCAGCAAGACTATTTTTTTTCCTTGCCCGCTGTATTTTAAATTAACTATGTGAGTTATGGGGGTGCGTCCCCATTGATATATGATAGTTTCGTGATTAAAATATAAAAGGCATCCTCAACTATGTAGTTACTAGTAGACGCCGCGCAGTTTCACTCGCGTGGTTCCCGTTCCCGTAGGAATACAGGGATAAAATGTAGCCTATAGATAGCTTTCCTCGATAAATGGGCTATCTTACACTGAAAGAATTTTTCAAATCGGACCAGTAGATTAGCGTCCTGAGATTAGCGCGTTCAATCAAACAAACAAACAAACTCTTCAGCTTTATAATATTAGTATAGATATACGAAAAGATTGTTATTGTAGCTCGTATTTCGCAAGAAGACATTCTTAAAAGTTCAAGTAAACTTTTAATCAGTATTTTAAGCATTGATTTCTGACAAAATTAATTTTTATGTAGGTATATTACCTATTAGCTAAACTGTTAAAGTTACTAAACATTTTTCAAGATCATAAATACCTAAAAGCAGCTGCAATTAAGTAAATTTGTCATCAGTCATCACTAAAACAATTCGCCCTAAAGCCATTTAACTAAAACCACGTAAGCGTTAACCTAATGTATGAACCTAAAATAGTTGCGCCGGGAACCCTCACATATTCGGCCTAATGGCGACACATAACAAAGTGTTACGGAAATAAATAGCAAAAAAAGGAAGGATTAGAGACCGCGCGTTGCTCGCATTAGCCGCGTCCAAAAATAAAATTAATCCGTGCAGTGTGAAAGTTCACTATGACGGCAATCTGTAAGGTAGTTCTCTCAATGCGTCTTTGACGACATAAATCTACTGATTTGTCAGTTACGTCTCTTCATGGAAGCTTGCTCCCGGTATTTGGAATTCAAAATATTACTTTGATATCTAAGTATACATTCACATACATACATTATGTTTTGTATTAGGTACATTGTGAGTCACCATTTTTTAACCGGCTTCCAAAAAGGAGGAGGTTCTACGTTCGGCTGTATGTATGTATTTTTTATTGTAATAAGCATAGTTATAGCACGATAGAGATAGATATTATTAAGTTAAGTACAAGTCTTCGCAATTTTAAAAATATTTAAATAAATAGATATCTTAAAAACCAAGAGGTTACTTAACAAATATCTAGGTAATGTCATCATCATCATCACTCACTGCTGAGCTCGAGTTTCATTTCAGAATATGAAATATGTTACGGATCAATAACTATAAGGTTGAAGGTACCTACTTAACTAGATAATATTTACTAAAAAAATTTGTGTGAAAAAGGTAAAATAGAACTCCACTTTTTGTACCCAATCGAGTATATTTGCAGACATTCGGTTATTCTTCCCCACTGTCACCCTTTACAACTTTTAAACGGCTCAACCGATTTTCATTAAACATGTCTAGGAACACTGGCGACACAACACCTTTAATACAAAAAAAACTTAATTGAAATCGCTTCATCCATTCTGGAGTTATGGTAACACAGACAGATTGATAGACAGACACGTCAAACTTATAACACCTCTCTTTTTGCGCTGGCGGTTAAAAAGATGCTTGCTTGAGTGACTTGGTGAGAAAATGCAATAAAACCTATATTATGACATGGAATGCGTGCTAACGGCTCTTTATACAATCCTGTGAAGTAGCGTTCTTGTGAGATAACTTAAAATTTATTTACAAGATCATAAGGTTATGCGTGTTAGAAACTCTTAATTGCTGTCTACGCAAATTAGTCAGTCATAACTGTGTTTTTACACTTATTACTTACAAGTAAGCCGTGATAGCCCAGTGGATATGACCTCTGCCTCCGATTCCGGAGGGCGTGGGTTCGAATCCGGTCCCGGGCATGCACCTCCAACTTTTCAGTTGTGTACATTTAAAAAAATTAAATATCACGTGTCTCAAACGGTGAAGGAAAACATCGTGAGAAAACCTGCATACCAGAAAATTTTCTTAATTCTCTGCGTGTGTGAAGTCTGCCAATCCGCATTGGGCCAGCGTGTTGGACTAAGGCCTAATCCCTCTCATTCTGAGAGGAGACTCGAGCTCAGCAGTGAGCCGAATATGGGTTGATAACGACGACTTACAAGTACCCGTAGCTCAATTAATGGAAGAATTAACAACAAGGGAAATTCTTTTTACTGCTTATTTGTTTGAGCTACTTTATCCTTACCTTTTAGTTTATATAGCATTCTTCTTGTTTACTTATCGTTTTAAAATTTTTGTATTAGATGTTTAATGTGTTTTTATTTTTTCCATAGTGTCATGTTATACAAAATTTACGCCCGGCTTATAGCGTTCAAAATTTTAGCTTCGCCCGTCCAAAATCCTGATTAATGACCCGACAGGGGGCGGATTGGAATTCAGCGCGAAAAAACTGTTTTTAAACTCTTTTACCTACATATTTTTTTATGAGTTGACCTTTTATCTACTCTTTTAAGATTTATTTTAAAGTTTTATTTTACTTAGGTAGTGGAAAATATGTTTGTGATTCTATAGATAGTAGGTTTAATCAAGGAAAGGCAAAGTTGTATCTAAGATAGTGCTTTAGCAACAAGGCTGCCTTTGCGCAGTATTAAGTCAAATTTTTATAAGTTTTGCTTTTTTGGAGCTTAGGTTGTTATAGTTTTGTAGCTAAAAGTCTTAGGCACTTCTTACCTTATGTAAGTTCATGTATTTTGGCCATGGCCCTGCTAGCCTATTCTCTAATTTGGTCTTTATTAACAACTTATTAAAATAAACATCAAATCAACTGAGAAATGTTATATACCTACTGTATGATATCCATGAAGATGTCAGTTAGCACAGAATACATACAATAAGTACATAGAATCTCAATTTCGTTTATGTCAAGTAACATAAATCGTTAGTGAATATGCCTGCTGGTTTTAAATATAGTGAAGTACTAGTAGCTTAATATTCGATCTATGAACACAACGTCGTTCAACAACCGAAACAGAAATGGCGTACGGCGGTCTCACACGTCACGCAGCCCGCATACGTCGGTGGGGATGAATTGATTGCACAGGTAGGGGTGGCAGAGCCCCGCCAGGGGCGCTTTTTAAAAATGGAACCCCAATTCCGATAGAAATGGAGAATAACTTTTTTATAACATTTTTGAGCAAGGTGTGATAAAACTCGATTGTTGGACGAATGTGGCTTTACTTCTCAACCGACTCGGCCTACTTATAATAATATTCTTGTATGAGTATAAATAGAATGATCTTAAACTTGATATCGTAATAATTGTGTAAGTAAATAATAAAAGGTCGTCATAAGCCTTAATACTAGACTTCTGTTACTAACGAACTGTTTATTCGTAGCTTTGTATTACATTGGTACCCAGATAGGTACCTACCTACATATTATTATTGCATTGATGTTTCTGTCAACTAATAGGTATAGTTTAGTATCATTCTGCTCTACTATTACAGGTCCTGACAACAAAAATTGCTTGGAAGCAATAAGGTCGACTGTACATGATTCGTTCTTCTTTAAAAATTAAAGTCTTCTTTAATTTTTAAGTTACAGTTTTAGAATTTTAACACTTATAAATCATCATCTTTTACGTCGTCGTCTTACAATTTGCATACAAATTCAAGTATTTACACATTAATCTAATATGCGTTAACGAATGTAATAAAATCCTCGCGCGGCTGGGGCGGGTGAATCTGAGACAATTTGCCGCGCGCCCCTCGGTAAGCCCACCTATGTGTCTTTCTTATTGCTGGCTAAATCTCGAATATACAACTAAGATTAATCCTCGCTGAAAGAAAGGGTGCGCCAACCCTTTTTGGTCGGCCATTGCAGCGTTGTCGGTGCACGGGAAAAACGGATTTTGCGAATTGATGCTATCCAATCCATCAAAGTAACCACAGGGGTTGGGTAGCTAATAATTATGATATGGATCGTCACTTTTTAACACCTTAGTTAAAAAATATATTGACTATTGTGTATAGATCAAATAGTGATTTTAGATATAAATAATATTATTTTATTCATGTGTATATACAATTTAAACTATTTGATTACTTGCGTTAGAAAAATCTCTCATAAATTAAATTTATAAATTTACTAAGGTACCCTCTGCGTACCTATACTTAAAATATAAAGTAGACTTGGGTATCATCATCATCATATCAGCCGATGTACGTCCACTGCAGGACGAATCCCTGAGATTCGCTTAGACTTAGGTATGCTGGTATATAATTTTGTATATATTATTTGGCTAAGTACAAGCTGGTATGATTAAACTTATAAGAAGTTTTCATATAAAAAAATCATCGTGCACAAAAAATATCTGTCATCCCATAAGTAGCAATTAAAATAAATGCGAACAATTCACGTACACGAGTTTAATTACCCTTTTTCTGCACTCGTGAGAAAAAAATTCGGCGATAAAATGCCGTGGAGTGATAATACGCCGATTACATTCCAGAAGCGGGGTATGGAATTAAATGATTCAAGCGATGCCAATACTCTGTGTCTTATAATTCTGATTGTTGTTTAGATAAACGGGATTGAGTGATTGCAATGCAGTTTAAACGGAGCCCCGGTGCCGTGAAATTTATCTTTACTCGATCGGAATTACAATGGCCAGGGTGCATGTACGGTCGACTACGATACCGTGAGTTATGACGTCACCGCTCCGACCGACATCATAACTCTTGGTGATATCAATTTTTCTTCGAACCCATCCCATGCACTGTTTATTTAGACATATATTTCATACTTACACATACTAGATAAGTGCGTGAGTAAACCTGACTGTCTCTATTTTTTCACAGCTAAACACCTGAACTGATTTAGATTAATTTTTGTACAGTGATTAATGACCTTCGACCTTATTTTCTCGTTGACGAAATCGCGGGCATTGGCTTGTTATTTATGTAGATAGCAATAGGATTCAATAGGTGAATAACAAACGGCAGCCTTATTGCTAGTAGCGATCTTTGTCTTAAAACATGCAGTGGCATTATTGTAAGTAGCAAACACGATTTGCAGAAGAAGATTAAGAATTACCTTTACAAATTAATATAATATGTATTTGTCATATATGATCGATATGATTTTTTATAGGTATGGTTTTTATGGTTTGAAAACGATTTTTGAAATATTAAATAACAATATTTAAATTTAAAAATCGTAGTTAAAACTATCGTGAGTCAAATAAAATCGACGTTTTTTTATTACCAATATTTTAAAATCGGAAAAACAATACTTATCATCCGACCCATATCGTTGGCATTCGTTATTTTTTGACGTGTTCTAAAAACCAACATATCAGTGACATTTCCTACAATGTTTTATTTTAACGATGCGGTGAATAACGAATTACATGTATTTTATCACCGATTAGAACGCTAAAATGACGCAAAGCATAAATAAAGGAGCCTATTGTAGCAATCAACTATAGGTAGAGGTTTTATAAAATTCTGATTTTATTATTCATAAATGAGGCCACGTTCTGTAGATCTCTTACCTTCCACTTTGCCAATGATCACTAGGTTCCATTCCATTCCATACATAGGATCCATCATCTACCGACGTCTATTCAAATAGATAGTCTCTTCAACAACGGTGCATTAGTTCCATGTAGTCGGCAAAAGATCTGGTACTAATATTATAAAGAGGTCAAGATTGTGCGTATGTGAGGTAGCGTGCAATTACTAGATCTATTGCACCCACGGGAACGGGAACTACGCGGGTCAAACCTCGGAGCGTCAGATAAGTCTAATGCTAGCCACTCACCATTCAATAAGTCCACTTGTCAGTTTCATCGGATCAGTTTTATTTATTTATTTATTTATTTTCATTCAAGCAATACCATGTTTTACATTATATAATATAAAATTTATACTAGTCACACTTTTATTATACAATGCAAGCTATGGAGCCCAGTTTGGGCTTAGCCTTGGTTGTCGAGTGAGTGATAGGGAGATCGTTTTTATGATTTTTTTTATCATGTATGTAGTTATTTACCGCGTAGTAGCACTTTGACTACAAAAGTCCCTTAATATCTTTATGAATGCATTATCTTGTTCGTCAATTCGTATATGGTGTGGTAGGTTATCGGATATCCTTCCGTTTGCGCTGCAAGAACCTGAGCTTGTTGGATGGTGAGTGGCTAGCATAATATAAAACAAATGCAGCTAATTTAGGTCGTTTAAATAAGTATAATGTAGTCGGGCGGTGTTACGCAACAGGGCGGTCGATATTCATTATTTCCACGGTAGAATGCGTGCAACCCTTATCAAGGGAAGACGCCCGTTTTTTCTACGGTTTTCCCAAATAATTTATTTAGCGGGCCGGCATCAATTTATCTCTGTGGGAGCTAATTTCGCGTTGGCCCGGTGGCTGGCCTGCGCATGCTGTAACTCAACAAATTGCGCGTCCCGCAGGATTTATTGCCGCCAGCACTTGACGGAGCGCCTGCTTCTTCCATTGTTCTTGATTGTACCGGTCAGTGTCTGCAAATAGAATTGGATTCAGGATGTTTCTACTAGCCAGTTTAGTTCATTAACCGTTCTATTTCGGTGGCTTTTGGATGTTTCGTTGTTGACTTTTAATTAACGAATTAAATTATACGAATGAATACCTAATAGTCTTCTTGTATTGAAACTCAATCTAGTCTCGCAAAAAATTGCTCGAACGATTAAGGTGGCCGCTCATTGTCAATTTTTAGTTGGCCGATAGTTGGACGACTTTTTAATTGTGCGTGATTTAGTTGGACGATTTAGATGGATGTGATGTGCGTCATACATCGCTATATCTGTACCTACTATAAACGCCCGAATAGAATAGAATCGAAACTGCTGACTTTTCGAATCCAGTTGTTTGTTTTCTTGATACGATGACTCGATCTCTGAACCTTATGATCGGTAACCAAACAAGTTTTTCGATAATCCAAAAGCCCTCTTTCATCAATCATTTTCAGAATATATGCTGAAAATGATTACCTTCTTTGTAACAAATACACCTTAATTATACTTACCTTACTAAGTACTTTATTAATTTTCCTCTGTAACCCTTTTAGGATATTCCTTTGTACCTAGTTCCTACCTAGTTCCTACCTACCTAGTTCTTTTCTTCTATTTTTCTGCATTGATCTTATAAAACAAGATCGTAATAGTTACACCCTTTATAACGCCACAGCTGAACAGATTTGGATAAAAATTGGCACAGAAATTGATTAATTATTATTCTTAACCTAGAATATCACATACATACGAAACACGGGTAAAACCGTAAGTAAATACAGCTAGTATTTAGATATAGATAGTTTAAGCTTACGCTATACAGTGAAGCTGATATTTCTTTCTGCTGACTACAGTAAGCCAGACAGTCGTCCCGCTCGCGCGCTTTAGCGAACGAGCAATATCAGCAACGAGGGATCTGCCTAGAGCTGATAATACATTAGATTTAAAAGAGTACCACATAATGTTAACTTAACACAGGGAAATGGGAAATTACAAAATAATATTCATAATTTACCTATGTAATTTGCGATTCGATATTAAACAATTATTATTTTGTCGAGCTTTGCTAAGAAGTAAACAGTTATGCATGGAAAAAGTCTTTTATCATGGGTGCGACATGTCGTATCGTAAATCGTATTTTATCATTAACATTGTATAGTGTTTCTTATCCCTGTATTTCCAAAAAACCAGTAGCAACAATCTATTTAGCACATGAACCCAAATAAAAATGAATGTCTTTCGAATAAATTTAGCAGTATTTATTAAAACGTCACCTTCTTTTTCAATATTATTTTTTATTCTAATTAATATTTTAAATGAGAAGAATTTCGCAGATAATACGGTAGACAGTTTCTCATTATTGATTATATTATATTTTAACTAATCATACAATATGATTAAGCATTGATACTTACTGTTAAGGTTCTTGCTGACTTTTATGAACAGAATCGACCTCCTCAATGTGATAAAGTTACTAAAAAATACTTGACATTTCCAAAGCCTAAAGTGGATTTAATAATATTGATTAGGGTGTTCATGACACACCTAATACATTTAGTCACAGTGGTAACAGCTCCGCTAGATACCACCGCTCTTTGTAAATCAGCATATGCAAAGTGGTATAGCAATAAATCTAGCGGCTCTTGCTCGTTCTCGCATCATGTTACATCTTAATTTCAGAGCCGGCTCGACGGAGCCTGCCTGCCTGAGATAGGGCCTTTTATCAAATTCGCATTACGCTACAAATTAACTTGAACTTTAAAAAACTTTTTTGATTTTTTATACACCTAGATGGAAAAGTACCTTAACATTTCCACGCTTGATTTTTGAGTTCATTAAATGATTTTTTTTTACCTGAATATTAAATGGGGATTATGATTTTCTAGTAGGTATGAGTATGTTTAATTTTTTGGCACGTTCTAGAGCTGATTACAGTTTGCCAAATTTAAATATAATTACATCATATTCATCTCTTAGGAGTCTTTCTCGTTAGAGTGACCTATGTTGCATTATTTCCCGAATTTCCTAATAGATATCAGTCAGGTTTATGTAATTTTGATTAGTTTTTTTAGATAGCGATTATTGAGTTTCTTAACGGCTACCTACTGGTGGTACTTACCTACTAGAAGTTTATTATACATAACTAGAAGATTATTTTCAAACCGATTGATTCGAAAAATTTGGAAATTATTTCAGATCCGGCGAGAATAACCTTAATGAGTTTTAATAGCGATACCAAAGAAATCATCATTAAATAAAAAATGTAGACAATGTATATCATATCATAAACAAAAAAATGTTGTTTTGTAAAAATGTTGTGTTTCTTCTAATTGCACCAACAACCATACGCTTCAAAGAAAAACATTTCGTCCGCAACTATGATTAGGCATTAATAAATAAGTAAGGTATTATTTATTACTTCTTTTTCTACTACTTCTTATTTGCTTCTGCTTATTTCTTTCTTCTTTTAGAGGAAGATTTAGTAAGGATCGTGTAGAGCGTATAGTAGAGATACATAGGGATCACGTGACGGCGGAATATGGTGCTGTTAGAAATACTGGTCTTTTTTTCCCTCGGGTTTTTATTGTCTGCAAGGAAAAAATATTCTAGGAGTATCATGATTCGTGGATAATTTTAAAGTGGTATCGTATCAAGTAAAACTCTCGTTAACTAAATCATAATCAATTCGGTTCTCCTTATAAAAATTAATTAAATATAGAAAATTGACAAAAATCATATTATCGAATATAAACCATTACAGCGCTATGAATGAAAATACATATCCATAATTTTACGCGTATGGATGAATATTTAATACATTTGCGGAAAGCTTTGTTCGGCATTTTATTTTATTTTTTTATGATTGGCATTTTATTAATTTCGCTTTTCCTTTTGTTTCAGGTGGTCGTCGCGCGTATAGCGCTGTTGATCGGTAGGTGTCGCGAAGTGTCGCGCGGTGTCGCGTGTGTCGCGCGGTGTCGCATGTGTCGCGCGGTGTCGCATGTGTCGTGTCGCGTGACATTCGTCAGAGTAAGCGCGTGTGACGGTCCGAGATGTCTCGCTCAGTTCGCAATAAAGCGCGGCGCGCGGATTGTTGTATTGCCACTTGATTTACTCCATTCGGCCGAGTCGGTTTGACGTCGAGAGATCAAGATATCAAACTCGACTGTCGAATAAATTTTTGTGCCAGCCCACACGAACGCTTAGGCAATCGACTGCCGAAGATTTATCGTCAAAATTTCCCGTTAGTAACGCTTACCGAGCACACTCCGCGTATCACTATTTCACAAATAAAAGAACCAGTCGCGATATCATCGTCGACTATAAATTATATGATGCTCGTATGAAAAATACACGTTTCGATGTCCGCTTATTTATCGCTCACCCTGAGTTATGTATGCGTTATGTTAATCTCGCTCGTTATTAAATAGACGGTTCTATTAATATTAATTAGCTTCTGTCAATATTTTATGAAAACACGAACGATATGTATGAATATTGAGGTCGAGATTGAGATATCCGAGGGCGTCGTGTCGGATCGCGCGGACGGGCGAGCTAGGTATCGGTATCGTGCTGATCTGCTATCGCTCCATCGGCCGGTGGCTGGTCCACACTAGGCTAGGTAGAGTTCCCGCGTTCTGCCGCGTGATATATCGCTCCGCATCTCCCTGTATAAATCTTGAACGCCTGCTGAGGTACACGGGACATGGCCGCGCCGCAGCCTCGAGCTTCAAATGGAATTGTGTTTTTATTTATCGTGCGAATTGTGCCCCACTATCCCTCACCCGGTATCGCAGTTTATCTGCCAAAACACGCATGGATCGATGCAAAATTTAGCTCTTAAGTTGCCCTGCCTGTATTACAATAAAATACTGTTCTTGCACATTTAAATACTGTTGCATTTCGTAAATCCTTTTCATCTGATTTTTTTATTACAAAGCGATATATCTGTAGATAAATTGGAGCAGTATTTTCTAGTACAGTTAGTAATGTTATGGTTAGAGGATAATATAGTGAAAAATGTACAAATACGGTTATCTGTCGTAGCAACTCATCACTTGCCCAAATTGTTTCCTAAGTAGCTTCATTGATAACACCAAGTAGTGGGGTCAAAAAACGGGTGACACGTTAACTGCGACATATTAATTAAACGATAATATATTTCAAATTTATGAGGTCTTTAAGACCACCGGCATATAGTCACCTGTCATTTTATCGTTTTAAAATTTATAGGTGATTTTATCCAATTTAGCAGTGACGTGTTAAGATTACCTAATGTAAATATTTATAAAACTAGTATGAATTAACAACTGATGTACAACGTCTGTATACGTTCAGAAAAATATTAATGTCTAAATGGAACAATGAAGAGATAGACTGGCGTGGCGTAGCGTTAGCAAAACACACTCAGCTAAATAAATTAAAAAGTATTTCATTTTTAATTATTACATTTTCTTAGATGAATAGTCCAACGAGATATCAAATATTTACGAGTATCAGGAATGTTATAGAGCTGTGTAAAAACTTTGTGTTACCAAAACTATTAAATACATATTTACGTTTGTAAAATAAATTCATGAGAAAACCAATTCGGCATATTAAATATTTCTTGAAATAGTGTCTTTAGACCGAAAATAATTCTGAGCAACCTGTATAGTGGAAATATTGTGTTTTGTTTTTATTTTTTGTGAAGACGTCTCCAAAATCGTTACTAAATATGTTATTTATTTGTCAAACCGAATTTATTTGTAAACGAGTATCTAGATCATGTTCATAACAATCCTGATATTTATACGTATAATAGGCACTTACATAAGTATGGTGCATAACCTACTTTTATTAAAATCTATACAACAGTTATAGATGATGGATTAAATTAAATTATTATTGTTCCAAGCGTAAATATTAGAAGCAAACGAATACGTCACGTCAGAAACCTATATACGTAATTTAAAAGGCTTTAGTATGAAAAATATTCCATGTTAGTCGATAGCTTAACTTATTCTTAGCTTACCTATAATAGTCACTTAAAAATGACAAGAATCAAAACTAGTTGTGCCCAGTATACGAATAGCTAATTAAATTAAGTAATAATATAATTTATTTTAAGATACAGTAGTGGTAATATTTTTGGATTCCTATAAACATATACGTAATTTGTCTCCTGTAATTTAGTACTAATTGTCAAAAATTTGGTCGTGATTCTTTCGATTTTTTTTAAATGATCATCGAACGAAAGTGCCAAATGCCAGTTTTGTATTTTTAATTAGTAGAATTTTTGGTAATTTTTAAACAGTTCCTTCAGTTTTTATGCTGACCTTACACAGTGTCATATATTTTTTTGAGTTTTATTTTTTTTATTATTTTTTATCTTCAAAGTCTTTACGATGCAATTTTCCTCTTTGCAAATAGTTACTGCTTTAGATAAGCGTTAACTCCTAGATTAGGTTTTAAATTTTGAATAAGATTTAAAACATTGTCTAGAAAGTCTATTGAAGTGCAATAACTTTTATGACAGAGGTTAAAAAAAAAGTCATATGCTTAAACTTTTCTACGATATACTTATATACATTTTATACCAATTTGTCCATGGCCATCCACTATTTTCCTTATAAGAAAGAATCTACGTCTAAGTTTTAATTTAAAACTGTTAAATATTATATTGTAAATATTAAAAAAAAAAACATCTTATTTATGAAGCTTCTGATAATTGAATGTGAATATATTCGGAATTCAAAATTTTTTCACTTGTTTTTAAACACACTATTTTCGATGTTTATATACAAATTATTTTATTATATATACTATCGTTTAAATTGTTTATTTATTAATTAATGCGCGCTCATGGAAATACGTAATTTTTTGTCGTCGGTCATACGTAAATAGGTAGGCCCAATTTATTGTAATATATCATAATTAATATTAATTAATTAAATAAAAGAGAAATACTTAAAAACTCGAGGGAATCTAGTTAAATGATTTTGTGTTTTATGACTGTAACTACGTGTGAAGAGTTGTGTAATATTATACAAGTATATATTATACCTATCACTATATATATAATATGAATGGAAAGCGATATTATAATTTTTTGTACAATATCGGCTATAGTGCGAAATGGATCTGCATTAAATAAAAATTCTGTTACTGTAAACCTGATTTATTATTTACTCTTACCTGAAAGTATATACCTATATACGAATTCCTAATACGAATATTAAATTTTCATACATTCTTAATACTTATTACAAAAAAAGAAATTTGTTTGTTTTATACGTTTTAACTACTCAACCAATCATTTTCATGCATGACATAAATATCAACAGGTCCGAGGTTGAAACCTTTCATTTTGAAAATTGTACCTGCCTACTGTTCCAAAGGGCTTGTAAAATTCTTTAGATGCGAACGAAGTCGTGGGCAACAGCTAGTAAAATATATTTTTAAAATTAAGTAAAATATTTTTTGTTAAATTTTTATGATTCTGTTCTGTCTCTGAAACTATTATAACATACTAGCTGACGCCGCGCGGTTTTACCCGCGTGGTTCCCGTTCCTGTAGGCATACGGATATAATATATAGTCTATAGCCTTTCACGATAAATGGCCTATCTAATACTGAAAGAATTTTTCAAATCGGACCAGTAGTTCCTGAGATTAGCGCGTTCAAGAAAACAAACGCTTCAGGTTTATTTTTTAAGTATAGATTTGCTGTATTATAAAGCACGACTAAAATCACGTGACAACGTCGGAGAATGCCCGTCTTGTTTTGGACCCATACGGGGCCCTTATTCATGAACTGGTTCTTTCAAACGTGGCGTGGCAACTAGTGGAGTATGCTCCGACTTTGTTTCATGTGAGTTTTAATAGTCTTCTTCTTACTACCGTACCGCTTTCTGGAGTAATCTCGCCCACTCTGCCCGATCTTGGGCGTCAGAGTTTTAACAGTGTTTTCATATATAAATCGCAAACATTTTAGAATATAAACTATCGTGAGAATTATTATTAATAAATCAATTAATTCTCACGATAGCTTCAATTCTCAAAATATTTGCTAAAGTTTTATATGAAAAGAAAATTCTAATTCGTAAGTTGAAATACAATGTAGATAGAATATATTTTCAGTAAGGAGTATGATATAGTAACAACACTAAGTAGAACATAAAGCTTGGCAGGTATAAAAGAGTAGCCATACTGTCGTGCCAAACAGGAAGTGAGCATGCGAGGCGGGGTGCGGGTTCGAACCCTTGCCAAGCGAATCCTAACTCTATTTGCATACACTGTATATAAAGGCATTTAAATATTTTGTAAATGTTGTCTCATATCATACAATCATATAAGTAACTAGTAGACGCCGCGCGGTTTCACCCGCGTAGTTCCCGTTCCCGTAGGAATACAGGGATAAAATATAGCCTATAGCCTTCCTCAATAAATGGGCTATCTAACACTGAAAGAATTTTTCAAACCTGACCAGTATTCTCTGAGATTAGTTCAATCAAACAAACAAATTCTTCAGCTTTATAATATTAGTATAGATAAAATATCGTTTGTATTTTAGTTTATTTAAGTACTCTTTTGAAAAGTAAGTTGTTATAAGTACGGACTCTATCATGGTAGCATTGGTTAATTTTTCTATAAATACAACCTTTTTTTATTTTTTTTTATTCTTTACAAGTTAGCCCTTGTCCACAATCTCACCTGATGGTAAGTGATGATGCAATCTAAGATGGAAGCGGGATAACTTGTTAAGGAGGAGGATGAAAATCCACACCCCTTTCGGTTTCTACACGGAATCGTACCGGAACGCTAAATCACTTGGCAGTACGTCTTTGCCGGTGGCGGTGGTAACTAGCCACGGCCGAGGCCTCCCACCTGCCAGACCTGGACAAATTAATAAATTTTAATCTGCCCAGCCGGGGATCGAACCCAGGACCTCCATTTTGTAAATCCACTGCGCCACCAAGGCCGTCATTTATTTTAATCGAATGTATTGTGATAGTTTGAGAGAGAAAGCAAGCTTACAGTTTTGTAAAGTACTTTTGTACGTAGTGGAAGGTAGGTACTTACAAAAACCTAAAAACATAAGAAACGCATTACGTCACAGAACTCATCTTCAGGGATCTTCCATTATTTACGAGCCGACTAAGCCCCATTTTTTATAAACCACGTAAATTTGTCTGCGGGCCCGCAATAAATCAGGGTGTATTCCCGGATTACCGTTAGAGTAATGACTCAAGTCCACCTGGTGAGGGACTGCAATTACTCAGCCATTCTCTCGACCGTTCAGATCCTATCCACTTTTGGGTCTTACGTGGAAACTGTCTCTTCTAAACTAAAGATTAAACGGATTTTTCGATGTACATGCTGATAACTTGCGGATTAAGTAGCTACGTGTTTAAGGAATTAATAACTTTATATTAACAAAAAATAAGATGCAAATCTATATCAAATATCTCTTATATTTTACGGATTTCATCATCTCCTTTCCCTTATCCCACTTAATTGGGGTCGTACGTTAATCTCCTCCATTCGTCTCTGTTACTCGTCAACTCATTATCCACTCCTTTTACACACATGTCCTTTTTACACACTCCAACCATCTCTTATTTGGCCTTTCTCTTCTCTTGTGTCCTCCACTTGCAAATTCAACATTTCCTAGTACAGTAGAAGCTCCTTTGAAGAAAACTTCAAATAATTGTTTTTTCTTTATATATTTGTTTTTTATTTAGTCACCCAAGAACGTATCCCTTATAATCCCATATAAAATACCATTCTATATTCACGGTTTCTGTATTCGCGAGACATTTAGAGAACGTATCCCCCGCGAATAATGAGCTTTTACTGTATATAACTTTCATCCCTTCGCAATACATGTCCATACCATGTTAACCTTTAGCTCCTCAATTTTCTGTCACTGGCGCCAATTTCAGACTTTCTCGTACCTAATCAATCCTTGAGGAGAAACTTGTGAGAGCCCACGTTGGGCTCACTGGGCTGTGATTGTGTTAGAGGATAGCGAAGGGTTACCACGAAGCTAACGGTCTGGCGGCTGGAGAGTTGATTTTTCATGACATCCTGTGAAAAATATCAAAAAAATACGTTTCATACTTGGACTATTGGGGATCTAGAGCTAATGAATGAAAAATGAAAAAGCCACCACGATCCAAACTTCATATTTAATTCTTCGGCCTGTGGTAGGAGTAGATATGGACTGACGAACTTTCAGTCTTCGTTAATTGAGGCTATCGCAGGCTCTCGTTCCGTTAGTTTTAATCAAGTAATTAGATAGATACTTGAATATTATTCTTTTTTATATGGGAGAAGCTCGCGCTTGACCACGATGTAACCTGATGATAGTTATAAGTGTAGATGTTGCCTAAGGTGGAACGTGCTGGGTTAAAAACTAAAAGATGCTTATTCAGTCTCGTCTTGTAGGTGCCCAGGTTGCAAGAATTAGGAAACACTGACTTCGGGAGAGAGTTTCTTACCTTAGCCATGCGTGTAAAAAAACAGGTTCTAGGAATGTCTATGACATAGGAATGGAAACCTATTGTGTCTTGCAGTGCCATCCTAAAAAGGTGACGGTGGTACGAGCTCGGATAGCAAATTTAAAGTATTTTAAAACATACCTACAGTAAATACTTGATAATATTACGAATTCAACCATAAATGAATATGGTTTCAAACACAACAAAGCGCAATAAATCTAAATGGGCAGTAAATATTGCCGAGTCTATGGATAAATCACTAAATAGCAGGTGTAAAGGAAGTTTGAAAGTCGGTCGAATTGACAGAGTTTATCGGAAAAGTGCCAAACGTGATCGGTTTAACTTTTCAACTATAGATGGCGTGCATATATTGAAAGTATACACTATACACCGAAAACCTATGTAATAGGTACATAAACCTGCCGGTAAATTCACTAACTTTGACGTAAGTTGCTACCTAATCTCAGACCAATTATTGTATAGGACCTGCCCCGCTAGATACTTTTTTGTCAAAGTATATGATCAACGATTTAATGCAATTACTAAAACTGTCTCCGTGGAATCGATGTTCCATAGTTGTAATTGTGTTCATCAGCTAAAGAGCTCCGTAAAATACCTTTTTGTGCAGTTGAATGGTGTAAAAACGGGCAAAAGCTTCTAGTTTCGTATAAGATATATGCCAAATCTAAGCTCGTTCCTCAGAAAATAACAGACAATTGTGTTCGTGAATTTGGGTGCGATACTGGTCCTTCTATTATTGGTCTGACTTACCTAATAGAATGAGTTAGCATTATATAAATATTTTACCTATTATAGTGATTACGAAATCACGTGACTTAAGAATTACTAAAAATAGGTAGCTGGGAAATTTTGTATATCTCCACTAACATACGTCAAAGTTGGTGAATTGGTCAGCTGGTTGAGTCCGATAGTTAGCATTATTTTTGGGCTCAAAGCAGGCCCTTTCCTAGAAAGGGGGTTGGAGCTTAGACCCATCACACTGGTCCAACTCAGATTGGCGGGCTTAGAGTTACAGTAGAATAACGGGAAGAGTACTATTGGATTTTGCTAATAAAAGGAACAACTGTTTAACGTGTTTTTCGAACCTTCAGAATGTGACACCATCACCTTCACAACTCTGGGATACCTCACCTCATAATCCATATCTACTCGGCTAACCATTGAACTAACAAGGCAGTTTTGGCTAAATAATGTAGATAGGTAGGTACATAGTTAGGTAAAATTTTAATTAAAAGTAAATTTGGATTTTAATTTCGATGACTGTACGGGTACCTAGTAATAAAATAAAATGAATGAAAATATAATTAAAAGATTGTATTAGATTATTTTACATCGCATAGTTATTCACACATGCAGGTGGTACGATAAAAGTTTGATAAGAAGAACAAAAACAACGAAACTGTATATTTAATGCCACAGTAACTAACTAGTAATTAACAGAGGAGTATCCAAATACCATCAAGAAATGCGCGTAACATGAAAATACTTAATTAAAGTACCAAAATCCGATATCAAAACATCAGAGCGTCACGAAACCCCACCTAATAAAGTAAGTCTCACGTTCCTAATTAGGCCGTTAATTATAAAGCTCTCATGGAAGCCTTAATTTCAACATAAAAGACTATCTAAGTCGCTGCTTTTGACCGGATTTTGTTACTGGGCGTTACGTGAAAGCTGTTTTATGTTTAGTATGATTAAAGGACCTCTTATCTTTATTATGTTTTATTGAGTCAAAATTTGGTTGTGCTTCTAATATACATTTTATCTACGCGTTTTATAGAAATATAACGTTAGGTATGGTTTAGGAAACAAAGAAAAGTAATTACGAAAAAAATATGCAACATTTTTTAAGATAGATTAAGATGTTTTTTCGTATGGTCTGTTTATTCCTGTTTTCCATAGTTCAACACTATTTTATTTTTATTAAGTAAGTACAGTACATGCTATCTCTTGATTATATAATTATCTTTATCCAAAGCTAGCTTCATTTTTTTTTGTAATCCACTTCACCATTTCTAGTGTTCTTCAAACTCCACGGATTTTCAGTCAGATCTTTCATTAAAGAATATTTCCTAGTCATTGTGGTTGGCAATATATTTCTACTCCTGTAGTTCCTGTAAAAGAGAAAAATACTGTTAGGTAGTTACACGAATGATTAAAAGAAAACAGTTTCATGGTTTTCATTTTGTCATGCTCTTAGGTAATTATACCTACGTAGGTACTTTAGATCGTATGAAAATAATGAAAGTACAAAAACCCCAGAACAATCGTCAAAAAATCGGAAGTTGAAATTTTGCATGAGAGACCTACATATTGACAACTAGCTGATGCCGCGCGGTTTCAGCCGTATAGTTCCCGTTCCCGTAGGAATACGGGGATAATATATAGCTTATAGCCTTCCTCGATAAATGGGCTATCTAACACTGAAAGTTTTTTCAAATCGGACCAGTAGTTCCTGAGATTAGCGCGTTCAATCAAACAAACAAACTCTTCAGCTTTATAATATTAGTATAGATTTTAGGAGGTAAAATCAAATAAGGCATCTGCACATAAATCGGATTGCTCGCTGCGCTCTGTAATTGTTAATTTAGCACATTCATGTAAATTACCAAATACACTTCTTCTTCTTTCCTGGACCTTTTCCGCACTTGGCCATTTGTGGTTGGCCGTTGTACGAAGGTCCCTTTGGTGCTGGTCCACGCCGGAGTCACTCCAGCCAGCCGAGCGCTCTAGAAGCTTAGCAGGCCGCCCAGGTCGTCGAACGCCTCATGGAGTGTTGCTGGAGATCCAATGTGTGCGTGTTGTTCCGATACACCTCTGCATCTAAGCATAACAGTATCGGGGTTTCCTCTTCCTCCATGCATACTCTGCACAGAGGACTGTCGGACCAAATACACATAATAGGGATGATGACAGTTTTTTAAATTGTATATAAATTAAGAGTATACTAATAGTAAAGCAATTTTGTAAAAGGAACAGGGTATCTGCGATTATTACTTTCGGAGCTACAGGGATTTAAAGGGTCAGATTTGCGGCGCTGCCGCGGATCCCTGAGAAACGCCCCACACAAAATGGCACGAACTAATGACGTCGTAGGTAATGTAATGATCGTTAGATTTGTATGTGCGTTCAAACAAAATTACTAATATCTTTGTTATTTGTGCGTTTATGTTTATAGTTCAAATATTAAAAAATGTCACATTTAATGTAAGGAAGCTAAAACTGTATGAATTTTCATCTAATTACGATAAAATATTTTTAATAGATTTTGAAATTTTGTAATCTCATTTATTTTGCAAATATCCAGACAATCTTTGCTTTTTATGTATAAATTAGTTAACATTGACCCTATTTACCCGAATGTATCATAAAAATCAATATATTCAAACCTAGTCATCATCCCCATTGGTAATTTTCATGAATGAGCTTTTAAAATATCATCCGCTGTCATACAACAATTAGAGGGCACCGCAAATAGAGCTATCTTGCGCGAGCGCATCCATATTTTGTAGCCGTTGGACATATTGAGTTATCTTAATTGGTAGGAAACCCACCTCTAAGCAATCCGGTTCCGACGTTTACTTATTAGGTAAGGACGGTAGGGCAGTATACCTACTAACATGCTACCACGATGATTCTAGTTGTGAATGAAGAGTAAGCTTTACCTTTTTTACGATTTACTTACAGAGGCCTGTGTTTGCAAAAATGCCGTGTAGACTGTAGGGTTGAATCTGTCAAAATTTTTGAAATAATAAACGATTTATTTTGTAATTTTAACTTGAAATATAAACGTCTTTCGTACTACTTTTATCCGATTCTGCAGTTTTATTTTTAGGCCAAAAATTAGATGATTTTTTCCAAGGAAAGAAAAACCAGACTGAGTTTGTTGAGGACTTTTCTCCGACCAAGGCGCGTTTGGTAATGTTTTTTTTTTAATTAAAGTTACAATTATCTTTAATTTTAAGTTTTCGACTAATTATTATCACATTTATTACAAACACATTTGAAACGTTAGGTTAATATTATTAAATAATGTCTAATAATAACTGTATTACCTGACGTTTCGAAAGTGCTTGTAAATTAAGCCCAATTGAAATAAATAAAAACTGACTTTGACAAAGACAAATGGATCATTCTTTTCAAGGAATATTGGGATTCATTAAAATCGGTTCAGTGGCTTCGCCATGATAATGGGGATGATGACTAGGTTTGAATATATTGATTTTTATGATACATTCGGGTAAATAGGGTCAATGTTAACTAATTTATACATAAAAAGCAAAGATTGTCTGGATATTTGCAAAATAAATGAGGTTATAAAATTTCAAAAACTATTAAAAAATTTTTATCGTAATTAGATGAAAATTCATACAGTTTTAGCTTCCTTACATTAAATGTGACATTTTTTAATATTTGAACTATAAACATAAACGCACAAATAACAAAGATATTAGTAATTTTGTTTGAACGCACATACAAATCTAACGATCATTACATTACCTACGACGTCATTAGTTCGTGCCATTTTGTGTGGGGCGTTTCTCAGGGATCCGCGGCAGCGCCGCAAATCTGACTCTTTAAATCCCTGTAGCTCCGAAAGTAATGATCGCAGATACCCTGTTCCTTTTACAAAATTGCTTTACTATTAGTATACTCTTAATTTATATACAATTTAAAAAACTGTCATCATCCCAATTGATCATAGGTATAAACAGAGTACCTTTTACATTAATTATATTCAAGCAAGCAAATGAATAGGCTTGAGCTTGAATGACAATGATGGAGATAGGTAGTGATATAACGTCCAAGTCAAGGCACGTTTACCTAGAAAATGCCTCTAAACATTTGCCCTGAGTGTGGTTAAATCACAAGTAGCAGTAAATATAGACACCAGAAGGATAGTTCACATATTAGTTGTTAGAAACTTATATACTATCAAAACGTTTGATGTATAATGTGTATCACTACAAAACCTACTTAAACACTAAAGCTGCACTTAAGCATGTATCACTAATAGATGTTAATCACGAAAGTGTGAAACCGTGATTGTTAAATCTCGCGAGACGCAATGATTTTTGCCTGAATAGAAGCCATAATGTATTAATCCATGGTACTGTAAATAGATCCGTGATAACCCAGTGGATTCCGGATTCGGAGTCAGTTATGTTTTTTTTTTAAAAATAAATATCACTTGTCTCAAACGCTGAAACATCCGGGACATGCACCTCCAACTTTTCAGTTGTGTGCATTCTAAGAAATTAAATATCTCAACGGTGAAGGAAAAACATCGTGAAGAAACCTGCATACCAGAGTATTTTTTTAATTATCTGCGTGTGTGAAGTCTGCCTATCCATATTGGGCCAGTGTGGTGGACTATTGGCCTAATTGCTCTCATTCTGAGAGGAGACTCGAGCTCAGCAGTTTACATATAACGTTTCGCCTATTTAAGTGTCATTTGAATTACTTTTCGACCAAAGCTACGATTCAATGATAAGCATTCCGTATACCTACTGCAATGACTAAGAATATTGAATAAACAATCTGCATATTTTATTTCTAAGGTCATCAGCGATAATAATCAATTCTAATTAATAGATTGCTATCTCTGATATTATATAATTATCAGATAAGATGATCCTAGTAGCTTAATTTGTTTATTCTCGTAAATCACATTGCTATTTAATAGCAATTAATTTACACTGAATCATCATCATCATCACTAAGAGCCGATGGACGTCCACAGCTGGACATAGGCCTCTTGCATAGACTTCCAAACAGCACGGTCTCAAGCTCCTGCAACCCGCCTTGATGTCCACCTATGCGGTGGCACCTATGACACCGGTGCAGGGTCGTCATTCCAGCACCTTGAGACCCCAAAGTTTATCGGCTCTTCGAACTATATGCCCTGCGCATTGCCATTTTAGCTTCCCTTATTTCTGATTTCCTTATTTCCAGTTCGATCGCGCAGAGAAACTCCAAGCATAGCTTGCTTCATCGCCCGCTGACTTTAGTTTTTCCTTCCTACTTATAACGCCTATAAACCTATTCATCATCTGCATTATCAATCCATATTCGGCTCACTGCTGAGCTCGAGTCTCCTCTCAGAATGAGAGGGGTTAGGCCAATAGTCCACCACGCCGGCCCAATGCGGATTGGCAGACTTCACACACGCAGAGAATTAAGAAAGTTCTCTGGTAAGCAGGTTTCCTCACGATGTTTTCCTTCACCGTTTGAGACACGTGATATTTAATTTCATAAAATGCACACAACTGAAAAGTTGGAGATGCATGCCCCGTACCGGATTCGAACCCACACCCTCCGGAATCGGAGGCTGGGGTCATATCCACTGGGCTATCACGGCTCTCTTAAATAATAAACCTATTACATTCACGTTATTATATCCACGGGGACGGGAACTATACGCGGGTGGAACCGCAGGGCGTCGAATAGTGTGCTGATAGAGGTAGTTGTCGAGTTGTTGACTCGGTACAGTCGCGACATGGCCGCGAATCGTGCAAGCGCAGCGGATAAGATAAACGCGCGTGCGCCGGCCCGCCGCGATCTCTAATTAAGTCCTTACCTTCACTGCCTACTCAGTTCTCATGCTACATGATTTTGTACTTCGCTTACTACTCGTGACTCTGTCGGCGAATAATTTAATTATAGGGCAGCAGTTACTTTGCTGTTGTTATGTGTTTGATGTTCTTCTTTCCCCGCTTAGGCTTGGGCTTTTTCTGCACTTACGACGATGAGACGATGAGCGTAGTACCTGATATGTTGGTTCCGTCCGTTGGAATAACTCCAGCCAAAGCTTGCTCCAGATTAGCAGGCCCCCAATTCGTCTTTTAGAATGTTGCTCGAAAGGCGAGGAAGGTTTCGCGTTGTTTTGATACTTCGCTGCATCTAAAAGCATAAAGTTTCGAGTTTAATATTATAATTTGCAAATTCTAAAAACACACTCAAAAAGGAATCTATTCATCACCATCATCATTATCAACCCATATTCGGCTCACTACTGAGTTCGAGTCTCCTCTCAGAATGAGGGGGTTAGGCCAATAGTCCAGCACGCTGGCCCAATGCGGATTGGCAGACTTCACACACGCAGAGAATTATGAAAAATCCCTGGTATGCAGGTTTCATCACGATGTTTTTCCTTCACCGTTGAGATACGTGATATTTAATTTTTTAGAATGCACACAACTGAAAAGTTGGAGGTGTATGTCCCGGACCGGATTCGAACCCACACCCTCCGGAATCGGAGGCAGAGGTCATATCCACTGGGCTATCACAGCCTTGAATCTATTACCTACCTAATATTGTAATAGATATTTTTATTAATAGTGTGTGTCCTTTAAATAATCATGTGTTTAAAGTATCCACGTAAGTATAGCAGCGATAACTCGAGAGACAATCATGAAGAAATTAAAGGTAGGTACGATACGAGAAAATTTTCATCACCTAAAGGAGACAGCTTTCATGCAATCATAGGCCTGATTATGAAAAGTATTATCAATTGGTAATTTTTAATGTTATCAAATTATCACTGAAAATTTGTCGGGATTTGTCAATGTGGCAGTAGAGTTAAATGAGACACACATCGATTAGCCAGTTTGCGATATAGTTAATCTTTAAGACTGTGAATTGAGCTGATTTTTTAACATGTGTAGGTACCTAAAACAAAAAAGTTTTTTTAACAAGTGTAGGTAATACAAAAATGTAACGGTTTTTTACGCTATCCCTCAATTTATTACAATTTAGCTCAGAAATGCATTTCTATCCAATATCCCTTCCCACTACTTTCGATTCGATGACAATTGGCTTTTATTTTTTAACCCTTATGCTTAAAAGTTTCCTTATTATAGTTTTACGTACAAACTTCTTCAGTGAATTTCTCGTATTAAGTATTTTATGCCCTAATTGATTGGTTTGCTGTAAACATAATCGCGTAGTTGAAAGCCTCTGCGATAATATTGACGCCGAGCTGAGTGATTGCAGCGTGGGACGAGAGTTATTACGAATTACGTCTATCTACACTTTACCAATCAATTTATATCAACATTGAAGTTGGGGTAAGATAACATTGTCGTTATGATTTCTGACGTTTGTGACGTACATACATAAACATTTTTAAAAATTGACTACATGACTATATACCTACAGAGAAAATGTATTTTTCAATTTTTACAAAAACATGACACATGTATTTTTTGACTATTCATCATCATCGTCATCATGTCAGCCGAAGGACGTCTACTGCTGTAGGGATTTTCAAATATAACTACCGATTCTGAGCCGCCTGCATCCAGCGAATCCCTGCGACTCGCTTGATGTCGTCAGTCCACCACTGTACCGTTAAAAAAATATTGCTTGAAACATCTTGAAAAAACTTAAATAAATCATTTTCCGTCTAAACTAAAAACCTTTGCTAGGAATAAATTATTTATACCTACCTAAACAATACCAGGACGAATTTGAGACCGAATGTTGGACTGTGATGGTTTTAATGCTTAAGTTTTTAATTAATTCTAATAAATTTAATTCAATTCGATTCAATTTTGCCAGTGACAACAAATCTTTACTTACTCGTTGTTTTATTAATTCCAGTAGATACTGTAAGGTCTTTATTGGCCTTAAGGTTCTTTTTTAAGGTCTTAGATGTCCGTTAGGAATGTAAAAATAGGCATCCACTTATCCCCATCGTACGTATCGGATGAATCGCATCAAATGGATTTTTAATTTTTCGGTAGATAAAATACGCTCGACTTTCTATACAAAGAATACTATACAATTCGTATGATGCGATGCGCCTGATACGTACGGAGCGGATCTGTGGACGACTGCACGGATTTCCACTTTCGCTAAAATAAAAAGTAATAGCTGTAGGTACCTACTTTGTAAAATAATAATTCAATGTTGGTAAGTAGATTCTACTCCATAATATTATGAAAACTTTTGCACACAATTAGGTACATTTTGGTCGATAATATTGAAATATATGTTACATCACTATTGTAAAATGTTTTAACGGCCTTATCGAGTCGGTTCTTTAAGTAGATAAATCTATCCGCCTTTAAAATTTATAAGCATTTTATTTAAATGAGGTTCAATTAAAATAAGATACAAAACTAATTAACTGTTACTAATGATTTAATTTTGTTTAGTTTTGTATACTTTTCCATTTAGGTAGGTACTGTTATACTATCTATCAGGGATGTTGAATTAGAACTAGAATTTCTTAATTTTAAAAATCAAAATCAAAATTTAGAAACAAATCCAGGACCTCCCGGTTTAAAGGCAAGACATTTTTTGTTTTGTTTATCTTTTCTCCGTTGTAAAGTACCAAATTGGTACATCACAAAATTACGATTGGTGATTTAACTTTAACCTAAACTTATAATATATTATTATTATACTAAGATAATGTCCAATAACTTAATCTTAGTCTTTCATTAACTATTACGTCTTTCAGCCACGTTGTTCACGAGATCTTCCATAAAGCATTGCAAGACAAATAGGACCAAGAAAAAACTCTTCAATAAAAGGTACAAACAAAGTACCTTTTTACCAATATCCAGGTAAACTCCTAACAATATTTATCATATTTGTTATAACAATAACGAGTGCTCGACCGCTGGAATGCCGTAGACAAAGAGCTCTTTGACCAACTGTGTCATAAATGCATGATTTACGCAATTACATTGCAAAGGAGACGATAAATTACTTTTCACTCTATGGTAACCTACAGTGATACCTTTGAAGACGACGCATCATCTACAACTTATTCTAAGCTCTATAACTCCAATAATAAAGTAGATTTTATATTGACTAAAGGTTAAATACAGTTCTTGAGGTTTAAGTGTAGGAACCCGATTATTCACAGATATTGTGCAAAGTTTACCACCCGCTAACACGAGGTAAAGTCAAAAGCTAAAAATCCACGTTCGAGAGGAATACAATAATATTTTATCGTCGAATTTGCATTTACAGGTGATTTTGGAATGTTTATAGTGTGCAAATTCGTCAAACAATATTTATGATATCATGGCCCGAAAACATTACCACGTATGTATGTATAAAATGTATGTATAATACGAAAAATTTACGTATGCACTGTAATTGAAGGTACCTACAACAAAATAATACTTAGTAGTTAGGTTTTTGAAGTTTATAATTACTATACTTTTGGATTTAGTTAGATCAAGTCTTCGGAGTCGGTAAATCTCAATCTCAAGAAGTCAATGTGGTCTAAAATTGCCAAAATAAAACAAGTACAGGTTACTGTGGTAAGTTGGTTACTTGGTTTTAGGGTCTTCTTTGCACCAACATGGCATATTTTACAAATCCTTATAGAAAAGGAAATTTTGAACTAAAACTACCACACTGCTCAAGCAGTAGTTCGTCTATTATCTACTATCTACTATTCCGTAGCTGAAATAAAAATAAAACAAACATAGGGCTGACCATTTACTATTTTGGTCTTTATTATCAACCTATTAAAATAAATATGAAATCAATTGAGACAAGACCTACTGTATGATATCCACCAGTAGACACAGGATGACATTTGTTACATAGAATCTCAATCTATACTAATATACAAAGCTGAAGAGTTTGTTTGTTTGTTTGTTTGTTTGAACGCGCTAATCTCAGGAAATACTGGTCCGATTTAAATTTCTTTCAGTCTTAGATAGCCCGTTTATCAAGGAAGGCTATAGGCTATATACGTTTTCCTACGGGAACGGGAACCACACGGGTAAAACCGCGCGGCGTCAGCTCGTTTCATTTATATGTCAACTAGCATACGTCAAAGATAGTGAATTAGTCTGCTGGCTTAAAAAGAAACTCATTTTACATCAAACCACCATCAGGTGTGGTCGTACTCCGAGCTCCGGAGCGAACGTACTTTGAATGTTTTACATCAATTTGGCGATGCACTAAGCGTTCATCATTATTCCGCATACGAAAGTATCAACATGACAAGTCAAGGCGAGCGGCATGAGCAATGTACCTCCATACCTTCCTAATGTCCTGTCAATCATCACTCTTCCACCTCCGTCTACGGAATACAAACACATTTTTTTGTTTGTAAGCGTTTCACTGAATACCAATTTTCTGATGCGTCACCTTCTTTGGACTAACGTCTATGGTGCTGAATGATCTAGTCTTTTCTATCACTGTAAAGGGTTCTGTATATAGACAGAATAACAATATTGGTTTGAAAATATTTAGCTTAGCGCCCGCGACTTTGTGATCGTGGGGTTATGGTGAGATAGCAAAGTAGAAGCGTAAACGTACGTAAATGGTTTTGACACGGTCGTAGTTCAAGGTAAAACATAGAGATATAACTTGCATAGACCAATCAAATTAAATAACATGAAACTTATGATAAAAAGAGTACTTTAGGTTTTTTTACATCGTGCACAAATCATAAAGCTTTTATCCTATACATTTTATACGTAGTCTCCCCTTTTCAATTTTGTTATTAAAAATTTTATAATGTAATGTATTGTTAGGTATACCTACCTCATTGAAAATTTAATTACCAAATCGTTTGATCATTAATGTACGAAATTTGTTTTTCGATTAATTACAAAAATTAATTAATTAATATACAAAAACTAGATTACTTGGTACCTGTGCGAAACGCCTGCTATGAATTAAAACTAGATACGTACTTGTATATTTAGTTAATGGCGAGTGAACTTACATTGATAATAAGTTAATTAATTCTACGGCGTTTTTATAATTTCACTAAGGAATACTAAAAAAACTTAAACCTGTATCATTTCTCAATTAGTTAGAAGGTACCATAAGTGTAGGAAATGCCGGTGCTATAGCAAGCTTTTAGCTTCATGTCCTTAACAGGTATAATACCTATTTGAGGCTTGGAAGATCTACGTGAACGGACGGAAGGAAGGAAAATAAATACGTACGAGTAAGTAGGTACTTGTTACTTTAGAAATTTTTGTATTGGGTGAAATTTTGTCATATCGAATTAATCGTTGTAAGGTAGATAACACAAACTGGTAACGTTTTCAAAAAACTTCTAAGGTAGATACAAATTCTTGTAAACCGTATGAATCGTAGCCAGCTAAGTAGGTAACTAAGTAGTCTACGCCTACCCCTTTTTAACGACATAATCATCGGGTCTACGTATAACGTGCCTGTAGGTACCATCTTAATCTACTTTCTTTTAACTTCTCGGTTATTAGTGCAACTTTGAATGAACCACTTACGTAGTTCTGTTTAAATCATTGACAGTGCATGAAGATATGGTAATCAGAGTATTTTTAGTAATTTGATGACTAACACCTTGCACTGCGGTAGGTAATCGTCTAATTGGTAATTCAAATGGAACTTTAAATATTGATTAGTTAATTCTTTATCGTGGATTCGATCGTAAATATCACAAAGCAAGACTGCGGTAGGCATGCCGATAGATTTATCTTGGGTATGATAACTGATCGGTCACGTCTCCCGTGCACCTATCGACTGTTGATTAACTCTAAAGGTCATAGCTCATTGGCCCCAACCAGCACCTGAATAGCACCAACTCGTCAGTGTCCACTCGTAGTCGAAAATCACGTTACGCTAGAAACAATTCGATACGTCGTTGTTTACCAAGAAACTTCAACGTTCTAAAATCTTCACATGTAAACCACCTGCTTCAGTGCGCGATTCATTCGGATTCTGCGCATGATTAACATAAATCAAGCTTGCGAGCAACGGGTAGTCACTGAGTGGTCCACTCACCTTCGTATGAGCCAACCAAGGCTCTCTTGAGTTGATGTAGAGAGCGTTTATGCGCATTGCATTTACTACATATTATAAAAATATGTAGTAAATGCAAGTAATACTAACCGCTTAAAGCAAGGCGGTGCTAATCAGGTGCCGCATGGGTCCAATGAGTTATGACCTTTTTTCTGGCGCCTCGCATTACGTCATCGTGGTATTGTGTGCAGACCGTGTGGCACATTTGAAAACAGCAAACAAGAGCTGGTGGTCTCGAAACTTACGTCATTCCACGAGCTAAAAATGAATTATATCTTATAGAATAGGAATTGCCTGTGTACACCGGCAGATGGCAGGGAAGAGCATCTAAGGGGACTTCCACTAAAAATAAATAAAATCATCTCAGTAGTAACAGTTACCTATAGGAGGATACCATTGCGGTATACTAGTGTGTTCATAATCATCATCAGCCTATTTTACGAACTATTTCCTTCAATAAGGAGGAATGTCAAGGGCCAGACATTCCTCTTTATTGGAGAGAGGATATATAGATTGGTCCCACCACGCTCCTCAGTTATGTGCATTTTAACAAATTCAATATCACGTGTCTCAATCGGTGAAGGAAAACCCGCTTACCAGAGAATTTTCTTAATTCTCTACGTGTGTGAAGTCTGCCAATCCGCATTGGGCCAGCGTGGTGGACTATTGGCCTAATTCCCCTCATTCTGACAGGAGATTCATGCTCAACAGTGAACGTGCTCAAAATGCTGTGCTAATGATGGTGATGATAAATTATTGTAACTAAAACTCTAGCCTTACTTTGTATCACATCTAAGTGTGAGCTGCACCGGACGCGATGTGTTCACGAACTTGCGCGTAGAATATTTTTAGGCCGAAATTAGTACCGACACGTTCGTCTAGCGAGTACATGGTCTTACTTAACAGAATACCAATTAATCAACCTTCGACCAAGTTACAGCTAACTGTATGAAATACGGGACAGTGTTGCTTAACAATTTTTTATTTTTTTTTAGTCTCTCAGCAACCTGTCGTGAGACCTTCAACGGGATTTTAACTATTTATATTAATAAAGCATGTTATGTGCAAAATCCAGTGATTTGCCCAAAAATAATATTGTCTATTTCATTACATTTTGTGGTGCGATTTTCCAGCGATAGTTGGGACATTCGATTTAAAAGCCAACGGTCGGTCGGTGTTGGTCGCCCCCCACCAGGTGGACTGACGACATCAAGCGAGTCGCAGGATTCGCTGGATGCAGGCGGCTCAGGATCGTGATGTTCGGAAGTCCCTACAAAAGGCCTATGTCCTGCAGTGGACGTCCATCGGCTGATATGATGATTAACGACCACTATCTAAAGTTAAAGATAATTAGCGTAAACGACTGCCACTGCTGGACATAGGTTTGCGTGGACCTCCAAGCACAATGGTCTCAAGCCGCCAGTATCCAGCGACTTCCTCCAACCCGCTTGATATGCTCGGTTTACCTAGTGGGGGGTCGACCAACACTGCACTTTCCGGTGCGGGGTCGCCATTCCGATAGTTGCTAACCTACTGCTGCACAGGCAGCTTTAGAGAACGATAGGTATACTTCAGTATGGTAGACAATTATAAAGTTTGGTCCTTAATGGCTTAGAAATGTAACAACTTTTAAGAGTCCTCAATTGTTCAGCATCAAAGGCTGTCAAAGGCTCTATTGCAATGAGTCTTGACTTGATATTTGGTCTTGAGTATGAGAGAATCTTTCATTCTCTCTACGACTTGCTAGAGGATTTACAAAAGTTTTCTTCACTAATAAATTAATTACAAAAATGTTTTAGTATTTATCAATCAAAACTCATCATCATCTACGATGGACCTTTGTATGATTTTCTTTGAAGATTTTTTAAACTTCGAATTGCGAAGTTCGCTGAACGAGTCGTTACAATTTATCTTCGTATGTTGCACTACAGATACATTACAGTTGAACACTAAAATGTAAAACTGGTAACTGATATAATTCACAGAGAGTATAATTTACTTTAACATAAAATGTATGTGCTCCTCAATATAACTCACAGATTTAATTAAAATGTGTCAATAAACAGCACTAAAACACAACATTACGCCGACTTTTGCGCATAAGCCTTAATTAAATAAAATTGAAATGAAAATGCCAAATGGATTTTACGTGCTTTCATTAATGGTTCGCTTCGTATTATTTTCGAACATTTATTATTGTGTGCGTAATGCGAGGCCGTTATTCATGTCTCGTTTAATAATCTGCTTAAAAACAACATGTTTTCATTAATGGCGCGATAGGACTCCTAATAATATTCAATTGGAGGCGACGGTTCAAAGTTCTACAGTGCATCAACGCGAACTTCGCATTGGGAATGAGAATGTACCTAATGTTGTTCACAGAATTGTTATTTCTTATATTGGATAAACTTTGTTCTTAAAGTGTTTTTTAAGATAGCATGGGTACGGTGACAGTTACCTTGTGACGTTTATAATACGTACTATTATCGTAGATCGCGGCAAACTTTCAAGAGTGAAAGGAACTGTCAGAGTACCCATGCTATCTTGAAAACACTATAGGCGAGTTTTGAATTTTTACTTATACCACGCATACCATAAACGTATTTCACGGCAGTATCTAGGCTACTAGCTTAACGAGTTGCACAACTGAAGTGGCAATGTGAAGGGCTTATACTCGTAGTTCGAAGAGCCGTTGGAATGATGACCTCGTACTGAAAAGCGCAGTGTTGGTCGACCGTAGGTGGATCGTCAATATCACGCGGGTTATAAGGAGCCGCTGGATGCAGGCGACTCAAAACCGTTTTTGGAAGTCCAGCAGTGGACATCCATCGTCTTACAATGATGATGATAGGTAGGCAATTCACGATTAGTTCGCTGCACCTATTCATCGAATAGGAAATATCTTGTAGTGAGTCTTAATATATTATATTGAGTAAAAAGCTCACAATGGTTTTTGTGTATAATTTTAAGTACTCCAGAATTGCGGGGAATTTTTGTCAAATAACTCCACTGTTTAGTAGACAATGACTCCAGAACATTTGTTAGGGGATCCCGCAATTTTTTACGCGAAACACAGCAATGCGGTACGTTTCGCAGAAAAAAAGGAGAGATGAGAATAAACAGACGACGGCGAATTGCGAGAGAGAGCTCGAATTTTGAATACAAATGTAAATTAGTATCTCCACTAATTACCTCTGCAGACACGTCCACGTTCAGGGCTATGTGTCTTACGGACTTACGGGGACGTTCCATTTTTTATAGCGACTGGGAATCGGTCGCCTGCTTTCTCATTAGCTGCAAATCAATGAGTAATTTGTTGACTCCGGATGGAGACGTGACCATAATGTTTTTTATGGCCACTTTAATGGCGGTGTTATTGGGTCGGCGCTGAAATATATAATGTGCTTACATTTCATCGAAGAATTGGGTTTATGTACATCTACCTGCATCTATATACCTCAAGCATTTTATTTATTTCTCAGTTTAAAATTATATTAGGAAGGTAAGTACTTCAGAAAACATTTATATAAGTAAGTCAAATAACTAACATAATATGAACAATACCTATTTGTATTTTGAAACTGCAGCGAATTTTGGGCGGATATGTTTTAGAAAAACCTTTCTTTTTGGATTTGAAATCACTAGTTAAACTACCAGCGAGTTTAATGAAACCATTATGTGACAAAACAAAGTGCTATTTCTGTCTGTCTGAATATGAACTGAAAAGCTGCTAAACGGTTATAAACAATTTTAACCAACAGGTTTTCCATTCGTCAATGCGAAAGGCACACAATTTATACTACAACTGTACCTTTACGATTTGTAAATAAATATGTGCCTACCTAGTACCTACTTATTACTGTTTACTGAATATTGTAGAGGCATTGAGATTTGTAAAACTCCCTGCTCATGTGTAATTTTCAAACAAACATGGCATGTGTCAACCCTCAAATCCCACATCATTCCCGCTTACATATTTAACGCATGGTCTGACGTCACCTGGCGCGGTAACACTTTTCATCATCTCACGCCGATGTGAATTTCACTAACGACTTTTGAACATTCCGACATATCCTTATTAAAAAGACTTATTAACTACATAAATATACAAAATTAATTTGAAAGATTTATTTGGCAAAACAGGTTGTGATTATATTTTCTGAAATTATTAAATAAGTTTGAGTATATTTAACTACCTACGTGTAACACATAACAGCCTTAGGTTAACGAGGTAGAGCAATCCAGAATTTAATATATATTTTAGTATTATAGCTTAACAAAACCTAGGCTATTCTGTAACGATATTTTCATACTTAACTTGCAAGTGTTTCGAATTCACCTCTACTTCTCTCTGTTTAACACGATATTATAGAATGAGAAAGATAGCGGTGAATTCGAAACTCGCGCTTGCAAGTTATACAAAACATTGTTAGAGAATAGTAGAGTAAATTTTAAACTCGTATCTTACGATTTTTGAGTTAGAATAGCCGTATCTACAGATTCGACAGAGAATATCAAAGTAGATTATTCAATCGTTTAGGTAGAAGGTGCACTATAATAGATAAAAGTTTCTTGTACAAATGGAGAATGTATGTGTAAACACTCAAGTACATAGAAATCAGTACGACAACTCCTTTATATCCCTCAACATGTACACTTCATTCACTTCTGAATTGCAACCCGTAGTTAAAAACATTGTGAAATGTTAAATCGTTAAATAATTTTGTTGCTTCTAATCTGCCAATATTTCGCCGCATCAACCCAATAAAAGTTTGACGAACTTACTCTTATAAATCCAAATATGTAGTTTTTGCTCTGTACACCGCGGTACATCAAGACATTTCACTTCTTGCCACACACGGCCGTAAACATCTCGCTGTCATCATCGGCATCCAAACGACACATTCTCATGTCAAGCTTCACAGTCATTACCCATCATCATTCAATGAAAAGCCGCTGATTTGCATTCCGGGGAGATTCTCACAAGCGAATTAGCGACCCGATCGGGCTGCGAAACTAAATGGCATAAAATCACGTCACGCTAAAGACGTCAAACAAAAAGTGCAAGCTCAAGTGGTCTTTTGTTCCCCGTAAAATGGTAATTGGTGAACATTTGGGGACACTTTGGTAGCCGATTGCCGGGAGATATCTAGTAGCATTGCTCTCGCGGCTGTGGTATGGCGATCCAAAGCGAACGTACCGCGAACCGGCATTGTGATGATTAAATCGGGAAATGTCACATGTGTCATATCGTACGTGATGAACCGATGCGGTGTATCTTTCCGTTCTCCGATTTGGTTAGTGTATGTAATTTTTGTTTTATTTCTACTAGCGGACGCCTGCGACTTTGTTTGTCAGTTTTTCACAAACCATGGATTTTTCCGGGATGAAAAGTACGCTATGTGTTAATCCAGAGTAAAATCTATTTCCATACCAAATTTTAGCCAAATCAGTTCAGTAAAAGATTTGCGGCATTAAAGAGTTGCATAGATACATCCAAATAAACATCCATACAAACTTTCGCGTTTATAATATGTTGTTGTTATGTTCTTTAATTAAATATTAATTAGGCCAAAACTCATAGGTAACAACTACAAGCACCAATAAATACCTTTTAAGTAACTAACTATTCACCGACCCGAACCGATAAACATAATATATGCAATATTATTAAAAAAAAATACCTTTGCAAATACTGTCAAATTCCGAGTAGATTTCTAGTATACAAATCGCTACAAGTAAATACGGATCATGAATCCTGGAATCTAGCCCTGGGTCGAGCTAATCTATTTAAAAAAATCTTAGCAGCAGTCTGGAGTTAAGAAATTGATGGTGCCCCGTGCCTCGGAAACCATCGGACAGTAGGTACCTACTTATTTATATAGTCAACATCAGCTGATTGTGATCGTTACCGATTGATACATTGTCACTAAACACGCCAATCTGAGCTCCGAATCCCTGGCATCATAATATACACAAAGAAAAATGAAATGAAAAATGAAAAATTTAAAAAAAATGCCATAACTTTTTAAATATGATCAATATTTCCATTCTTCTCAAAGTAGTCGGGAAATACTGTATTAAGAGTGGGTACGACAATAGTCCAACGGAGCGGGGATCGTACCACCACCCCTTGGTGATGAGTCTGACCTTTACCTACTGAGCTATTAATGTATAATTTAATATTTTGATATTTATAATAAAAATCACGTATGACGTAGAGTAGGGCGATACACCGGAACATGTAAAGGTCTCCGAGAGCGGCCGACGGAAGTTTATAAAACGTTATCATCTTTTAATTTTCTCTCACACAATTTGCATGTCCCGTTTTCAGACTTGATTTATACAAAAATTATGCTCTAGGTACCTAATTATTTAAAGGTATGCGATGTTAATAAAAAGCTCTTAATTAAGTAAAATAGTAGGCCGGTAGGTGTTTTTTTTAATTGGACTTCTTTTTTATGAGAAGCAGGCACCTACAACAAAAAATTAAAGCTAGTTATATAAGAACTAAGTATATGTATAATGGTTTAAAATCACATTGCATATCTTAGCGCAAATGGATGGAATATCGCTACTATCCCGTAAATATACAGTTTCCTCTGAGTTTTGATTTCCGTCACGGTAAATTTTATTTCATTGTTATTTAAAAAAATTTTACTAATTGAGAGCCGTGATAGCCCAGTACATATGTGTGCCTCTGATTCCGGAGAGTGTAGGTTCGAATCCGGTCCGCGCATGCACTTTCAACTTTTCAGTTCTGTGCATTCGACTCCTACGTCCAAGCGTCTTGTGGCGCTCATTAAATAAAATATCACGTGTCTCAATCGATGAAGGAAAAAAAACGTGAGGAAACCTGCATACCTGAGAATTTTCTTAATTCTCTATGTGTGTGAAGTCTGCCAATCCGCACTAGGCCAGCGTGGTGGACTAAGGCCTAAACCCTCTCATTCTGAGAGGAGACTCGAGCTCAGCAGGGAGCTGAATATGGGTTGTTGAATAAAAGTTCTGCATACCCTAAGGGATGTTTTTCTCAATAAGTACTTATTAAATGCAGATTTTTCCAGTTTTGGTTAATTTTTCTTACTAGTAGTGCATACCATGATCGACTACTATATGCACGCCACTATTGTTAATAATGACACCTACCAACATAAACTATAGAAGACATGTACCTATATCTAATAGTTTTAAAGCACATTGCAACCTATTGAAAATAGGCGAAGTATCTTTACCATCGTCTAAATATCCACTTTCCTCTGAGTTTTGATTTTCGTCACGGTTAAATTTTTTTTTCACCGTTATTAAAAAAAACTATTATTGTTAGCAAACTCTTTCATCTAGTCGGGTAGGTTTGCGGTCAAAACCGCACATAATTGAGCATTGCGCCAAAAACCGAAAACCAGTTTTCATAAAGCATATAAAATTTCATAAATCACTGTATTAATAAATAACATTCATGGCCACGAATAATAATAATAGAGTGCATTGTTCCCATTGTGTCTAATGTAAGAGACAATTACAACGCGACGAGGGTTTCAACACATAAATCACGGGACGAAATTTAAAATTTATTTACAGCCAAATGTTAAGTTAATTTTTAACGTATCGCCGGTTATCCATTTGCTTATTAAAAAACATCTAAAAGTTACGACGGTCTTAATAAATAAGTAAATACCTACAATCCATTGTTCAGTTTTTTTTTTATTCTTTACAAGTTAGCCCTTGACTACAATCTCTGATGGTAAGTGATGATGCAGTCTAAGATGGAAGCGGGCTAACTTGTTAGGAGGAGGATGAAAATCCACACCCCTTTCGGTTTCTACACGGCATCGTACCGGAATGCTAAATCGCCTGGCGGTACGTCTTTGCCGGTAGGGTGGTAACTAGCCACGGTCGAAGCCTTCCACCAGCCAGACCTGGACAAATTAAGAAAATCTCAATCTGCCCAGCCGGGGATCGAACCCAGGACCTCCGTTTTGTAAATCTACCGTGCATACCACTGCGCCGCGGAGGCCGAGTCGGAGTTGCAATTAACATTATATCGTGGTAAATGGTAAGGTAATCCCGCTAACCCGCTATGCAGCAGCGTGGTGAGTCTAAACTCCATACCCTCTCTCTAATAAGGATGGAGGCCCTGTGAACCATGAATATAGGTTGATAACGATAGGTATGGGACATTCAGCTTAGTAGGTACGTATACCTATCGTTCGTTAGACTTTAGAGGTTTTGTCGGCCTCCGTGGCGCAGTGGTATGAGCGTGGATTTGTGAAGTGGAAGACGGAGGTCCTGGGTTCGATTCCCGGCTGGGCCCGCTGGGACTTAATTAGTCCAGGTCTGGCTGGTGGGAGGCTTCGGCCCTACCGGCAAAGACGTACTGCCAAGCGAGTTAGTGTTCCGTTATAATGTCGTGTAGAAACCGAAAGGGGTGTGAATCTTCATCCTCCTCCTAAGAAGTTAGCCCGCTTACATCTTAGATTGCATCATCACTTACCATCAGGTAAGATTGTAACCGAACTATCGACGAACTATCGGTAACAGAAGGTTGCCTGGAAGAAATCGCTACTTAGCGATAAGGACGCCTTTTGTATGCTGATCTCTTCCTAATTTGTTTTTATTTCACTTGTATTTGTCTTTGTAGTGTGCAAATAAAGTGTATCTATCTATCTATCTATCTATTTTAATGAAGGGCTAACTTGTAAATAATAAACAAAAATCTATTAAAGCAGTTGAGTAAGCTAGTATATGAATGGAAAATTTTGTCCTTTACTAGGAATTTTCCAGAAATAAACAAACGTAGTACGTTGCGCAGCGGACTGACGTGTAAAATTCACAAATAGGTAAATAGTAGGTCAATGTATGGCTAACAAGATTTTTTAGGAGTGATAGTCACGTAGGTATACGTAGTTTGAATATGTAATATATTCAATATATGTACATTAAATGGATTTAAAGGTAAAAATTCAGTTGAGATTCACTTAGGTTGTAAAGAACTATAAATAGAGCATTTTTCGTAATTGAAGCTATTTTCTATATTGTCCAAGAAATTTTTACCAAGTAAGAAGAATGTACTTACTTAATCATTTAAGAGTACTATATAAAAAAAATAATAAATAATCTTGTCTGTAACTTATGCCTTGAAATCAGCAGGATAGTGACAGCTCTAAATTTTATATCTCTTATCTCGTAGGTTCAGGGAAGTACACAATTAGATCCATATATCTACATGACTACGTAATTATACGGCACACGAAGAATAGTTAGGTTTCATCGTAGATACAATAAAAGTGTTATAGACTATCTACAATATACATCCTATTCTACAAGACGCGTACCATTAACGTCAAAAAGAATGACGTATCTACATTCGTACATACGCTATTATTAAGTATCGTAGCAGACAAAGTCTTAGACATATTTTATCTATGCGGGAATTTCCAGCGGCACAAATCAGCTGAGCAGGCCACAGATCATGCATAGTAAGCTATTCACGACAATTATCAAAACTCCCACAATTTAATCTGAGTCAAACCGGCCACAGCGCAGCGGGCCATAAATTATTTACGTACTAAGAATCCTAATAAAGCGGCTCTGCCTTTTGTAATAAATGACGAAACAAAAATAAGGATGGAATGCTTAATGCGCGAAAGAGCTCAGCATTATAAACAACGTGTCGCATTCACTTTGTCATTTGAGGGTACTTTGCATATTCACGCTTGTAATGCAGAACGTTTCATGTCGGAAATTATAAAGCTATCATAATATTATCACAACATTAAGTAGATCTCACGTGATGACGTTTAACCATGTGGTTATTTATAAGTACAAGTGAAGACCGTCATTGAAGAAACAAAAGCCCATAAGGAAGTATTTAAAAATTGCTTGCTATCTCCCAAAGCCACGGTCCATAGTTGCCTACCACATTCACCTATGGCCAGAGGCGTGCTCTTTTTAGATGCAAAAACCCACTCCCTTACCAACGTACTTTGAGGACTCATTGTAAACCTGTATTGAGGCAGGAATTTTATATGTTGTACAATTTGTACGTATAGTGTCTACCCTAGTTTAAAACTGGTGCACGCTACTGCCTATGGTAGGAGCATAGAGGAAGCAATGAGGAAGATCTGGCTATCATATACTCCCGTTTAATAGACGCTCTCTAGTCTATACCAAAATATGAAATAGAAAAAAATATGCAGATACAACATTTTGCATTATGAGCCACTGGACACAAAATAATTAGTATCAGCACAGCACAGAGTCTTGTCCAGTTATTGCACATTAATAAAATAACTAGACATTGATATTGTTTATCTTCAGTATCCAAATTTAAACTTAGCATCGCTTAACTACCGCTTCAGTGGCAAAGTCTAAGATTAGACTTGGAAGATAGTTTTAGTTTCAGCCAAGACATTAAAGTGTCGTAAGTAAAACCGCTTAAGTATTAGTACAAAACTTGCCATTAAATTCCCACAGTTTTGCCTAAATATTTGATGCAATAAAGTTGATTATGGTACCCCAGTTCTGTTTGCCTTAATATATAATGCTTATTATAACATTATTATCATTGTAGTCACATTTAAAGAGCTGTTTATTGCTGCTCTTTAATTTATATTATCTTGTGTAAAGTCAATTATTCTTCTTCTTCAATCTAAAGGTCGTCGGTATCTACCTATATTTTCTATAGGGCAAAAAAAAAATTCGACATATCTACACAGTTTAACAATTCTCCAAAAATGAGTATTTGGCCAATTTAATACTAATTCAATCTGAAGAAGAGAAGTATGTTTTACTTATATTAGTAAAATTAATCTCTGAAAAACAACCTGATGCAACTTAGTACAAAGAGTCAAAGCAGTCCTGAAAACAGACCTAAGAATAATTGTAGAATTCCCCTTAGGTTCTTAAATCTAAATCCACGCAGACGAAGCAGTGAAGAAAATATTACTTATATTTTGCTTTTCCTAGATATAACTGAGTCATCTGTTTTCCATTTAATTAAGCATGGAAAAATAGACTAAATATATAGAGAAAATGTGGTAAATATCTTATATTTTCCTCCTTCTCCTTCCTTTAAACATGTTTACCAATCTGCAGGAGACATATTTTCTTATATCCACAGTGTATTTGAGCGTACATAATTTGCGTTAAAGCCCCATAAAAATCTCGCAGGAGAACAGCGAAATGAATAGAGCAGGCCACATTCAGAATTGTGAAAAGAACTACTGAAAACGAATATAGTACCCACCAGCGTGAGAGAAATGCTCGAAATACATGGACCGGTTTCTTGATACACCGTTCCTCTGGAAGCGATAAACTTTAGGATAACATAAATTTTTAAACTAAATAATTATTCTTAAACAGTTTGGATTACTCAACTCTTTAATCTTTTAAATATACAAACAAAAGATTGATAGCTAATGTTATTTAATTTTACTATTAATTTGATTTTACTTAAATTTGATCAGACAGTGGATGTGAATGTCACACTGAACGTGAATATCCTGTTTGTATCGTATTTTGTTTAGCACTTTGAAACGATATATCAAACTAGCGGACGTCCGCAACTTCGTCCGCGTGTAATTCAGTTTTTCACAAATCCCGCGGGAACATGGATTTTTTCGGGATGAAAAGTAGCCTATGTGTTCCAATCCAGAGTAAAATCTATTTCCATTCCAAATTTCAGCCAAATCGCTTTAGTAGCCGCTGCACAAAGGAAGAACAAACATACACACTTACACACAATCTTTCGCATTTGTATATTAGTGGGATGGGATGTGATAGTATGACCCTGTCTAGAGTCGAATCGTGGAATTCGTAATACGAAGCTGCGTAGGCTAACCAATGAATCGACGAGGCAATCAGAGAAAGGTGTTCCCGAACAGTTTCAACTAACTTTTAAGAGTGTGCAATATGTAATTTGGTGGTTACAAATGGTTCTGGATCTCGGATTCTGGAAAAGTTAGGAGCCTGATATTTGGGTACAAAATACACGATTTGTAAAACTTTTCTCGATAGTTTATTTTTTTGAAAAATAATTGTTTTGTTCACATTTTGCTCTCAATCTCAGGAAAAGCAAACTTATTTTCTTAAATTTTTGTTTTGTATAGAAAATTAGGTATATATCTTGAACATGGCCATTTTGTTTTACGTTATGTTGTTTCTTGCAATTAGGTAAAAATGGTTTTGGCGCTCACGTCATAAAATTTACGTCGCGCGTCAATCGCTCCGTGCTTTTCACTCACGTGAAAGGCATAATTCGGCGTCTCGCTTGCGCTTCGAATTTTATCCATATCGTACCGACGTGCTGCGCGCTCTTAAATAAATTCGCAACTATAAAACCGATGAGTCCGTTCATCAGTGTAAAAATCAGTCACAGATATTTTATTAAAAGATAGTGAGAAATGGGCTATTTGCACTGAACATTAAAAATCTATTTAAATTCAAACAAAAAATCAGATAAGTAGATACCTACTCGTACTTGCCTAAGAATTGCTTCGTGCCTCCCAAAACCTGTTTAACAAGTTGATCCTAATGCTAATGTTGATCTTTATTCTCGGTACAGTTTACAGTGACTGCTAAACATTAGACTGTATAATGCTTCTTTGCATTTCGTACGCAGAGACGTATTTCCAGCTAGATTTTGTATCTTTGCCAGCGCCGTGGAAGCATCTCGACGGTGAAATAGAAATATTGCTGTATCGAACGTAAACATGTTTACAGTTTGCGATGCGATCAAAAAATTCTGATATATTAGATTTGTATAAGCATGATGAAGTGGATGATAAATACATATAATAATTATTTGTATCTATCTATTACATAAATATAATTTTTTGTAAAGGAAGTATTGTGTTTTGCTTTTTTCTTAAGACTGAATTATTAGGTGTGTTCTGACTGTATTGGTACACATACCAACAACAAAGGGTCCCAACAAAACGATTCCCATCGAGTTACCTTTAGTCAAATATATTTCATTTAATTTCAAAAATTCGGAGTCTTCGGCCTTGACTAGTTATTCCTTACCGGCACGTACATTCAGTCGACATTAGTGCTAATTATCTGGGTGCTTCAAAAAACTAATCTAACGATGGTTATTATTTTATTAAACCGTATTTATATGAATTCAACATTTTCAAAGATAATTTAGGGAGCAGTAACAATTATTATAATAAGATACCTACATTTATATAGCTTTTTATAGAAATAATAAATTTTATTATTTATATGAAAATTAAAATCAGGGGTACCGCCGTGTCTGCCGTATCAATGTTACGAGCCCCCCTGACTACAGGGGCCCCTTACGTTTAAATAAAAGTTAGTAAAATGTAATCCAGAATCACACTGAAAATTGTGCTTTCCGGAAAAGAAAAAAAGAAAGAAACAAAAATAACTGCCTTTAGAGTTTCACTCCAGATATGACAAAAGTAAAAAAAAGCAATATTTTTTTTCTCAGGTTAAGCGAGCACTCAAAAGTTGGAAACATCGTACATCATCATTTCATTCATTATCAGCCCATATTCAGCTCACTGCTGAGCACGAGTCTCCTCTCAGAATGAGAGGGGTTAGGCCACTGGCCAATAGTCCACGCTGGCCCAATGCGGTTTGGCAGACTTCACATACGCAGAGAATTAAAAAAAATCTCTGGTATGCAGGTTTCCTCACGATGTTTTTCCTTCACCGTTTGAGACACGTGATTTCTTAAAATGCACACAACTGAAAAGTTGGAGGTGCATGCCCCGGATCGGATTCGAACCCACACCCTTCGGAATCGGAGGCAAGAGGTCTTATCCACTGGGCTATCACGGCTCTACATCCTACATATCTATGTTGAAAAGTCCCTGTCATATTTATTTTAATCAAGCATTTTTGTTTCTTTTGTGAGAAACAAAAATGCCCTTAAATTCCCTTTATTTAGGCCCCCAACTAATTTTGATACAGTGCCCCTTCAAGGCAGGTTACGCCACTGATTCTAATCAAGTACAGACACAATAAAATAAGTTCGTTCGTTTAAAAACTAAAGAATGGCAGTGTTATGAATAGTGTGCATTGGTGGAAAATACGATTCAGGCACTTAAATCGACAAATGGCTACGTTGCAATTGACGGTGTATTAAACAGCTGCCTGCATGCCAAAATAGCACTGTATCCCCTATATAGGGAGATCTTTACATACGACGAGCTTTTGTAAGAAACGCTTTGTAATAAGATACCAAAAGCCTACTTATTTAAATTTAAATTATAGGACTGCCGATTTAGGATTGTATTAACATCATTTTACTTAATAAGGAAGTCTATTAAAATTTTATTGTGTTTGGTATAGACTTAACATTTTCTTTTTCTTTCTCCGTAGGTACAATGTCTCTCGTACACTGTTTTTTGTTCTTTTTTATAAGTAGGTAAACTTACACTCACTCATTTAGTATTGTTTCTGATTGTTTAATTGCCGTATTTTTTAGCACAAGGGATTCGCTGCATGCAGGCGGCTCAGGATCATAATGTTTGGAGGTTACTACACGTAAGGCCTATGTCCTGCAGTGGACGTCCATCAACTGATATGATGATGATGATGATGATGATGAAATTTCGAAGCCTCAACCTCAGCGGTGTAAACGGGAGATTATGGGCTAGCGCAGAAGAGTTTATCTATTTGTATATCTATATTTACTCGTAGTTACATAACCTACTACAAGTAAGTACTGAAATACTGAAGACCACTAAAATGAGCTAGCAAGAAACGCAGCAGTTACTAAATATGATTTATAATATAAAGTACCTACCTAATTTCTTTTTGTGCAAACTGAAAGATAACTTTTAATAATGAAAGCGCTATTGTGCAAGCTCTCTAAATTCGTCGGGTTTGTCCCGGCGCCTAGCGGGTTGCCAGCTAGAAACTTTTTCTTTGATAGAGTCTCAATAAATCTGCCCGAGACCGGCAATGCAGACTCCGGCAGACGTGCTCGCCGAATTTAGAAAATATTTGCACTTTTCTAAGAAAATCCAATTTTGTTTTCCACTTGCGATAAGTCAATCTGCAATATAAATGTTTCGCTTGACTTCTAGGATTTACCTATGGAATACTGAATCTGGTGACGGTCTTAAGATACGAGTACACAGGAAAGTCTGAGTCTATAGGGATACGATCGTTATTATTAACTTACTAGCTGACGCCGCGCGGTTTTACCCGCGTGGTTCCCGTTCCCATAGAAATACGGGGATAATATATAGCATATAACCTTCCTCGATAAATGGGCTATCTAACACTGAAATAATTTTTCAAATCAGACCAGTAGTTCCTGAGATTAGCGCCATCAAACAATCAAATAAACAAACAAACAAACTCTTCAGATTTATATAAAAGTATAGATGGACATAATGAATTAATTAAACCATTGAAATAAATAGATTGTTATTGGTATTCTGATTTTTAGATTCTACCTTATTTGGGTCTTATTATTAACATTTTTCAAATATAAAATCCTATTTGTTATTGACATACCTGACAGCGTTGGTACTTAGCCTTGCTTGATAACAGAGATTGTTCGATTGCTAAGCTCGGGTAAGATTAATTAATTTTAAATTTGTTATAAGATTTTCACAATAATTTTCATAACAATGTCTAATATTTTTAGCAATTTAACATAGTTAGCTATAGTCGGGTGAAGTTTATCGTTATAAGACAGCGATATAAGACAATGATAAATATATTTTTTTATTTTAATACTGGAAGATAATAATATCCTCAGTTAAGTATGATAATAATAGGTATTCCATGTATATTTTTATCAAACTCCAACCAGCTACGCAATTCGTTAAACCTAGCGTGTAGCTATTTATCAAATTTATTCGAGTCTAATACATTCCCTAAATACAATATTTATGTATTTTCAGACAGTTTCATACTTTGTTCGCGATGTCCTCTCAAGCGCTATACACATCCATTTTATTTAGACCCGCGAAAATTCTTTATATTGTTCCTCAATTCGTTTCGTTTTCATACATGCGAAGGTTGTACGAGAGGTCTTGCTCTAGTGGTACTAGATATACGCGGAGTGGCGAATATGAATAATGCATTTTTGTTTTGGATTTTTATGAGCAAAGTTTTGATTATTTTCAGTTCGGTGGCAAGTAGGTAGGATATAGTATCAGAGAAGGCGGCACACTCCGATACCCGGAACGAATAATTGGCAAAACTCTCGATCTAGAGGTAGGGGATGAATTGTTTAGCAATAAATTTGGGTAATATGGGAAAATTATTTGCTGCTTTTGCCTACTTTATAATTTATTTAGCTTAATATATAAAAATACTTGGCGGTCCGGGCTTTGCTCTGTGTATATTTAATAATTGCTTACTTAAAGGTATATTGTCTTTATAATGCCTACCTTTCAAAGACTAAGATTTAGTACCTACCTCGAAGATGTATGGCGTTTTATTGGTACCTATTTAAAAATTAAACCTTTATCAAAACACAATATTTGTTTTCAAAATCGTATATTTTCAAATCTATTATAATATGATCTTGGAAATGAATATACCTAGTTCATATTTTAGTCATGTTGGTCCGGCCTTTTTAGAGGTTTAGAAAGACTAAAGGACTCATCTTCTTCTTCTAATATATACGCAGATAAAGTTAAGTTCGAGTAGTTTCGCCGATTGGTTGAACCTTATTGGTTGCTTGCGTAACTGTACTAGACAATGGGGTGATGTTGTCACGTTAAATATCTAGTGGGTTCGCTAGTTTTATACCTATAGGTAAGAATCCTCTAAGAAGATTTTGACCCGCTCGTTACGTAGGGACTCCTAGCCGCAAGACCATCGAGTTACTTAGCTGATAAATGTTTTATTAACGTTTGTTTGTAATTGTTTTCGTCGCGCCTACTGGGGCCATAGATCAACGGAATAGGGAGCGAACGGGATATAATAAAAACTACAAAAATAAGTAAGCAATAAATCGATCCCGCTACATTTATCATGTTAGTTATTGTTGTTCTGATAGTGTGCGGGTGTGTGTATTTTACCTCATTTGGAACTTTCCGTGTAGAGTTTTACACACACGAGGATTTTGCGCGAATGCGAATTTCGAATTTTTACTCTAAGAAAAGTCTCGTTAGGAGTAAAAGAGATTATGTACCTACTCCAAAACTTTCTTCTTTATTAAGTTAATTCGTGTCGTCATCATCATCATCATTATCATCTCATAGCTCGCTGCTGAGCACGACTCTCCTCTCAAAATGAGAGGGGTTAGGTTAGGTTAGTCCACGCTAGGGTGGCAATGTTAAATTGTCTTACAAGCACTATCAGATGTTAATGATAATGACCAGGACCGATGGTTCAACGTGCTCTCCGATGCACGGGGTAGGCTGAAAATTTATACTCAAATTTTCTTAAAACAAAGAAAATCTGAGTATTTCACAGATCGAACAAGAACTTGAACCTACAACCTCACTGTGACGTGCACTTCATAGATGCAAAAAGCACTGCCCTAATCACTCAATACAACTACTACAATGTTGGACACAGAGTCAGTACCTGATGATGTACATATTTTTTTTATACTTCTACAAATTTAGCTCTTGACTACAATCTCACCTGGTCGTAAGTGATCATGCAATATCTACATAACATCGTACCGGAATGCAATATCGCTTGGAGATAAGTCTTTGCCAGTATAGGGTCGTACGCTTCGCGATAAGTCTTTACTGGTATACGGTGGTAACTAGCCACGGCCGAAGCCAGCCAGCAAACCTGGAGCAATTAAGAAAACTAGCTGGGGATCTAACAAGGAACTCCGTCTTATAAAACTACCGCATACCACTGTGCCACGGAGGCCAAAATTTACAAGTATAAAAAATATTGTGAATTAGTAGCTACCTTACACGCTGAGATTGAACGATTAAATAAGTAATTAAGTATCGACGCTCATTCTGTCGTTGCGACTCTCAAATTTGCATGTTAAACGAAGTTTAAGTTTAGTTTTTATTTTGCACCCCGTATTGAGATGGTTGCGTGTGTCGCCTTCGGTTAGAATAAAGAAATACACAGAAAATATTACCTTACTGCAAGGAAAATAAGGGTGACAATCGATAATTGAGATTACAAATAATACCTATCAAAGAGAGCTTTTTTTAATTGCATTGTAAGCGTCAGGACTAAAGGCGTAGAGATTGCATGCTTTGATTTTACAGTCACAATTTGAGACCCAACATCTTTGTCAAAACCGAAAGCAATGTGGGTTGGAAAACAAGTTTTGTTCTTGTACTTACATAATTATAATATTTCTTTATTTTATATACAAAATGTTATTTGGAAATGTTACTTTCAAATAGGAATTAAGTAAGTTTTACTTTTCTTTTAAAATGTAGTTAACAACGAATCGTTGTAATTTAAAGATTTACTTTTTTTTGTATTACCTTAAAAAGTACGTTTAACTTCAAAATGAAGTTCAAACACTTGTAACTGAACTTACCTATTCCTTTTGAATTTTTTTATGTTTGCTTATTTCTAGAATCCAAAACTAAACTTAACATCACCTCAAGCTCACATTTATTTATGGTAAAACAACTATGGTTAAAATTTTTACTTAATTTTGTATGAAAATGATAAATTGCGACAAAACACTACAACGATGTCACCTACTCTTTATTCTTCAACTGGAAGAACACATTATTTACTTGTAACAAAAAGCACATTTAATATTTCAAGGAGTAAATAGAACGGTTTCATTTATTTTCAACTTTTTGTTCGTTGCAATTTAGCCTTGGTCACGTTAAGCGCTCTTACAGGGAAAGGAAATAAATTACGTACTTACGTCGGTAAGCTATATTAAGCGACCCCAATTAGTCGAGATGTATGGTTATATAATATATATTTTGTTTTGAGGGGGAATCGATTCTGCGTTTGCGGCCGCCGGTCAAGCATTAAAATATTAAGGGGCCTCCTAATCTACCATGATTGAATTTGCGTTTTCTACCCCCCGACTGTACCCCTAACTCTTTGTACTGGCTGTCCAGTTCACATTTGCATTACATTTATTATGATTTAATATGCTACACATTTAGAAAGGTAAGGTTACAAATACGCGTATACCTAGGTACAAATATGCTTTATAATCAAATCAAATTGATCAAAACATTATTAGTGGTTAAAATTAGAACAATATGTATATTATAGAAAAATATAGATATTTTTTATATAAAAAACTAGGTATATTAGACTTTTGTTATATTTAGAAACAAACAACATGAGACCAAATGCTATACAAATGTCTGCAAAACGTTTATTTTAAATAATTACAAAATACTAGTATTTATTGTAGCATATTTTAATATACATACTGCATCAGCCCAATTTTAGGCCTGCATTGCAAAGAACACGTCATATCATCTTATACCACCATGCTACTACAAAATGGGTCCATGTCTACAGTGATAATTTTAATATTACTATCAGTGACATCGGTCATTATCATTATCATTGACAGTTGACATCTCTAATGACGTGTAACTTCACAAGGAAAGTACTGAAAAAGGAAAAAAAAATCGTAATATTTTATTTTCAAGTCCTATGAACTCATATCATAAAATATATGTAATAGTATAGAGTATGGGTAAAATAGTAATATATTTTAAAGTAATTTTGAGTTTATAATTTTTTCCTTCGTCCTAATTAAAGGAATGTTTCTTTAAGTTAATAACGATTAACATATTGTTAAAGCTTAACTCGTATCACCGTTAAAGCTTCCGACATATTCGAGTTTCCGCCGAGAACCTGTAGTATATTATAAGCATATGAAATAAATCTAAAGGCCCGTACACAAAGCGTGCGCGCGGCCGATAGCGCATCCAATGCCGAGGAGAATGAAAATTAGCATTTTAATAAATACACACCCTTTGCAACACACCGTCTATAAATCCAGCCTGATCTTTATAATCAAATTCAAACACATTACTCTTATTTTGTACGTGGAAAGCTGTGAAAATGGTTTGCTAGCTCTCCTGTTTTTGAAGGAAAATTTATACGCGCCGCTATGGAATTGTATCGCCTTTGCCGATATTTAACCAATATATTTTAGTTAGGCTCTCGAACACTTTTAGCTTGTACATATATTGGAAATTTTCTGTAAATATCACAATAAACTGTTTATATCTACACATAACTGAAAGGTAATTTATGGACGTACGGGATGAATGTTGAATTTTACGGTCTGTGTTCAATTTGCGATTTGTACAATCACAATAGTACCTATTAAGTATTCTACGTCTTCAAACTGAACTAATGTTCTCACTGATCTTGATCTATATTGATCTAAAGATATTTTGACCATAACATAATTTTGACTTTGACTTTGAAAGGTCAAAGTCAAAGTCAATTCAAGTATAATCTAAAAAGTAATTTACGTTTCAGATTGACAGATGCAAAGTGTATTGTAGGACGTAACTTTCCTGTGGCGATTGTGATAATATGCAAAGTGTTATACCACGTTAAGTACCACGTATTTGGCTCATTCTGTCAACTATTAGGTATTATAACAGAAATGGTCTATATTTACCTAAGTAATTAAAGTAAATTAGTGAGTAGGTACAATATGAAAAGATGTTTTAAAATCACAACATATTTCCGTAGCTTTAGCCAATCGGTAGCTAATTACACTTTTACCATTGTCCTCCGCTGCACTAAATCGCTGTACGTTAATAAATTATAGTGATCGGGTGCAAGTTTCAGGAGGTCAGAGGTGTTCAGGGGCGGGCCGCAATTATAGCGCGAAGATCGTTTCCAACTGGAAGGGCCCTTATGTTATAGAATATTGTGCTGCGTTTCTTTACCTTTTGATTCATATCAGCCGATGGACGTCCACTGCAGGACATAGGCTTTTTGTAGGGACTTCCAAACATCACGATACTGAGCCGCCTGCATCCAGCGAATCCCTGCGACTCGCTTGATGTCGTCAGTCCACCTGGTGGGGGGTCGGCCAACACTGCGCTTACTAGTGCGGGGTCGCCACCACTTTGGGACCCCAACGTCCATCGGCTCTTCGAACTATGTGCCCCGCCCATTGCCACTTCAGCTTCGCAACTCGTTGAGCTATGTCGGTGACTTTGGTTCTTCTGCGGATCTCATTTCTGATTCGATCACGCAGAGATACTCCTAACATAGCTCGTTCCATCGCCCGCTGTGTGACTCTGAGCCTTCTTATGAGGCCCATAGTTAGCGGCCAAGTCTCGGAACCATAGGTCATCACATCACAATTTCTTAAAATGCACACAACTGAAAATTTGGAGTGGAGTGCATGCCCCTTACCGGATTCAAACCCACCCACACCCTCCAGAATCGGAGGCAGAGGTCATTTCCACTAGTCTATCACGGCTCACAGCGTTTACTAGTTTTTAATTAAAAAAAAAGTTTCCATTAGCTTGAAATAAAAACAACGTTCATATGTGGCTAAGTTTGTTTGTTGGTAATTAAAACGATTTTAGTGTCTCCTTACTACAAGCATTAAATCAATTAAGACGATTAAGCTTCGAGCATCGGTTTCCTTATTTTTATTAATGCTCGACAGACTTTAATGATACCAATGAGAGACTCCATCTATTTGGACATCGAATTGAATAGTTGGTTTAAACAACAAGGATTTTTTTGTGTACTCCAATGCTAAGTATAAAGTATAATAATACTAAAGCGACTACCTACATTCCCAGTAAAGGCAATGTTTCGTTTATCACTTGTGATAAAAGATGGACTACGTTTGTATGGACTGTGTGCTATAAATCCCAAGCCATGATAAAAAACCTCATCATTTTGCGGAAAATAGAAACTTATTTCCTGTGTAATTTTAATGTTTTAGCATAGACGTTAACGTAATGTTAACTTTTCTGTGTGTTTTGAAATACCTTTATAGGTTATTGTTTCAGTTTCCTAATGGTACCAAATTATCTATTTTTTTTACTTATAAAACTTACAGACGCCAGTAATTTTGTATGCGTGATGTTAAACAGACCTTAACCATCCCTCTCCCCCTTGAAGAAAACCTATGGCCTACCAAAGGCTACCTAATCGTAAGTCTGGCTATCATAAACAAAAATATTTTTTTTACAATCAGACTGATAGCTGAGTATAGGTAAGTATCGTTCAAACACACATACAAATCTTCCTTCCGCTTATAATATTAGCATATTTTATGTAATATTACAAAAATATAATACAATACGCTCCGTTAAGATGCCGCATAGAATCCGTCAGAGGTAGAATAAACTTGTACCTCTTCCAGAGATTGCAGTAACTTAACTAACTTGTGCTTTTCATACGATAAAAAAAACCAATAGTACTAATATTAGTGCGAGACACCGTGCAAATTGGCATCATTTTGTTGTCGATGTCCAGTCGACTCGCACAAAACGTTTCGCATCGACATTTCTAATAAGAACAGCGAGGTTGTGGAATGCTCTTCCGGCTTCTGTGTTTCCTAACACTTATGATTTGTGCACCTTCAAGACAAGAGTGAATAGGCATTTTCTAGGCAAGCGCGCTCCAACCTAGATCTCATCATTACTTTCCACCAGGCCTGATTGTCAAGCGCAAGTCTATTATGAATAAAAAAAAATAGTAGGTATAGATTAGATGTCTCTTCCAGAAAGTCTAGTCTGCGTCGGGCCAGCGTCACCCGCAGTAGATAAAGTAAAGGCCCGAGGCGTCACCCCCTGATTTATGCAGCAGCCCTTATCCAAGATTACGATGACCGCGATCCACTTGCTTAACTTAATAGTACCATGTATATTGCTGTACGTGCTATATGTGCTACACTTAGCGTTGTGTGTCTATTGACTTTAGAAGATACGGGCAAGTGTTTAATGGATAGTCCTGTATTCTCTAGTAGCATTTACTTTTTGTATAAACTAATAAGTAAGTAGTAGAGTTTTAGTTGGAAAGTAGAGACTGGAATCGATGGGCAAATTTAAAAAAAATGGACGGCATTCCTAAAATTAGGGCAAATGTTAGAATAATTTAGTTTGATACTTGTAATTATTATTTTATGTAGGTGATCGCATGTTTTCACACAATTATGCGTTTTTTTGCAGATTTTTAGCTTTTTTTTTTAATTTTAGTCTGTATTTTGAGTCGACAAACTCTAGTAGTGAGATTGTTCCAAATATTTTATTTTTTTGCGTTTGACCACGAATTCTTGATAACGTATATAATATTAAAAGGTGTAACCTATAAAGTTGCTCCAATACTTGGCGGGATATTTTGATAATGATAATTTTTGATATATTGATAAAAACCGAAAAGATCACGAGATTTTACTAATGAATTATTTAACATCCTATTTATGAGAGGACACAACCGACTCCGGAAAAGTTATATTGTAATGGGTGCGTTTACTTATTATAAAATCATAATAATAACTAAATTTTTACGATGTGACATTTTGGACCACTAGTATGAAAAAAATTTAAAATTTTCCTTTTCCTCCGAAAGTTATGAAATTATTAATTACACTCCCGATCGAGTCATCCATATTTTCTTTCAGTGCGCTTTCATTTGAGACCCCACTCGAGTATATTTGCCGAAATTCGGTTATTCTTCCCCACAACTTTTAAACGGCTTCATCGATTTTCATAAGTCACCTTTAATACGAAATAAACTGAATGAAAATCGCTTCATCCGTTCGGGGGCTATGGTGCTACAGATAGACTGACGGACACGTCAAACTTTTAACACCCCTCTTTTTGCGTCGGGGGTTAAACATAGATATGAGTGATTGGTCTGAGACCTCCAATATGCACACAAAAGGAGATGGTCCATTTCAGGTCCACTTTTGGGGTACAAGAGTGGACCTGAAATGGACCATCTCCTTTCATTAAAATTTTAAAAATACAAGGATTTTATTATAAAATATTAAAGTGAATAAATGTAACTAAATAAAAAGAAAGAAATAAAATTAAAACCCAAGTTTTTGAGTTATATCAAAATGGCGCCCATAAAGCTCAATGACATGACAATGGACAGCAAACGTCAAATCGATTACTGCATTGAAAACGTCATCAATCCGCCACTAATACCCTTATTAGTGTTGCATTTCTTGGGAGATAATGAAAATTATTTCGATAGAATTAAAGTAAATTCGTAGATTTGTATAATCAAAAATAGTTAAAAAGAATATTTTCTTTTATTTCCGCTAGTGTACTATCCTAGGCTCCATAGAACTTTGGACCATCTCAATTCATAAAAAAAGTACAGCCGTTTTGGTAATTTTATATATTAGAATATAGGTGGGTATGCCTATATTTTGGTTGCATGTATACTACGCAGATAGGTATAATATATCGCTGTGTTGGACACAGCTAGTGACCAGACGCAATTTTGCCGAAACATTGAACAAATTAAATGTCTGATTGCGAAATGTTTGATGCTAGTTCAAATCGCGAAAATTCCGACAGCCCGACGTTTTTATATGGACCCTGTATCAATATTGTTTATTTTTTTGTAACAAGCACTACATGCTGACAAAAGTTTAGCAATGTAGGTAGATAGTAAAAAATTAACCTCGGGTATACTTTCTTAAAGGGTATTTGAAACGTTTAAAAACAAAGTGACCAAAAGACGTAATAGTTAGTGAAAGACTAAGATTAAGGTATTGGACATTATCTTAGTATAATAATAATAGGTATAGTATAAGTTTAGGTTAGAGTTAAAGTACTAATTAGTCACATAAGTAGGCTAGATCGTAATTTTACGAAGTACCAAATTGGTACTTTACAACAGAGAAAAAAAAAATAACAAAAAAAAATTACATGAGTTTTTTTTGGAAATCCAAAACAATGATTAATGTATTTTTTGTTGCAGCCTGATTTTACTTTATACAACATATTGATTGGGGGGAATTATCATAAAAATTCGTAGAAATGATATTTTGTGGATAGCCGCACCACTTTTCAGATGGTGAGTGGTTTTTCACTCCACTTCGGCAGATAGGTACCAGTTACCGGCAAAGACCTATCAAGCGATTTAGCGTTCCAGTAGAAACGGTCAAAGGTATGGGTAGAATAAATTTGTAATCCTTCCAAGCAAAGATTTTATACTATTAGATATATAACTAACGCGTTGAAACTGAGGCGAACAAAAATGCCTAATTGTTTTAATGTCATAGTCGCATATAAAATAACCTACTGCTAAGAATATAATACCAGAGAATATAAGAATACCAGTAGTGATATTTTAACGTGACTTACATCTAACAGCATTAGGTATTTTTTTTTCTCCATAAAAAATCACAATAATCACGATTCACGAAAGTAAATAATTTGCCGATTTATATTTTACTACTCCTACTACGGATTAGCTTAAGGTCCAAAATTAAATATTATACCAATAAAAGGGATAATAATGGCTTCCCAACATCCGACCGTGCCGATAATTCCTCCGTTCGCTTCCCAATAAATATACCACCGACATTTTGAAGTTGCGTAGAGCGGTATATTTCATAATAACCTCAGGCGAGACAGGAACCAGCTCGCCCTTCAAGCTGAAGCAATAAAGGGAATCCCTCCAAACGTGCCGGGCGTGTATGTCCCTTCTTATAAATATCAATTTATACGCCGTGTCAGTTACTTTATATACCAAGAGCCAGCGACAAACTCACACCTCATTTTCTTCTTCGCCGCTGCTCTATTGACTGACTGATCGAAGTCGAAGTGGTGACTTTACGATCACCAATTTATGGTCAAAAATACACTGGACTGACCAAATCAATACTGCTCTCCATGATTCGCTCCACGAATGCGCTAGGAGAGCTACAGCACGGGAGAAATGACGATGGATCGTAAAGCCTGCTACCAGATTTTCGGAAGGCTGGAAGTTTGTCAGTCTATGCCCCTATCCAAGTAAGTAAGTAAGTCAGTAAGGTAAGTAAGGTAGCTAATTATGGAGTTTAGATTGTGGTGGTTTTGGAAAACAGTGGGTTTCAAAGGCCTACTAAACCCTCAACCGTCGAATTATGAATCGGTAACTTATAGCTTCAACCCTACGAATAAATAACATACCGTTAAAGATTTAGTTAAAAAGAACTTTATAGGTCTCTTGCGGTCTGTTGTTGTCTAACGTTATGGCGACTGGAGACATCTTGATGTTTTGTAAAAAAAAACAAGTTTTGTACTTGGACAATTGAGGGGAGCCTTGAAACCTACCTTCCAAAGCCACCGCGGTTCAAAATACATAACTGACTGCCGTACATAATAAGGTAATCGCATAGGCTGTCATCAGCCTTCCTAAAATGAGGTATATCTGGCTACGCAAGCTCTTGGACTATAAAACGTAGCCATTTTCAGGCAAAGAATCGTCCGCCGTGCGTCTTGAAGCGCGCGCTAAATCACCATTATTTTCCTTGAAATTTTTACATAGAGCAGACCGCAGACTGTCTGTAATTACTGGGATGGATGTTTTATGGTTCAAGAGTCTTTGTTTAAAACCCTGCTTTGCATTATTACCTATTACTTTTTAACATCTCTCGTACCAATGTTTTCGTGAGTACAAAAATCGAATTTCACTTTCACCATTGCTTTTTTTAGGAACGAATTTAATATAATTGTATTTACAGACCTGCAATTTTAACTACATATTTTTAACCGTACAGTCGAACTGTTAAGTTAAATCATTTGTGTGTATGCAAATCTGAAACTGCACAGTTAAACTGTTTAGTATCTAAAATCTATGAGAGGTAACTAGATAGGAACCAAATAACCCATTTTAAGTATCTTGTAATGAGTTTAGACCCACCACGCCCAATTCGAGATGCCGGATGGAAAAATGTTAACCGGGATGGACAGCCCATGCACGGAGAATGACACCATCAACTTTCCAACTTTGCTGACTAAGAAATTAAAAAAATGATTAGCTCAGTATTTTGTACCCCGGACTCGAACCCCGAACCTTGTGATCGAAGCCATATAGCCTAACCACTAGACCATGGAGACGACGTAACTGCGGCCGCATAAAATATCTTCTAAAAATATGTCCAAACATCCTTTACACAGATCCGCAACGAAACACAAATTCCGCGCGGCGTTACACCAATTGCAAAACGCGAAACCAAGTTGACATTAAAATTCATTAAATACCGTTCCCGGCTTAAATTTACAGTCAACAGACAAAAATAGAGCAATATTTTAAAAGGATTTACGGTACAAATATATGTTAAGTTTGCCAGATATATTATATTTGGGGTTGGTCCCAAGATGGGTGGGGGTACGTGAAAACATTCGGCTACGTGCCTTAGCATAATGCCTTTGGAAGGGCGATGAGGCTGCTAAGCTTCCGTAATTCGTCTTCCAGGAATCCCTAATTTGAAATGTGGATGAGTCGGAATACCAGGAGGTAAATAACGAGGCTCTAACCCGCTAGCTATGAAGTATATTAGGTACAAAATTAACCAAAGAAAGTACCTAAGTATTAATTAAACGCTTCATTTACATACAATTTTTATTTACAGCAATGATATAATATTTTAAATATAATAATGGCTTAACGATGACAGTTTTGTTTACAGATTTGTAGAAATAGGTAAGCTCACCTATAGATCCCAAGGAACGTAAGTAGGTAACTACATAAAACTGAGTTATTAAATCCCCATAAAAAGGGAAACAAATAATCTCTTAGCATTTACTATTTAAAATAAATATAATCAGTATCAATAACTCAGGGTTTGGACCGAAATTTAACCGACTTCAAAAACGCCTTCAAACTGATCACCAGTTATTACATAATATGATATATAGAATATAAAGTTTTTGAAGTAGGTTGAATTTTTTTTTTTAATTAATTTTTTTGTAGTTATCCCTGTTACTTTCATTATTATTTTGTTGCACGGACGATCAATTAGGTACATTATTACTAAATTCTCCATGAATACTTACTCTTAAAACATTTTTTGATGCTGATTTAAGAAAAATGTTTTTTACCTACCTACTTTTTAAATGTAGTCCAAGTTTTGCACATAAAAAGATTTAAAATTTTAAAATGGATCAAAACAACACGCTGAAAAACTAAAAGCGGGGTCTAACGTTGGAAACCGTAAGTTTTTCTTCATTAAAAACCAGGCAACGTCCGTAGCTTTAAAATTTTCGCCAAGTTGTTACAGGATTAGCTACAAAAGCGGGTGATATCTTAAATGTGAATCTGCTGTAAACAAATTCGCGTTCCCTCCCCGATTTATGAGTTTATTTATCATTAACAAATTATTATAAAACCGGCGAGAACCTCGGCTTTTTTGTAGCCACTTTTTAGGGAATTATTTTTGTCGTTGCTTATAAATTTTTGGAAAAAAATTAAGTGATATTTTGTGTGTGTGTGTATTAGAATAAATGCTGTGAACAAACACCTTGAGTACCTACTTTTTTAATTTAAATGTAGATTAATATGATTATTTTCTACAAGCGGATTTCATTTGTCTAAGTCCCATATCGCCTATATATGCCAAGCTACTTATAATTCATCTCGATTATCTACCTAATTTTAACCAGATCCTATCAATCTTTCACGCGTGATCGAGTTCGTCCATTCATCCATCCATACATTTACCCATCCATCCAAACGTTTGCATTTATCAGATAAGCATACGCGATTTCACTCGCGTTTTTCATACATGCAAAATGAAACAAAGCTTGAACAAAGTGCGTTTTCCGCTATACGCGTAATCGCTTGAGTACAGAAGTCCATACCACGAGTAAGTACGTTTGCTGTGATATGTGCATACGTTTGGTAACCGCTAGTGTGAAAGGGCCATTATAGTATTATAGTTTTCTAATGATTTCAATTGTGAGGACACTCGATTGAAGAATTGGGTATAATATATATATAATACCTAATTACCTACTCATAATAGGACATACGAAGTAACATTAAGTAAAAGTAAAGGCGGAATTATATTTGTCTGACGTGTCACGGTATCAAATCGGTATCAAACATTTTGTATGCGACACATCACAAGGCATCACAACACGTCACAACACATAAGTGTAAATGTTGCTATACAAAATTTATCATACCGATTCTGTTCTGATGCGTCACGACACGACACGTCAGACAAATATTATTCCACCTAACTCGTTGGTCTTATATGTCTGTGCCTGTATATATGTCCTGGATTCGAGTTCTAGGTTAGATTATGTAATACCCGGAGTTAAGATGTGTGACAGATCGTTACAAATTAGGGAGATGGATACAAACAACCATATTCAATATCTTACAAGGGAGACCCGATGCTGTAGACGGCCGTCAAAATAGGCTGTCAATCATGGACAAGAAAAAAATTATACCAACAAAAGTACTAAGTAAAAAAGTACTTAGATTCATACACTTACAATAAATCATTGAAAGGGGAAACTGTTTAAGTACCTACAGTTAAAGTACTTACAGACAATTCTTCTAAAGAGGTAAATCCCAAGATACACGAGTTTTCCGTTAAGGACACAAAGGAGTCCCATCTGCTGCCGTCGCCAAGATTCAATTAAATTTTTACGGGAGATTATCACGCAGGCATAGAAAGAGAAAGGATGGTATTACGTGTCGAAAAATCTATTAACATTATCTAATATTTCTTGTAGATTTTTAATTTTATAAATTCATTATGTTATTTGAGTTTTATTATAAATCCAATTGTGTATGCCTCTTTGTTACTATTTCAACTTAACTACTCAACCAATTATGGCGAAATGTTGAATTGTTAACTAATGATTGCATTATTACAGATAAGTAGAGTAGAGAAGAGTTGACAGAGTTAATTCGGTACCTACTGGTAACGGCTTGCTTCATTTTACAGTCAAGCTCCATCACTGTGTTTCAGTTAGTCAATGGTTTTCTGTTATTTTGGTTCAATCTAGAAGGCAATGAGCGTGTTCCATGAACATTTCCTCTCTGTGGTAATTCGATAACGCATTGTTTTGGATCATCGACTTCGATGTTCGATTTTCCATCAGCTTATCTTGGTACCCATATTTTTTGCAAGCGAATTTTATTTAAAAGAAGTTAATACGCGTGCAACTAAGTAGAAGAAATTACACGCCTTCAATAAATAAACTATGTTTTATACAATCGTATAAAATAGCTCCAGAGTTAAGGGGTCGGCCTGGAATTCAAGAATTATCAAATTTCAAACTAACTATTCAAGTATTGTCATGAAAAATATAGCACAGGTGGAGTTATTTAGAGAGGGAAAGCAGAATATTATTAATGTTTTAAGAAGTAAATAAGATTCTTTTTAAAATAAAAGCAAACGCGTAGTAGGTACCTTCTTTTGTATAAGTTTTATTTTTATTTTTAGGATTCCGTACCTCAAAACGAAGATTCAAACGTCTGTCTGACTATCAAGAACCTCTTTAACTTGGTAAGGCGTGGAGATATCAAGTTTATTTTAATGAATTAAAAGCGCAAAGGTCTACTCAAGTCCACAGCAGAAAAAAGCGAACTTCTAAGTTAACTTAAAAAAGATATGGCCGTTTATGACTCAAAAAAAACGCAGGTATATTCCGAGTTTCGACACTCTCACCGGAATCAAAACCTCATGTAACGCAATGTGCCTTAATGATGCGTGCCTACTTGTTTCACTCTCAAGTCCAACTTATTAAATTATTTAATTGCATCCCAAGATTTATTTCAAAACATTTATGACTATTTAATTTTTACTGTATCGTATATTCCGTATCCGTCGAAATTACTGTAAGCCTCTGGTGGTTGACATCAACTGCTACAGAGTTTCAATCACTATCACGATACGTAATACAGGCACGTTGTGTGCTCACCGCTCGGCTCGTAAATGAAAAATAAACATGCGTCGAGCTTTATGTGTAGCGACTCGCGATGTTGCTCGAATTATCATTGTTTGCGAGTTTACACGGCTTCCTTCATACTTAAACATTATATTATGAGGTGTTACTACTTAGTATATTTTTGTTGAAAAGCTTTAAGTATTACTAAACTAGTATTACTAAATTTTGCCCACGAATGCGCGTTAAAAGATTTTGACATAGAACCATCAACATCCGATGCTGGACATAGGCGTCTTGCAAGGACTTCCCATCATAACAAACCTAGTGGCGGTTACGATGTAAGTATTACTACTATTTGCCCGCGAATTTTGACATACAAAACATGTCAGTAAACAAAAAAGTAATAGATATTTTCCGCCTATTAAACGAAGGCGTTCACTTATCCGCATCGTACGTATCGGACGCATCGCATCAAACGGATTTTCAGTTTTTCGGTAGATAAAATCCGTCTGTCCGAAAGCGCAGTGTTGGTCAACCCCTCACCAGGTGGACTGACAACATCAAGCAAGTCGCAGGTATTCGCTGGATGCAGGCGGTTCAGGATCGTGATGTTTAGAATACCCTACAAAAGTATATTATACCGAGTAAATACCTTTGAACTTTTAAAGTATGTCCTATGGCCTATGCAGTAGACGTCCATCGACTGATATGATGATGACGATGATTATAATAAATAGCGGTATGTATGTTTAATCACACTTCCCTCTGATGATTAAGATTTTAATCTAATAAATACAAATACGTCTTACATGTAGTACCTACTGTTCCTAACTGGTTTTTTAATTGACTTCGATTATTAATAAGGCACTTATGGAAGAAATATTTAAGCGGGCACAAGTAATTATTTATTGTCAATTACATTAGATTTATTTTCACGATTTATTAAGGCAATTATTTGCATAAGTATGTTAGTAAACACTGAAAAGCCAGCCACACACGGTCAAGAATTCCGTAAAATCTGGAGTGCACTTGAAGTGACGTCCACGTGATGGTATGTGGCATGTAGTGTGCATGACAAGCATACTTAAAACGAAAATTGATTATCCAGACTGCCGAGTTTATCAATACTTACTGCTAGATATAAACTTGAAAGTGAGAATGAGCTTTAAGGTGGCTGAGTAGTGGGTAAGTACTGGCCAGCTAAGACATGTGTTGTGTGCCATGAATTTACATATTAAGATACAGCGTATGGCTTAAAGAAGCGGTATCTATCGTGATAACATGTGCCTACATTGATTTATTTAAGTTGAGATTATAATTCGTTGGTTAAAGTTAAGAAATTGTTGAAATAATATTTACCTTGCATACATTGCATTAAAAATGTACCTACTTACACCTTGTTTTGCCCAAGTAGTTCCCATTACCGTGAAAATACGGGGATAAAATGTAGCTACTCACAAATAACGTGGCTTTCTAGGTAATAGAATTTTCAAAATTGGTTCTCTAGATCCAAAGATAACCTGTCTCCTACATCAACACAAACTTTATTCTTTTTTTTTTTTTTTTTTTTAATTTATTTAACGGCCTTGGATACAAGTCCTTATAGGCCCTGCTTTAAATATTACAATTTTTCTTAAAAATAATACAAAGCACTTAAAATTATCGTCGTCGTCGTCTAAATATAAATTTACTACTGTATTTTACAATTTTTCTATTGTGTTACTAATGAAATCTAAAACAGGCTTATAAAATAAATGGTTCCTCAACAATTCCTTAATGTGGCGGGGATCACACTTAATTTCGTTTTCTTCCTTTACTAACTCTATCGAACTTGCTAATATTATTCTTTGTATACCAAAAGCTGAACACTTGAAAATTATGTGATTGATATCTGCGTCGTCTTTTTTACAGTACATGCATTTGTTATCTTTATAAATTTTTAATTTGAATAAATGGCTTGGCACTAAACAGTGACCAAACCTTAGTCGGTTTATTATTGATATGAATTTTCTTGAATCCCAACTCATTTTGTTATACCATGGCTGCACCGGTATTTCATTTTGTATGTCTGCGTACCAAGATCCTTTACTTTTACTAGTTTCTTTCCAAAGTTCATGCCAAAGCAACTTCTGTCTCTTCTTCACTTCATGATAAAAGTCTGTAAATGGAGTTTTGATATTGTCTGAACAATCTTCATTAAACAATCCTTGTCTTGCTACAGAATCAACCAGTTCATTGCCCGCTATACCTCTGTGGGAGGGTACCCAGACAAATTCTACGTTCATTCCAGTTTTTCTTATGTCTAGTAATACATTTTTAATTTGAAAAATAATGTATGAAGACTTATAACTAAAATTGAAATTGTTAATAGCTAAAAGAACACTTTTGGAATCTGTTACTATAATACAATTATTTACACTATGTAAAATTTCCTCTTTTATATAAGAAATTGCTTTTAAAATTGCAAAAGATTCCGCAGTAAAAATACTACATCGAGAATTTAACTTAAACGCTTTACTAAATTTTTTTTGTGGATCATAGAAAGCAGCACTTACAAAGTGCTGATTTTTAGATCCATCTGTAAATAACTTATAATAATATTTACAATTTTTATCAATAAACATCCGGAAGTCTATGTTTGACGTAATATTCAACAAATGAATTTTATTTTTCATAATCAAGCTCTCAAAGGAGCAAGAGTACATGGGCCAGGCGTTACTAACATTTATGTTAGTGGCAATATTATGCATATATGTCATAATAATAGATATGGTAGGTTGTTTACCTGCCAAAAGTGAATTTGCAGTCGCTTGTAAAGATTCAGTTGTAGATTTAGTTACAGTTAGTAGACTACTTGGAAGCAAAAGTTTGTTCACTATTGAAGAGCTCGACGATAGAGCTTTCAAACAAAATCTTTCAGCTAAATATATGCGTCTTACAATTAAAGGAGAAATACAAGTCTCTACTTCCATTGAATTAACAGGTGTAGAGCGCATAGCCCCACTTATTATGCGCAAGCCAATGTTTTGAATAATATCAAGTTTTTTTAATAATGTGGAATTGGCTTGCATATATGCAAGGAAACTATAATCAAAGTGACTTCTGACCATGCTTTTATATAATAGAGATAGGACTTTAGGATCAGAGCCCCAAAACGTTCCAGTCAAACATCTCAATAAATTAATGCCTTTTAACGCATTTTTGCTAATATAATTAATATGTCTGTCAAATTTTAATTTATTATCGATAATTACACCCAAAAATTTCTTTTGATTTACAAATGGAATATCTGTACCATTATATTTGATGTTATTCCCCACTGGGCTGCCAAAAATCATACATGAACTTTTGGAAGTATTGATATTTAATTTTAACAAATTTTTATAATAAGACTGCAACTGGAACAGTGCAGAATTAATAGTATTTTTAGCTATTTCTATATTTCTATTTACACTATACATTAACAAGTCATCCGCAAATTGTAAAATTTTAACATCTCCTAATAAAAAATTTTCAATTTGTGAGGTGTATAAATTATACAAAATTGGTGACAATGCTGAACCTTGCATAAGACCTTTACTAGTTTGGTTTATCCCATGGAGTATATTATTGTACTTAACATAAAAGTGTCTATTATTAAAAAAATTTGAAAGCCATTTTAACATTTTTCCAGGGATACCGATTTCATGAAGACAATTGATGAGCTGGTTTAAGTCCACATTATCATAAGCCCCCTCTATATCCAAAAATATACATACTGCTGTGGATTTAGACAATTGACAATTCTTCATATCATATATAAATGAAGTTATACTCTCTGATGCGCTTTTACCTCTACGGAAACCATATTGAAAACCTGGTAATAAATTATTAGTTTCTACAAAGTAGTCCAATCTTAGTTTAAGCATTACTTCAAACAATTTTCCTATGCAAGAAGTCAGCGATATAGGTCTGTAAGAATTGCAATCGTCTTCAGGTTTATCTTGTTTCAAAATTGGTATTATACATTGAATCTTCCAACTCTCTGGAATACATTGAGAAAGCCATAACTTGTTAAAAATATTAAGTAAAGCTATTTGACCTGCTTTATGTAACTTTTTAAACATTATATAAGGAATGTCGTCTAATCCTGGTGCAGATTCCTTTCTTGATTGAAGTGCTATATTGAATTCTGCATAGGTGAATGGATTTAGTAGCCACATGGAATTTTCATTGTCATTGTTGTATTCAAAAACAGAGTTGATTAAGTTTGTGTTATTATTATTCTGTTTAAGTTTTGAGATGAAATTTGGAATCCATACATCATTTTTAAGTTTCGGTTGGTTATTTATTCGTTTAAATCTTTTCATATAATTCCATATATAAGTTATAGGAGTGTATCTATTAAATGATGAACAAAGTTTATTCCAACTATCTTTCTTTGCTTTTTTAATGATTATTTTTTTAAGTGCATCTATTTTTTTATAATTTATATAATTTACCATTAACCCTACTCGCCTATATAATTGTAAAGCCTCTTTGGAATTTTTAACTGCTACAGCACAATTTTCATCCCACCAAGGAGCGGGAGCTTTAATAGTTCTTGGACCCTCAAATTTAACAAGCGGAATACATTCTTTTTTTAAAATGTTCAAAATTTCACAAAATTTGTTATATGACTGTAAAGGATCTAGTTCATTAAATGTCATATACTCAAAATACTCCTTGGAGTTCTTAAAATATTTATCCCAATCTGCTTTATTATATAAAAATTTCTCTACTTTATCATTGACAGAATATTTAGATGGAATTAAGTTAATTTTTGTGAATGTGGGATAGTGGTAACTACCCAAAGTGTCTACACCTACTGTCCATTCACATAACGGAGCGAGCACTGGGCTCACTCCAGTTATGTCAATAGCAGAACTATTTGCATATGGTCTCTGAAGTGTAGTAGACCTACCAGAATTTAATATGCACAGATCCTGTTCATCAAAAATATCAAATAGGCTTCTACCCCTTGAATTTGTACTATGGCAACCAAAAGAAATATGATGTGCATTAAAGTCTCCTGCTACTAAACAGGGCTTTGGCATATCACTGATGATACTTTTAAGTCTATTGATTTTACATTTATTTTTATTTTTAGGTGGACAATAAACACAAAGTATTGATAAGTCACCAACATTGGTTCCTAAAGAAATTGCTATGGATTGAACATCTTCATAAAATTTTGTTTTCAGAAGTTTATATTTAAATGTATTTCTTAATAAAATACCTACACCACCATGTTCATTCTTTGCATTTTTTCCAACAAAGTTATAGCCTGGGATTTTTACAAGATTACTAGAGTTTTTAAGCCAAGTTTCATTTAATAATAAAATATCAATATTTTCCTGTGTTAAAAATGTTTTTACTAAGGGTTTTTTATTATTAATACTCTGAATGTTATGTTGAGCAATAATGAGCTTTGAAGCCATTAAACTTTATTCAAATGTTTCAAAAATGCTTCTTTAATTTTACTTGTGCTTTTTATGTCATTTGAGTTTCCTATAGTAACTAATGTATTAATTATTGCGGATAATATTTTTTTATTATTAATGATATCTGAATAAGAAATATCTAAATTTTCTTGTGTGTCTAGTTTAGATTGGTGGAATTTTTGCTGTATTTGTTGAGGCTTCGGGAGAGTAGGAAAATTAACACTATTCATTTCAATTACCTTAGCATAAGATTGTTTATTTTTTTCTAATCTCGCTGCCTTTATAGGGCAAGTTTTGGATATGGCTAAGTGAGCTCCACCACAATTACTGCACTTCAATGTATCAGCCGTGCATGCTTTGTAGTGGTGTTCACCAGCACAGCGTGAACAGACCTGTATATTTTTGCATATTTTCCCATAGTGATTAAATCTCATACATTTAAAACATTGCATTAGTGGAGGAATATATGTATAGACCTTATAACGCCAATTGTCTAAATATATATATTGTGGTAAAGTTGTTCCTGCAAAAATTACACTAATAGTTGACAAAGGAACAACATCGTCTACAACCTTTTTCATGAATCGTCTTACACCAATAATCTCACACTCTGAAGAAAGTTTATTAAATAGTTCATGGTTACTGGACTCTTTAGGTATAAACCTGACAACCCCCACCCTCTCCACAGAAGATGCCGGGATGAAGGCACGAAGATTGTAAACCGTTAGGCATTCATGTTTGAGAAAATCATTGGCTGCTGTTGCTTGTTTGAATACTAACATTATTTTGTTAGCATTAATGCGCCTGCTCTCATAGATACCTTTTACTTGTTTAAAGTATTTGGACACAACTAATGGGTTTTTGTTCCCCAATTTAATTTCCGCCTCACTGCTTTCCACAAACACTGGGAATTCCGCGTTAGTGCTATTATCCGTGTAGGCTCTGCTATAACCTGCCTTTATATAGGGTTTATATTTTAAACTCTCGTCCTCACCAGACTTATGCACTTTACGTTTTTTTCTGTCTAGCCTTTCGTAGGCATCACCATCACTGTCTGACGGCATTTTGCCTGATTTAATTTACATTTGTACACTTTATTTCACACGTATATTACTGAAAAAGTTTTAAATTAAAATTTTCAATTTTAAAAGCGCGCTTCTCGATTCCCGCCAAAAATCCACCAAACTTTATTCTGTTCCGTCCTGGTTCTAGATTATATCACCATTATGTTGAGAAAATTCTTCCTAAAATTACCTACCATTTTTACTAACATCATTATTGTAGATACGCAGACAAATAAGAGCATGAAAATTACTATTTTTGAATTGTTGTCCTAAAACGTGAACTTACTTCTAACAACATAATAAAATTATTGCCAAAATCTTTTGGAAACCTATAACAAGGTATAGTCAACCTTTCAAAAAGTCCATAAATGGATTTGGATTTTGGAAGTAGTGTTAAAAATATATAATTATGTAGCTTGTTAGTGTGTGTAGATTTTTTTAACCAAAAAAAAAGTCGCCCTCACCTTATCCATCACCTCATACATATTCCGCGTTGTTTATTCAATAACAAAACCCAGCAACTAATATCTTTATAAGCGCGCCCAAAACAAATTACCATAGGAAAGAGATTCAAAAGTTTCCTACTCATGCCCATTATAAGTTTCCCAATAAAAAAACGCTTTTCGTACACACGTCGCTGGCAGTTTTTTCTCGGCGCACTTTTCTAAGTGCCATAAATCTTTCACGTAAATAATTGAAACGATATTTTATGCCAAAACATTCTGCGGGTAGGGAGATGTCGCGCGCGCCACCTGCCGCCCTCTCTCCTAACTTGTACCCTAATTTGGTTGCGTAATGTATTTTCAATTACATTCAAAGTAGAGCCGTGATTTGTGGTTTCAGGTAAAAGAGATTGGAGGATAAATTCATTCTTTACCTAATTTAAAGTTGCCCCTGACTGATAACGGCGCGCGCCGATCGAACCAAGAGATATTGTTTCAAAAGTTTTAATAGAATTTTATTTGTGCTTTAATTTAGCTATCTACTTAAGTTTACCTAATTTAAAATTGTTAGACATACACGTATAATTAAATTATGGCCACGTCGTATAATTTTATAAAGAGTAGAATTTATATTAGCTTTTAATAATATTTTAATTAATAAATAAAATATTATTAAAATAATTAAATAATTTAATTACAAAATTATTTACAAAGCTAAAATATTTTAATTATAATATTTAAATCTTTGTTTTAACTGTGTTTAGATACTTAGAATTCAAAATTATGTATTTTTTGAATCTCTTGATAATTCCACAGTTAAGGGGCTAGACTTGAAATTGAAATGCTTAGGCGTCCGATTTTCAAACGTTGGTTTATCAGTTCTTGGCACAAAGAAATGCAAATAAAGAAGTTGGTAAAGGTAAAGGTATAATCGTCGTTTATTAACTAATACTTATTCATAGAAAAAAATATAAGTATTTCGTTCACTACCCACCCAGTGTTAGACCATTGTATTGTTATCAGTGCATTGGCATTGTAACTATCTAACTTCTAAGTATAAATTGTATAATTAAATATTATTAGATAAATAAATAACTTATTGATAGTTAATCAATTAAAGCGACCAAGGGCATAAATAAAAGCTAACTTTCGTATTCGAAGCTAAATTTACAATTTTTTTACGTTTTTTCCCCGTTTTGTGCATCTTGGATCACTCTTTTGAACACCATTTATTTAGCCATTCAACGCACCATAACGCCCCGCGCGCCTTGATGAAGGTATCGTTGTGTGATATCTGGTAATAAAACGCTCGACTTGCTTCGATTTGCATGTTTTAGGGTTGAATTTATTACTTTATAATGTTCGAAGAACATCCTGGACCTTATACTACTTATAACACTTGCAATGGATTTTTTTTTCGGAAACACTAATGTATACGCATACTTAAGTGGGTTAATTAAATCAACACATTACATTCTACTAAAAAAAACATCATCATCATCAACATCATCACTACCATCATCATCATCATCATCATCATCATCATCATCACCATCATCATCATCATCATCATCACCATTATCAGCCGATAGACGTCCACCGTTGGACATAGGCCTCTTATATGGACATCCAAGCACAACGGTCTCGAGCCGCCAAATAGGTCCACCTAGTGGGGGGTCGACAAACACTGCGCTTTCCAGTGTGGGGTTGCCATTCCAGTACCTTTGAACACCAACCAACGTACATGGAACATGGACTCAGTCTGACTGACTGAGTCATGTCCGTGACTTTGGTTTTTCTGCGGATCTCCTCATATTTTGATTACGAAGAGAAAGTTCAAGCGTAATCGATATTTATAACTCGCTCCATCGCCCGATGAGTGATTTTGAGCCTTCTAATAAGGCCCATAGTTACTGAAACATACCTTTTACGCTCTAGGTAGGTACCTACTCGAATCTATATAAAATGTCAAACATTTTTAGCACACAAAAGTATCTAACTATTTGTTAATAGTTAAAATCCACTGCAGATATAAATTATTTTCGAAATAACTAATAGTTACGTTTTGCAGCAACAAAAGATAAATGCCAAAATTTTTAAAGAACATAAATTAAGAAACAAACTGTTAACACTCCACAATTATATTAACAAACCGTTAAACATTTTTAAAGCCTTTAATTTACTCACTCATCCGACGTGATACGTGACTAATGAAGCGAATTGTTCTCTTTGTAGAGATTGTTTTTTGTAGAGGCGAACACCGGTTGAATGGAGGCGAATCTCTTCTATCCTTTTTATAAGTGCATTAAATTTTTACCCGGCAATAAGTCATACGCGTAATGAATAAGGGCGATTTGTTTTGGATCCAGTCAAATTTATGGACGATATCGGGGCTTTTTACAGGCGTTTTTCTCCTCATTCCGCCATTGTGAACGCCTTTTTCTGCCCCTTTATCCGGGGCGCAAAGTTTTTTTTATCGTCCTCAACAGTGACACTTTACGAGTTATTAATTGGTTGTCAGGAGTTTATTTATTTCTCTATTTTGACAGTGGAACGTTTTTCGCCGTACATTATAGGGCCGGATTGAAAATCTATCATATTCAGGTTGTCGTAAATTCGCCGTGATATAGTGCGTTACACGACAATAACTCTGCGAACGCGTCGACTAGTGCGGACGGATGTGACGCGCGTTAAATAATGACGTTGGATATTAAAATGGCCGCCGAATATGGATTTTTGGTATTGCACACACCAACTCTACATAGCTGTGGTCACTGCGTTAACGAGTGCATACCTATCCATGCGTAAAACTTGCTTTGCCTACGTTTGTGATATGGACATAATTCAAACTTTGAAATCATACAAATTATAAATTTAAGTTGCTGGGTTAATTAAATCACACCACAATACATAATAGCTTTTAAGATCACACTAAGCCCCAATTTGTTTTATTTTCGCGGATAGAGTAGGTACCTACCCCATTATACCAAAGTCTATATTTTTCACATTATAATGACGGTACTTATGTCAACGAGTGAAAAAAAAAACCCTTTTATGGAACTTTTCATCATTCTTTTTCCGGACGCACTGTAGTTTTACTAAACGCAGTGGCAGATTTACCAGCAGGTTAGCATGGATAGCAAATATGACCTTAAAGTTCAAGCTGAAAAAGCCTTGCAAAATAAACAGAAATATAATGAAAATTAATAAAAAATTGCGATAAAGGTGACAAACCGCAAAGTTGCAATTTTACTAACCAAATAAAATTTAATTAATTTTATGATTGCTAACTTCTATCGATGAAATCCATCTTCGATAAAATCAAATTTCAAAGATCAGTAGAGGCGGCAAATTTGTAAATCCGCCACTGTATCTATGAGTACCTTCCTACAAGATGGATACCTTCTCAAAGATCAGAACTTAAAAAAACTAAATGGGACCACCTAGACACACGTTCGAATTAAAAACTGGATCAGGTTTCACAAAGAAAATATGGAGTAACGTCGTTGCAAGATAAGGTTGGCTCGTGAAAAGTGAATTTCCATGTATGTTCACAGACTAATAAGGTACATTTTTTACACATGTGATTACGTTTTGACATCTTCACTGCAATTACGCAAATGATACAGATCAAAGCGCGCAAATTCGCGGTCTCTAATTGTAGTTAGTGGACATTATTGTTCGGTACTTAACTGAAAGTCAGTTTTTCTTGCTCATTAAAGGGCCTGCATATGTCCGTCGACCCTTTTTAAGGTTGTACCCTAATTAAACAGACGTATATAAGACATGACTGGTATATCTCGAGCTTCACATTAATTTTGTATTGATATGTTCAAGACTGAAAATAATAAAAGTGTTTCTTGACAGCAGTATTTTCCAGTTGTTTTCGATGCATGGCTAAATTATTAAATTTAACTAATAAGTATTAGCTTGATAATAGGTAAAGTGATACCCAAAGTGACAAAAGAAGATTGAAGACGTTCATCCATTTAAAGGTAAGATTATTTTTTAATTAAAGTAAATTTTATAGATTTCTTTTTGCAAAACATTAAACAATTACACAATAAGCTATTTTTTTTACTTTCATCGTGTCGGAACCGTTTTTTAAAAGTGGTTATAATTAGTTTATATTTGTTTTGTTTTTGGCTACTTGTGGTGAACGATTTTGATTTCATTTTATTTGATGTCTCTTTTATTAACTCTCCAGATAAAAGCGCGTTAACATGGAACAAATATCGTTTATTCGACGAATATCCCTGACACGTGTTATATTTATTGTAATATTCTTCATATCATAGCAAAACTATAAAACAAAAAGTCGTTCTAAAAATTTCCGCGTAGCAAACATGCAAGCAGTGAAACGCTACGAACCGTATCTCAAAGCTATCTCTTACGCAACACTAGCATTCATAATATATGTGCAAAGGTCTGTATGCTATTTCCCCGTCTTATGTAGCTTCTTTTTTTCCGCCATAAAGCATTGTTGGCTGCTTTATTCCTTGATTTATAAGAGACGTTGGAAAGACAAATAGCTGGATTGTGTTCCAAATTTTTAAAGCCACATTTCGTTCCGCGTACTCGCGCCCCTAACGTAATACGTTACGGGATTTGATTACTCTTGATCATTGTGACCATGCGTGATCTAAAACCAGGGCAGGGACATTTTTAATCTGTATTTGGTTAGGTATACTTCAATCATATGCATATTTTATTAGGCACCTTGCGAATCAATACATATAGAAAAAAAAACAAAAAATTAAGCGATTTCAAGATAACTGTGTTTTCTCGTGTCTACATTTACACGATATCTACTACAATCAATCTGTAAATCGCATGATGTCGTCAGGCCACCAAGAATGTGCATACCATAAAGTTGCAATTTAATGTAAAGTACTGGTAAATATAAAAGTCAGTGTTTTCCTCTATTTATTGTTTTTTTTATTATTCTTTGCAAATTATTCTTTGTATTTACTAATTGTGAAATTGTATTTACTAAAAATAATGTTGACAAATGAAATTTTATTTTAAAAAATGTATAAAGAAAGATATGGTCTTTCTTTTTTGTGTACGTTATATAATAACTAGTATAAAGCCTATGTTAAAGTATCTACGTTAAAAATAATTTCATGTTTATAAAAAAAATCAATTTTTAATGCTTGCGGTAGGTAGGTGCCTACGTAAGGTAGATAAGTAATTAAAATGTGTTACAATTTGTTTAAAACAAATTTAGTTTTAAGATGAACGATGATGTCATTCGTTTCATAATTTCCTATGATTTCTCACACACTAAACGGTTTTAGATCATTAATCAATACGCAGTTGAATTTTCTAACGCAGAGCAAGTATTAAAATCCACGGTTTTGGTACAAAAGTGTTACTTAGAAGTCCTTATTAAAATGTGTTTTTCCAGTATCCTCGCTTAGCCGAAACGCCACCTATCGGCCTGTTAGAAAGATTTAATGGGAAATTCTCTCATTTCTATCGGTCTTACGCCGAGATTTATTTCGGCTTCGTAACTTTTTTCCATACGACTCAGCCTTTGCGAATTTATGAGTGTACCTATTCGTGCTATTGCTTGCATTTATCTGTTCTTATCTAAACTAATATTATAAAGAGGTACAATTTGATGTTTTGATTGTTACGATTTAACACGTTCACTGCGGCACTCATTTTTCTGTACTTTCCCCTGGTGCGTTACGAGGTTTTTTGACCTCGTACTAATACTTTATGTGTAGCGGAACGAGGTCAGACGACCTCGTAACTCTTGAAGACTCTAAAATTCTTTTTTTTGCTTCAATATGAAATAGTTGAACGAATGTTGTGAAGATTGGATTACATTATACAAAGTATTCGACAGTAGTTATGAACCTACATTAGAAATATCCATGGAATCGATATGATACAAAAAAAACATTTACAGGACATGGCCTACTTATGGCGGGGAGTGGGGGTTTTAATCTTTAAATAGTAATTACCTACCTACTACCTAGCTGTTATAGTTTTCCTTATAAATTTATTAAATATCCTACTTTTGAAAAAAAAAACAACCATTAAGTTGGTAGAGGAGGGGGGGGGAAGACCCTACCAAAAATTAGCCTTTAACACTTTAATATTTTACAAACAGATCCCTAAATCGAATCTTCCCGCATTTGGAGCTAAGGTTATCAAAAAATCGAATCTCACCGCAAAACAAAACTAACCAATTGAATGGCAACACTTAACTGCTATCGCGACTTAATTTTTACCCCATAAACGCCCCCACGAATCGCGATACGATATGGAAATTCGGCTCCCGTCGTCGGCAATATTCGACAATATTCGGCCGAACGTGCGTCCCGAGCTAAATTGCCTATTTATTCTTAACTTCATATATTACTTTACGCGCGTTGTCTGCGCAAAGCGATATTTATTGTTTGACCGTTATTGCGTCAAATGACGTATTGGTGGTACGTATGTGTGGGTTAAGGATGGCCTGCGCGTGACGTGTTAAGCGGCTCAGGGTTAAAAAAAAATATAGGTATGTCAGTAAAACATTTCCCGAGTTAACGCACCAAGTTTTATTGCCTATTGTCATACTTGTCGTAGCGATACAAGAGTTTTATAAAAAAATATTATAAAAAGGTTCCTTAGACTTATTAATAAGATGTAAAGATTGAAGGAGCATTGTGTATGCTTTGTGTAAACAGAAGGATTTTATTTTGGACTAGCGGACGCCCGCGACTTCGTCCGCGTGGAAATCAATGTAAACTTACAAGCCCAAAATTTTTAAAATTAACCTTAAGTGGTGAAATACACCACTTAAGGTTTTTATTTTAAAAATTTTTGAATCACATTATATTTCATATATTTTTTATGATTTATAAAAAAAAATTAAAACTGTAACTTTAAAAATGAAGGATTTTCTACACAAACTTTTAACCCCCATTTCACCACCTTTTTATTTTATTTTCGCAATAAAAAGTATCCTATAACCTTTTCCGTAATATGGTTTTAAACCGTGCCAAGTTTCATTTGAATTCATTCAGTAGTTTCAGCGTGATGCCCGAATAACAAAAAACACGGATAGACAGACAAAAAACCAAATCTCAAATTGCGAATAAATATATAGAATTCGATCAATTTTATTATATGTATAGATAGATAGATTAGATATAGATTTCAAAATTTAGTAAGTAAGTAGGTATATATTTTTAAATTAGCATCTGCTTGTAAATGATCCTTTAATACATCTTTAGACTTATAAAGGAGGCGGATACTAGCCTATAATAATATAGCATAAAGCATGGTGATCTAATTATCCTACTTTCTACTAATATTATAAACGCGAAAGTTTGTATGGATGTTTGGATGTTTGTTACTCTGTAACGCCGCTACTATTGAAGCGATTTACCTGAAATTTGGAATGGAAATAGATTTTACTTTGGATTAACACATAGGCTACTTTTTATCCCGGAAAAATCCATGGTTTCCCTAGATTTGCGAAAACTGATGATTTTGATGATATGAATGTTTGTTACTCTTTCACGCCTCAACTACTGAACCGAATTAGCTGAAATTTGGTATTAACATATATTATAGCCTGGATTAACAGGCTACTATTTATCCCAGAAAAATCCATGGTTTCCGACGGATTTGTGAAAAACTAAATTCCACGCGGACGAAGTCGCGGGCGTCCGCTAGTAATTCATATAATAATAATACATAGTTAAAGCACTTACCTCGGTACCCATCCAGTAGTTCAGGTCCTGCAGGAAAATCCGAAATAATACTCTTTAGCAACAGAAGTATCATTTATCAGCCGGTAACCGAATGTAATGGCGATATGATATTGGGTGGGACGCTATCTATCGTCTGCCAGTCTGCGGATCGTAAATAACCAACATTCATTACTCCCCCACAGACGGCAAGTATTTAATACAAAAATCACTATTATTCTCCTGTAAGTGGAAGCGACCATTATGCCAAGAAACCAGGTTGTTATGGCCTTGTGTAGATTTTCTCCGAAATTATCGGAATACAAATACAAATGCTTATTTACTTTCTTCATATTATTTATTATTATCTAAAGAGTAAATAATAATAGTTTATTTAAAGGTAAAAACCCAGTGTAAAACAAACATAATAATAATAACAATACAAAAATAGTAAAAATAGTAATTAAAATTGACATTACACTAATTTAATTGTCTAACTAGTATAGGTATTATCTATACATATTCGTATGTTCTGCTACTTTCTATTAGGCTCTTGGTGCACTGAAAGCCAATGTTTATAGATTGAGCAGTCCAGACACTCAGCCAGCGTGGTGAGAATCTAATTTTTCGAGGATCGCAAACGGTACCAAAAATTTGCGATTCGCGATCGGATGATCGCGAAAAGTCCGGTACTCTGGCCATCGCGAACATGCCCGAACGTAAAGAAATCAAAATCTAAATAGTTACTTTTTTTAATAAATTAAACGCAAGCTCGTAGGAAAGTCTTATATAAGTTTAAGTTTTAATGATTAATAAAGAAACGATAATAAAGCTTGTTGTTAACTGCTGATACGATTTTGTACTTAGTTCTAAATAAATTTGTAAAATCGTGGTAAACAAAAAAAAAACTTTGGCTGAGTTTGTTAAGGGCTCTTCTAGGACCAAGACGCGTTTGGTAGCCTCGCGACTTTAACTTTAATTTTTTAACTTTAATTACCACCATTAAATCATGAGATAACTTGATGTTATTTTTTTTATAGTATACGTATACTACCTACGTATAAGAAATATATTACCTACAGTAACTACTAAGTATGTACAGTACAGTAATGTACCAGCTATTATTTTTTTTTAATTCTTTATAAGTTAGCCGTTGACTACAATCTCACCTGAATAAACAACTGAACTGAACTGAACAATAAAAATAATAATAACTGATATTACTTATATAACTTGTAAATGCAGTCCAACCAAGAAGCTACATATCGATACAGTAAAAAGAAAAACAGCCATTTTACGCTTAGTCGAGAGAATAGGAATAAGTTGACAGGGACTTCGTCTCTGAATTATGTTTCTCAAGATAAACGACGTGGGCGAAATGAAGTCGCGACCCCCCACCCCCCCACTACCCCCACAAGGCAAAGGACATAAATTTTTAAGAAAAATCCGCGACGTTTTCTCTCCGAACGTGTGATTTGGATTATTAATTGAACACGTTTCTTGTTAAGCTTTTATTTTGTTTCGAGCCCTGTGTTTTAGGATTTTTTTATGTTAAAATAATTTTAAATAATTTTATTTTGCAAATGATTTTTTACTAGATGCAAAAAAAAATTTGTTTCGGAAATATATAAAAGTTTGATGATTCTTTCAATATTCAATTTTGATATGCATTATGGGACTACTAGCAAGGTTAACTACGAAAAATATTGCCTAATATGTAGAAATAATACTAAAGTTCTCGTTTAAAAAACAAAAAATTTATTTTAAAAACATTTTTTACGTAATATTAGCGAGAATACTCATTATTGTAAGCTAATATTTTCCCTTATATTTTAGGGTTTTATGTTATTTAACTTCCTGTATTCAATTCTACATCATTTGTGATATATGCGTAAAAATCAGCAGAACTTTAAATGTGCAATAAAGAAAGTTATCTAATTTTACTGTTTATAACTTTTCAATGTTTCGAAAGCTGCCTACTCAGATTTATTTATCACGGAATAGGGCTGCCTACTTAAAATTCAAAATAAATGAATTATTTCTTTAGTATTTTATAAGCAAGAAACCAAAAAAACCAGACAACTAAAATTAGCAACAATAATATCAATAAAAATAAATATATGTATATAATAAAATAAATGTAGTAGGTATAATACCTATAGTAATGAGTAGATCCAGAAATCATTTATTATATCTATGGAGTATCGGAAAGATATTTCACACACGAGTTTCATTAAAACGACGCCAAACAACTCATAATCGCGTCGTTTTGCGAGAACTTCGTCAATCGGTACACCCTTCTATCGCCATTCTTTTTTACTGTTTTTCTTACATTAATAACGTTCCTCTATCTACTGAAAGAAATCTTCGCTGACCTGTATTATTGTCATAGGGTAATTTACAGCGCTCATTTATTTGCCGATGTCCCCTCTTATTTTCCGTTCGAGGCCAATCGGATAGACGCTACTGTTGAAAATTTTTCGTAAGCAGCTATACATCTTGTCGCGAGTCCTATCTTTGGGCGAACATTCGACGGCCGCCCCTATACTGCTGGCAAAGATTATTTAAGAAACAGAAGTGATAATAGTTTTTAGTAAATATTATTTACTAAAAACCTAAAAAAATTAAATGAACTTATACTTATTATGAAGAATTTACTTAATAACAATTTTCTTAATAAGAAGATATTACCAAATGTTGCTAATATATTAATGATTTTAAACATATTTCGTGGTTGTTCATTATTAATATTATTTAAACGGTTCCATACAAGATTTTTAATGTCGATATTTCGACCCAGTTGCATGGATCGTGGTCACGACGGGACTGTTGCTAAAATATGTTATGTAGGTACATATATATAGTCCCAAAGAACAAAAGTTTTCTTATTATTTTAACGCAACTTGTATGTAAGAAACAAACGTTTCTTCATTTCATTTTTTAAAATCATTTTCATAAGTAAGTATTACCACTATTGGTGATATAGTGGATATAAATAAAGATGTGATGTTTATTGGACTAGGTATTCTATTAGGTACCACTATTACACTAGATTAGGTCATAACGACCCATTCATACATTTAAATTTTTGGTCCATTAAAGGCAATAAACAATAGTGTAAACGCAAAGAAAAAGCGTCCTTACTTATGTATTCTATGTCACTATCATCTAAATATTTTTTCTATACCTGATAACGATACAGCGATGCCATTAGCTACCTATATTTTTCTGGATCCATTTCCTTTTCTATAATAGGTACCTCTGACAACATGTAGGTACATGCAAATTTAATTATGATCGCTTGAGTAGTTAATGCGTGAAAGCGTAACTAACAAAGAAATTTACATTCGCATTTTAGATATTAATTATAATTTACAGGGCAAAACTTGTCCAAGTTTAATATAACGTATTAGCCCTAAACATGTGAAAACTACCTACCTACCTATAGGTATGAAAACATCATAACTACTCAATTTTATGGTGACCTATTTTTATTTTATTAAGTATGTATCTATAAATTTCATTTGCTACTACCATAGTTTATATTATTTTGTGAAAATTAGGTAAAAATGTAAAATAGGTAAATCTCAAGAGGCCTGTCTGTAAATTACTTATGCTTAATTCACTCCCTTCCTCCCCCTTGCACCCCCGATCTCCCAACGTAGCTAAAACCACTTGTGCCAATTTTCTCAGGGACTTCTTCCACTTTACTTGAGCTCTTTTATCTCCCAAATTAGATGACGTATCTCCACTTAGAACACAATTTGAAACGCATATTTATGTTATATAACAATAAGATTCAATTTGCTTTGCACTGGCAACAGTGATATTTGACTCTCGTGAATGGAGTTTTTAATACTTTTGTTTAAGTTTGTAGGTCTAATATTTTTTTCTACTCATTACTAATGTATTTAGCTCTTAATTAAGTGTTTTACAGTTTAATCTGTTTTAAACAGGTATCAAATAATAATAGTAACGAAATCAATATCAGATTTAATTTTTATTTTATTATAATATTTAAAAATACCTACATATTTTTAAAATATGTACCTACCTACCTACCTTATTGCTAGCTGATCTATTTGACTTTGGTTTTGTAACCATTGTTATGTCTTAATGAAATAGGTATAACTATTGAATTTCTCAATATCTAAATAAAATAGGTAATTTTTATTAAAAATAACAATACAAAATTTCTTTGTTAATATTACACCAGGCTTCATAGATATTAATATAAGCAGGACATCCCACAGTAAATCCTCAAAATTTCGCTTCTTAGAAAGAAAAAACACGCGTCAGAATGTTGACAAAAGATCTCGTAAATTATATAAAAACATCCTTTATGTATTTTTAAAACGTTGAATACATCGTAATGTATCACCGCGTCGTGTAAAGAAATTTGGTAAAGCGGTATTGTTGCAGAAAAGGTTCCGTAGAAAATTACATTTTTATCGTCAAGGAAAACATTACGGGAGTTTTCTTTCCAAAGATAAACGCGTCTAATTAAAAGCTATACCTTAGAAGGAAAACAAAAGTGTAACTACCTACATAGTTAGATATATTTTATTCAGATAGAAAAATTATAGGATTAGATTTATTATGATGGTGATAAATACGTTGATAGTATAAGATACTTTTTAGAATTTATTTTAGAATTTGGTAGGTAGCTATTAGAATTAAAATAATAGCAGGGACCTTACCTATTACTTACTTGGTACAGTTGCGCTATTGCATAAATGTAAACCTTTCCAGTATTATCCTCTTTTTGCCAAATTTAGTAATTTCTATATTTTATGGTTTATTTTCCAAAAAAAAAAATGGTTAGACTACCAACCTATTAAAATAAACCACTAAATAAGGACATGATAATTTTATTTCGAAGCACTAATTTTGTAGAAACGTAGGGAGGGACTTCGTACAAGTTATACGGAACCCTAGAAAAGAGGAAACCTAATATGAAAAAGTCGGCCAAAAAACCGACTCACTCGATCGGTGAGTCAGATTTTGTTCATTCGTCCTACTTTTATTTCTCGTCACATGTAGGTAAATTATTTCCGAGTGTCATAACTCTGGGGCTCGGCCTAAGGCCGCGGCCACACCGAGCCTAATAAATCTCGCCTGTCGGGATCAGGTGACACCACCTTCTTTATGTTTTTTCCCAAGCCATTTTACTGGAAAGATAAAAATCTTTACATATTTTGACGCTGCTTTACGGGGCTCATTCTCAAATTACGCGCGTCCATTACTTAATACTGAGAACGGACCACTTTTGTAGGTGGCTACATGAAGAGCATTAGATGAATATCATCTTTTGTTAATTGTTAGTATCTGCTTACCTACCCGTACTTAAGGTACGGAATATTTTAAGATTTTCGAATTTACGGAATTTTTGACGTGACAACGTCAAATGACGTCATACGTCGTTTCCTCGCTCTAGGGTAGCCAAATTTTTTTACAAGAAATAAAGTATATTCTGGTCTATGAAGATTAATTATTAAACAGTAGGTATCTTAGAAAAAACGAACATTTTCTTTTGAAAATTGCAACCATTCCACCAGTATTTTCTTATGACGTTGTCACGTTCAACTATCGTCAGTACCTAAACCGACTTTACAGACAACCGATTTTTTTTAGATATTTTAAGTACCTTCTTACTAAGCTTGTTGTTTTCTTTTTTTTTTTTTGAGAGCTTGTGGTGGGTCTAAAGTATCTAATGAAAGAGAAAGTGTAAAAAAAATAAACTTAGCTTACTGACTTAGAACATGTGTGAAGATTGCTAAAAGCAGTAAATTATAGCGTTAAAATTTAATATTGTTTCAATATTGTATTCTACGCCTAAGTACCTATATTAAGCTACACTAGAATTATTAGGTATTGAAAGCCTTACTTGTTCTAGTAAGTATTTGGAACTAAGTGATATTTTTATCGTATTATTAGATGTTATTAAAAGCTTCCCTACAATTTATCTAGCATAAAAATCTACAACTAGAGAAGTATACAAATGTAAAGCATTGTCAACATTTTAGACACCGTCTTAATGGCGCTTACACTCATCCGTCTACATTTGCAAGTTTGTTCTCCACACATACATGCGGTGTTTTACAGTGTAGAAAGGATTTACGTCGCAATAAAAATTTATGATTAAATAACATCCAAAGGGTAATGGGAATAAAGTTGATAATTCTTTATTCAAATAAATTGAACGTCGTCGCAGTGATTGTGACATACGCACACATCGACTATTGCGTACACTTAATAATGTCGCAAACGAAGCTGCGTGGTTTACTGAAAATGCGACGTAAACAGAGAAAAATTTGCGCTGTTTTTCATTGCGCCAACCGACGACCGGCGAGGAAGAGTTACGGTCGCAACGTTCACAGGCGATGTATAAAACATTAGTAGATACAGAAAAGTACCGAACTGACTGCCGTCTATGTACCGTACACCGCACTGGGCAAAACGAAAATATATTACTATTCCGAAGATTTAGGAGTGTTTGGACCGAACAATAATGTCCGGCTTTTGTGGAAAAAGATAGATGGCGATGCATAGGTTACACGGAATGGTTTTTCTTTTGTGAGCGAATGTGACTTCAGCGTGCGATGCGAGCGTTATTAAGAGTGTGCAATATGTAATTTGGTGGTTACAAATGGTTCTGGATCTCAGATTCTGGAAAAGTTAGGAGCCTGATATTTGGGTAAATGATATTCCAAAGTGTTAGCTTCGTTATGACTATACAAAATACACAATTTGTAAAACTTTTCTCGATAGTTTATTTTTTTTAAAAATACATGTTTTGCTCACATTTTACTCTCAATCTCAGGAAAAGCAAACTTATTTTCTTAAATTTTTGTTTTGTATAGAAAATTAGGTATATATCTTGAACATGGCCATTTTGTTTTTCGTTATGTTGTTTAATTTACTTGCAATTAGGTAAAAATGGTTTTGGCGCTCACGTCATAAAATTTACGTCACGCGTCAATCGCTCCGTGCTTTTCACTCACATGAAAGTCATAATTCGGCGTCTCGCTTGCGCTTTGAATTTTATCCATATCGTACCGACGTGCTGCGCGCTCTTAATAATATTTATTCGATGTTATGTGTAACTAACGTGACTCTTATTGCAGTTAAACATGACCTTTGTTACAGCTAGTCTTCGGTTTCGTCGAGATTTCAATTGGACCTTTTAGACGCAGCTTTATTAAGGTATTTAAATATATTTAAATATTAAAGTGAAAGGTGCGCGGAATAGATTGCGCACAAAAAACGCAACGCTGTCATTAATTCATCGAATTTTACTGCGCATATTTTTTTCATACCTAGTGCCTAGTGGGAGTTTTCAATGTTTACATACTGTTAATATCGTGTTAACGTAAGCGCGAATTTATATGGAATTGAAACAATTGTGCAGTAGTGCTACTAGATGGCGCTGTTTCAATTCCTTAGAGATTCGCGTTTACATTAACGCGATCGCCATAGTATCAAACATACACAGAGTTGTCATTTAAAAACTGCCAGCCCTTTCGACTGCGTTCAAGAATTGTCGACAATAATATTTTAAGAACGAATGAACTGATTTGGAAAAAAATGGGCACCAAAGAGCTAATTAGTTTTAAGAATCCATTGGTAGGTACAGGTAAAAATTAATAAAAAAAACATTTTTTTTAAAATTAGTAGTTTTTTACATTAATTCTGAAAATTTATTTGTCTATATCGGTGCGAATGTTTAATAAAATCTATGTTTGATGAAGTTTCTAATACTCAGAATAGCTTCTTATGGACTCGAAACGTCGAGATCCGACGAAAACTCGATTGCCGTAAAACGGAGTGAAATCTTTCATGCTTAGATACTAATTACTTATTACTAGCAGGAAGTTAAAAAGTACGTTACGCTTATAAAATAATTCAATTAGTCACATTATATAAAACAAAAAGAATAGGCATGATGACTAGGTTTGAATATATATTTTTTTATTATTGTAACTTTTTGGTAAATTATTTTAGATTGTAGGTTAATCTTTTACTTTAAGTTTTTAACCGGACTCTGCAGTGTTGTGAATGCCTGTAAAAGATGGCTGCCTTAGTTCAAGAATTTTGTAACTCACTTATATATAATGTTTTCTGCTGTCATTGTTGGCGTTACAAATAAACAAATAAATATATTGATTTTTATGATACATTCGGGTAAATAAGGTCAACGTTAATTAATTTATACCTACATAAAAAGCAATTTAAAAAACTGTCATCATCCCTATTGAAGAGATTGAAATACACTGAGCAATAGAAATAACCATTATCAAGCTTTTAAAGTTAAACATTCAACAATACAGCTAAGCCTAATTATCAAGTGTGGTTTGGTACAACAGCGTCTTTATAACAAAAACGGTAGGTAAGTCTTTCCCACACCAGTAGATAATCTGTATCGAACAAACTTTGTTTCGCACCTTTTTATACAGATATCGACACTCGATTATGAGATTATTATGCAGTTTACTTTAAAAACAGACGAAGAACCCACTAATAGATTCTAAAAAGGCGTTACATTCAATGGAGTAGGTATTGTTACAAAGTATGATAAATGTGGTACTTATTCTGTAGTGGTGTGTAAAAACTATGACTAAGTTCAATGATCCATCATCCATCGTTTTAAAATGTGCTTTCTTATAGGTGCTTAAAGAAAACTCAACTGACATCAATAACAAAAAAAAACAGCAAACAGAGAAAATCGCGATTCTTGGGTGGTGTTCTTTAGTTTTTTTTCTGTGGTCGGCATTCAAAATTACTTTAATCTATTTAAATGGAAATGACAGCTCTCATATCATTCGGAAAACGTTTGCCTCGCTAACGTCCAAGTACGTCAAGTTAGATGACGTAGACAGAAAACATAGTACTTTCAGATATCGACGAAGAAAATAGCGAAGTAAATTGTACCCAGTTGGTACAACAGCAAGCCTTAAAATCAAAAATTGAATTGATGAAGAAAAATTAGATTCCAAGTTGCCACGTGTTGCCGTGATTAGGGTTTGTATTTTACTGTAATATATTGTTTTATTGTGTAAGTTGTTTTAATTAAGCAAGAAGTCAACGAGCAGTCAAGGTGAGTGTTGTCATATCGTCAAAGGTATTTTTAAACTTGATTCTATCGATAACAAGCCCGAAGGGGCCGATCGTGTGGTTTCGCCCTGCCTGTTATTTCGTAATAACACTACATAAATCAAGATCAAGCTTTTCTAGTACCTATTACAAAAATAATGAGGCCACCTACGTTGTTAATTCCTCGTAACAGAAAGTCTTCACCTTCCAGTAGCGATCTCTTTATTTTGGTACCCAGTATCGCTGCCCGCGACAAATCAATCGTCAGCTTTCCTTCCAGGGTGCGCGCGCGCATCGTGACTTGAAGTGGAATCGTTCATTATTTCTACAGGGTCGAGCTAGGACACTTGTAGTATACTAATCTGCATATTAACTCCATACTGTCTCTTTTGTTTTATGGTCCAGGTACAAGCACATCGCGTAGCTACCTAACTACTAAGGGTGCGTTCACACTTGAATTTATCATTGGACGATTGTCGTGTCTCGCTGTTTCCATCCCATCTATAGTTACATACTTCGTCGGTAACCGCAAAATCTATATATATAAAAGAAAGTCGTGTTAGTTACTCCACTTATAACTCAAGAACGGCTGAACCGATTTAGCTGAAAATGGGAGGTAGTTTAGAGCCAGGAGAAGGACATAGGATACCTTTATTTTGTAGGGGTAGGGTAAAAGTTGAAAGTTTACATCGAGTTTCACGCGGACGAAGTCGCGGGCGTCCGCTAGTAGCAAATAAAAATAATGTTTGTACTTACTCGTAATGATATTTCTACATATTCGTATCTAACACATTCTTCATAAATTATATCGTTCATTAAGTATTTCTATAGCGTCTATAAATGAAATTATTGTTTATACGTAGGTAAATGATAAACGACAGGTCCCATGTTTCCATTTTGTATGGAGGCTGGGCCTTTATTCTAAGTGTCAAGTAAGCAGAACTAATTATTTTTATCTGAAAAGAACATAAAATATAATAGGGCTTAAAACTGATCGTCGATTCGGACGAATTCTACGCCTGAGCCTTTAGATATAATTTAAATTTAGTATATTTTCTTTTTTAATTTTTATAATATGTAGTTATAGATATTTAGGTACGTAGTTTTAATATTATTGTAAAACTTTATAAAATTGAATAAATAAAAAGTAACAGTAGATGGAGAAAAAAAAAACTGAAAATATTTTTTTTTAGTATTGTTTTTATTAAATTTTATATGAGTCAACTATCCTATCGTTTACCGAACTTCTCTAACTATGATGCGAGTATGATCAAACTTCCAGCCTTCATAAAAGAAACGTATCTGTCTCGGGCTGCTCGACAGGAGTGATAAAGACAGACTAGCGCCGTAACGCGTTACGTTACAAAGCGGTTTACCCTCCTACGAAGTACTTCAGAATGAGGTCTGGCTATCGCAGGCGTCGTTCTATAACATTCACGCGCACGCCATATCTCCTTCGAGGTAATGTGCCACCTGTAGACGCGTCAACGATCGTAGCTATTAGTCAACTACAGCGCAATTACAAGGCAATTGCTACTGTAAAATGGCCTGATAAGGACTCTATTATTGATTTTTTTGTCTGTTAATAGGTTTTGTAATTGCTTCCTTTTACAGGCACGTTGATTTACTGCATTTTTATACCATCTGCAACACAACTTATATAAATTACAGGAAATTAAACATGAGGGTAAGGCTGCCAACCTCACAAATAAAGACAATGTAGATATCTATAGCATAGTTTAGGCAAAGTAGGCATCTCCAAGTTCGTGAACATGTCTGTCTAACTTTCTTCATTTCAACGATTGCAGTTTTTAAATGTGATAAAAGCTAAATAAATGATTATGCCCTGTATAAAGACGATGGGTTAACACCTACCATAAGGTTGTAGATATTATGTGTACCGGTAAAGACGTTAAAGCGTTCCGATACGATGCCGTGTAGAAACTGAAAGGAGTGTGGATTTTCTTCCTCCTCCTAACAAGTTAGCCCGCTTCTATCTTAGATTGCATCATCACTTACCATCAGGTAAGATTGTAGTCAAGAACTAACTTGTAAAGAATAAAAAAAAACATATGTACCTACCTACCTACGGTGGTAGTAAAAGGTGGCTGTAAAAAAAAATTCTTAGTAATTTTAATTATGACAGGTCCACGATTTTCCACATCGACGTCTATTCTAACAGACGCACGGTGGCAACATTATGTAACTATTTCAATTACTCCCTAAAGTCATCGGTTCCTTTGTCCAAGCCAGCCCAGATTCAAAGGAGACGCTTAGGGAGTCGTTCTGATCACTCATGTTCTTCAAGCTCCAATGGCATGCACAAGTTTTTTAAAAAGAGTAGTGACGAATTAAACTAAAATTGTTATGTGAAAATGAACTCTTTTCATATTAATCATAAGGTCGATATTCCTATAACCATTATGACTTTGTAAACAACATAAAATACGACTTAGGTACCTATTTATATTTTTTCATTGATTAATTATCTATAGGTACCTATATACCTATGGTATGTTGATATTACCTACTAGATAATAACTATTTAATATTGTTTGTTTTAAAACAGGAAGATATTTCAATGTTTAAAACTGTTTGGACAGTTTAATTTTAAATGCTCACTCAGGTTTTTTAATATACAGGGTGATTCGGTCTTTAGTGCGGATATTTTTTTTCGTGGTTCTGTATAATTAATAGAATATAAATCTACAAACAGTTCGATACATTTTATGTAATTTTTTTTTTTTAATTTATGTCTCTAAAATAACAAAATAATGTACATATTATTACTAAACAAGATATATTCAGCTTAAAAGTGATCTGGTGACGTCCTTTAGGTATCAAACGAAAATAAAATAAACGCACAATAGGGTGACCCTAAAATTCTGTTCAAAAGTAAATAACTTTAGCTAACGATAATTTTGTTATTTTTGAGTTAAAAAAAAAAGAAAAAATACGTGATCATTAAATTTTGTTTATGTACAAAATATAAAAATATCCGCACTAAAAAAATTTTCTTCCTGTATTTATTAGGTAGGTACTATAAACCCCTTTCCTCAAAAAAAGTCAATTTAATTAAAAACATAATTTCCAAGATTTGGCGTTAACGACTATCTAATTCACATGAATTACCTTTATTCGGTTAAATAATAATTATTTTGTAGGTAGGTACAAATTATGGATTTTGTAGACCGGATTTATAATCTAATTACTAATGTTTCAATGTTCTATTATTTTTCATTAAAATACCTACCTACCAAAATTCTATTATATTTTTTTCGTTTCCAGTTATTAAAATTTAATTTTAATAATTAAAATAAAACATTTTACATGATACCCAAACGAAGCGGCGCCATGCTCGCGACTGCCGTGCCCATACCGACTGCACGCTCCGCTCCCCGCCCATAAACATGTCACTTCAGGCCGCATGCCGCTATTTACGACTTCTCACTCTAACCCGCCCATAACTCTGCCAAACAAAAGGGAAAGCTATACGATCAACACTCCCAAGCGGATAGTTTAATTTACACACACTAATGTAATGAAATGAGCTAGTATGCGACTTACAATGCAAGTACAAGAAAGATTATTAGATAAAATTTGCCGCCAACTCTTATTTTAATCACTTTTGAAGATATGGTATGAAAAGATATATAATCTTACATAGAACACTATAACGAAAATATTTTTTTAAATTTTCATGTCAATTAAAACTTTAAATTGTATGAAAATAGCATCTACAAATTTTGCATGTACCAGAGAAACCTTGTCCTCAGAGCGTCAGTAGTAAAGTTAACCGTCGGCAAAGACTATAATATTTTCATCCCTTTCCAACTCGCAATTCCCAGATAATAAATCTCGAAATGGCCGCATGTAGGTTACGCACGCCGTCCGCGATTGCAGAGGGAGCTCATAAAGTATAGTTTTCTCTGTTTTATTGCGTGTTTTACTGCGCGATAAAGGAGACGCGAGTATATCGGTAAAATCAGCTGTTTGGGGTATGCTTCAAACGTGCTCAGGAATGTGGCGAACGAAATGTGATGTGCAATGACACGGCGTATGCTCTACTTTAATATATATTTTTTTTGTATTACTATTCCGGTGGAATTGTTTTTACAATTTACTATGCTTAAAAGAATATTAATTTTTACAGACTAGTCACCCTTGGTCTCTTTTGCCGTCTTTTTTGGACATTTTATTCTTCTTATATATTTTATTTTATCTATACCTACGTGATATATATAGATAGCAGAATAATAAGTAGGTACATGATTTGTTGTCAGTGCCTACAAATTATGATTAATTATTAGATTATAACATTGTAAAACTAAAGCCTACCTAGGTATTACTATTAATATATATATATATTTTTTATTTTCAATATAACTATTTTATTTGTAATATTTTTGTCCACGATGAGGTTAAATTATTATTAAGTTACTTAATTGAATGAGATAAATAAATGAGTGAGATAATTGAATGGTCGTCTAGGCCTGATTTCGTTATTTAAAAAAAAGATTAAATAGGCTATAATATAGGTTATAGACACTTAGCGTCTACAAAAAGTAACAAAAACTTTCATAGAGTTAGGTACTCTTCTGTAACAAAATCCCCAAGACAGTGTAGAACCCACCACTGCATAAGTTTTAACAATGTGTTACACATCTATTAAAGCAAACTCATCATTACACAATTGATGAATGACAAAAATGCTTAGAGGCAATAATATCGGCTTTCATCTTTACTCAACTTAAAAAAAGTAAAGTTAAATGATATAAATAATTAGGAAATATTGTAAAGAAAGATAGTTTTAAAATAGCAACTGTTAAGTTCATTGTCAGCTCTTCTCAGCAGGTTTTAGTCTTTACATAATTATAGTCAAAATTGACGTTTTATAAGTGCTTACTAGTAGTAAGCCTACTTGTAATAAATTATTTTTAATTTTGATTTATATATTTACCAAGACAAGGAAGGAAATCTTAGTATATACGTGTTAGACAGTCATGGGAGAGGGCTATATCTAGGTATATATTCAATTATTTTACTTAACTTAATCTAGAGTTTCAAAAACAAATTTTAAAACGTTCAATCAAAGCATTATAAACTTCGGTCCTAAGTAGGTACATACTACCAACAAAGACTCAAAAAAAAAAACTAAAAGAAAATTGTCCGTGGATGTGATTATTTATGTGTTCAATTATCACTAATAAGTTAATAGTAATTGACCAAGTATGGCAACCAGTAGATACATTTAGTTATGCTTGGAGCAGGCTTACCAATGACTTTATTGTCAATGACACCAAACGTAAATAAAACACTTATAGGTACATAATTATGGTAAAAACAACTCAAAGAGGATCTTTATTTAAATCACAGTATCATATTAATGTAGGTTAATCATAGTATCATAATATATCAAATTATCACCAAACATTATATAGCTATGTGTTTTAACAAGTCCATTCTTTGATAATGATCAAAGCTGACAAAAAAATGCTTAGTGTATGTAGGTATAAGTAGGTATGTACATGTACCTAACCAAATTACTGTTTAAATTTTAGGTATACTTAGGTACCTACCTACTTGTAGTGTAAAAATGTAACTTTCTCGTTACTGTTATAACAGTCTGTAACTTACAGAGTTTACTCTACCTACAATTAAAAAACAGAGATAAATATAATTATAAATTAAAGCACAACATTATTTATATAAATAAAAAAATTACAAAATAAAGTAAAGTATCTTACTTATCTGTAACTTATTTTAGTGCTGTAATATTATAACTGAGCACCAGCTGATGGTTAAAGTAACTAAAAGAAATAATTACTCATACAACCATATTTCATTTGAGACTCTAAAATATACTTAATAATATTTTTTAGTTAGTTTTTATTAACTTTATAATTTAGCAAATTCTGATTTATTATAAGTAATGGATTATTACATATTAGATAAATAATAAATTTATATTACCTACCTACCTCACTTGAAGTTAATATTTTTCACATTCTATGTATACCTTTAAACAAATTTCATTAAAAATCCAGTATTTTATAGCAATTATAATATAAAAAAAACAAATTATATCACAAATTTAAATTACAATGGAACGCCATTTTGTGATACGTACAATGTTGTAACAGTGACAGATGAGACTAATGCGGTGGGCGCTGTTTATCTCGACGCTACAGTATTGGTGGGGGTAATAAGATGGCTTCCAAAAAACGACTTCCTATAGGTTAATGGTGTGACGGCTGGCCTACACCATTCAAATTTTGGGTTCATTGTCATAGGTGAACAGTAGTTGTAATATTTAAATGTTACTCAACCGTTTTAGACGTTATACTTTTAAATAGTATAAGGGTTTAAAATGTGAAAATTAATAAAATAACTATTGTTTATTTTTCTTTGTTTTACCTCTTTTCTTAAACCTACTTATTAGTTAAACACAAAAAATCCAATAGCTTGTTCAAATCAGTTTTTGGGAAATAAATAAATTTTTATTTTACAAACCAAGTGAAAGTTTTTAACAAAAGTAGGTAAAAATTGACAGCTAAGTTTTACTCCGATGGTGAGTTGTACCGTCAGTAATCAAAGTTTTCATTTTGTTTGAATTTAATTTCATTGTTTTTTTTTCATAATAAGTTTTAGTTGTATGATTGTCGTTTAAATCATAATGATTAATCATATTTAATAGATAGATAGTATCTATTAGATAGTCACATATAGGAATGTACAAGGAGTTGTTTATTCGGCTACTTATCTAATTTTTTACATAGGTTCTACTGCTATGGGAACTTCTTGTAATAATTTATAATAGAGTTTCCATATATTTTATTACTTAGATACCTTATTGCATCCTTGATATAAAACAACGTGTAAAAATTTACATCCTTTTTACGTTAAAGTTGTTTTATGGATATTTTCCACGTTTCAAGTAGGTATCACAAGCAGATTATATTATAGCTACATCCACCTAATTGTACAAGCAAGCTGCATAGGTACTAATTCTTATTTTATACATAGTAGGTACCTACTAACTTGTTTTATCTTAGTTACTAATTAATGCGTAATTAATCTTTGTGATCCAGGTTTCCATTCATTTATTGATTCAGGTCCGTACTAGGATGGCAGCGGTTCCTGCCACGTGAGATGCACGTTCCTCATTATTTGAAATGATAATAAAAATAATTTATTTTAAGGTTTCATTATTTTAATTTTTAAGTAACCAGTTCAGTTAATGACTTCCTGCCCAATTATTTGTCTTATTTTTGAGGAATATGAAAAACATTGTTCCATGATCATGAAGTTTCATTCGATCTTAAACAAAAGTAATGACAAACAAACTGACAGACAGTCATATTCATCTATACTAATATTATAAAAGGTAAATTTTGTAGTATTGTAAGGGTAATCTCTGGATCTACTAAACCGATTTTGAAAATTTTTTTACCACTAGAAAATCACGATGTTTATGAGTGTCATAATATACCTAGGTATATTTTATTACGCGGGGGAAACTGCGAGGCATCACCTAGTAAATTAAATACGTGGCTTGTTAACATAGCTTAATATTATACATGTAGGTACAATGTAGGTACCTACATGATATGTAACTTGACCAATGCCAATAAGATTTTTATCATCTTGGCGCAAGTGACAGTTACGACATTATTTTACTTTATTCGATTAGATAGTTATTTTATTAATTTGATTTACAATGCAATTTCCCGCTCTTTCTTCGCAAGTCCTCTCGTCAAGGGTAGACTGGTAGAGATTGCTTATAGTAATAAGCCACCTTTGCATGCTAAGTTTAAATTATTCATTTTTAATGTTTTAGTTTATTTTTGTATGCAATAAAGTCTTCTTCTTCCTAATTTATAGGTCTCGCGAAAATGGGGTTTACTGAATATTTGAAACATAGACAGTACGGACTATTACATATTACATAAAGTTTATTTTATTATATGATATATGTTTATAGAGAAATACTGTAGGAAAATCGTAATGTGCGATGCGTACGCTTCGGAGTGGTGTGCTCACAACCTTAGTCGCCATTCGAGTTATATTTTCGTCATATCAAAATCTTACAATACAACTAAAATATTGCCGAAGTAGAGCCACCTCCGCATCGGGCCTAGCGCTATCAACGTCTGGTGCATCGAACGATACACGAAGAAACTTTACGACGCCGCACTTGCTCGGACCGTGCCACGGTGAGTGGCGACCACGGCCGATACAATTCTATCGCGCGCTGCGAACGGACCGTTCAATTAATCGCTCCGATTAACGTTGTCTCTCGGCCATCAATGGTGTTGGATTAACGGAGGGTGGTTTGGTCCTTTTCTGTTGGCCGCAGATTTAGTGCGGCGCCGCGGCGTGCGGCGTCGCCGGCGGGGGGTGCGCGTCGCTCGTAAAGCATCGGTCGGCACACTCAACTGACGCGCGCCTTGGCGACTACGCGTTGCGTAACTCACCGCGCCATAAACAAGACGACGTGTACGCGCGAGCGACGAGCGAGTCCGAGCCGGGCCCACGTGCGCTGAGCCGAGCATTTCGTATTGCGCTCATGCCCTGTCTAAAACGCTGACACGTGACTCGACGGAGTGAAAAGAACTCTTTTATTCGGTACGACTGTGAGTTTTGTGAAGAAGTTTATACCGAGCGGGATGCCGCGACCCCGTTTGCCGACGGCGAACGGCGGCCGCTCCGCTTAAGGTGAGTTTATAGCCGATTTATAGCTCACTACGTCGCCCGCCCGGGCCCGGAGGGTCCGATACAAGGTTTGTTTACCAAACAAACTTTTCACGGCCCGTCTTCGACGTACAATGATGTTCAGCGATGATTTTCATTAGCCGCTAATTTGTTGGCGCGAGCAATAAATAGCCCTACAATAGCTACGGAGGCGATTATTACCCACACAATACGTCGATTCATATTTATTAATTTTTTATTTAACTTCCATAGAAGTAGAGTAAGCGGACAAGTTTGCAACCTACACTAAGACTACATAAGATTATTTTGTATTTATGTAGGTACAACAAATTAAATTTTATTGGCTTCCTAAAGAAATCTAGTAGGTAGGACGAGAATTTTTAATTTACCTGTTCTACTCATGAAAATTCTCATAACTTAGCCTACAAGGTAGGTAAGCAGACTATTATCTGAATAAGTACCCACTAGTTGTTACTAATTAATTAGTAGGTACCTATTTACCTACCTAGTTGTTTTTAAAGTAAGCTTAAACTAAGTTTCAAAGTAGGAACCTACATACCTAACTGCAATTTATTTCTTTAAAGTAAGAACAAAAATTTCAATACTTCATTAAAAAAAATATAAAGGCATCTACCTACATACGAAGATATAATAACAATGTTGTATATCGCAACACGGATAATTATTATTAAGTTTATGACAAAAACTACCTACCATAAGTCCTCAATTATTGTAATTTCATAGACAAAATTGGCTCTACTTACATATCTCTACAAAAAGAAAAATGTATTTTCTTGTAACGTTATAAGGCTCAGAATACCATAATCCTGCAACCTATTAAGGCTTAGTACCTACTAGGTGGGTGACGGGTTTTATTACCTCACTGTAATCACTGTCCTTATCATTTAATTAGTGTGTTATTCGCCATTCGACAATAATAATAATGGTTATTTTATACATTATGTTACATACAGTTTAACTTACGAATTTTTAATACGTACGACCCTATTATACTACTGGAACTCCTACAATTTTTTATCAAGTGTGCACATAGCTTTACAATCAATGTGTTGTATAAGAAAATAGACTCTATGTTTTATATTTAGAGCTCAAATTAAAAGTTTGCAAGATTGATTTTACGGATACCTTCAGTATCATAATAGGTATAATGGAGTTTTACTTTTATTGATACCTACTTTCATTATATTTGGCTACCATATAATAACCATAGATAGGTTTTATCTATATTTGTATATAAATTAAAATATAACTGAGCAGTTTTGTACAAAATGCTTACAATATCTTAGAAATAGCTATGTTAATAGTTATTACTTACCAATATGGACCTATTATACTTACAAAAATTCATCTTGCCTTTTTATATCTAGGAACCTGCCTAAGTAAATACTCTACATTTATATTAATTGATTATGAAACACGGCTAAAACTCACGTGATATTAGGTCGGAGTATGCCCGACTAGTTTCGAACCCATACGGGGCCCTTAGTCATATCATCTATTATTTTTTGAATGAGAGATGAAAATTACACAGTAGTCAGACACATACATATTATAGATACCTCAATAATGGATGAACTATAAATAAGGTTCATATGGGAATTGAGAAAATCATAAGTGTAGGGGATGTAAAAATCCCTCAGTAGGTAGCTATTTTTTAATAATGGGTGATTCGTATTGCTATTCTTTAACTTGGCTCATACATTGTCATGCTTCCAAATCTAAATTATTAATTTATTCAGCAACTAGCGGACGCCCGCGGCTTCGTCCGCCCTTAGAGCTCTTTAATCCAGCCCTTACAGTAGTATCGCTGTAAAAATGGAGTAACTTCTCCCGTTTTCCCAAGATTTCCCTTCACTGCTCTGTTTCTATTGATTGTAGCGTGATGAAAAGTATACTACTCTGCCCAAGAGTATGAAGAATAATTGTACCAGGTTTCGTTAAAATTCGTCGAGTAGTTTTTGTTTCTATAACGAACATACAGACAGACAGACAGACAAAAAATTAGGTACTGATTGCAATTTTTGCATCAGTATCGATCACTAACCACTCCCTGATAGTTATTTTGTAAATATATTTCTTATACAGAATTGACCTTTCTACAGATTTATTATAGGTAAGTATAAGTATATTAAACATCCTTGGGGCTATGGAATAACTATGATAGTGATAATATGGAATAACTACATATGAATTTCAAATTTAATTTCATGTAGGTATGTCAATTTCATGTAGTTTCCTTCCCTATTCATCATCAATTCGTCGGTCTGTTTTGGTGGCTTAGGTACGTACCTACTACAAGGCCAAAGCTTTTTTTCTTATTTATTTAGACAAGAGGATTAGAAGCTTATATCCACCATGCCACTTCAAGGCTGGTTGGCGGAGTCAGGTTGATCATTGACTCTCCAACGACCCGTTTCAGATATCAATAAAAAATATCGGGACCAACGATTCAACTTGTTCGCCAAAGCACCAGTATTATAACACCGACTTCAAGTTTCTCAACTCTCAATAATTCATTTTCAAAGCTCATCTTGGACTTACCCAGTAACTCACCCCCAACAGAAAATATCCATTGGACCAATGAGGCAGTCATCGTCCTTATAAATTATCTTGAAAAAATTCAAACTTAGAACATTTTTAACTCGACAAAGAGACAGTGTAAAGTTATTAAATTAAAACAGACTGAAAGATAAAAAAAAATCATCACCACTTTGTTAGTTCTTCCCACACATCGTTAGGAACATTATCGCGAGCATTGTGCCAACATCTCGAAAGTGTCAATCTAATTTATTAGCAACAAACCCGCAATGAATCGTGTTAAGCGAGCTGAAATGTAGACACGTCATTTTTTACAAGGCATTTCACAGACGTGCTATCATAAAATCGATCCGATTAAAATAGTGTTAGAAATCTAGGGATATTACACCATAGAGTTAAAGAGTTAGTTAAGTTACAGTGTTAGAGTTAATTTAAATTTTTCTTCACCTTTTTTTTTCTAGAGATTCGCCATTCGTCGCCAAGCGGCTGCGCGCTATATCCTACATAGCGGATGAAGGATATAGCGTTTAAAGAGAGTTGAAATGTAGCACGCCATTTTTTACAAGGCACATCACAGACGGGCTATCATAAAATCGATCCGACTAAAATAGTGTTAGATACCTAGATATCTTACATCATTACATCATAGAGTTAAAGAGTTACATAAGTTAAAGAGTTAGAGTTGATCTAATTTTTCCCTTAACTTTTTTCTAGAGAATCGCCAGTCATCGTGCCCAAACGGCTTTTTCCTTCATCTTTATTCTAGAGAATCGCCAGTCGTCGTCGCCAAGCGGCTGCGCGCACCGCTATGTAGAATGTAGCGTCTAAAGAGAGTTGAAATGTAGACACGTCATTTTTTACAAGGCATATCACAGACGGGCTATCATAAAATTGGCACGAATAAAATGGCGTTAGGGCTCCCGCACACGGGCCACTGGCCACAACCACAAAACGCCTCTACCCGGTATATTTCCTCTAGTTTTCATACATTTTAAATTGACTCGCCGCACACGGTTGACGCCGGTGGTGACGCTACAATCGTCGCTGCTTGCTTCTTGTCGCTCGCACCGGCCACTAAACAATAAACGAAGAAATTTGTTTGTGTGGACCACCAGCCACAAGTGTCGCGCGTTTCAGTTACTTTTGTGGCCCGTTTGTAGCTTGTGGCGGCGTTTGTGGTTGTCGCGTGTGGCCCGTGTGCGGCGGCATTTAGATATCGAGGTAGTAGAGAGTGCAACAGCTTGACCTATTTCTTTTTTCACCTTTATTTACCTACTAGAGTATGGCCAGTCGTTATCAAAAGTCCGCGCATCCTATATCGATACGTAGGTAGGTATACCTAGTGTCTGAGAGTTGAAATGCAGACACGTAATTTTTTACAAGGCAAATCATATATCATAATATCGGCCTGTATAAAATGAAATTCAGACTATTATGAAATCGGTCCTATTTAAATAGTGTTAGATACCTACCTATGTAGAAGTGAGTCTTTGATCTATTTCCTCCTTCACCTTTTTTCTAGAGAATCGCCAATCGTTGCCAAGCATCTTCGCACCGCTTTGTATATTATAGCGTCTAAAGAGAGTTGGAAAGGTAGACACGTAATTTTTCATCAGACCTATAGTATCAGGATAGAGTGTAACTCTTTAATCTATATATTTATTCTTTCACTTTTTGAATGTAGGATTGTCAGGTTTTGCCAGGTCTAGTTTTGCTTGATTCTGGAATCAGTTCTACCGTCAAAGTTTTACAATCAGCCGATTTAGCATTCCTGTTGAGAACCCAATCCAGGTTTTATAATCCCTAGAAATAAGTAAAATATCTTATAAGTACTTGTCTTTTTTATTCCTTTTAAATAAGGAGACCTTCATCTTTGGGAAAAGGTCTATTGAAAAACTATTATTACCGTCAAAGTTTTACAATCAGCCGATTTATCATTCCTGTTGAGAACCCAATCCAGGTTTAATAATCCCTAGAAATAAGTAAAATATCTTATACCTAAGTACTTGTCTTTTTTATTACTTTTAAATAAGGTGACCTTCATTTTTGGGAATAGGTCTATTGAAAAACAATTGTCTGTGATAGACGGACAGACGGACATGTGAGTGATCCTATAAATAAGAGTTCTGTTTATGTATTCTGAAGTTCGAAACCTTAACTATTTTCAATTTAAATGATTCTCTATTAATTTATCTATTTCTTTATTAACTGTTATTAGTTTAAAATGAAAAAAATATATACACAAATATACCTAACGGAGATAACAGGGAGTCAAACGGAAAATTGAATTGTTGACCACCTTGGAAGTCAGTTGAAAATTAGTTCACAATATAGTGGCATTGCGCATGCACTGTTTGTGATTCTGCGAGCGTCCATATTTGTCTTATTTCACATCACCCTCTGTTAGATCTCTATCTACGTTTATTATTCAGCGATGCAGCTCCTTGCTTTATTATGATTTCTACATGTCTCGGAGTTGTTCTTATTTGGATATGTGACTTATCCCACTTCTGATGTTACAGCTGATAATTAAAATACAAAGCCCTACCAAGATTTAGCTCAGACAGGCTTATTTGTACGAGTAGGTACTCGTACTTTGACATATCTGTATAGATTCATTAATATCTATGTGTAAAACTACGATAAATTTTCCCTATTCACACTTACTAGATACCGCGACACATTACACCAGTTTGCACCAAGTTTAGTTTACTTTGTCTATGTAAAAAATTAAAAACAAATCTAAGGGTAGGCGTGATGAACAAACTAACACACAGACAAATGAATTTTTTCACATTAAAATAAGGTTTTACGTATACCTACTTTTGAATCTAGTTTGACAGTGAGTTCAGAAGTCAGCGTCGTATGTAAATTTTTAACGTATCTGATTAAGCATTGCTTCAGGTGAAAGAAGGTGAATCATTAAAATAGGTGATGATAATGATGATGATGAAATAAGAAGGTCATCTGATGGAATCGAATCCGACAAAAACAATGCAACGTGGATGCGCAAGCGCCTATAGTATAACCATTAAATTATGGCCACATTTTGAATGACGTGGTATTTAGTTAACAATTGCGTGCGATTAAACCATTCATTGGTTTACTCCACTTGCAGCGTTTAATTCAATGGGAATAAAATATATAAATTTTATTCATCAAAATAATTAATGGAAATTAATGAATGAACCGTTATGTCTATCAATTTAATTTAATTATTTATTGATGCTTAAGGAACCCTGATTACCATATTTATTGCAATTTCACAGGCGTATTACATAGCCGATGTAAATTTGTTTTTTTTTGTACTAAAAATGCATAATTAATTTTGACGAGTCATTTGTACAAATGGTTTCACGAAACAAGAGCAGTGTGTTATTTATATTAAGTTAAATGCGAAAGGTAGCGTGTCTATTATTCAATATTTTATTCATTAACTTAAATAATTACATTCAAGTATATCTAATGGCCAAGCGTCAGTGCTCTTTTAACATGACACGACCTATAGCAACGACATCGACTAACTAATGAAGTTAATAGAATTAGTTGTTTTCATATATTTTTTATTTATATATATATATATAAATATTAATGATATTAATGAATAAGTTTGTAGGTGTTTATTTTCCTACTGGCTATATATTCTAAATACAGTTATATGGGAGAAGTGGCATGAAAGGGACATTTATGATTTCGAGGCCACAGTACCTACGAACAGATTGAAGACATAGACGAGCATCCTTATAATTATGACGTAGCCAAGTTTTACGTATTTTAAAATGCAAGTACCTATAGATAAAAGCGTGTGTTACATGGATAGTCGGAATTATTTGAATTACTTTGTATAAAAATATAAAAAGTTTTATTTAATACTAGCGGACCCGGTCAAGCTTCGCTTTGACTTTTGTGCACTTCTTCCATACCCTACCTTTATACCTACTCTACTCCAACCCTACCTCTACCCTACCCATACCCTACCCCTACACTACCCTAGCCTACCCCTACCGTACTCCTACCTTACCTCTACCCTATACTTATTAAAATTCAAATTATTACGAATCGTTTGTATTTGAAAATTCTTTTTTAGTCTTTTTAAATTTTTCTCGCCGTAAAAACCGTCCTAGACTTTCAATGAACATTTAAAAAAAAGAATTGGCCAAATTGGTCCAGGCGTTGTTGAGTTATGCGCTTACCAACGCATTTTGCGATTCATTTTTATATTATAGATTAGTTATGCAGTTCGGCTCCAATAGGTGGACTCGTCAACACCTTGAAGTTATGGGAAATGCTCCCGAGCACCCTGTATGTAGAGCTGTTTTAATAAAACATTTTTTTAATTCATTATCAGCCCATATTCCTCTCACTGTGTTAGGAGTGGGTACGACAATAAGTACAGCGGGCGGAAATCGAACCCATGAACGGCGTGAATCCCTTTACTGTTAAGCATATGATAATCTGAGTTTTATTATTGTGCAAATATTGTAGAGCTCATTCGTTGTTATACAAATTGGTACCTAGACAGTTAAACAAAGACTCGTACCTAGATAAAAAGTAACATAACCACAAAGCCCTAGCGGACTTGAAATTGTCTGCGAAGCAATAAATTATCATCTTAATAAGTTAATGAGTGATTCCAGCAATTCCTTACTTTTTATACAGTTTTTATGTATATGCAATGGCGGTCAGTTGGTAATGCCGTATATGTGTGGCCAACATCTGCCTATATCGAATTTGATTAAAATTCATGTTTATTTATCGCATGTTTATTTTAAATGCAGTGGGTAGGTGCAGAGGCATTTCGACGCGGCGAATTTATAAATAGCTGGTAGGTATTGTTTTTATATTTTTTCGTAATTTATGCAATGCTTGAAACAATGAAATGGTTTTATTTTATCGCTCGGTTGGACGCTTTATTTTTTTTTTTAATAAAAAGTTTTCACAAATAAATAACAATACCAGGGAGTCATCATTTTTAGAAGGCCGATTATCGATATTAAGACCACTGTATCGTCGTACCTAATGAAGCCTTTATAGCTCTAGGGTAGAGTTCGGACTGAACATCGGGGTCATGGGTTCGTTTCCTGATAGAGTTGGAAGCCTCCGTGGCGCAGTGGTATGCGCGGTGGATTTACAAGACGGAGGTCCTGGGTTCGATCCCCGGCTGGGCTGATTGAGGTTTTCTTAATAGGTCCAGGTCTGGCTTTGGTTGTGGCCAGTTACCACCCTACCGGCAAAGACGTACCGCCAAGCGATTTAGTGTTCCGGTACGGTTTTGTGAAGAAACCGAAAGTTCTACCTATTGTTTAAATAGACATGTATTTATTTAGATTAGACTAGCTGACGCCGCGCCGTTTCACCTGCGTGGTTCCCGTTCCCGTAGGAATACGGGGATAATGTATGGCATTCCTCTATAAATGGGCTATCTAACACTGTAAGATTTTTCTAATCGGACCAGCAGTTCCTGAGATTAGCCCGTTCAAATAAACAAACTATTCAGTTTTATGATATCATCATATTAAGTATAGATATAATATGCTAGTCACAAAAATATTTTACAGTTATGGGAATCGAACCCACGTCCAAGGATGAGAGCTGGGTCACTACTCATTGCGTAACGCAGCCGTCAATAAATATAACATAACCTATTTTCCATAGTTCCGTATATAATAAATATAACTTGGTACATTTTAACAACGCAAACTCAGTTCACGGTCAACGCAAGAATAACCAACTTTTTACTTACTTACTACTATTTATAGTCAGTGGTTTAGAACCCGATATTATTTATATAATGAAATCGATACGAACATGTGTTTCTAAAGGAATGGTATGTGGCCAATAAATAACACGCAATACAAGTAACACTATAAATAAAAGCCACTTTGTACTGTTAAACTGCGTCTTCGTATTCCGTTCACGTGAGATCGATCATACGCTATCGAATTTTTAATTTACGCAAAAAAAAACGATTTCATTGACTATCTGTAAGTATCTCTTTTGTTAAACATAGTCTTATCGACTACGACTGAACGGATCCGAATGGAAGTTGATGCAGATATAGATTTAATATACCTAGTCTGGCATATTGAATTCAAGAATCAAGTGACTCTACCACCGTTTCGGGAGGTACATTTCCGGCAAAAAACTCATTAATGGGTAAAGAGCAATTGATGAGTTTCTTGTCGGAAATGTTCTATTTTATATCCCGATTTTCCCATGGGAACGACATCTATAGGTACGTGAGTAAAGTCATAAGGAAACAGATAGTAACTTAAGGACGGCAAATATTTGGTACGATCTGATCATTTAAATGATCAAATAAGTCTGGTGCTGTACAGTTTATAAATATATCGGCTTAGCTTAGTAAACCAATGTATTTTATTCCACAAGAACCGATGTAGGTATTGACTATCGACATTATGACGAACGACATTGCACCGCGTAATTTTTAGTTGGCAGCATTTTAAATAGTTTAATTTCAACTGGCTGTTTGTTCACTGTCTATCTTTTTACTTGAGTCTATGGACGTAGCGTCAAACATTACAGCCAGGTGAACAACTTACCTCCCGCGGTACTCACAAAAACTAACATCTGTTTGAAAAATGCATGCACCGCCCACACACGTGATTATATCTATAAACATGATGCACGTCGCTCGAGACAAATTGCAAGCTTCAGACGTGACAACCGATCGTCCAGGCTTGGCAGAATAAGCAAATGCTTACCTACCAGTGTAAAACGATGTATGGAGGCGCCTATTCAAGTTGGAAGCAGTCTTTCCATCTTTCGTGTGGGTTTTCACAGATTTGTGCTTTGAGAATTTACTTAAATGTAAGCCATATCTAATTATTGAATTATCAATTAGATGCACTGAAACCAAGAAGGCTTAACGTACGATTTATGACGTTTTAAAGTCAGGAGAATATTTCTTAGATAGTAGTAGAGATATAGGCGAGTTCAATAAAAAACTGTGACTGTAAAAGCCTAACATAAGAGGCGAGTTAGTAAAAATCTGTGACTATGAAAGCGTAAGTAGGTACGAACTTGAAGATAACCAACTAAACTAATTAATAAAATGACGCATAAATACATGATTTTATATTTGAAGGACATTTTGACAATAAACCAGTATGTATTTAAAATATCACTATCAGTTCGTATTACCATACCTACTGTGTGTACTGCAAATGTACCAACATCGATCACACAGGCCTTGACCATTGCCACATTAGATATCAGCAGCTGATAAGTTGGCACGTCTGTAGATATCTGAATCGGGGCAACAACTCAGCATAGGCAGTACAACACTGGGAATACGTCCCATCGGTCCGGCAACAAAACGCAAATTGGCTTATCGCTAGGAACTGTGAGGAACCGTGAACCGGACCGTAAAGCACCGCACTTCAGCTTTAAATCCGCATAATTATCGTATAGGCAATAAATTGTACGGTGTGGGTGCACGCGTCGTTTGTATTCTCATCGGCGCCTTGCTTGTTACAACATCATTGACTCGGTTTAAATATATTGATACTAGTTTCTAATTGTTAATAAGCAGTTTCAACTTCAGCCCACTTTTTGTTGTCAGTGGAAGGTCAGCTGTTCTTCGTGGGCTTCTTATTTTAAAACAATAACTTAGTTCTTGAAAATGAGTAACATAATAATGGATGACGACGACCTGGTGAAAAGTGTAAAGGAAAAACATCAAAATTCATAGCCCTTTCTTACGAATTGGAATGTTGGAATTAGTACTGATTGGCATATTGAGTCTTTTCAGTTAATGGTCATAATAACGAAAAGCTTCGACCAACACCTAATGAAGATAATATAGTTTTTTTCCGTTTATCTAAAACAAACGACAATAATTTTCACAAACTTATCGATTAATCAAGATTTATAGACAAATAAAGCACCGTTAAGAAAGCGTTAATGTTCAATGGATCAGTAAATAACCATCATATTAATAAACGATAGAAAAGCGATACCCATAAAGCTATCAATGAATTTTTAATATTCATAAACATAGTAGATTCAGTATCGTCAGAACAACATCATCCCGTCCATATTTTCGTGTATGATTTAAAGATGTTTTGACCCCAGTTCGGTAATGAATGAGCCGCTCGTAAACGGCGGAGTCAAGAGAACATTAGTGTCAATAAAAAAGCCATAAACTCTATTAGCCGTCATAAAACCCTCCGCATCTGTTCAATAACTCGTTTCGCGTACAAATACTGTTAATTATTCAATTATATTGTAGCATAATACTTGATGACACGTTACAAAATAATGGATCACTGATAAATCAATTATAGATATTTTACATACATTTTTACTAATTACAATAGAAAATTTATTAGGTCATTTATAAATCGAAGCTAGAAAGAGGTTTTTTGATTTATAATATGGCTTAATAATATAATAACGTAAAATTTATGCGCGAGTCTAAATCTAACTAAGCGCTCACATAGCATAAACAATAGCAAAACGGTTGAAGGTTAACGGTTGGGCTATTGTCGTACCCACGCATGTACAAGTTCCATGTTCAGTGAAGTGGTTAGAGTTGAAAAGGTAGGTAGGTGGTTTATTACGATTACCATTTACGAATTACGATTAGAATATACGAGTATATACCAACAAAATAGTGGAAACCAATTGTCTATAGCATTTAATACAATTACTAAAGATCCATTACTATGATGAGACGTTACAGTATAACAAAATAACTTATAAACTAAAAAATTATAATAAATGGTTTTTCTGTGTGCATAATAGTTTTTATTTTAATTTCTTTTTATAATAAGAGAAAAAGACTTTAGTTTTTCATTGTCTAATCATCGACAATACTTGAAATAAATTAATTTTATTATAATCTCGTAGAACTTAACTAAACTGAACAAACCTACTAAGCTGCATTGGAATAGGCTTGTGGGTTGAAGCTCCAAATCTCCTCACCTATAAAGAGAGAGGCCTTGTCCTTTAAAAATAGGCTGACTGTGATGATATTATAGAAACTAAACTCTGCTTAAGAATGTACCGAAGTAATAAGGAGACAATAGAAAAGGCATTTGCTAAATTTTGGTTTTTATAGAAACCCGAAAGGCAGTAAATTTTCGTGTCGAATGATAGTGTTTTTAGATAAAGAACACGGAAACGAACTTTTGTAATGAACCTCACAAATAGAACCATAAATTACAGCAAGGTGTAATAATGCAAGTCTTTGGCCACAATTCTTCAAAATATTATCGCTTAAGTATAAATTCATTGTAAGATGCATTATTACCATAATAATCGGTTACCTGTTTAACGCAGGTGGATTGTTTAAAGCTGGACTCTAAATCTTCGTTGTCAATTGTGCAATACATTTTGCTTACCCTCGGACGTTTCTATTGTTTCCCATTTATTCGACCTTTACTTTTTTACGACTTAACGGACCTTTAAAAGAAATTTGTAAACATAACGGCTTCGTTACACCCCGCATTTGCATCTTTTCACTGTTTAACATTACAATAGGAAACAATGTGCCATTTTTTGTCGCTCCGCTGTTAGATGCAATGGTCCCGTTTTAGAGATTCGTTACTGTAATTTTATAAATACACATGTTTTGAGTCAGCATTGTTTTAAACTAAAATATCTATTATTTATTATTTTTAATTGCTACTGTCTGGCAAAAACTGTTATTTGTTTCTTTTCTTTTTTAATTTTTTTTACCTACATTCATATTTTTTACGTACCTTGTGTTTAAAGTATTGTTTATTAACTACGAGTATGTCTATCGACTAAACCATTTAGCATGAGTTTAGGGATTACATGTTTTGCTTTTTTCTCGTGAATCACTTACGACCCTTTATAAACGCTTAAAGGCTACTTTCGCACAGGTTTTAAGACAATTTTCCTAAGGCTCTTATTATTTATACATTGGAAACTTGGGTCCGTCGAAGCGCTGTGGCTGCGGCCCGAAAATTGTAATATTTCAAAATTACTCAAGAGTCGCGTTCGCTTGAATAATGCGATAAGTTTCCTAGGGGCCCCTCCCTCGTGCGTGCCTCCCTGTTTTGAACTTCTGTTTCCGAGTTTGATCAAAATATACTCTCGACGCTTGATTCGCTTAATTAGACACAGTTTCGAATGATGCATCACTTGATTGTTTGGTATTTTTTTCGTTAATCAGATATTAAATTATTGCAATAAGTTTTACATGAGGCTTAGTAGTTGCTGCCGATTTTGATAACTTTTTTGATAGACTTTTTTTTAAAGTAGTGGGTATGGGGTTTCGTGACAGACATTACTTACTATAACTAAGCAATTCATCATTTTATTTAAGTACTCATAAAAAATAGATAGGTTATAGAAAATGGATGTAATTTAGCGTGTGTGGGCACTTTCATTGAAAATGTTTTTATTCATATTTTTTAATATATAGAGTAGGTAAGTTTTACTACTAACTTTCTTACCAACTTTTCTTAATTGAACCTTATAAACCAATTGAAGATTTAGTACAAACAGGTACCTACTTAACGTATAAAACAGTTTGTAAAATAACCCACATAAATAAAATTATTTTATTGTTAGTGCAACATTGTAATATACCTACCTAAAATCAATACAAAGTTGTTATTTGAATGAACTCATAAATCAGATTGTGTTTATTGAAATAAGTGGATACTTTAAAATAATTGTTTCAAATAAGTATTTAGATAAAAACCTGCTAGAACGTGAACTTTACTGAAGAGAGTAAACAGTTAAAGCGTCAACATCAAATAATGAATTCTATGACCCTAATTGTTATTAGCTAGTTTATAAATCAAAAGAGAATATAAAGGAAGATGGCACTACGAGGCAATATCAAGTTCGAGCTCAGGCCGTGCCGTTAAAATCCTAACTGATCCAGTCCAACATATGGTTACATATATTATATTCCGGAGGCCGCACGTGGTCGGGGCCATGTGACAAACCGGTCTCAAGCAAGCCTAGTAACCTCCAAACGACTTACGTGAGCCATAGTGATTCCTCAATTCACTTACGCCCTTTGTTGCTCTTGGGAACCTTAAAAATCGTGTGAATTCTACCGTTTTGTCCGCATAATTGTTATACAACGAGAGGAAATTTTATGATTTTGCGAAGGAATATTTATAGCTAGGATAGCTAGTTATTACCAAATTAAGATGTAACTAGCTAATATTATAAAGGATATCCATAATAACTTTTATCTTTATCAAAGCCTTGAGTTTGAAATTTTCGTTTATACTTCCTTAGTTTGTTCTGGTCGTGCGTTGATAATATGTTAGACGTTCTTTTATTTTTAATATAGAAGGGGTACTTTCCCCTTCTTTATTATAAAATTATAAGAACTTAATTAAGTAGTCTGTCTAAATGAAAAATTTTCTTAACCGACACTGATTACGTATTATTGGAATAGTTGATTGATGTTAGTTTCTATCTAGGGAAAACGCCCAATACTTATTGCTGAAAGTTCACAAAGACAAAGTCGCTGGCAACAGCTAGTAACAAATAAAAATATAATGGTAGTATATACTAGTAAATAAGTTACATACACATGCTTATTTTACATCTTTAAATATTCTAAATTACATACATAGGTACTCCTAGAAACCCCTATCAAAATATTAAAATGAAATTTAACCTATTTAATATAAAATTACTGATGAACTGCACATAGAGGTGAAGTTTCTATTCTTTTGCCGATTACCAAGTAGTGTTAGTAATATTCATGTGTTTGTTTAACTTTATGCAAGTTATTGTTATGGAATCTGTGCCATGTATTTACGATTATCATACAACATTATGCAAAAATTTGTTAGTGTAGTCAGCTGCATACATTCTTAGCCTACTTTTGCTTTGATTGTAGGGATATAGACTAAGAGCGGATTAACGTAAACTTACACTATTTATGCCGTAACATTATCTGTGAGTGACGAGCTTGTACCTGTTTCTAGAACTTTTACTTAAATATATAAACAGGCGTAATATATACTTATTAATATTACCTAATTATGATCGTCATGTATCTGCATAGTAGACTATGTACATGTAGAGCATTTCAGACCTTTTTATATAGATCTATATTTAATGCAAAACTCCCAATATACAATGAAAAAAAGTAGGTAGAAAAAAACTTTGTTTTGCTACTTTTTTTCATTGTATATTTAGTTTTTGTTATGCATATACTTAAACACAATTTTGCGGTTTGCTAATTTTGCTGAATTACTAGAATACCTTGACTTATTTGATTATATTGATTACTTGAAAAAAATAGGAAAAACCAATCCGAAAGGAAAAGTAATAAATGCTAATAATACAATGGGGATGATGACTAGGTTTGAATATATTGATTTTTATGATACATTCGGGTAAATAGGGTCAATGTTAACTAATATATACATAAAAAGCAAAGATTGTCTGGATATTTGCAAAATAAATGAGATTATAAAATTTCAAAAACTATTAAAAATATTTTATCGTAATTAGATGAAAATTCATACAGTTTTAGCTTCCTTACATTAAATGTGACATTTTTTAATATATGAACTATGAACATAAACGCACAAATCACAAAGATATTAGTAATTTTGTTTGAACGCGCATACAAATCTAACGATCATTACATTGCCTATGACGTCATTATTTCGAGCCATTTTGTATGGGGCGTTTTTCAGGGATCCGCGGCAGCGCCGCAAATCTGACTCTTTAAATCCCTGTAGCTCCGAAAGTAATGATCGCAGATACCCTGTTCCTTTTACAAAATTGCTTTGCTATTAGTATACTCTTAATTTATATACAATTTAAAAAACTGCCATCATCCCTATTTTGCGACATCGGAATGCTTGTAATAAAGGTTAAAATCAGAGGTTAGCTAGTTAGTAATGTAAGAGCTGTTAGTAAAATTTAGCTAACTAATTGTTAAATTGACCAGCGTTTTGTGGTCAATATCTCTTGAACTATTACCAGTAAAGAGATACCTACTGATATTATGATATTTATGAAACAAGGCGATAGATTAAGACAAGGCTCTGTATTCTCGACAACAGCGAATTATTCTATCAAATGTATTATAAATATAGAAATAGGTAGGTATAATAATGACTCACAGTGCGACTAATCTCATAAATCTATTGCATACTGTATTCATGATTTTCTTAGACTAAGAATCTTTTAAGAATAAAAAACATCTTTGTTATAGCACAAACTATATACTATACTTATAATAAATCTTTAGTGAGGGCAACTCTGTACATGAAATATATTTCCAAAATAACTATCAGTAAAATTTTCGTGTCTGTCTGTCTGTATGTTCGTTATAGAAACAAAACTACTCGACAGATTTTAACGGAACTTGGTACAATTATACTTTACACTCCTGGGCAGGTTATAGTATACTTTTCATCACGCTACGAACAGTAGGAGCAGAGCAGTGAAGGGAAATTGTGGGAAAACGGGAGAAGTTACTCTAATACAGCGAAAAAAGTTAGAGGTGGATTCGAACCCACACCCTCCGGAATCAGAGGCAGAGGTCATATCCACTGGACTCATAGCTCTTGACTTACCAAGTAAGTTTCTAATTAAGCTAATAAAGCTACTAAAGCCATACCCGATGTTGCACTGTTTACGAACAGACAGATTAAAAATGATAAATCACGAGGGATTTTGTGTCTATTTGTCTTTTCAATCAAAAGATCCAAATAGTTACAGCAGTCCATGACACATAGAACTTTGTTTTGCTTGTATTATCTCTATATAATAGTTTATTTAAGGTAGTATAGTAGTAGTATATACGGTATCCACAGTGTAGTGAACTTAGGTGTAGTATAAGACTCGTGTACGAAGCAACTGGAGCGAAACTTGTTCGTTGTCCCACTGAACAATCGCAATTGTCTAGAGATGATTTCCGAACACGCAAGTTATGTCACGATTACGGAACTATCACCCATCGTACAAACTAACACGTGATGTTGCGATTGGACACCTTTGTGTTTTTTTTTTTACTATAGTTAAATAGAAATTTCTTTTCACAACTACATTACATAGTGTCGTGTGCAGTTTTTAATAGAGTTTGGCATTATAGGTGAAAACTGAAAATTCCTTATTTTTTAAACTTTACAAGTTAGCTTCCATCTTAGATTGCATCATCACTTACCATCAGTTGAGATTGTAATCAACTTGTTAGTAGGAGGAGGAAAATCCACCCCTTTAGGTGATACGTTTTGCCGGTAGGGTCGTAACTATCCACAGCCGAAGCCTCCCACCAGCCAGACCTGGACCAATTACGAAAACCTCAATCGGCCCAGCCGGCAATCGAACCCAGAAGCTCTGTCTTCGCGCACACCTCTGCGCCACGGAGGCCGTCAAAATACAGATTCATAATGAGTCCTTATCATAGGCAGTACATTTTTGCATCTATGAAGCGTATGGTAAATATAATATCTATAATTCATATCATAATATATTATGAGAAGTAGGTGGTTTCTACTTTGATAACTAAACTTCAATTCAAACCTAAAGATCATGGATAAGATCCAGCTCCACTCATTGGTCTTTGTCATTGTGCACCCAATAGCATAATCTTTAAATAATCAGTCATATTTGCAAAAAATACCTACGACAAATAGATACCTAATCTAAAAAAGCTTTATTCGAATAAATTAAATTTCCGAAAAACATCCTCTTTTAAAACACTCGAATCAAAACAAATTTGAAAGGAAATAGCTTTCTAGTACATACCTAGGTGTAATGATATAATATCTACGTAGTTAATTAAAGTATGGGGACTAATGTTGCTTCCAGACCAGGAATAGAAATGATTGACGAATATAACTTCTGACAAGTACCGTGAGACGTGTAAGTACCTAATGAATTAAACGGAGCATTTTTTTAGAATTTAATTTATACCATTGACTACAATGTGTACACAGCTGGTGTGAAAAAGTCCGCCATTAATAGGCAAGTTATTATTGCATTTATTAGAGAGAACAATTATCATTGGCGATGGAATAAAAATGAACCTTTTAATGTCAACAATCTAGAGAAAAGCTAACTAAGTAGTTGAATATTTATAAAGCATTTGCAGTAGCAATGGGTGAAACATATAGTTTGAGAAACCTATCGACTTTGCTGTTTCAATATGACCCCATTGAAAGAGAAGTGTTAGTTGACTCAATAATACTAGTTGGATCGACGACATCAGAAATGCACGGTGCCGCTAGCCCAGTTCGTTGAGTTTGGAAGACCTTACAGGAGATGCAATTTTTTTTGATTATAAATAACTTAAAAATCATCGATATGTAATTTAGTGTATTGTTAAATTACCACTAAAATTTGTAAATATAAAAGGCATAGCGACTAACACTGCATCATTGAACAAGACGGAATATAAATATCAAACAAAGGAGCGAAAACATTACACAATACAACCCAATACTTAGTATGTAAAATGCGTTAATTTGCATAGTTTTCATGATGCTAGATTGCATATAACTCATCTACATCTTGGTAAGATACCTTTGCTAAAAACTGGTATGAGTTCAGATAATATTTTAAAGTAAAGTAAATTCCCCTATCAAGTGTATCTCTAATTGAATATCCTCGTACCGTACGTCGGGGAAACCGCACCTTGCGAAACTTCGCTCCGAAACTTGAAGAATTCCCAAGTCTAAGAATTCCCGCTAGAACTTGCCTCGTCTCGGTTCTCGTTAGGACGCCCGCCGCAAAACCTCCTCTTATTTATGCCTCTACTTTATTCCATTTGCGGCCAACTTCCCTCACTGTAGCTGAAATTTTTAAGTTTTCATATAATGTTAGGTCTTTTGATTTAATTTTGTGTTACATTTCATATTGTCGCACCCACATCTAGTTTGCGCTTGCTTTTGTTAGTACCTACCTATTCATATTGATTCTTTAGCGTTAAGATTTATGTTTACCCAGTACGTTAATTTCCTATGTTTTATTTTGATATATCAACTTTATTTTTTTATAATTTTAACAACAAATCATTGACCTAAAAGAGTACGTACTGAGTGCATATCAATCAATTATGTAGAAGTACCTATTCATTTTGTTATTTAGATCTCTTAAATACAATAAACGAAAGAATAATTAAGTACTTGTTTTTTGTCGCTAATTTAGTTGACCACAGTAATTTTCTAAATTATATAACCTATCTTAATAATCTTTCATTGGTTTTAACAACTAACATCGAGGCCAAAACAGATCAGAAATTTTGTTAAAGGAATTTTTTAAAAGAGATTAAGAAGAAACCACTAAAAATAATAAACTAAATTACCACGACATAGCATTGCATAGCATAACTATGTGTAACAAGTAGCACAATTATTGACTATTTAGCAACTTTTAATTTATTACAAATTCTTTCCTTACCGTATTCTACTCACGTTGTGAAGTAAACAAAACAAATAAAAACTAACGAATACAACGCACTCTACAAATTCTTAGACAAGAAGTAAGTGTGGATCAGTAATTGCATTTACGGAAACCAGTAAATATGATTGCAACGGCGTAAATAATTAGGTTAGTTTTTTTCAATCAGCTTGTCATACGTCAATCATAACGGTGGCTACTTGCTAGTAGATATCTTCCGTTCACGATAACAGAATATTAAAATAGAAAGGGTACACCGTCTTTGAAATACCATATCCAATTAAAATAAAAAAAAACACACACACTTCGCTTTCTAGAATTCGATACACGCAATTGAAAGGTGTTGGAAAAACGTTGGCAATTCTATGAAAATGCATCGCCGCAAAGAAACCTGCTGCGGAATGCCATATGCCGACTTATAATCAACGATATCAATAATAACATATTACAATGGAATTTAATCTTTGGCAGTATTGCTTTAATGTGCAATTTATATTGGCTGACAAATGGCTCTTGTGTTATTATATTATGTTCCCTTAATTGTTTCTCCTTTTTGTCCGAGCAAGGTGCGGATATAGTTACTTTAGCAAGCACGTATGAACGTTTCTTATCAACCTATAAGATATAGGTGGTCTAGCGTTTACAGCCACTTTTTTGTCCGTGTCTATTCATAATATTAATATTGATGTCTACGGTAGAATTTGATAAAAGTTAACAGAGAAAGCTATTAAACAGAAATTTTAAAGAAGTGATACTTTTACAGAAAGGTTGATGATGTATGTAGGTAAGTATTTATAGATACTTGTTTACGATCTCTGATGTTGCAAAGGTTTACTGAACCAGAGAGTAATGGATTTATAATTTAAGTGTTTTATAAAATAAAGGAAAAAGCAACTGCACGTTTTAAACACAACACTTAACCGTTAATAAGTACCTAATTGTGTGATTTTTATTTATCTAATTATGAAGATATCTAAAGTAGAAGCAGACTATTTTTTATTATAATGATTTTAATACTTAAATTACTATTACTACCTCTATTGCATTTATACCTACTAAAGATTCAGAATTACTTACATTGAAATCCGCCTCAGTCATAATAATATGCTTATCTGATTTAGTTACTTCTTAGACTAATGTTTTATTAAATAAATACAGAAAACCTGCTACATAGCGCCGATGCAATTATGAGATGCCTCACAGAAGGATTACATTTCAAGTTTTTTTTGTATTAATTTAAATATATCATATTGACTAGGCACTCGTAAGTTAACGGGATTTGCTTTTTTAATTTTTTCTTTCATATTAAGCGTAGGTAAAATGATACTAGTTTTAGATAGATTAGTGATGCAATTAGTGAGTTTGCAATTTGAAAATTCTCGGATTTAAACATATTGACTTATAGCATAAGTTTTGCGAATGTTATAAATATTTGTTTGTTATATACTTAACGTTTGTTAGTTTACTAGACCTAAAGGTCTGTTGATGAGTTATTAAGCAATATTGTTTTAGACATAAAACATCAAAACTAAGATAAGACAATAAGCCCTCATTCGCACGAGAGTTTTTTTAACGGACGTAAAAAAACGTTCAAATTCAACAAATGCATTCTCAAGTACGAGTATATGTTCACACGACAGCGTTTTTAAAACATGGCGCTTTTTTAAATTTTGGGCGGTTAAAATAGACTTTCTTTTTACTTCATTGAACACTTTGAACATTTTTTCCGTTAAAAAATATCTCGTGCGAATGAGGGCTAAAGCAAAGTATCTGGTTGTTAAAAATAACTGCTGCATTAAAGACTATGACATTTTTCCACAAATAACAAAAAATACAAATCAGGCCTAGGTAATACGAATAACAATAAAGATATCCATTATTCAAAATACAAATAAGCAAAAGAAAGATATTTTAATCAAAGAACACGTATATATAATTCGCATTTAAAAATCAGACATTATCAAATAATTCATGCAAATCGTGATAAAAACAGGTTCAAGTTTTACCTTTATACTATTTTCTCTAGTGTAAAATAGATAATTGCTAGATCACCTAATCTAAACTGCGCATAAAATAATTTTACATACATAATTCCCTCTCAAACAGGTTTTTTTTAAGTCAATTGAACGTATCGGACATGCAATTGATAATAAGAACGTCGTGCATTCGCCTTAACCGCGTGTGTGCGATTATTTAAAACGTTTTATTACGTGCTGACTCATTTTTTGAGCAATTATTACAAAGTCATAATTTGAATACAATATAATATCTGTTCCACTTGTGGTACCTATTTCATAATGTGCTGGTCAGTTGTAAAAAAGTAGTACGTTTAAATTTATATAGGCTTGAAAAAAACTGAGGTTTCAATTTTAACGAAACGAAACGAAATTCATAAAATTGCATATTTAAGCTTTTATTTTCATAATTGACAACCCATATTTGGCTTACTATTGAGCACGAGTCTCCTCACAGAATAAGAGGGCTTAGGCTAATATTCTACCACGCTAGCCCAATGCGGATTGGCAGACTTCACACTCATAAAGAATTAAGAAAATTCTCAGTTAGGCAGGTTTCACGATGTTTTTCCTTCACCGCTTGAGACACGTGATATTTAATTTCTTAAATTGCACGTAACTGAAAAGTTTGAGGTGCATAACCCGGTCCGGATTTGAACCTATTCTTTTATTTAATACATTATTTTAATAGTAAGTTAGGTAATTATAGCTTAGTAGGTACAGGTAAGATATAATGTGGAATGTAGATACATGATACCTATACTTAATATTATAAGTGTATCCCACAAATTTAGTCTGTTATGTATACTTTAGCATTGTGTCTACTTTATTATATTTTAGACATACTTCCGTTATCCGTTTTTTTATTTTTCCATGACAATACGAAATTTAAAAACGTATCATGACACCTGCTAATATTATAATTTATACACCTACATTTTATTTGTGAAAGATGAAAACGTATTAGTAAAGTACATTATATTTAGATATTTGGCATTTAAGACAGGTAGATTCATCACATATATTCCCTTGAACTCTACCTACGTTTATCACCATTAAAGGTTAAAACTTGGTACGAGCTATAAAAGCTACCTCCTAGTATAAAATGGCCAATTATAATATACTTACCAGTATCTAAACTGGTATACTAATTATTATATATATTACTTGGTTATAATTGTTGTAATTAGGTTATTATAAAAAACAATTTCTATAAAGCCAGACATTTAAAACTTCGTCTCCGGACCACGTAGCTACTCATACGTACAGTTTTTTAACCAAGTCACGCTGTTTGATCACGACTTTTTGTAGCAACCTTACGTAACTAGCATATTCCCGTTGTTCCGACTGTAAAATACGGTCAAATAATGTTATTGTTAAAGAATTTATATTCTTACAATGTTTAGTAAAAAACATCTAAACTTGTAACCTACGAGTATCTACCGATAGAGTATCTTTAATATTTTCATATAGGGTAAGTCCAGGATAGATGCCCCACTTTTCGAAAATGAAAAATAACTCCGAAATTTAGAATCTTAGAGCATTGCGTTCTTTGGGAGATATTAAATATATTTCTTAATATTCTATATTATCTGAATCGTTCTGATATAGACTGTGTAGATTTTGTATAAATTGTATTTTTTTGGACCTCTGAAAAATGGGATAGACGCCTACTGTGGCGGATAGACGACTTATCATGAAAAAACTTCAGAGGATAGGTGCCCCTAGTGGGGACCGACGACTTAGTTTAAACATTGTAATTGGTTTGTTCTGAAATCAAAGAACTATATTATTATAATCAGTCTTTATGGTGTTTTATATAACTTTTATTTTCATTTCTTGGTCATCTTCGTCAAAGTTATGCTTTAGCTGTAGATTTTTAGCGAAATGGTATGCTAACTGACGTTTTGGTGTTCAGTCCGGTGAAAATCCAGCTTCTCCTAATTTGAATGTAAGAGCCACGAGTCATTTTTCGTTATTATAGGATGTTTTCCTAAAATAAATAAAAATAAATGCTGGATATATATTTTTTTTTTCAGTAATAATTATGCCAGACAGTAACTACAATGATATGATGCAATACAATACAAAGTAATAGTAATTCAAATTTAAAACAACAACACATACAGTAACTTTAAAAATAAGAATTGCTGTTAACGGCAAATCTTCGTCTTAATATTTTAAATGGTATTCCTTATATTCTAGAAATCTGATTTACGCCTTTCTCTCCCTTTTTCATCTCTTCAAACGCTGCTAGCATACTGTCTTCGGTCTAGGTTACAGTACGAGGGACAATACCCTGTTTCCTTTTATATTTACGAGGCATTTTGCTCTCCTGCAACAACACAACACACAGTTGGGGATAGTTGCCCTTAGGGGCATCTATCCTAATAAAAAACGGGGCAACTATACTTTTTGTAGGGGATAGATGCCCTTATCAATAAAAACAAAAGTTGAGTTTCAATTACTATAAAATCTATCAGTTTACATAGGCTAATCTTCAATGCATGCAGACAAATAGAAAAAAAAATAGACATTATAAGCGAGAGAAAAAATACATTGTTGGAAGTACTTACAAATCTTATTTTGGAGCCTTTTGTCGTCTCACCGCGGAACATTTTTACTCACACAGACGAAGCGTATGCACTCCGGTCGAAATTCCTCCCGACACTAAGGTTTGCAGGGGGAGGACTCGTTACTTACAGTAAAATTTAACTCTCACAGTGTTCCTAACATAGTGAAATAAAAATCAAGTCATCTATCCCACTGGGGCATCTATCCTGGAATTACCCTAAATACAGAATGCATGTTCATAATAGGCTACTCGCCTGCTGTATAAAACTAAGAAGATTTTTTGCATATAGGCAGTTTAGATGCATAGAAACTCTAATCATATTTTTATTTGTGAAAATAATCTCGTAATTGTAATATTTTTATAAAACAAAATTGTATTTTTATCACTGTGACGTCATTCGCTACAAGATATCGGTTTGTGATTGGCGCTTGCGGTGACGTGATATATCACATCACTGTAAACTCCAATCACGCTGTTATTTCTATGAATGACGTCACTAATTGCTAGTGTTGTGTTTCGGCGACAAAAATTTCACGTAGATATTCTTTTATTTACATTAATTTTTTTACTGGTTATTATTGACGGGACAAAATAAAATATAGCTTACAATACTTCCATAATTCAGTTTAAACACTGTTTACAAAAGAGGCAAGTAGCCTATTGCATTGAAAAAATGGAAGTCATTAGCGGTTTGGTGCATCCACTAAATCAAGGTTTGGGGTGGTTGATATGGAGTCTCTATGAAAAACAAAATCCATAATGAGTAAAAACGAAAGTTACTGTCGTAGAGTAAAGTAGAGATAGAGCTAGTTTTCAAATATTAATTTCTACTAAGTATAACTTACATTTTTTTTAACACATGATGTGTTTAAAAAAATGTAAGTAAGTACATAAACATTTGTAGATTATATGAAATTAAACTGTAAGTAAATAATATTTCTAGGCGGCACCTAACTAACATTTTTTTAAACACATGATGTGTTTAAAAAAAATGTAAGTAAGTACATAAACATTTGTAGATTATATGAAATTAAACTGTAAGTAAATAATATTTCTAGACGGCACCTAATTAATATTAATTTGTTACTAGCAATAATAACGTTTATCGTAAATGTTTATAATAATTTATAATAATATCTCGATATTGTAAATTTTCTTAGTAGCCAGTTTGTTCCAATATCGTAGTTTACTTTAGTAAAGTTATGTTCTACTATTTTATTAGCTGTTTAATGTAATTACTCACTGGGAGGGCATTAAATTCACTTTGTGTAACGGTTTTATTGGTATAATAATGATTGTGTATCTTTGGAATAATGGAAGTCTTTGAACGATACTAAAATAAACATCTTGAACTAACACAAAAGTGCTTTATTATACAGTTTCGTATAGGACTTTGTACATACAAATATATTTACGTATTCAGATTGCCAGACTATTCAAATGATAACAGTTCATTATATTAGGGTATCCACTTATAAGGTTTTTCAAGCGTGTTTAAAATATCTAAAAAACAACAAACAATATTCATCATCATCATTAATTAACAAACCATAATCAGCTAACAGTTGAGCACGGGTCTCCTCTCTGAATGAGGGGTTAGGCTAATAGTCCACTACGTTGACCCAATGTGGATAGGCAGACTTCACACATGTTTTCTCACGATGTTTCCTTCACGGTTTGAAGCACGTGATATTTACATATTTAAAATGCACTTATCGGAAAATTGTTTTTTTTTATCTTGGATAGGTTTGCGCTTGACTACAATCATGCCTGATGGCGAGCAATGATGAGGTGTAAGATGAAACGCGCTTGCCTAGAAGATGCCTATTCACTGCAAATGCACTTATCGGAAAATTGGAACCTACACCCTCCTAATCAAAGGCAGAGGCTATCACGACTTTTAACCATACAAACAATAATATACAATCATAAATAGATAGATCCTACAATACGAAGAGTTACGTGTTGGTCTAGCGGCTGTAGTCCGAGAATAAATACTTCGCCTTATAAAACCTAAGTAGACGTACTTAAATAATTATTATAAGAGAGAATGTAACCGGTTCACAGCACGCTATCTATCTAGGTATCACATTCAACAATTACTGAACTTGTCAAGTAGCAACGCCAGTAAGACCTCGCTTGCACTGATTAGTCGTAGACCTAAATTGGTGGCTATATTTGTACAGGACCTACTTTTGTACTACTCATACGTAAAAATATTTTTTTTTTATATTATAATACCTACTAGTAATTGACGGAGCAATCTGTGTGCCTAGTGGGAGTTTTCAATATTTTCATACTGTTACTATCGCGTTGACGTAAACGCGAATTTATATGCAATTGAAAGAGTTGTGCAGTATCGCCACTAGATGGCGCTGTTTCACTTCCTTAAAAATTCGCGTTTACGTTAACGCGATAGTAACAGTATAAAACTGCCACTAGGCCCTCTGATGTCCACTGGTGTAAAGTGAAAACGATAAAAATACTTCCTGTACTATGTGCTTGCCTCTTGCGTCTTCCAAAATCAAAACAGTCATTGACATCATTATTTTTTAGATTAGATTAGTAGGTAAAATTTGCCATGTATAAAATATTATACAGAAAAATAGTTCATTGTTTGTTTGTTTAAATTTAATAGGCTCTGAAACTATTAGACCGATTTGAAAAATCTTTTCACCATTGGAATCGAACATTATCCTTGATGAACATAGGCTATATTTTAACCCAGTAATCTCACGGGAACGGGATCGGTGCGGGTTAAAACCGTACACTGCTAGTAAGTAATAAGTGAGGTAGGTAATTGAATCTAAAAAGTGAGTTTTGAAAAGTAAATTTTATAAAATCTTTTTACCAAAAAGGTTCGTAAGCCAAAGTCTTCGTCATGGTTTTTTTTTTTTTTATTCTTTACAAGTTAGCCCTTGACTACAATCTCACCTGATGGTAAGTGATGATGCAGTCTAGGATGGAAGCGGGCTAACTTGTTAAGAGGAGGATGAAAATCCACACCCCTTTCGGTTTCTACACGGCATCGTACCGGAACGCTAAATCGCTTGGCGGTACGTCTTTGCCGGTAGGGTGGTAACTAGCCACGGCCGAAGCCTCCCACCAGCCAAAATGGTACTTTCCATAATTCCACCAACTTCCAATAGAGAAGCGTCATAGGCGTAAACTCTATTTTCGGCACTTAAATCAGAGTCACAATAGAGAACAGCAGAATAAGAGTGATAATTAGGTAATAAAAATTAAGGGATGAACAAAATGCTATGGTCAGTTTTGGTGATGCATATTGTACTAATTACATCAGGTATGCTCTGGTGGTTTCGGCCATGGCTAACAGCCCTATCCATAAAGACGTATCGTCAAGCAATTTAGCGTTCCGGTACGATGCCGCTAACTGATGGTTGAATAAACTATAACCCTTCCGCACCAAGACTACCTTAGACATCATCACTCATCAGATGTCACAATGAAGACTTGTTGTTGAATTAAAATGTAACTAATTTCATCATTTTTCTTATTATTAAAATAAGTCTGTATATTAATAAACATTAGTAGAATTTCTTTAGTTAAAGCCGTAAGCCCTCGAACATAAATCTAACTATCACGTAGGACCAGTTAATTAATTATACCGCTGCTAAAATTGTTCACGCTACTCTGCTTGCACATAAATAGGTACTTGTATGTAATGTTGGCTATTAATGGCTCATAAACTCTCTAGTATGATCGTATCTACTTAGCGGCTTTGAGTTCACATCATTTTGTAGAATCCCCGGCAAATGCGCGTAATTGATGATTTCACTTGGCTGCTGGCTGCTGTTTTATTTTTATAAAACTTAAGTCTCTTTAAGGGCATGTGGCTTTGTAATTTTGCGAGCCATTTTTTCATTTATCTTTGACCCTTCATTTTTGAGCCTTTGATCAAGGTCAATATCGAACTTGATGTTCAGGGAGTATTTTAACAGATTTTGAGTACCTACATTAATAGATTTTGAGTACATTAACAGATTTTGAGTTTTGGCTACAATACCTTTTGTTACCTAGTTAACTATGTTTCCCAAAAATGTAAAATCTTTAATATCAAACAAAAATTAATATCTATTATAAGTATCGATTTATGTAGATAATACTCAATACTTTATTTTCACCTTTCTAACTATCTAGTCTAAAATAATTATTAAAAGTATTTAAATTCTTTTCTTTTACCAGTTTAAGGCTTTAGTTTAAATCTAGCGATAGGTATATGTGTTATTGGCGCTGATATTGGATCAAATTGCTGGCATTTCTTCCTATAAATATTTCATTCGAAGGTCTATAAGGAAATCTATAAGATTCTAATATTATATGTTTTTGATCTAATTGCACGTTTATTAATCTACTTAACTGTATGTGAAACCGACTTTATAAGACCTGGTAAATGTGCGTAATTCGCCTCGTGCCGCTCTTGTTTTTTTTTGTTTGTGAATAGCCGCTTTTTACCCATCAATCAAGTATGTAACGTTTGAGTTTATTATCACCGATTGCTTTGGCTTCGGTCTGTCTCCGGTTAAATAAGTGCAAACTACAATTCGGTAGAAGTTTAAAATTGATACATAACGTTAATATTTTAGAATACATATAATTTTAAAAATTTTGATTTCGAGAATGACCAATGATTTTTTCGATAAATGGTATAAAATAAGTTAATTGTTAAAGTTAAAATGTTAAATAATTAGTTTATTTAGTTAATTTGATGTAAAATACTTTTCATCCAGTAAATAATAGTTCTTATAATCCAGCAATAGATGTTAGACTAATTGCAATGCTAAAAGAATGATTTGCGCGCTATCTATCTACTACAAGAAACGTTCAATTTAATTGATTATTTTGTTATGCTTTATAACGTTCACTTCTACTATATTATATCATATTCGATTAAATAATACCGTTAGAGTATGAGCAACTAGGTAATTGTTAATAATGGTTATTAAATTGTCAACTTGATTACAATTGCGACCATTTGTGTCAGTTTGTTGAAATAGCTGTTATAAAATCGATCAATCATTTCGAATGATTGATAAGTTTAGAACATATTTATTGTTTTAACTAGCGTATTGTTGACTGCTGATTGCAGTTTTGGTTTTATTATAATTCAAGAAGATATAAATCAATTTTAGGAATGTATTTTTTATAAATAGGTACTCACTATGCAATATATATGTATAAGCCTAACGGAATATCCATCTAAAGTATACAATATTTGAGTTATTTCTACTATTGTTGTGGATATTAGGTATTTCGTACCCTCCGAACAATTCCATATTGTGATTTGTGACATTTTGACGAAGGCGACAAAGTGGTCTATTGTTACGTGCACGAGTTTGACATTTCACTATATTTAGTCCGGCTCGTATTACAAAATAAACGCACTAACTTTGTTTATAATGTAGTGTCATGAAATATGCACCCATAAATCTATGAAGGAATGGTGTCAATCCATCTCTGAGATTTATGCAAAGTCGAAAACAACGCAAAATAAGCGCAAGTGTGACGTCCATCACCGCCGACAGTCGGTTGCCGACTGACATAAAGCCAGCGATGATTTGTGTGCAGAGTGCAGCGCTCTCTAATTAGGGGCAGGCGCAGGCGCATCTTATTCTATGTAAATTTGAGACGGCCTACTGAATGAATGATAGGTATTATTTTTATCGTCGCGATCTCTGGTTGTATGTTGATTCTTACTAACGAGTTGCTGGTTTTCTTTGAGTGGTGTTGTAAATAATAAAAACACCTCTAAATAAACGAGGCGTTTTTTTACTAATTTTAATATTAAGTAATTCGTTTTTTTTGTACAGAAGTTGAATCAGTTTTCAGATTCTTTTAAAGTACCGATCCGTATTAAGATGGTTTCTTAGTAGTGCAGTCAAATAGGGTTGTTAGGTTAAGAATGCAGGGAGAGCAGCTGCCCCCCTGCTTTTAGAGATTTGAAAAATAATTGCCAAATGCAAAGCTTCTCAAGCTTCATTTAATATCAACTCGCCTTCGCCCTCTAGGCAATGGGATGGCGACGTTTTCAAAGATAGATGTAAATAATTAAATAAATAAGTTTTGAAATGAGTTAAATGGGTAGGTAGGTAGGTATAATTATAGTATGCTATAACTCTTGTAGTTCTAATGAAGTTGTAATTCATGATTCCTCATTGCTTGAGTGGATAAATTTTACAGTGACTCAGTTTTACATGAAATTAGGTAAGAACGGACGAAAAAGTAACGTCATTCGCTAACATAATTATGAATTACGGGTACCTACCTACATTTGAGTCAAGTTATAAATTTAAAAGAATGTTAATAAAGATTTACGCCGAGTGAATTAAATCAGACCAGCTAATTTTAGTACTCAGATACTTACAAAGTAAACACACGGTAAGGGAGCTCTTTCAAAATCCCGCATCACGACATTCGTGCTCCAGTGTCGAATAATAAAGCTTTGTCAGACTGTGCGACAAATTGTTCTGTCGTTTCCTTTTAGACTTTGCCTGATTACAGATTTGTTTTTTTTTATTTGTAGTTTTAAAAGCTGACGCTCGGAGCTTTTTCGTAGTTTTAAAGTCCAGGACTTATTGTTCTCGCACATCAAGGATTCCGTACTTAATTAACATTTTACGTACGAGACGTATTATTATTTACGTGGGCCAAGTTTTAACTTAATTGGCGACAGATGGACAGACAGACATTGAGAGAGTAGAGTTCCGCTTTTTCCTTTTGAGATACTTTTACTTACCTACAGAACAAATTTCAAATATCTCCACAATATCGTATGAACTTCTTGGCCCACGACTAATCGTCCCATATGAACGTAACGGAACGTTAAGACACGAGTCACATAGATTTGGCCGAATGTTCCCGCGTAAATCGTCGCATGGTACTTTGAGGACAAATGATAAAATGAGCAAGGCATTATTGTCTCGCCTCGTTCTTATAACACAGAATTACACCATTCTAGTAAATGCTCGTTAGCGTGAAATTCTGTTTTTATAAATCCCTGGGGAACTATAAATTTTTTGGGCATACCTACATAATCTAAGATTCTATTTCCAGCAAAATCAATTTAGTAGTTGCGGCATTAAGGAGCCACTAATATACACACTTTAACAAACACAAACTTTCGTCTACTTTTTGTCCCACAACATATCGTCCCAAGTGTGATGCGACGCTAAGTCACGAGTCACGTAGATTCGGCCGAGTGTTCCCGTGTAAATCGTCGCATGGTACCAACTTGAGGACGAGTGATGTTATGAGCAAGCCATTATTGTCTCGCCTCATACCGTAAAACATTACGCAGTCGGGCCGACCTCACCGACACACTCAGAGCTGATATAACCACTCCAAATATTTTTCATAAGCCCTGGTGCTATTTTAATACATTTGAACACTACTCTGTATGAAGGAGACTACTAATATAAATACGAAATTATTACAGTAGTAGGTATATAATCTATATACTTATATTATAAAGAGGAGAGATTTGATTGTTTGTATGTAATACATAGGCTCTGAAACTACTAGACCGATTTGAAAAATTCTTTCATTGTTGGGAAGCTACACTATCCCCGAGTGCTATAGGCTCTATTTTATCCCCGTATTCCTACGGGAACTGGAAACACGCGGGTGAAGCAGTGCGGCGTCTCCTATTACATAATGTATAAAGTAGGTAAGTGTTTATATTTTGATGAGCGCAGTGATAGTGATAAAATATTTGTATGCACGTTACACCTATTATACCTACTTAGGTATTCCCAATAATTTATCTATATCGTTATAGAGCCTAAAGCGCTGTCCTTACTACCTACGCGGAAAAAAAAAATTGCGAATGTTTTCATTGCGCCTGCATTATTTATAACACATGTCTTAGACTGGCAAAAATCTAAAAATGTTCTTATGCACTCAACAAAACTAGTTTCAAATAACACATGCATACATTTTGCTCTCAAATATTTAGACAGGATGCCATAAATTATTCTTGATGGTCTTCCTGCATCATTTAATTTATAGGCTTATCGATAAATTAGCTAATGAACGAAAACACAAAGTGTGTAATAAATATAACACCTCACCTCTTGCAAGTAGTAGATTAATAACAGTCAGATTTTTTTTTTTTTCATTTTATTTTACTAAAACTGTTTCAACAGCTCAATGTGATTTCTTAAGTGAAAACGTTTAGGATCAACTAGAGGTTTTTGCCGCGCAGTAAAAGATGGTGAGATCTTATGGGAATAAAAGAGTTATCAATAAGTTTCAATCTGATATTCCAGTTCTTAACTTTGGTACAGCAGCTTTTACTTGATTGTAGCCATTTAAACTATATTGTTTGAAGTTACAACGCATACTATCTATAATAAGTATTTATTTTAAATTTATTTTATTATTGCTTATTTTCTGAACTCTATTTTAATTATTTTAGAATGAAATAGCATTACTTCGCAAGTATTTCCAGGAGTACCTAATACCTATGGAGTGAGAGAAACTTCTCTTTAAACTCTTTAACTTTAAGAACATGTAACAATTCAGTTGCATCAAAATCGTTACACATTCTATAAGGTTGGTCAATGATAATTTTATAATTTACGTGCCTAAAAAATCACCGCAAAAAGTGACAGTGCACCACTGTGCGCACACATGTACAATTTTGTCTTTAATTACCTACATCATATATTTATGTATGTATAAATAGTTTTTACACTTCCAGAACACACAACTCGACATTGTAGACGATATTTAGGTGTTAATTGTTTAATAAGTGACTAAATGAAGTTAAGACAATTATACACATTTGCCCACCTCAGTTTTGATGCGCTATCTCTTATATCCTATCTCCTTGTATAAAATATCATTGAGGTTGGTACACTCGAATGGAGATCCTTCATCTCTTTTTGAATTCGGTTAGAAAAGCGTTAAAACTGTCAGAGCGGTGGGGCGTGGACAAATTTATTTTATATAGTGTACGCTAGAGCTGGATCGATAAGATATAAAAGCTGGAATTGTCACGTCTGTCCAGCGTGACAAGCACGAAATCGCCAAACACAAAGCGAGCGTCAACATAAACTAACATCCGGCGAACGGTGATGTATTGCGGCCGCAGAACTATGGAAACAAATCTCTCTCCGTAATAATTTACGAGCGCAATATGGCTCCGCAGTTTCAAAACAAACAAACAAAGCAAAAACAGAAGCGCGACCCGCGATAAAAGATGTCGCCACACTCTCGCTGGCCTCACTTTAAAGATAGACTAGCCGGTGCATAGATTAGGAAACAAACGAGACGCGCCGCCAAATAAAGGCAACAAAATTCGCGCCGGCCCGGCCAATCACTGCGCTGGGCGGACGTAATTATAGCTTCTTCTCAAATTAGGAGCGACGTTTCTTGCGCTTACTAATTGAACACGGAATTAAATGCAATCGCTCTAAGCTGGAATGACTTTCTTTATCTTTATTGATTTCCACTCCAGACACAGTCGCCGCTGACTTAAATGAAACGCGTGCGAAGTTTAAAGTGCGATCGCGAAAGCAATTAATGCAATGCCGACGGTTGTTCAAATTTCGGGATCAAACAATATGAGTCACGAGGCAACAAATTAAATGGCCACTGTTCGCGCTAGGGTTGTAGCCTTCGATAAAATGTTTCGAATTACTGGGTGCCTATCGTCATTCCAGGCTCAATTATTTAAAAAACGAACGCCCGTTGCGTGAGCGTGTGTCCTTGTCGCGCGTGATTTTCGTCGCTATCGCCTTCCTTGTCTAGCAGCCGACGGCGGTTGCGTCCGCGCCGATAACCGCGGAATGCGCCGGCTGACTTCAGTCGAGCGGCGCTCATAGACAATTTAAATTGGAGAAATTGGTCGCCGAGTACTTCGAGGAACTGGTAATAACGGACAAATGTCGACGTATGTAGATAGCGCATTCACTTGATAACATTTTACTGGCCGCAGCATTGTTAATGCCTATTAATTTCTATTGAATTCTGAACAAAATGCATCGAACATCGAAGAAAACCTCTACCTAAAAAATCTACGTAGGTATTACATAGATATACCATGTATACCAAATATTAAAAGTAGTAAGCTAAAGCATTTTGCCTCTTTGCATCGACAAATAAAGTCGAAAATGACTATTTCACCGAAGGCTATGGTTTAAACTTTAAAAAAAAAATTCGTGTCAAAACTAATGTATTTTCAAGAGAATAAAGATTATATTACTTGAAATACACTTTAGTTTTGACACAAAAATAGTCATTTTCGAGATATTAAGTTATTGAATATAAAGCAAACAAGCGATTTACAAAATTATTTTATAAGGATTAAAAAAACTGTCTATGTAACGTCCCTACGAGTACAACAATTTTGTAAAGTCTGATAAAAATGGTTAACAATACCAAATCAATGTTATTACAGTATGTATTTAATACTTATTTGAAGAAAAACATAAAAAGCTTTGTGAAAAGAATCTAAAGTCACCCTTGAAACTTTTCACTTGTAAGTGACATAAAAACTTTCCTGAATGTCCAAAGAAAAAGAAATTCCAAACCGAAGCGTTTACTTTTGAGAAAATTTTCAAGTAGTCTTGAGCTCTGTATTAAGGGTAGCATAATAAGGCTTTCTGGATTAGGTGTAGCGCTCTTGAGTGAGAATAAACCCAGGGGAAATCCTGGCTCGCAGCTTTCCTTCTAATTTATTGCTCCTCCGGCCAGCGGCCTTTGTATCGGATATGCCGGCAACTGAAAATATATCTCTAGACGGATTAACATATATAATATAACTCAACTACTAATTAGCAAAAGTTACTGTTGCTATTAGTCAGTGTAGGTAATATGAAAATTCAAATCTTCATTGCATTTCCGTTATATCTACCTATCTCGATTATTATATATTCGATAACATTCCTATAAATCGATTATTTTATATTCGATAACATTCCTATAAAACTTGCTTTTTACTCTCATTTATTTATTAGTATTTTTTTTTTAATTTTAACAATGTTAATATAAGAATAAAACACAAAACACTATTAAAAATTTATAACAAAAGAATCCACCCTCCCACTGCGGGACATTTGAGTGCCCAAGCAACCGTTGGTCAGGGCTCCAGAGTGAGGAACCTCCTCACAATACGCGCCGTCTCAAGAATCACTGCATTTTGTATACGACTCTTGATCCAACAGTTAAGCGAAAGCTTCTTAAGGTGTTGGTCGAAGCTTTTCGCTATAAGACCATTGACTGAAACAACTATCGGAACAATAATAGTTGACTCAACATTCCACATGGCGGTAATTAACTTGCTTATTCTTACTTTATTTTCACGAAGGTAAGTACCTATAGTTATCTATACTTCTATACTAATATTATAAAGAGGTAAAGTTTGTAAGTTTGTAAGTTTGTCACATTTTTAAATGGGGTAATCTTCGGAACTACTGGTCCGATTTTAAAAATTCTTTCACCAGTAGAATGCTACATTATCGGGGAGTGCTATAGGCTATATTTTATATTGGTATCATATATATTAGCCGAGTTATCACAGTTTTTGTCATACAGGTCGGACTGAAAATCCTCTTAAACAGACTTATTCGCATGCGCTGCCTTAATTATTGTGTAAAATTGAAATTAATGTATGGAGACATTATGTATCTTTAAAAGTTCTACAAAAAAGTCCGCGACACCATATATCTATCTTCTATATATTAGCAGATATAGTACCTTTTGTGTTTTAAAAATTATTAATTTTATATACTTAGGTTTACGTCATTATTTATACAACTAAACTTTAATCCTTATTAAAATAAATTATTTAATAATCACAAGGATATTATGGAGATAAGATTTGCCCTTTACAGTATGTTAATTACTTAAATAGTTTCGGAGATAATACAAAATTTCTAAAAGACGCAGAAATTCCGCTATATGACGTCGGGCGCTTTCATTTACGTAGTTCCCGTTCCCGTGTGAATAAGGGGATCAAACATAGCCTATGACACTCGCAAATAACGTAGCTTTCTATTGGTAAAACAATTTTCCAAATCGGTCCAGTAGATCCAGAGATTACTTCCTACAACCACACGAACTTTACCTCTTTATATTATTAGCATAGAAGTCTCTATTTCTCTTGGTCATACCACCACTCTCGAAGGACTGGACCGATTTTGCTAAGGGTAGGAGTAAGATAGAGAAGTTACTGGGTAGGGTAGGGTACGGGTAGGGAAGCGTAGGGGTAGTGTAGGGGTAGGGTAGGTTTAGGGCCGGGTTTAGGGTAGTCGTAGGATAGGGGTAGAGGTAGGGTAGTGGTAGGGTAGAGGTACGGGTAGGATAGGGAAGTGGTAGGGTAGGGGTAGAATAGGCGTGAGATAGGGGTACGGGTGGGATAGGGGTAGGAAAGGGATAGGGTACGGGGAGGGTAGAGGTAGGATGGGGGTAGGGGTAGGATGGGGGTAGGGTGTAGGTAAGGTAGGGGTAGGTTTGGGGTAGGGTAGGGATAGGGTGGGGGTAGGGGTAGGGTAGATGTAGGGGTAGGGTAGGGTAGGGGTAGTAGTAAAGTTGACATCGAAATTTACGCGGACGAAGTCGCGGGCGTCCGCTAGTGTATTAATAACTTTACATGAACAAATTATTATCATCGTTTAATATAATAAAGGTTTCACATTTCAACTATTTAGTAATTGGCATCAAATTCGAGTGATTAAGCTTATTATTGGTTGGTGTTTAAAGACGTCATGATAGCGTCAATACGATTCGATATGATTGTAAGACCACGTTTAGTTCCTGACCATTCAATATATATTTAATCATGGCTGTCAAGTACTATCTGAATGATTTGCCAACTTAGACAATTTAATGTATTTGTATCTAGTTTGAATAGGTTTCATCTGTGTAGCCTATTTGAGTTTCACAGAACTTGTTATATGAACATTCAGAAATATAAAACTAAATAGTTTTTCTTTTATACCTACTAAAGTAATAAGTATAACGCCTAATTCCTTGCGGTTAATCAATTTAGGATGGCGGGCACAATTTATAAACACGAGCTTCGAACGTAACGATTAGATTTACTATTACGTTTGTTTTGAAAATCTTGGCTTACTTTTCAAGAAACATAATGGTACTTACCTATATATTCAACACAAATCTAAACATTAATCAATTTGTACACTCAGCGAATTAGAACAATTTTTCATTTCAACTTTCGTAAGCATTTCTCGAAGGAGTTGCTGAATATCAAGACCAAGGTCTAATAAACCGGGCGGGTCGTTAATCGTGTTTATCCTTTTACAAGCCATAATTTACATTAGGGTAAACATTTGGTGAACCGATCGTCTTGAGAATTCCTAACGGACTTTTTGTTGAGCGAAAGCGAGATCAGAAATAACAAATAGTTTGGATTGTAGCCATTGAAAACAAAGACACAAGTGCTACTATATATTACTGTCCGAGAAATGAATTGATTTAATGAGATCTTAAACTAATTGGATTTATACGGTTCGCTTGCATTTACTCTCTGCGTAAAGATAAACGCGGTGCTCCCGTCTTAACTTATTCCCTGCCTGTTGGGACAGCCCTGTCGGGAAATAAATTAGGAATTATATACATTGTTTTGGCTTTGAACTTACGAGCTTTTGTGTATTCATGTCTTAATAAATTGATTTTAGTCGTTCATCATTATTTCAGCAGAATTATGGTTCTATCCTATCTACCACGTGGATTAAATAACCATAACTAGATTCTAGTTAAAAATGATGCGTAAAATTTGTTTTAAGTTTTACGCATCCATTTCCTTGTTGTCTGTACAGACAATAAGGTTATTAATCGCAACATTGTATTATGCTGTCTAAGTAGGAGTACGTAGACATGTTTCTTTTTTAATTAGTTATAAGACTGATAACTAGCGACTTTTCCCGGTTTGGTAAAAAAAAAACAATCAAATCAGTCGGAACACATCGATGCACATACCTACATAACCTACATTTTAAATATATTTAGTTTCAGCTTCTAAAATATTTGAATTAGTCTCCCATACCTCAGTGAAGTTCCATAAATTCGTTTTGTCAATTAGCTACTTTTGGATGAAATATCATTTACCAGAGCGCGTTTCCATCCTCATTTTGTATGATCATAACTAATGCTTATTACAAAATTAGACAAATAATTAATCAGAAATATGATTAATTAAATTAGTAATATATCCCACAGACATACAAAGTTGCAAATACGCAGATACGTCCATAGACACGTAGGTACATCTATTTTCAGTGGATGCGGAATTTCCGGATCCCTTCACAGCCGCCGTCTATCGGCTGTAGTGAATTAGTGCACACACGCCGCTAGTGTGGAGACACTTCATTATGGGGGCAGGACATAAATCAGGACTTCTAATATTAAACGTGCCTTCGTGAGGCAAATTGCGAGCCCGTCTGCGACCGTGCGGTTGGCTGGTTACCATAGCCGTGTTGATGAAGTGATAATATGTTTATGACCCGTAAAAATGTATTAGGTGCGGATTGATCAATGAATTTGAAGCGCAGTTCTGTTCCAGTGAATCAGTGATTTGTCTCGTGTTCATTGAAATTAATGTATTAGTAGCACGTACAGGAATTTTGTTTTCAATATAGGTAGGTACTTGATTAAAAATATTTATTGTCATTGAGACGTAGAAGCACGTGTAATTCATATTGTTTACACGTAGGGACTACCTACCTATCTGGCCAACTGACTATTCGTTTGAGCTTGAAAAATACCACTAGAAATTAAGATACGCGTTACGTTAGACAAGCTATGCCTATTTAATGAACGCGTTATTCCTAGATTTGAATCCTTTTCATAAAAGAAGATCCTCGGCTAAAACCTAAACTAAAATTGACATTGCCTTACACAAATGACAATAAGACATTAGCGTCGCGTCTGGGAGACTTCTTTCATGAATAGGACTTCGCCAGTTGTGTTTCTATTTTTTTTTTATTATAACAGGGATCATAGTGAGGAATATTCACGGTGAGTGCAGAGAAGCATAGTTACATAAAAGCACCTAACAAAAAGTTAATTTCTGAATACAAAAAAGTATCATCTCAAATTATATTTTTTTTAAAATCATGTAACGCATTCATTTTTATCGCCACTTCCGTATAATTTAATTCACGCGCCATCATTTAGGTACCTAAATAAGATAACCGACCGAAGAAAAAAAAATCGCTCCAAAATTTGTTTTAATTTATTTTTGTACCGTTAGAGATAAATCGCGGACCCCTTGGATGTCGTACTAATGTGATTTTAATGTACCCACTCAACGTCTTTGCGTATACTTCTTTAGGTTTGTTGTCGTGTATGTACCTACCTATGCTTAAATCTCGGGTACAATAGGCTAGTTGACACTTTTTTTAAATGGTCTAAAATAGTTCATTATCGATCTAGATGACGATAGAAGAGAGCAAAAAATTTCATATTTTTTTGAGACGTGATTACATAAATTTTTTTTGACATTACAAACCAAAACGCATGTCGGCCATGACAGTCTATATTTGAACTTTTTCATGACGTCACTATAATAAATCCCTTAGAAATGGAGCGTTTGACAAAAATATTAGTTAATTAGTTCGATGTTTAGTACATCAAGTGTGTTAATCTCAGGAACTACTGGTCCGATTTGAAAAATTCTTTCAGTGTTAAATAGCCCATTTATCGAGGAAGGCTATAGGCTATAATACATCCGTATTCCTACAAAAACGGAAACCATGCGGGTGAAACCGCGCGGCGTTTACTGGTTATTAATATTAATACAAAATATATAATAGATAACAATGTTGTATGGAAATAAAAGTAAGACTGGTACAACTACTTAAGACGATAAAACCGAGTGTAATGTAGATCTGGGTTATAAAACGTATGAAGAATGTGTGCCGACAATAAAGCATGCGTGCTATGTAGGTGGGAATGTTACAACATTGTCCATTACTGTAAAGCTTTATTATTAGAATCTTAAAAGAAAAATACCTAGTTTTATGTTATTTTTAATCATAATTCCGTTAAATGCCTTATGTACTTCTAATCTATCAATGATTCGAAAGTAAACAGAGAGTCGAACAAAATAAGACTTCACATTTTTACCTACTTAAATAAGGAATGTAAGAAGCAATTTATATTATTTTTATCTTTTTTTTGACACTATCATCCCTCCCTGTTTGTCGTGTTCGAGACAGGGGCGGTTTTGAGGGTCATTTAGGCTTCGGTCCCCTTCTAACGCCCTTAAGATGTGGGGATGAAGGGCATTAAAAATTGCTTTACCTACTAAACTTTTAAATATCCATACAAACACGTTGTTGTATGTTCTATTCTAGTTTTGTAGTCTATGTAGAAAGAATCAGACTTGTAACTTGATGTAGACACCTGTGCGATATAGAAGTGCTTTGAATGGATTGGGAATGTTAGTATTGGTATGAAATACCTATTTCTATTACGACTCACATTCTGCATTTATTTTTTGTCATACGTATACGCATGATACATACCTACCAGTATTAATCTTTGGGAATTATTTTGACGTTCCTGGCCAACTACTTCATCCCCATCGATTTCCTTAAAATTTGGGGAGATTGTTGATTCTTCATAAAACTCATAATCTCCTATTTCAAAATCTTGTATTTTATTATTTTAACGACGAAATATGTATCTAAGCTCGAATCTACTATGAAACCTGTTGAAATTTTTGACAGTACTCATCATAAGGATACATATAAGCAATATTTGAACATTTTTATAATATTGTTTTTCTGAAGATGATGCCGTAACACTCAAGCTGTTTCAGGGCATATTGACGCTTTTTCATTCGAAAGACATTGTCTAAGTCCATTACAGTAATCGAGCGGTTGAACGTGCTTCAAATGGATCGGAAAATGTTTGGATGTATGAAATTATTTCTGTCGCGACGCCTCCTGTGGCGTAGACTTTTATTTGCCAGTGAATCAACGCCCTATTGATATATTGCCGCGATGTCGACGCATGTTCTCTATTACGTTTTTTGCGAGTGCATTAATAATATTTTTTTTTGTCTCTGTAGTGGCATATTTTCTGTTGTTGTTCTTTTCGAGTGTAATCATCATTTTAGCAAATATTTTGGCAACGAGTATTGTAGGGATCTGTGAATTTACTTCGATATTCAAAACATTACAGATTAGTGTGAAACAAAGTATACCGCGGGGTCTTCAGTCTGGGGGTTTAAAGCATTGAGTTACCTATACCGTAATAAATAGAGCAAATTGAGCAAAATAAGTAGCAATTCATTTCAGTAGAAAACTACTGAAAGGATTTGCTACTTAAAGTATAGCAACAACAACAAACAAAGGGCACAATGATCAAGAAACTAGTTACTTTTTTTAACAACATGGCGACGCTGTATACCTAATTTTCTTGTCAAATGTCAATGACATTATAAGTAAGTTTAAATTAGTTATTAATCTATAGGTACTTACCTATAAGGAGTTGTACCATGCATTAAGCTGGGAAAACATCATTAACAATGTTAATCGAGACTAGTCAATGGTTATCTGGGCGTTAAGTTTACTATAAATTATGAAAATAAGGAGGTCTGTCTAAACTAATGAAGGTGCCTAATAAAATTTAAGCTATCATCTCAGTCGACTTAACACTGATAATTAATTATTGTAAATCTTGAGCTTCAGATAAATATGTATATATTTTAGTAATGTATCCAGGGCAAATTAAGATTAAATTATTGCTACACTACACATAAATACCAACATAGATATATATTGTAAATCTTAAGTTTCAGTTAGATAAGTAGAACACATGTTCTAGTAATGTTTCTAGGGCAAATGAAGATTGAATTATCGCCTTTTCACACACTTAAACTGTCGTATCTAGGTGGGTACTTGTATAGTTATTGATGCTTGACATGCTTTGGAGAACTTACATCATAATCATACTCATCAAATACCTCAACTCATCAATACCTCATCAACTTATCAAATACCTATATAATTACGCATGTTCCTACATGAGACGCTCATTTCCTTAAGGCTGTGCCGTTAAAGGTTAACCGTCTATTGCTCTATGAGAAATTGCGACGATAAATTAGTAGATAGGTAACTACTACGTAAGTTCTTAATAAGCAAGGAGTTGTAGGACTTGAAGGATTACTTGATACTTGAAGTTGGCACGCGAAGTTCGAAGGTGGCTTTGTGACTTATGAGTTATAACGTACGAATACGAGTACATTAATGTAACAAGGACTGTTGTCGTTCCTAGATTAGTACTTCCTTACTTGGTAAATAATTGTTAAAGGTAATAAATATACCAGATTGAAGTAGTTTTAGTCCATATTTGTGTCCAATAAATTCACATAGTAGGTACCTATATTTTCTAAGTGCGTTACTAGCTATCCTTGTGTAGGTTAGTCTATGTTATGAGCTAGTGTTACTCTATTACTGTGAAGTATCATCAAACCCAACCATTGAAATTCATCTTACTTTCTCCATGCGTTGGTAGGCACATTATTATAAACGACAAACATTTATAAAAATCTAATTAGTGTGCTAGATTGGCACTAAAAATAACACAATATTATATTTTAAAAAAGAAAAGTAAAGGTTAAACTATTTTTAACAAAACTATAAAAAATGTTCTATTCAATCCACTATCTTTAGAAATATTATGTTAGGATGTTCTTATGTAACTTATTAATGTAAGGTACATAGATATTTAAGGCTCTAAATTTTGTCTATACAGCACTCTAATCAGCCAAGCATAAATGAGGAATAAGCAAGTATAATTATGGATAGGTTGATACGAGAAATTTGTATACAAAAAAATATTGCATACGAGTATCTAAAACGTGAACATTGTTTGCAACTTAAAAGTTATTTCGTACTTTTAAGTAGGAATCTACTTAAAATTAAGTACTTACCTACCTTACTTATAAATTGTTTTATTTCAATTTCATGTCCATTTAAGCTCACGTAATAACCTTTGCTCTATAAATTGTTTCTGTAATAAAAATTAAACACATGTCGTACTAGCGACGTGGGTAAGTAACATTAAAACTTTCGCGGGCTAAGTGAGAAGTTGAGCCTGACATGGTATACGCATTACACGAAAATATGCTCAATTAACTTTTTTATTTATTACCCCAGTAAGTAACGTGCTCTGTTAATGTTTCAGATATACCTCTTTATAGGGTATCAGACCGATATATTTTTTTTATGCCAAGTTAGCAGTTGAATGCGCTCTCATGCGATGTTAAGTGATACAGTCTAAGATGGAAGCGGTCTTTTTGGAAGAGGTACCAGTTTATTCTACTAGCGGACGCCCGCGACTTCGTCTGCCCTTAGACCTCTTAAAACCAGCCCTTACAATAGTATCGCTGTAAAAATGGAGTAACTTCTCTCGTTTTCCCAACATATCCCTTCACTGCTCTGCTCTTTGTGATCGTACAGTGATGAAAAGTAGGTATACTATTTTGGAAATATATTTCATGTACAGAATTGACCTCTCTACAGATTTATTATTAGTATAGATTACCTCAGACGCTTTTTACGCGGCATCGTACTGGAACGCTAAATCACTTGGCGGTACGTCTTTGGGTGGTAGCTTGCCACAGCTGCAGCCTACCACCAGATCTGAACTGAGCCAAAGTAGAAAATATTCAATCCTAAACTAACTCGAACTGGGAATCAAAATATTGAGAATTACAACACTACCAACTGCGCCAAAGAGGTCGTCGAGTCATTCCAAAGATTGAGCAACTCTAGCTCTGTGTGCTCTATTGATTCGGGGAAGTTCTGTCTTCTTAAATGAATTATAAGAAAATAAACAAAAAGCTTTAATCATAGTGATTAGGTACGGCATAGAAGTGAAATACACTAAAAATAGTGTTTATTTTAAGTGTATTTCACTTCTATGCCGACTACTACCTTACACAAGCCTAGCCTTAGACAAGAATGTATATTTTTTTAGGCTATTACGCTCTTATACGAGGCACAATTTGTAGGGAAGTGCCTTGAAATTGTTTCGAGTTCCTAAAACAGAGATAATAGTCTCTAGGTTTGAAGGAAAACGCGTAAACATTTATCTTGTTATTTGTTTAATCGTTGCGTATTTTTCTACATAAGTAATTTGTAATTTGGCTTAGTAAGGTACGAGTTAGTTATTGCTTAAAAATAAAAAGTAATAATTAAACTTCAGTTAGGTACGTTTACGCGAACAAGAACGCGAAATAAATTAGCTAACTAAACACTTACACGGGCAATCCTTCTTGTAGTTGCATATTTTTTCGCGCATAAAATTTTAATAGTCCAACATAAAAATTCCAAACGGAATTTATAACGCCTCAAACACATTTCAGCGGTCCTTGGGTGTATTGATCCGAAACTTGTGCCGCGTAATTCATGTGGTAACTTAAAACAGTGTCTAACATAACACATGGTGCAGACACATAGTTGTAGAAAGCAATAATTTATCCCTCCTCATCCCAACTATTCCCTTGACTCGCACATACATCTACGTATCGCATCCAACTATGCGAATTAAACGCTGGAAGGGCCTTGGGTGTACTATATTTAACTAGAAAAGCGTAGTATCTGAAAGTCATGTGCGTATTGCATAGCCGCTGGCTGCGTAGCTTTAAATCTACAAATGCGAAATATTACCAACATAAATAAGTACATTGAAATAAGCAGGACCTAGTGTACTCGTAAATATATTGATACGACGAGAGAATAAGTATAAATTACATTTTAAATTTGTTGTAAGACTTATAAATATATAAGGGAAATAAAATTGGTTTTAATTTTAGAATGATAACTTTCAATTATTATTTATAATCATTGATATTCTTCATCTCATTTCTTCGTATTTAAAAGACAACTAATTTTTAAACTACGGAAGACATGACGAAATTTCTCTAAAAAAAATTCAATTTTTAAAGAACTTTATTCATGTATTTATAACTTGCAAACATCATACTTTTAACTTTCTTTCCAACTAGGTATATGAAAAACTTATCTACGCCAGAAGTGGGTATGACTATTGATATGTAGATGTAGAAACTAGAAAGGACTCTTTAAATCCACCCCCTATACCTTATGTTTTAATGGGATTTTATCATAGCACTTATATATTCCCTCATTCAAAAGAACCACTATCAAGTTCTCTGAGCCAACTTTATAAGTCTTTATGTAGAACAACTGAAAACTTTTCAGTTACTGTGTTATAAAATACTTCATGTTGAACAATTCTTTTTGTTACGATACCGTTGTCTTATCTAGTTCACCATAACTCCATAAAGCTACCAAATATGAAAGTTACCCGCGAACAACACGCGCGCAGTACAATATATCAAGTTTTGATTCGGCCGCGCAATAAACAATACAATATATCAATACGAGGCACACGGCGGCGAAATTTGAGAGTACCGAGCGCGTAATACATATTTATGTACGGAACTTATAGGCCTTATAAAGTTGTTTCATTTGTTATTTTATTTCGAAGTGTAAACGCTGAGAGCCAATAAGATCATTATTAAAGATAGAGTCCGTTTCGACATGTTGAAGAATTACGGTGTTGTCGGCTGTGGTAATTTCTTATTTAGTGTGTTATGCGGGTTGGTAATAACGGAATATTTAAATCGTTTCGTAATTTCGGTTCAAGATTTAATAACAATTTTAATATATTAATAATTCTTACATTTTGAAAAGGTATACCTTACGTCAAAAAACGAGTTTGGGATATGTGTTTCGAAATATCTAAATTATATTTAGGTACCTGGGACATATTGTTAACCTCATGAGTATTGTGTACGAGTATATGTATAGAGTATTTGTATAACACAAGATGTTTTTAGTCGGTGTGACGTCATCATGTATTTTGCTTCAACTCATAAACACTACATAGATAACTTAGGTATGCATAGTAGGTAGGTACTCGTACCTATGTAAATAAGTATTGCCAAATAAAAATAGTGTATGTATCTACATTTGCTACATTTTTTTGATACAAATTTGGAACAATTTCATTTCACAGATACATGCAAGCTTATTGAAAAGCCTATCTAGGATATCGTGTACAATGTACAGTCGCGACGAACATGGTAACTCATTAAAGTTATGACCCGACATATTTGTTTCATGCGTTTTCATCAAACACGAATGTTTTTTTTTAACTAAAAATAGCTTAATGTATTAAAAAAACTACTGCATTATTTTTAACATAAAAATAGTTATGTTGTCCAAGAATTTTAACGAGCGAATAGGATTTTGTAGAGCGTAAGAATTTTTAACACGTTATTTATTAAACATACCTTTTGTTAATATCTTGTATTAATATATGTGTAGGTATTATGAATTATCACGTGATATCCAATTATTTACCTAATAAACAATTTAAAAAATATAATTAGGCTAAGTTTCGAAATTCCTACCCGAACTTGTGGTATGTGGTGTTTTTATGACTTGTATTCTATTTACCAGTAATGTTTTATTAGTGTGTTAGTTACCGTTTATAGCATTTTACGCATACCTAAAACATTACAATACACAGTTTCATAAACAACAATAAAAAGAGGAAGTTATGTTTTTATTTATTTATTCTTAGAAGTAATGAATAAATCTAGATATTATTTGAAAATAAATGTATCCTTTTAATGTTTCGTTAGTATTTTCTATTCATATTCAATTTAAAAGAATACTTCCATATCCATCCATAGGAAATCTCGTAATGGTATACGCAGCCTTATACGCGGCACACTAATCTTTTGCCCATACAGTAACTATAGCCAATATAGCCCAAATCGTCACTACGATGGAAGGTTCATTTTAATTAGTTAATGACAAAAAGACACTTTGATCAGCTTTCATCTTATTACCAGGAACTAATAATTAAAGTGGTAATTATTTTAATATTGTACCAAAATAATAATCATTAAAAAAACTTCCCAAACATAAAGATCCGTGGCGAGCACTATACCTTGGCAGCCAGCAGTAGGTAGAGTCACTTTGACTTAACGTATAAGAAGTATTAGTACTTAAACAAAGCTTATATAACGGATTTAAATTGAAATTTCAGTTTATTGGTAGAACGTCTCCTATTCATATGTTGATTAATTAAGTCTTTTGTTAGAACGTTACATAAATGTACACACTTGGTTGCGCCTCACACCACTACACGGGATTGTTTAAAACTTTGATTAATTCGTAGCGGGTACCTTGTACCCTGTTGATTAGTTCGCTGTTGTTTACCCAACTCATATACTTTACTTTCTTTATTTTATTGAGGTTGAACATTTTCCTACTGATTGTACCTACCTACTTACAATTTACATCAACGTACCTGTTATATAAAATCGTAACGCAATAAAGTAAAAAAAAATTCACTGTTACATTACTTTGAAACTAATGATTATAGCAGACTTTGCTATAGATATGTTTTAGGTAAATTAAAAAAGGTTACGACTAAATAGGTACAAAACTACTTTTTGAGTAAACGCTTTTTGAGTAAAAGATTTTTGTGTCAGAAAAGTGCTCAATATTTTATAAATAAATTAACTTTATGAGATAAAATATAACAAATAAACATTTAATAATTTTTACCATAAATCTGCAACAGAAAAATATTAATTTATTTTATCAGTAATACTGGCTGTTGTTGGTGTTTTTGCCTAAAAAAAACGCTATATGCGAAAAATTAAAAAATATTCCGCGCGCTTTTTCTTTTCGCTGTATTGCTTTAATTTTAAAATATCAAGTAGTGATAAATTTATTAATTCGACACGATTAAAAGTCACAAAGGTAGCGTAAAAAGGCTACTGTAAGCCTCGTGGCCGAAAAATCGGCCGATAGACAAGCGTATCATTTAGAAAACAGGCAAAGATGCAAATTCATTTTTAGAAAAGTGTGTTCAAAGTATGATCCCTCGCAAGTGTGTTATAAAACGTCGTATGACATACATGCGCTTCAACAATTACAGACTCTGCTTGTAACCTCGCCTACGGCTCGGGCTAGCAATATTGCCTCGGATGTAATTTTTAACATACAGCACACGATTATAAACCACGCTACTGAATTAAAGATGCACCTAAGCTTGCAACAGAAGATCACGATTATAGCTACTCGAATGTAAGGTTGTTGACACCAGTAGGGTTAAATCCACAATGTTCGTACTAAGATTTCTGTCAACCCGAATGATTGATTTTATAAAATGCATGAATATCCGCATGTCCGATACAGAGCCACCCGGCGTGACAAGTCTGAGGCGTCTTATCTCGCGAATTACATTAATTAGAGGTGTGGGGGTAATTAATATTAATTAAAATCACCTTTTAGCTCGCTACACTGAATGCGTATCACAGTTAATAAATTTACCCGGCGCATCGGCCACTGGCTACAGTACTGATAAAGACAAACTGACGCGCGTCGACCTTTATTTAAAAGAAATTAGACTTTATGTATCAGGTAATAAGACGTATATGAACCGCATGTAAAAACGAAGCGTGTCCGCGAAAAGTGACTACGCGAGGTTACTTGCATTTAAAGTTGCAGTACATCAAGATTTTTTCGTATGATATTTTATGTTTTAAAATCGTAAAGACTGACTACATTTGTATACATCTTAATACTGACTGATATTATACACTTTAATGTGAGTTCATATTGATGCTTAAGCATTTAAAATGCTCATCCAATCATCAATATTCGAGACTTGGTCGCTAACTATGGGCCTTATTAGAAAGCTCAAAGTCACTGAGCGGGCGATGGAGCGAGCTATGCTTGGGGTTTCTCTGGGTGATCGAATCAGAAATGAGGAGATCCGCAGACGAACCAAAGTCACAGATATAACTCAGCGAGTCGCGAAGCTGAAGTGGCAATAGAATTTCGAATTTAGAAATTCGAAAAGCCGATGGACGTTAGGGTCCCAAAGTACTGGAATAGCGACCCCGCACCGGAAAGCGCAGTGTTGGTCGACCCCCCACAAGGTGGAATGATGACATCAAGCGGGTTGGAGGGAGCCGCTGGATACTGGCGGCGAGACCTTTTTGTTTGGAAGTCTGTTTTTTTTCTGTCATAGAGGGCCATTCGGGAGAGACCTATACTCTGATGAAATAGAACAACTTAGAACTGCGCAGTAATAGTATTTAACCTTATAGAAGATAGATGGTATATTAAGTACCTATTAATTAATATTCTTAATTAATTTATAACTGTAATTATTACTCCGCAATTAAAACCAACCTCGTTGAAGTATCGTTATTAACAATCACCCCGGGCCACTAGATTATTTTGCATTAATTATAGCTTTAATGATAATAATTATTAATTCAATTACTTAAATCATATTTTAAAGCAATATAATGACTGTGGGACTGTGGTTGGAAAAGACTTTTCCTGCTTTGTGTTGTAAAACGGAATCACAGCAATACCACAGTTTCTGATAAACCTAAACCTAATAATTACGTAATGAAATAAAAATAACGAATAGGTAAAAAAAATAAGTATCTACTTATTACAACTTTAGGTTTGGTATTTTAAGGCTCAGCATTGCTTCCGAATTCTCAATCTGATGTAGCTCTAATAACGCATCATCATCATCATCATTTTATCAGTTAATTGACCAAACTCACTGCACATAGCTCAGCAAGTCGCGCAGCTGAAGTGGCAATTGCCAGACCACATAGTTGAAAAGCCGATGGACGTTGGGGGTCCCTGGATGCTGGAATGGCGACCCCGCGCCGGAATATGCAGTGTTGGTTGTTGATGATAATGATGATGATGATGATGATGATGATGATGATGATAATGATCATGATGATGGCGACTGGCGTCGTAAACCATTTTTATATTGGTCTACTTATTTTCTACTGCCTGAAACCTCACAGCGCTTTTAGGTTTTACCTGTCCTCTGGATTACGTCGTTATTAACCTAATATTAATATATAATTCATTAACATTATTCTATACTTATAATAAATCTGTAGAGAGGTCAATTCTGTAAGTACATGAAATATATTTTCCCAAAATAACTAGGTATAGAAAAAAAACTACTCAACGGAGTTTAACGAAACTTGGTACAATTATTCTTCATACTCCTGGGCAGGTTATAGTATGCTTTCCATCACGCTACGATCAATAGGAGCAGAGCAGTGAAGGAAAATGTTGGGAAAACAAGAAAAGTTACTCCATTTTTACAGCGATACTACTGTAAGGGCTAGATTTAAGAGGTCTAAGGGCGGACGAAGTCACGGGCGTCCGCCAGTATATAATAATATTTAATTATCTTATAAATATGTGCATAAGTAGATAGTATATATACCAAATCTATAAATCAATGCAGGCAGTGTTAGGCCGAAAGCCAATTTAGAAATAGAGGAAAAGGGGTTACTTATTATTTCGTTCGCAGACATATTAAAAGCCCCCGTTTTATGAAAATTAAATACGGGGGCCATTACACCCTTTGTCTATGACCACATGTGCGGGATATGCAAATGATGTATTGGACGTTCAGTACAATACTTGATTAGAGCCTTTATGTAGATATAGTTGCAATTATAGAATTTGTTAGAGATCGTACGAGTAGGTATAGTTTAAAGTCTATGTTCTGAATACCCCTCGAGAGTTCAAAAATTAGTATCTAATGACGGAATTATCGCTGGACATACATAAAAAAACATACATACAGCCGAACGTAGAACCTCCTCCTTTTTGCAAGTCGGTTAAAAAAGTAAAGTCATAGAATACTTAATACGTAGAACAAATAAAATAACTCGTCCGAACACTTGAGATTACCTACAGCTATTCTTAAACACCTAACCTAAAATATAAATTTTCATTATTTTTTTCAGTCAAGGGCTATAAAACTTGTCATTGCGTTATAAAAATAGTTACCAGTCATGTAAAAACCCTCTGCTTGTGTTAATAAAACAGAAAAAGAGAAACCGAATAAAAGTGTAACTCCGAGGGAAGTGTTTTTTTAAATCGGATTTCAAAATTAAACCCTAACACCACTTAAGATGCCATAGATTACATGAGTCTAGCATTACACAAATACCGACCTAATGCAACATTCTACTGTCACAGTATTTCAAGCTTCATAATAGTGTTTTTTTTTTTAGTTTTTTCGTGAATGTTATTTTAACATTAGGAGCGCAGGATGAGTCATCTGTACACCGTAGACTACAGACTTTATATATTAGTGGTGGGTTAAAAATCGCAAATTGTAATATTTACATAAGCAGCGAAAATACTCGCACATAATAAAAATAAGAATATTATATAAATATTATAATAGAAAGCATACATAATTAAATACTAAGGTATGTAGATAAAATAAAACAATCGATTAAAATATTATAAAAATGTTTCTTTACTTATCTATTTTTTTATTATTTTATATATTTTTACATACAATAAAACAATCGATTTCAATGAACAAATAAATATCTTTGTTTTTATTGTATTCTGTTTTTTTTTTGTTTTCTTCCCCTATAAGTAGGTACCTAACTATTCTTAGCAATGATTGTAATACATAATTACATACTAAGTTTCTACAATAAGTAGAAAATTCATTTGTTTCAAGTAGGCTTAGTTTACAAGCACTTTTAAAACGTCAGTTATTATAAATTACAACTCCTATGAATATAAATTACAACTCCTATAAATTCTAGTTCGAACCCGCTACATTATAGGCAGGTAGGTACCTACTAAGGGGTTGAAAATATAAATTTTTACATCAGTTTTTTGTCTTGTCAATCTGTAATTTATCTATCGATGATATTGTACCTATGAGGAAAAAGTAACTGACACCTAAGGTAGTACTTTCCTACCTAGAGACAGATGAAATAGGAAATTCGAAGATATTCAATCTTTAGTCTACTTATGTAGAGGTAGATTAAAGATCAATATACTAGTGAATGCAGAAATATTTTACCGTGACAATCGAACAGAGAACATATTTTTGTCGAGCAGAATTTGCATTTTTTTTAACCGACTTCCAAAAAGGAGGAGGTTCTGCGTTCGGCTGTATGTATGTTTTTTTTTCGATTCTAATCCTACTAGGTATCTACCTAGGTAGAGTTTTGATCGATACATATACGAGTACGTAATTACAAAAATATCAATTTACGTAATATAATGTTTTATTCGGATAACAAGAATAAATTTGCATCTATTACATACATTATTATACATCTATTACATGCAGATTTATTCTTGTTATCCGAATAAAACATTATATTACGTAAATTGATATTTTTGTATAACTCAATCATTTGTGTTACTATTCCGATCGACTCTGATTTGGTACATTCGAGTGATCAATGAAAGAGCTTTTTTTTTCCTCAAACGTATTTTTTTAAATTGTAATTTGTTGTAGATAAAACTAAATTTGAAATACAAACGCTGTCTAAAAATAACGATAAATTTACTTATCCATCTATTAACTTAGAGTTTGGGTTGATTGAACTAAAAGTAGGTAAATGATCGACAGGCATGCTTGTCTGATAATAAATTGAGGAAACCACTTATCAACCTCGTTGACAAATCTATGATGAGATCTAGCATCAGCACGATTGCATTACCAGACACTCGTAGAACATTCCATAGAACTGCTTCTAGTTATGGAATTTACACTAACTATCTTATTAGTTGAACAATAGCTTTCTACAACATACACGTCCTAATGCTTAAGTAGGTATTAACACTTTCGCCGCGACACTGATTGTTCTGCACTTTCCTCTGGTGCGGTACGAGGTTCTTTAAACTCATACTAAAACTTTATGTAGTACGGTACGAGGTCCATGGACCTCGTAACTTTTGGACACGCCAGACATACGAGGTCAATTGACCTCGCACCGCAGCGAACGTGTTAACTCTGGACGTGTGTAAAATTTCGGAGCATATTAATTTATATAAAGGTCAAAGGTCAAAATAACTACATAGTTTTTTTCGAATTCCAATTATCGTGTATATGTTATTCCACGTCAATTTGCTAGTCTTTCAAACTTTCACACTTTGCCAAGTTATACTTAAACACTTTTCTAGTGAAAAACCCGATGAATCAGAATTCAAGTAGCATCTATTCAAAAGCTTACTGGTAAGTTTCTACTACCAGGTTTCTATAATCTTCTTTATGATTTTTTACAAATATATAGGTAATAGGAAGGTAAATATGGGTTAAGGGTCAGTACTAAAGTTTTCATTAACATGGACAATCTAGAAGTATTTTATTACTTTAGCCCTAGCATTTCATGGTGTAATTATTTTCACTTCATCTAAGATAATATTGCTAGGTTAATTCGAAAGTATGGTTGGATGTTAATTAATTCCCATTTAATAGTATCGGTGTTCATACGCAGGTATCTGCCAACGTATCTCAGGTTGTGTTAAATCGATAACTTTCTATGAACGTTTAGTCCTCCATACCTACTATTATTGAGAAAGTATCAACATTTTGTATGCATCTATACCGCACTATGGGACATATAGAAAAGCGCATTTTAAACTGATTTGTTTCTATCTATTTGGCGAAGTTTTGAATAAGTTGCTTATGTAGGTATGTAGTCGTATAAGATTGATATTGAACCTACAGCTTAGCGCTAGCTCAAGTCTTTTAAGAAAGAATAAGTTACCTACAGATCTTTATTCAACTTTGTGACAGAATATCTTCAAAGAATTTTTCGCATACACGTAGGTAGGTACATACACAAAGCAGCTTATGGATTGCAATAAATCAAATCTAGGAGACTTATTTGTGGCCAGTATACATAGTATATATAGTAGTAGTTTGACGGCCTCCGTGGCGCAGTGGTATGCGCGGTGGATTTACAAAACGGAGGTCCTGGGTTCGATCTCCGGCTGGGCAGATTGAGATTTTCTTAATTTGTCCAGGTCTGGCTGGTGGGAGGCTTCGGCTGTGGCTAGTTACCACCCTACCGGCAAAGACGTACCGCCAAGCGATTTAGCGTTCCGGTACGATGCCGTGTAGAAACCGAAAGGGGTATGGATTTTCATCCGCCTCCTAACAAGATAGCCCGCTTCCATCTTAGACTGCATCATCACTTACCATCACATGACATTGTAAAGGGCTAACTTGTAAAGAATAAAAAAAAAAAAAAAAATAGTATACAGCGAAATTTTTTGCTATACAAACTCAACCACGTTTTAAAAGTTATATTAGTAATACGAAAGCATTTTTTTTTCATTTACTCTCCAAAAAAAAAAAATCAAGACTCTTTCCCTAAATGCCCTTGCGTGAAATCATTTTATTCGTAGTCGTAACAATCAAAAGTTTATTGTATTGGTTAATACATATTGTCACCAACGTAGGGGTAAATTTGATCCACTACATAAACCGCAATAGACAATGTGGTGTCAAAAACTTTCATTCACTACCCCTAGACCGTCTTAACCCCTCAACCCTTTCTATTCGGCTCATAAAATTGGCGAAACGTACAAAAATACGAACATAATGCCATTTGCATAATGTTTCGAGCTTTGTTTTTTCATAGAGTCGGATTTCAAATGTCACCGCAGAGCAAGGGTGCGAAAACTTCCATTATGGGGTGCCCAGTATATTAAAAATCGTTCGCGTCCTTTGCATTCTTAAGGTTATGAAATGCTGCGTCAAGCGACGACCTATGAAATGGTATTACAGACCGTCATATTACAAGGTCTCAAATTCATTAAAATCTATAATATCTATGTATTGCCTGTCTATCGGTATTCTACAAAATATATAGTTCGGGAGTGCGCTCAGGACCTGTTTGATCTTGTGCCACCTTCGCTGTTCTACCACAGGACTGCATAGGTATCGCAGATCTGCACTGCTACGTCGTCGATATTCCTTGGACGCATATTAAGCGGTTTAGTTCCTCATTTCTTATACACACTCCAAAGATGCGGAATGCTCTTCCAGGTTTCCTCACCACCTGCAACATGGGTATCTTCAAGTTAAGAGTGAATAGAATATATTCTAGGCAAGCGCGTTCCACCATAGACTGCATCATCGCTTACCATCAATCGTGATTGCAGCTAAGCGCTTGCTTACACAAAAAAAAATAAGTAAAAAAAAAAAAAAAATACCGACCGAATTGAGAACCTCCTCCTTTTTGAAGTCGGTTAATTAGCGATGTTTTCCAGATATTGCGCGTTTCTTTCAACTAGTTATTTCTACCGCCAAGTAGCTGTATTTCAATTTAAGAGGATGATAGAAAGGATGCTGGCGGTTAGATGGATATGGCGAAACTGTTCTATTCCTTCCTTGTTAACGGAACCCTAAAAAAGATACAAAGCGTTTAATTGAATTTGGTACGATGTAAGCAACCTCCACCTAAATAAACCAAGTACATAAATATATTTTATTTCTTTGTAATTCTTATATGTAAATACCACGCAACCGTCAATATAAACCTAAGATCAAGGTTTCGACAATCTAAATTGCGACAAAAACGTGTTTCGAAATAGATGATTTATATAACGAATATAATTAAAAGGTATTGGACATGTAGAATTTATTACTATAGAAAAAAATTACACAGTCCAATATACTGCAATAGCTTTGAATATTACCCAATGTTTAGTTCACATTATACCTTTATATTATTTAATAATTTCCTAAATCTTTTAGGTGAATGTTGTTATTTATAATTACGAAATTGCGAGTTAAATATAGATATCATTAATCAATCGGCTTGAGACGGCTGGTTCTTCTTTCAAATAATTGCTTCTGTATGGCTGTTTCTTTGTACAATAAGCTTCCAGAATCCTATGAAAATATGCCCCTAATAAAGTTTAGGCGAATAATCTTCCCCATTTTAAATAATAAGAATTATTACAGTGTTGACGAGTACATGAATGACAAAATTTTGTAATGTATAAATATATTGACGTTTTAGCATAATAAATTATTGTAAAATACTGTATAATATTTGCACGCTGATATGTCAGTAAATTGTGTTGGAATTTTTTTCTATAGTGTAAGAACCATTGTAACCCACAGTTTCAACAAATTGGTTAAAATGGCTGAGTTTGAGAGATGACCTAATAAAAAATTAAAAGTGCATTTAAATCGTTAAATCTAAAAGCGCAAGTACCTATCAAGAAATCTCGAAAACCGCTTGACGTGCAAAGACGCAATTTAGCAGGGAAGTAAACCCTCATTCGCACGAGAGTTTTTTTAACGGACGTTAAAAAAACTTTCGCCGGACGAAAAGCAGGCGTCCGCTAGTTTAAAATAAATTTCATATGAAAGATAGCATACAATTATTTCCTTGGAAGCTTTTTACTACTGAAGTGATGTAGTAAATGAGAGACCCGTAACCATATTCCGGTACCTACTTACATGTAAAGCGAAGCGATGTGACCTTAGAAGTAAAAGCGAAAGTCAGTCGAAACTAGGGAAGTCTAACAGCGACTAGAAAATTAAATAGGTCGTGATGTTTGCACGTGAAGCGCATTAAATGCCACGGTTCAGTTATGTGAGCAAGGCCCTTTGCTTCAATTGTGGCCCTTATTGTGTTGATAACTAAGATCATTTTTATTCACACTCCTTGTATTATGACACTTTTAAGCGTCGATTTTCGGACTACCCACGTACAGAATAAGGTACTAAAAGGGCTTTGTAAATAAGTGGATGATATTATCGTTTATACAAAAACAAAGAAAAAATTAGTAGTTTAGTAAATGCATCCACTCGACTCTAAAATAATAATAGTGATTTGGTTAATAAATATCTAATAATAAATAAACAGCCCATTCCTGTCACTAGTTGGATGCCTTATCAGTCTTTACGCAACTATTGCTGTTACGATTTTCGTAAAGGTATATGTAACGTGAGAATTACCTAATAAGATTACTGAATGATTTATGAATCATGTAAGCAATATTTTCCATAATAGCATAATATAAATAAACAAATCCATTGATTATTGATCATACTCTGCTATAAAACCAAATAAATAATGAAATCCAATAACATGAAAGTAGAATGTTAAATTCTAATTGAAGTTAACAATTAAGTAGATGGCGCTTACTAATCTTTTACTTTTAATTATTTTAATGTAAGGTCTTACTTTTAATTATTTTAATTTAATTATTTTACTCCATTTTAGTTTCATTATATTCTGCTTTTTTTTCAATATTCAAGATTAAGTAGATTGAGGTGAAAGGAAGATCATAGAAGCCTAAAGCTGATAAATATTGCGTTATATAATTATGTATTGTTCAGTCTGAGGTTTCGAAATAAATTTGTGAAGACAGTGTATCAAATCTATGCTTCTATACTACTAATATTGTAGAGGTAAAGTTTGCGGTATTAGGGGTAATCTCTGGATTTCCTGAACTGATTTTGACAATTCTTTTACCACTAGAAAACCACGTTATTTGTGAGTGTCATAGACTAGATTCTATCCCCGTATTCTCACGGAAACGCGAACAATGTGAGTGCAACTGCGGGGCGTCGCCTAGTATAAAACTGGTTCTAAACTAAGAAATCAGAAGTCAGCTAAACGTTAGTAGACTTGAAGTCTACACTAACGGATGTAGTAGTCGTTCCAGCAATAACAGTTCCGGTACCGACACTCGACTCGCTTCCGTCCTCGACGAGGAAACGGCTTCCTCCCGATTGTTTATGCCTTCGACAAATATCTTTGACAAGAGATGAACATAATACTTACTACAACTTCTATTTGATCTATAAGAATTATGTTGAATATTAGATTCTGAGTTTATTTACAAAGGTTCTTAGCGTTTCCTTTGAGCTATTTATACTTGTATATCATTGCAGTTAACGAAAATATAAAAAGGAAATTCTGCAGAATGTGTTAGAAAATATGTATGTGAATAGAAGATATTTTTTATTTTTCTACATAAATTTTTGAAGATCAACTCAACCGAAGAGTTGTTGCAAAACTTGGAATAGCTCAGATTCTTAAACAATTACCTATAGACAAAACTTGTAGATTCAACTACGTATCTTATAACCTCATTATGATTGCCATCAGATGGCAATGATAATTTATTGCTATTACAATATGGAAATTGTGGCGCCTGCTGCAGTGAAAGGGCCTCGAGTGTTTTTAATCTGGCACAAAATTAATGAAGATTCCTTTATTTAATTTTAGGAGAGAGTGGTATGCTAAAAATTCCCAGTTTGCCGTACATTTCTGTTATTACGGTTTAATCCGCTTTCGTTTCGCGTGCGTGCATGTAAATCAAGTGTTTGTTTTTACATACCTAAGGGTGAATCATTTGATTTGTGGGCCGATTTTAAGCTCCTTTGAGCAAGAATAAATTATATTCAAAACCGAATGTACAACGTTGCGTTCAACGGCGATCAATACGCAATATTACACCCCATAATGGAAGACTTTTACATACCGCCCCCTAGAAAACCAATAAGAACAATAATAAATAACTCTTATCATATTTCGAGTATGCTCCTGGTCGCATCGCGAGAGATCCAAACCAATATATCACCAGGAATTTACGAGGCAAGATACGACAGGAAAATTGCAAGAATGGTGGCGCAATCTATCTTAGTTGGGTCGGTCGGGGGAGGCTGGGGTAGCTCAGGAGCGGGCGAGGGGCGACGGGGAAACTTCGAGAGGTTATTAGTCCAAGCATCTGTTGTTGAGCGGGGGCGTGATGAAACTGCTCGGGTACAAGCTAACAAATCTAATTGCTCAGTAGGCGCCCGTGTATAGTCGTAGCTGACAAATGGCCCCTCATGTGGCAGCGCGGTACACGGCAGCAATTTGTTAAACGCGCAGGTCACCGTGGGTGATTTAAGATTTTATATCAAACGTGAACTTAGTGCACACCACCGTGACAATGTTCAAACCTTAACTTTTCTATGTGACATTTTAATGCTCACTTTTATGTTCAAATGCGTCATCATGTCTCTGAATAAAATCGCTGAGCAAAACAGACGGGAAAATTTAAAGTTATTTTCTTGTTTGACTTCAGCGCTTTAAGAATAGATATAAAACTTAGCAGCTAATATAAAATATAGGTGCCAAAGAAAGCGTGAAAAAGGAATTTCAAATTACTACTTACTTATTAAGTTAGAGTTTTTTAGTATTTAGGACTGGTTGAAAGTGAAGGACTATTGACAGATTACCGTCGCATTTTTTTTTAATTTTGAGGGTTTTATTCGACAGTTTTTTTTTATTTATTAAAGGCAGGAAATGCTCTTTTACGGACTGTTATTTTGAGCTTGTTTTTGAAAATAAATACTATAGACATTTTTTCTCTTTCAAGTAGATTCCTACAGGTAAGCATATCTACGTAACTTGGATGAATGTCTATTACGAAGAATTATTAGGCTTAATATTTTTTGTATTGAAGCCCCGCCTGACGCGAGATAACGAAATACGAAAAGTTTAGTTCTACCGTGTACCTCATACAATCTTTTTATGCTTATCTTTCTGTGATTTATGACTTGTTCGGCGTCCAACAACGGGAAAGAAAGGAGGTATACAAAAGTAATTTATTTTTTACGTTTGTTTTTCTCGTCTTTCCGTGCGTGTACTGGCCAGGCAAACATGTTTTTGAAGTTGGCATTTTTGACTTGTCGCGTATGATTTACGGGTGACCCAGGGTGTGGGCGTCGCTTAACTCGATCGGTATTTCGGCTCATATTATATAAATCACTGCGTATAAATCTTGTATAAAACGTCACCTCTTTATTGAGCATGACATGAAAAGTTGTAACAAATTGCTATATAATATAATGCGCTTAATTCGTATTTCGAGGTTGATTTTCGGACAAGCGAGGTTTTACTTGTACTATTATTTATTCTGTGGTCTTACATTAAAAAAAAATATTTACTTTGTATACAGAGTGCTCGGGAGTATTACCCTTAAGACCACTTAAAAGAACCGAACTGCATAATTAATATTTTACTAACTACAAAAAAAAACTACGTTTTCATACAAAGTCATTCAAATAATACCGATTATCCATGTAACAACAAAGCGACAACGTTGCTTTTTAAAATATAAATACGTCATTATTATGGATGCGTATAAGATAGGCAGGACACATTTTAAAATCTATTTAGACAAGAAATATTATTTACACCGAAAATATGCATTTCAGAACACATGTTCCTTGAATAATTTGAATTAATTTATATTAAAGAATATAACCTAGAGTTACGGGAAATACTTCCGAGCACCCTGTATAATATGCGATTTGATGAGCAAAGCCAGCCAGCAGCATAATATCTCGTAGTGTTTAAGTCGAGCAAGCATCGATTTCCTAGTTTTATATGCCCGTTTACTAATATATTTCATTTGTTTACAGGTATGCCCAGCGACTACTTTATACGAAAAAAATTAAGTGAAAGCTGCTTGTGAGTAATTAAACCCTCATTTTACTGTTCAGGTTGAGGTCAAAGATCTATATTTGATTACTTTGTGGAGAAATAATGTTCGCTGGCGACTTTTGTACGTGATATTTAAATTAATGTAAAAGTAACTGCAGATTAGTTATGTTTTGTCATTTAAACCTCGGTTAAACTGTATGGTTTCTTTACCATTAACTGAAAACAATGTCTAGGCTTAGATCCTTTGGACTAAAAATTACATGGCTTATGTACGGTTATATGCAGGTATGGTTTTGACAGCCGCGTGGCGCAGTGGTAGATTTACAAGAGGAGGAGGTCATGGGTTCGATCTTCGGCTGGATCGATTGAGCTTTCTTAATTGGTCTAGGTCTAGCTAGTGGAAGGCTTCAGCCGTGGCTATTTACCATCCTACCGGAAAAGACGTACTGCCAAGCTATTTAGCGTTTCGGTACGATCTGTAGAAACCAAGATGGGTGTGACAACTCCTAACAAGTTAGCCCACTTCTATCTCAGGTTGCATTATCACTTACCATTAGGTGAGATTGTATTGTCAAGGGCTAACTTGTAAAAATCAGAAAAAATATGTTAAAGTCCGCTATCTTAGTAGGTAACAAAGGCTATACCTAAACTTCGTTTTTTTAGAATTGCAAAATTTTGTAAACAAATATGGCCGTATTCATTACTGACATTAGTTGTGACGTCATCCTAGGGATGGGCCGTTGATGAACTATATCGAGAATTAACTACTACTAATAGAATTTTATATCAATTGTAAAAAAATCACTTTACTTAAAAACTCACTTCTAAGTTGGCAACACTAATCACACAGTCAAAATACGCGCGATATTAACTATCTACCTTTTTCTGTTACATATTAATTAATACCTATCAAATAACATTTTTTTCACTTGTATCTGTTTGTTATAAATTAAGAGTACTAAAAAATTTAGGCAGTACTTGTTAACGCATTATCTTTTTTTAACATATAAGTACGTAACTAACTAAACAGCGCTATGAAAAAATTACTATATTCAAATTACTCAATTACGATATCGATACTGAACGGAATACATTCGATATTTACAATCGGTAAATCGTTCATTTTTAATCTGTGGTGACAATTTTACTTGGCACAACCTTAGAGAGACGAAACGTCAAATTAACATTTAAATGTAATCTGTGTGCATAATTTCGTGTTTAATTTCGTTTATTTCTAAAAATTTTGATTAAACCCTGTGTAAATTAAAAAAATGTTACGTTTGTATGATTCCCCATAGGTGGATTGTAAAGAACAAAGTGTTTGTGCGTGTTTTAATAGTTTGATGGTTCTGTAACTGTTATGAAAGTTTGGCATCGACAAAAGGGTTTGTTTATTTACCAAATAGCGCAATTCAATCTGGACATGGTATACGTTTACTTTGGGGCTAAGTAGTGATTTGTATATTGTTTAAGTTTATTTAGTTAGTTTTATATTTACTTATTTATTTATGTGATCCCTACTATTAGGTGCGTAATTAAGCCTAAGGAAGCACTAAGTTCTACACAAGTACATCACGTTATTATGAAATAACTACTTACAATAATAAATTACATGTAAAACAATTTATGGTAATTACCTACTAAACATTGTGCGAAACATTAATCACAGAAATTATATTAATAAATTATGTGCGAGATACATAATTGTCAAAGTACCTACTAAGTTACTACTCCTAACAATTTAAAATCGGTGAGATAATAACAACTAGAGATTATTGCCAATGCCTATTTCTAAAGTTAGGACGATCTCTATGCTGTTCATAAATTACTCTATACTCTATACGGATCATAAATTATCTTATAATTATGACTCCTTAGCACAAACCTAATTGTGGAAAACGAACGGTATCATACGGCACTGAAAAGAAGTACAGCCTTGCCTCGAAAAGACCTCATACGCACTGGCTAAAAGTCCATGAAAAATGGACCCACAGTGAACGGGTTAAAAAGATTTTATTTTTCTTCTTTTAGAGCCTATATCTATTTCAGTTATTTTGATTTTAACACAAAATTTGCACATGCATTAGACATTGCATTGCATTGCAAACAGAGTGCACATGCGTACGGGCGTGCTGTTTGCGGCAGCGGACGGTGAAAGGTGCGCAGAATAGGTTGCGCACAAAAACGTAACGCTTTTTTTTCATGCCGGGGGCTATATATATATGAAAAAGATTCTTAAGGAGTAATCTCCAAAAACTTCGCGTCGAATTTATAACCATTTAACCTTTTCCTTTTTTTTTGAAATCATTTAAAACAGCCTAAATCTCTAATTCTTGTGTAAAGATTAATAAATTATTCTTCCTTCCAAATTAACTAATTATTCTTTAAGATCAGTCTTACAAACTTGAAATGGATGCTTAATTAGGTACATGTATATACTAATGATTATTAGGTACATGTATATACTAATTTTGGGTTTTTTTCTGTTGAGTTGCTACACACCTACCATGTCCTATAGAGATCGTTGTGACTTGATATCACCTAGAACATCCTGATGGTATCTCTGTGCTTGGTAGGTATGAGTAAGGTCTCCTCTCCACGGTCAGCTATTATAATTTTCTCAGAATGATTGTGTGATAAACGCTGACCCTGGCTTATTTGGAAGGCATTTTGAGTATTTCAAATGACTGAGCATTAAATAATTATCAACTCTAAGTGTCGCATAGCTTATTCATAGGTTATGTCTTCGTCATTTTGACATTAAGTTAGAATATGACAAATATTACGTTTAGACTATCTGACACTTATCTGAAAGTGGTGAAACTGACCCTAAGCCCCTAAGGCTTAGGGTCAGTTTCACCACTTTATCCTGAGTTTTTTTAACTGTTTATTCTGAGTTTTTTTAACGGACGTTAAAAAAGCGTCCAAATACAACAAATGCATTCCTAAGTATATGTTCACACGACAGCGTTTTTAAAACTCGACGCTTTTTTTCGAGCAGTGTTGCATTTTCAATTTTGGGCGTTGGAAATAGACCTATAATTAACTTCATACTATATTTGAACGCTTTTTTAACATCCGTTAAAAAACCTCTCGTGCGAATGAGGGCTTAGTTCTTCATATTTTTATAAAAGTCCTATTTTCTTGTCATGATAATTTTATGGAACGAAATTGTTTAACTATATATAATCTAGGAAATCATATCGACCATATCTTGAAATGAATTAATGGTAATTTCAATCAAGTTAGAGTTGATATGAAAAGGAAAATAGTAAACTTATTTTTTAGTTTAGCAACCCTCTAGCAACTATCCAGTTATTTAAATATAATATGGATAAATTAAGCATATCTTTAAATGAAATAATTGCAATTTGATGAATTTGACCTCACGACGTTATGGACTTCTCAGCGTTGAGCCATTTTTCAATCAATTTAAATTTGGTATGAAAGGTAAAATAGTTAACTTATTTTTTTAATTCATCAACCTTATATACTACAGCCTTTCTTGATGAGTACTGTTTACCAACAAAGAAATTAGAAATGAAGGTAGAAAACGCATGTCATTTCATAACTTTTTTATTTTAAATTATGTATGGTTTGTTTATAAAATGTAATACAAAATATATTAACCACATCTAATTCTTCTAAGCTTATTAATAAAATTTATTTTCATTAATTTAAGAACAAAGTTAATTATAATTATTATTAGGTGTGAAATGACTAGTGACTTTTACCCTCATTTTTAATTTGTTTGTTTGTAAACAGTAGTCATCAAGAAAGGCTGTAGTATAAAACTGTCCAGTTATTTAAGCTGGAACTAAACCCGGGTACACAGCGCGCCTGTCACATTGGTTATATCAAAAAACTGCCCGCAGGCGATGTTTGCAAAAGTGCATGCATTATGAAGATTGCAAATCTAGCCGAGCCAAGCAGCGGGCTAACGCTCGTTGCCAAAAATCACACGATAAATAATACAGCCGGCTGCATGCATTATAGCCGTACCTTATCTTAGTGTATTTGAAGCCAAGAATTGTCCATTAAATATGCATTAAAATTACCTGTCTCGAATGAAAAATGGGCGAAATTTACGCAGGCGATTGATACATACACGCATACACGAGGAATTTGTAAGTGGAACGCAAACCCACACTTATAGCGACTTCAACATTTGCTTTGAAGTCTTAAAAATATAATGTAGCAGGTACTAGTACTAACTCTAATTCGTAACTATCATAATAAAAACTGTCTAATATAAGTAATTATGCATAGGTATGTTTTAATTATTCGAACAATCCTGATACACTACATAAATAGTGTAGTGGGCAGATAATAAATTAAAGAATATACAATGCATATACCTAAATAAAAAAAATAATAATAATTTTCGATTTTATTTTTTTCCATTTTAAACTAAATAACAACCACCTAATACAACTCAACATAAACGATCAAAACAAGTTTGTTTTCACAGAAACCAATACCGAATACATACAGAAATAACAAAGAATTGTTCATTCTGAACGCGTGAATATAGTACAACCTCCTCAATTAGATGCGTCGCGGATAATATTGTATAACTGGGAAATCTTCCAACTGACCGGTTTCATGTTATGTAAGATGGGTTTTGTGTAACGAACTATGTGATCTAATACCGTGAGATGCGATGGGAATTATTAAATTGATTTAGTATTCTATTGGATTCGGATAAATTATTAATGAAAATGTAATTTATTAATCATTTTATTGTCATGACAAATACGCAACTGTTTTTGTAAAATATAATAATATATATATTTTAGACTAAATGTGAATTTGTGATTCACATTTAGTTAAAATAATTAATAATAATTATAGACACGCACAACAATGAGTGGCTTTATCGCAAAAGAGCGATTCAGTTTCACGTCTCCGAAGATTTAAGCTCATCAATCCATCCATCAATCATTTAAATAGTGAATAGCGGATATCTTATAAATTGAGTAACCTAATCAATACATTTAAGAGGCCCTATAAATATAATATGCTAGAAATTGGATAACTAGTGATAAAAATGTGTGTTATAAAAAGATTGCCTTTTTTTCAACTTTTGGGCCAACGCTTACTTAAATCCGGGGACGTACGCCCAAAAGTTGAAAATATCCTTTATAGGTTAAGTCACTGTCATATATATATACTTTAAGCAAGCATTTTTGTATATTTTGTTAGAAATCTTCCCCCCCCCCCCCCCCCCAACTGATTTTGATACAAGGCCCCTCCAAGGCACGCTACGCCATTGATGAAATGATAAAGCCAGGTCTGATATAGAAATGTCAGTGTGATGTGAAAGCTACGTATCAATACGATGGCCACACTAAACTGATCAGCATTATGATCCCAACGATAAATAATATAGTTTCGCGTGTTCCCATGTCTCGTATACCGGACATGCCTCTCAAAGTGTCAACGTATCAGCCCACTCATTGTCAACATCATTGTCCATTGGATCTGCCAAGATTACTACGGTTTACTCCCCTACTATTGACCTTTGAATTCGACTCGCAAACAATTTCTCGAAAATGCTGCAATATTTTGTATAATGATTTTTTATTCTGTGTGTATTATTTTTAAATATCACATTATTGATAACAAAACTATCCCTTGCTTGCATCAAACAGTATTTTTTTATTTATATTCTGTGACGCATCTTTAAGCGCTCGTATTTGTCGTCAATTTGTGACGTAAATCATATCAATTGTTATTTTAGTGTTATTATGAACTAAATTGGATGCACAATAATTTTATTATCTTCCTCTCGGATAGTACAAAAATCAGCTTCATACCAACCTTTCAAATTCATTCAAATCATCTTATAGGTGGTAAGCGGTAACTTGTCTTTGTCTAATTTTTATCTATTTTTAAACGAAAAAAACAATGTTACTAAGTTTGTCAACTCAGACTTGGAACACTTTGAGAGATTGGAGATGAGATGAAATAATGTGCCTTCGCTAGCTGCCTAGCTATTAAATGGAGCTCTGTCTAATTATAATTAAGCTAGTACAAATTGATTGATATATTTTGGCTATAATAACTTGACCTTTAGGTAAATTGCAGTGCAGCTGAAACTTATTCAAACATAAACAAATCCTTTAGTCGACTTCCTCATCTTTGACGTTGGAACTTGGATCGTGAATCAATAGTAGCTCTCATTTCACGGCGCGCTGCCAAGCGTCTCGATTGTTATTCACCAACACCGCGGCGCGCATACAGTGAATACTGAATGTGGGGAATTTTCGCATACATGCCCTGTCAGGGGCATTTCATCTGGGCGTATTGACGAGTTTTTATTTTGTCACTGTCACGTCGGCATCGCGTGGGTAGCTCGCACAGTTATCCGAAAACTGTATAGTTCGATCTAATATTAGCTTCGACCGAAGCTTGTTCGATCGATCCACCTCTCATAGTTAAGCGGCGTTTGTCAAACATTGCATCTACTGTTGATACTAGATGAATATGGATGCCATTTTCTCCTAGTAAACGAATGTTCCGACCTGTATCTGAAAATTTCTTTAATTTCTATATTTCATAGCTCAATAAGACTCATCGTTCGATGATAATTCTGATGACTTTATTATCCAAAGCCGCAAGGGTTACGGATTGTATCATAGAAGCACTTTCTCTCATCGGCATCTTTTATTCATTCGGCATCCAGAATCAATCACAGTTATAATGTACTAGCTGACGCCGCGCGGTTTCACCCGTGTGGTTCCCGTTTCCGTGGGAATATGGAGATAATATATAGCTTATAGCCTTCCTCGATAAATGGGCTATCTAACAGTGAAAGAATTTTTCAAATCGGACCAGTAGTTCCTGAGATTAGCGCGTTCAATCAAACAAACAAACAAACTTTTCAGCTTTATTATATTAGTATAGATAAGGTTATATCTATGATATGTATGCCTTAGGTTAGCGGCAGCAAGCAGTGCATTTAAGATGAAAGAAATGTTCGTAGCTTAGCTGGGTCAAATTTATGAAATGATGTAGATGTTATATGGAATATTAGAAAAATTAACGTCCTTTAATAATAAACAATAAAATATGAGTATTTTGTATCAAAAGCCAGCCATCAAGCCGGACACAGGGTTATAACAAATCTCTCTCTATAGTCGTTCCTTCTTACTGAAGAGCGTGGTCCTGGTAAGATCCCAGCTTTATGCGGGTCTACGCCTTCCATCGGCTTTTGTTGGTTGCCATCGCTTCTATCGTGTAGAACTTTATCCTTCAGCTGGTCAGCCCATCGTATTGGTGAGCGGCCCCTCGGTCTTTTCCCGTCATTAATGCCTGTTATTATTAATTTCTCTAAGTTGCAGTAGATTATAACAAATACTTATATATTAATATAGATTATAATAATACGAAATACGATCGCTTAAAATTATTCGTACATAAAACAGTTTATTGTTAAAAGAGACTGAATAAAAAACTATCAAAAATAAACCTGTCTATCGACAGCAGTTAGATACGAAATCGCAAATATATTCGAGCAACAAAAATGTCTCTCAATGTCGACGAACGAATAACGATTTCTAGGAATGGTTGGAATATATGGGGCTTATGGGTTTTGCCTACATGACAACAGTTATCATGGGAATGTTCTGTTGTATCCGGTCTTAGGGGATTTTCGGTCATTTGTCGTAGGCTACAAAATAGCAAACTAAATAATATGAAACTACATACAACATAGTTTGAATTTATTTATAGTTAGGTACTTGTATTTTTCATGAACACCAAAACTATATCGGATCGTAAATTTTTGAGAAAATAATGAATCTAAATATAATCAGCATCATCCGTCATTAACAGCCGATGGACGCTCTGCCCTGGACTGGACATAGGTTTTCCATCGCCACGGTTTCAAGCTTGCAGCACCCAGCGACTCCCTGATGCAACCCGCTTGATGCTCTTAGTCCAATTGTGAGTGAGGGATCGACTATCATTGCAAATTCCTTCATTCATTGGCGCGGTATCGACTGGTGAAGTCTACGCTCCGACCTACTCGTGCCCATATTCAAGACCCCGAGTCCTTTCAACTAGAACTGCAGAACCACTTTGATTGCCTAGCAAATTGCGAAACTGTGGACGATCTGAACAACAGGTTCGTGGAAACTGTCCATTCCGTTGGGTCTAAGTTCTATAATCTAAAGTCTGAGAATTTTTTGGTTCTTTTCGTACGGTGGGTCACCGTACGAAAAGAACCAAAAAATTCTCAGACCATACACTTAAACTCATGGAAGAGAGGCAAGAAATGAGATTACAGTCTTCAGCAGATGCGTCAAATTACCGACTGATCAGTAGACAGATCTCTAAGTCGCAAACCAGCGACTTGCGAAACTTCAATACCGAGCGGATCAAAAATGCGATTGAAAACAATCGAGGCTCAAAAGTTTTCGCCAGAGATCTGTCTATTGGACAGACGCAGCTGACGCGTTTGAAGACCGAGCACGGTAATCTGATTTCTTCCAAGCCCGAGTTATTAAGTGAGGTCGAGAAGTTCTATGGACAGCTATACACGACTACTCAGCAGCCTGTTGACAACTTGACTAAAGACCCCAGAGCCAAGTTGACCCGACACTATACCGAAGATATCCCGGACGTCAGTCTATACGAGATTAGTGTGGCTCTCAAACAACTGAAGAACAATAAGGCGCCAGGTGAGGACGGAATCACAGCAGAACTCCTGAAAGCGGGTGGAAAACCGATACTTAAAGTCCTTCAGCGATTGTTCAATTCCGTCATTCACGAGGGCACGACGCCTGAGGCGTGGCATAGGAGCGTGGTGGTTCTGTTCTTCAAAAAAGGTGACAACACCTTGCTGAAGAATTACAGACCCATCTCGCTGCTAAGCCACGTTTACAAATTGTTCTCGAGAGTCATTACGAATCGTCTCGCTAATAGGTTCGACGACTTCCAGCCTCCCGAAGAAGCCGGTTTCCGAAAAGGCTTTAGTACCATAGACCACATCCATACGCTGCGGCAGGTTATACAGAAGACTCACGAGTATAACCAGCCACTATGCTTAGCGTTTGTGGACTATGAGAAAGCCTTTGATTCGGTGGAAACCTGGGCTGTGCTAAGGTCATTGCAGAGATGCCGAATTGATTACAGGTATATCCAAGCGTTGAAGTGCTTGTACGAAAACGCCACTATGTCAGTCCGTATTCAGGATCAGACTACGAGGCCAATCCAGTTGCAGCGAGGAGTGCGTCAGGGAGATGTGATCTCTCCGAAGCTATTTACCGCCGCACTGGAAGACGTCTTTAAGCTTCTGGACTGGGGCGGACTTGGCATCAACATCAATGGCGAGTACATCACTCAACTGCGGTTCGCGGATGATGTAGTCATCATGGCACAGACTCTGGATGACCTTAGTACCATGCTCAATGACCTCAGCAGCGTTTCACAACAGGTGGGTCTGAAAATGAACATGGCCAAAACAAAAATAATGTGTAATGCTCATGTATCGCTCCACCCAATTATAGTTGAGAACGCTGCACTCGAAATTGTAGACGAATACATATACCTAGGACATATGATCCAGTTAGGTAGGTCCAATTTCGAGAAAGAGGTGAACCGTCGAATCCAACTCGGCTGGGCTGCATTCGGGAAACTTCGCGACATCTTTTCGTCCGAAATTCCGCAGTGCCTGAAGACAAAAGTCTTCGAACAGTGCGTGTTGCCAGTGATGACCTATGGTTCCGAGACTTGGTCGCTAACTATGGGCCTGATAAGAAGGCTCAGAGTCACACAGCGGGCGATGGAACGAGCTATGTTAGGAGTATCTCTGCGTGATCGAATCAGAAATGAGGAGATCCGCAGAAGAACCAAAGTCACAGACATAGCTCAACGAGTTGCGAAGCTGAAGTGGCAATGGGCGGGGCACATAGTTCGAAGAGCCGATGGACGTTGGGGTCCCAAAGTGCTGGAATGGCGACCCCGCACTAGTAAGCGCAGTGTTGGCCGACCCCCCACCAGGTGGACTGACGACATCAAGCGAGTCGCAGGGATTCGCTGGATGCAGATGGCTCAATATCGTGATGTTTGGAAGTCCCTACAAAAGGCCTATGTCCTGCAGTGGACGTCCATCGGCTGATATGATGATGATGATGATGATGACATACAAACGTACAATTTATAGACGACAACGACGACCTTGTTCTGAAAACTAAAAAAAGTATTGAGTACATACTTAATTCTCAATTGATTTTATTCCACACATATGCTACAATCTAGAATCAAGTCTCAAGCTGTCCCCTATTAGCTTTGGATATCAAGCAGCCCCAAGTTGTCTCAACCCACTGCCAGTACTTTAACACATGAATGAGAGCGCTATTGAGTACAGAACACGGACAAACTGACAGACGCGCCCGTTCCCATGTTAGAAAACACAAGTGCCGAACGTCACATGGCATGCACTTGAATAGATACATCTTGATACAACAGCCTTTAATGTAAGCCGAAACGTTACATACAAATAAATCTACTTATAATACGTACTAGAGAGTATTTAGTTTTATTCCAATATCTAGTAATTAACAAGTCCTTAAGAGTGTGCAATATGTAATTTGGTGGTTACATATGGTTCTGGATCTCAGATTCTGGAAAAGTTAGGAGCCTGATATTTGGGTAAATGATATTTCAAAGTGTTAGCTTCGTTATGACTATACAAAATACACAATTTGTAAAACTTTTCTCGATAGTTTATTTTTTTTGAAAATACATGTTTTGCTCACATTTTGCTTCCAATCTCAGGAAAAGCAAACTTGTTTTCTTAAATTTTTGTTTTGTATAGAAAAATAGGTGGGCCATTTTGTTTTTCGTTATGTTGTTTAATTTACTTGCAATTAGGTAAAAATGGTTTTGGCGCTCACGTCATAAAATTTGCGCGCGCGTCAATCGCTCCGTGCTTTTCACACACGTGAAAGTCAAAATTCGGCGTCTCGTTTGCGCTTCGAATTTTATCCATATCGTAACGACGCGCTGCGCGCTCTTAAACTTTTTTCACTGTACAGATTTTATTAACATGCATGTGTAAGAAATCCATTTGTTATTTTTTTTTTTTGTTATATTAAATTTTCAATGATAAGTTAGCCCTTGATCTTACCAGTAGACCTAACATGCGACTTACGACATTACGACATGGAGGAATCTCGAAACTGTTTTGAGAGTAAGCCATTAAGTAACTGTTTATGCTTCAATATATAAAAAAAATCTATAAAACATTTAATAAACTATTGTAAAGCTTTCTTTCACACAAAGTCACGGGCACCTGGTAGTCAAGGTACATCATACCGTATCGATGTTTTAAAATTACAATCGTGACTTTCCTCTGTTGAAAGCTTACGGCTATGTTTTATTTAAAGCAAGGCGCGAGGATCGTAAATCATTACCTGTCTTTCAGTACGATTGTTCGATTATATTTTAAAGAATAAATCGTAACAGAATCGAGCCTAATTGCGCTTCGTGTTGTCAAGAGCCGTAACTGGCAAATGACCGTGACTTTGCGCGGTTATTAAATTAATATTAAATAATATTTATATAGTGTAACAATACTAAAATCTAGAGTAGGTACAGTAACTGTATTAGTTAATAATACCTTTTAGTTATTTACAATGGTTAATTCATTGATAAAAAGAAAATTAAGGAAATCGTACTAAATCGTATCTTATTCAACATCTATACCTACTAATATTATAAAGCAGAAGAGTTTGTTTGTTTGTATGATTAAACGCGCTAATCTCAGGAACTACTGGACCGATTTGAAAAATTATTTCAGTGTTAGATAGCCCATTTATCGAGGAAGGCTATAGGCTATATAATATCCCCGTATTCATACGTGAACCAAGCGGGTGAAACCGCGCGGCGTCAGCTAGTTCTTTATAAGTTTCGTAAGCCATTCACACGATTGAAACGAAGTATCATCCAACTGTGTAAGTTACTTATTTATAGTTTTCATGTAGGTTCATAATAAATATCAATTGATCCAATGCTAACATACATGAACATGAGGTACTGTCAGAGAATTTCCAATATAATTTCTATTAAATTTCAATATTTTAATTAATCATTCGTTTTGTGATTTTGATAAACATTGTATCATGTTGTTCTATAAGTGGGTAACATTGCAAGAACTTTCTTTTAATATTTTTACTTGATTAGTAGGTAGAGAAACATTTACAGCCGTTGGCTTAGGTTCTCATCACTGAAGTGTCACAATTATTTTCATCAGTAAAGAGATCTAAAACTGCCATTTCTTTTAAAACAAAGTGGTCTATTACCTACTTTGTGATAATAACTTCATATTTATAAAGCTCTCTACTAGTTTTATAGGCTTAGTTAGATGAAGTATTGTCTAATTAACATCCAGTGCCCTATATATTATTTTAGTAAAGTTCTAATAGAATACAAAACAACGAAATATAACTAATTGAGAAAATAAATAAAGAACTAATAGTTTACAGTCTAGCCGTACTTTTTACTTAAGATTTCACAAACATAAAATCTTTCCCTTTTTATATACGTAAAGGAACCTGTTCAATTTACTCAACTTGTACAAAATTTACAGTTGTAAGTATTTTGTCTCGTAAAAAAAATTGTAACACCATTTATAATTGAAATGTGAGAGAAACTCGAGGGCAGTAATTATAATAAGCACGAAATGGAACGCAATTAATCTCATTTGTTCTGCCGCTGTTATTATCGTCGGAATTAGTTGAAACTCGTTTTTGGGACGTAAGAAGTTGATCTCGGACTGTCCTGTCCGGAATCAGATTCAGGGAAGTGCAAAAGCAGACGCGAACACAATCGCTTATTAATGTACCGTCAGCAAAACATCGCATGAATCGAAGCCTCATCAACCCCACGAAATTCACAATTCAGAATTATTCATGCTTCTGTTGCTTGCTTGCCTCCGTTCGGATTATAAAAATTATTAATTGCGGCGAATTTTGTTTATTGCAGTTAAAAATTTTGTTTATTTTAATAATTAATACCTACGCCGTCTGAGAAGTGAGTCCAAGCTTTAATGTCTTCATCAATAACTGATAATTTATGTACAGCACGATCGGTACAAGACAAAATTGCGGCCGCCGGCTCCCCTTTGTAATCAGTGCAGAATTATAAAGCCATTGCAACACCGCGGGCCCTGTTCCTTGAGTTATTAAGAAAGTTATATCTCAATGGAGTTATTCGACGAACGATTCCAACTCGCTCCGTATGCAAGATTCTGTGAAATGCACGTGCTTCAAGTTCGGTTAAGGGATGTGAACATTTCGAAAATTTTGTGACTTTTAAAATTTTCTCACTCTTCGCTTTTAAGAAAAGATTTATTTATATCTACTACAAGAACTAAATTTGACATATATTTTGTTATCATAGAACGATTAGGATATTACTCTGATTTCTTCGTTTCTTTCTTGTTTTTTTTATTCAATGACAATTTAGCTCTTGACTGCGATCTCACGTAGACGCAAAAACTACTTCACATTGAGAAATGATTAACTCACTAACTATGCACGTTGTCACTATTTTTGACGTAAAAATGTCATCCGGTGCTTTCTGTTGGATATCACAGGTAAATGACATTTTGTCAATAGATTTTATGTTTATTCTAATGCCTTGATAAGACTAAAATAGAGAATAGGCCAGGAGGTTTTCTAAATAAAAATTATTCTTGTACTTTTATGTATTTTATATTTATTCTACAGAACTACAAAGTCACTTTTGTTACTCGGCTCTTTAAAGAGAATAAAAAAACAATTATTCTTAGTTACCTTTATTTACAAAAAGCATTTACTGTTCCTTGGATAAAAGTAAATTTTTGTTAGTTGTCAACGATTTATTGTCAACGCGATCGAAGTCAACGATGAAAACTACGTCGACACCTGTTAGAATTTGACACTTCCACGTTAAATTACCACAAATCCTCACAAACGATGCTATTTGTCGCCAAGGGCCTAGCAACAACTAGTAATACTCTATCACTATGCGGTGGATCGTCATTAATGATCGTATTATCGATTAGTTACATAACAATACACATAAAACACCCGCTAATCCACTGAACGCTGTTAAAACAGATGTGCACACTTCTCAGTCGGAATATATTTACCCAGACGCAATAGATTGATGTATATCATTAACCAAAGCCATGCCTCTTATTTACAACGCCAGCACTTGAGATTTTCGGTGGCTATTTTTAACGACCTCTTTTATTAGTTTTAAAAAAGGCTGTTTAGATTACAGCCGCGTTCGAGGGTTAGTGGCTTATTGGTATTTGAAATATTAGGTGGGAGGAATGGCACTCCTACAGTATTAATAGCTTTATGGAGTATAGTTATCTGATCATATTATATTTTACGATTATTGGTTACGTGTAGTTTTGTATTCGGTAAGTGATAGTCTATTTTGTTTTATTCAATTAGGTAGATGCTTATCATATCTGTGTGACTGCATTATTTATTTTAATTGTTATAAAAAGTATGTAACTATTATTATAATTACAATTTATCGTCGTTATCAACCCATATACGACTCACTGCTACTCGTCTGCTGCTGTCCACCACGCTGGCCCAATGCGGATTGGCAGACTTCACACACGCAGAGAATTAAGGAATTCTCTGGTATGCAGGTTTCCTCACGATGTTTTCCTTCACCGATTGGGACACGTGATATTTAATTTCTTAAAATGCACACAACTGAGAAGTTGGAGGGTCATGCCCCGGACCGGATTCGAACGCACACCCTCCGAAATCGGAGGCAGAGGTCATATTCACTAGACTATCACGATTAGGGACAATTATTACAATTTATATACTAATTTCATGATAATTAAATGTAACTTCAGCATAAAGAAGGTTTTCTAAAATATAATGTAATGTGATGTTTCTTTCCTTTACTAACTTGAGTTTTTCTTTCATTTAAGTTTCCTTTAACCGATACAATTTCATCTACAACGTGAGAAGTATTAAAATCTGTATCAAAATTAGATAACATCCAGCACTTAACCCTACAATTATTAATATCTTTATTAAAATCGATTTCATTAATTACGGATATAAATCGATTAACAACTCGCGCATCGTTTTCGCCAAATAAAACATCTAAACTGCTCATACAGAAATAACAAAACCCGTTCCCGTAATATCTTCATCAAGAAATGTATTGGATCGATTATACCCCGACGCGGTTTATGTTGGATATCCTTACATAATTGTGTATGTATAAATATTTGGACTGCAGGAATGTATTTATGTGGAAATCAGTTATGTAACATTTTTGCTTTATACTACCTAATATCACTAATACTATTAGATTATTAAACTGATATTGTTATGTTTGGTTATTCTATGACTTTTAAATGTGTAATTTAATCTTATCTACTTTCTGTTTACTTATGAATATGAGAAATACTTCTACTAAATCAGTTATGCAAGATTTTCGCTTTAATTTGTCTTTTATCACTAATTTTAAACTGATTATTAAACTGATATTGATATTTTTGTTTACTCTGTGACTTTTATAATTCATATGTACGTATATGATTTGTTTTTTGTGGAACTATTAGACAAAATATCTACCAAATTGTTTTTCATTTTATATCAGTTATTATATCATAAGTATACTCGTATTAATTGACGGTAAAATAAAATTTAAATTGTATTTATGCTTCTTTAGTTTTGTTCGATTAGTCATAATGATAAATAATTTTAATACGCTGCTGTGTCTCTCTAGTTAATGCACGATTAAAGATAATATTTCATACTCAATACAAAAACGATAATTTTATTTTACATTCATACGCAATCTACATCCAATACTCGAAACAAATAAAAAGTTGTAACACATTTTAAAACGTTCCTCTCAGTCGCGCAGTTTGTCATTTAGCACCCTTATCGATACGCTGCCAGATAGCTCCATGTTTATGTCTTTTAAATTAAATTGCTTGTGTTGATTATCGTGACACTCCTTTTTATACATTCTCAAATTTATATCCTCCGAAATGCGGTCCTCCGTTTTCGAACAATACATCACACGCCTCTTATTTACCGTGCGACCATTTGTTTAGTTGTTTTGAACATTATTTACAAGTCTATCGTCGCGGAATAAAAACAGAACGATCGATCTGATATGAAGACACATCGCGCAATCATAACAAAAGATTGAAGCGTGTAACGCCCACGAAGCCGTAATAAAATTATATTCTCATAAAAATCAATATAAACACCATAACATTCTATAAACGACACCGCGAACATAACGTCTTCATTAGCTCCACGACCTCCCGATTGCGGGGACTCGATGCAATTTTGTATCGAGTCGAGATGACGTCGAGTTAGTAATTTGCGTTGCTCAGGCCGGTATGAAGACCTGTATTCTGACAGCGTCTGATAATTTCTGAACAATTTTCGAACTTTTCGCTTAGACAATTCGCGTTTAAAGAGTAGAGGTGCATCAGCTTTTGAAAATAAGAGGCTTTCGAGTAGATACTTTGTAATTCATTTATTGACTCTTTATGTCTTAAAATATTTTTTTTTGGTTTTACTACTTTTGTAAAATGTCCATTCGATCATATTTAAAACTGGACAATTTTTGTAAATATAAAAAATGTACTTTTTGTTACAAAAAGTATACTCAAAACCGCAACACTATTCTTTTCTTTTTAACCTGTTGTTATTGATGCTATTATTTCTATAATTTTTTTTTCATAAAAGTTACCTTAATTTTCCATATTTCGGGGAACATAATTGCGCAACCTGCGTCCGAGAGATCAGTATTCGTACAGTATGATTTATAGTTTGGGGCTAGTTAATTGTGTTTCCCTTCTAAAAAATGCTATGCATTATCTCCCGGCGGCCGACAGGTAACAAATCTTGCTTTTCAAATATTATTACTCATCGCATTCGATTTGGGAGCGAGCGCTACGAAAGCTATATCACCACCTACTCGGTATCCCGCGGCTCACAATATTCTTTGGTCCCCAAACTTTAATCAAATGCGACACACATTCGTCTAGCCGTCTCCCTCGCACGCACGTTGTTTAGACGCGTTTAGAATATCGCCGTCTCGTGCCCCACTAAAATAGACTTTGCCCAAGCGCACTACTCGTGTCAAAAGTTTTGTGTAGTAATGGCTTACGAAATTTTCCCCTACCTCGTGACTTTTTTGTACAGTCGAGTTAGTGTGTTGGGGTCGTAGAGTTGTGTTAGAAAAAAAATTGTATAGTCTCGATATCGTGATAATGGAATAGGGTTTTGTATACTTCTCGTCGGATGCGGTCTCTGCGCTAGGTGCGTTCCGAACTCTGTTATTGTATGGACAACAGTGTCAGTTGTAAATAAGGATTTGTATAGACCAAACGTATCGAACAAGTGAATGAGTTCGCAGCTTTATTGCTATTAATTGATATTTGATATTAATTACGCGAAGCAAATTTTAAGTGATCCAATAAGAAACCGGGACATAGAATTCGTGCAGTCTGTGATAACGAAGAGTAATTATTATTTATTAGTGTGTTAGTGTCGTCATTAATTATATAAGTGGTTTACGAGTATATACAGCTTTAAAAGGATTTCATTAACACTGTAAGTTTTTATTTATCATTATTTACTGAATATAATTGGATACTATACATATAGTGATAAAATTAAACTTAATTACATTGATTAGTTTCATAACAGTTGCCTATTAATTGATAGAAGAATTTTATAATAAAATTTTACAGGTAACTTACCAAGCTATATCATGTTATTATTATTAGAAAGTTATCACTTTAAAAAAATCAGTATGTTTTCAACTGAAAACTATTTTGTAAATTTTTGTGGAAAACTTACCTAATGTTTGGCATATCTAAATAAACATTAAGTGTTTTAAATGGTGATTTAAAATTTTTTATATCAATAACGTAATAAAAACCATCTTCGCGGCTAAATTCAAACTCTTAAAAGATCGACTTGGAATGTATCAAGATAAAGGATGTCATCCAGAATCTTGGACCTTAAAGCAAAATCAAACTTACATTGAGATGATGCGCTGAAAATTGGACCTTAATCTCGATTATTAGGATTCAAATTTCAGTAGCCAGCTACAAAGGTCGATTTAAGTTTTTTCGACGAAGGATCGGGACCAACGTTTTGACCTAGCTTTTGGAATTCATAAAATAAAAGCCGCGTTCAATATGTAGCGTCATTCCACGAAATCTGGCTTAGTTTTATTTTGATACGCGACGTATTAAAAGGTTTTGCCCCTACCTCCTTCGTGGATAGACGTTATTTAATTTTGAATTAATAATTTTTAAAGTCAAAAGCTGCATGTTTTAGAGACCGGACTATAAGCTCAAAGTTCTAAAGTTCGATATCGAAGTTGGACTATTGTAGTTTCCTCTACTGAACTAGCAAATTTTTATAAAGCTGATGAGTTTGTTTGGTTGAACGAGCTAATCTCAAAAACAACTGGTTCGAATTGAAAAAAATTTTTTAGTGGTCGATAGCCAATTAATTGTAGAAGGCTTTAGGTTATATATCATAAGACTATATAGGTATTTACGCAATAATTATAGACAAATGAAATCGCGGAGCTCAAGTAATGATTTATTCACGACTATTGCAATAGCTTTTCTTCTTTCTTACTTAACATTTTAAAACCTAATATTTTCGTGTTTTATAGACATATAATTAAAAAATCAACGAAGGCGTTTTAGAGCTCTGTTATTTAGTATAAACAAATTGTCGCAATAAACTTTATAATGGGTAGATACTCGTAATTATGTAAGTCTTATATCTCGGTTTATAGGTGGAGTAATAGTCGGATTTGATTAGATACTTAATAACCTTCACATTAAATACTATGTAAGTATTTAGGTGAGTAGAGTAGTATTTTATTGCACATTAAGTTTGAAAGATTGTTATAATAAAGTAGATGATTACTTAGGTAGGTACAATATAAAAAATACTTAGTCTTCGAGCGTAAATCATTGTATGAGCAAACTCGATCGAGATTTTGTTATACTTAGGTAGGTACACCGTAAAGAAAACTAATTTTATTAATTAATTAAACTAATTAATTGCAGAAATATATTCATTACATGCATATGATAAATACTCGTAATTACTTACCCATTACAACTGTATCTACCTATTTAACAACTAGAGTTATATAAACTATCAATTTATTTATTTAATGACCGACTTAAAAAGTATAAAAGTTAGAAGTGATTGGGACTGACGGATTTCCAAGGAGAGGCTGTATGTATTCGGTACGTATACCTATAGAGATTTGAGAAAAACAAAAAGCTGCACAATACTCGCGCCGCCTGAACTGAATTCAGTGCTTTTATCACTTGGGTATTTTTGTCAGCGACTTCCTCAGATAGCGGGGGCTTTCTCAGCCGCGAAGGAAATGAAATTCTTATCGTTCCTTCGTAGAAAGAAGCTCACTTCTTTCAGTTATCCGCAGGAAATATATAGGGGGTGTTCCCGCTTCGCTCGCTATAACCAACATCTGATTGCTAAAAGGAATCACGGAAGAATATCTCGCTCAATCTAAATAATGTATCCTGGTGAACGGTTTCGGGATTCTTTTGCAGATTTTTTTTTTACTGGCGTGTTGTTTGTGCACTTAATACTTACCAAGTAAATATCACTAACAATAATGAATAGAGGGCGATATTTTTTTCAGATATTTAGTCATCAGAAACTTAATGAAATGCTTTACCATACTATACTCGAAAAGTTTCTATTCTGACCTTACCTCAATAGGCAATATTATAAAAAGTTAATGTGGTGAGTAAATTAAAAAAAAAACAATAAAAATATCTGTTTTAATAAGTCAATAGAATTATTACCAAACTAAATAGAATAGGTTTTTTTCTAAAAACTTTTGTTTATTTCTGTAAATTATATCATTAAATAAGTTATAAGTCAGTTGAAAAAAATTAAAAAAGTTCAAAAAAAACACTCTGTTTACAAATTCTAATTTCTTATGTTACTTTTATTATCAAATACAAAATCAATTTGTTATTACTAAGACTATTAATATTAATTTAGAAACATTCAGCCAAGCCTATTTAATACTATTTATAGAACGGGCCCTAATCTTTTTCATAATCGGCTTTTGCGCGCGGCGGGAAATTGAACAATTTCCTTTTTTTTTATTTCATAATGCACATCGCGATTATGCATATTCACGTTGCGGTTTAACGTTCAGAAATCAGAGGACGCGTTCAAAAACTTTCAACAATGATGTCCCCTTTTTCATCCTGACGCTACACAAAATTTACGATCGGGCCGCGCGAGCGAACACTGCGTGCCTGATGTTTCTAAAAATGTGTCAAACTTTTTACAAAGTTCTTTCATTTAGCTGCGTCCGGCCTTCCACTGTAGCCTTGCGAGAGTTTTTTTCACGACTATGCATTGTTTATTTTTTAGTAGACCGCTATTGAAATGTCTTCCAGATAACAGAATTTGAGTGACGCAAAAACTGGGCAACGAGTTCGGATAATGAAATTTCTCCGTTTTCAAACTGTCCGATGTCTATTGTATATAAAGTACTTTTTTAAATCTCACAGCTTGAGTTCGTTTGCCTTAGGCCACCTTTCCACTGTTGTTTTTAAAGGTACTTGGCTGTATCTACTGAGTAGATACCAAGAATTGTGAAGTGTTTTCCATTGAAGCGATGCGAAAGCGATGAAGCGAGAAAATTGCAACCGATCGCTAAGTTATGTAGCCCTGGTATAAGGTAATTTTCCACATACCAATAGGTACTTGCGTATAATATTGCTTACTATTTATTGGCTAAATAACGCAACGATAATTTCTTAAAACTTAGTGACGATTCCTTTTTTTTTTTAATTTTACTAATAAGCTATATTACCTATACAAACTTAGGTTAACTTAGTCTTTTCCACCTAAAGTAAGCTTGTTAGCCCAAAAAATTTAATAATTCTAATGTTCGATTTCAACAACTTTCTAAGTATCTTTATTTTGAGATTTTCTACTCCTTTGTTGAGTAGATAATATATTTGCTCTACAAAAAGTTTCCCGAGTATTTTATTATCGAGTAGGTATAAGAAAGCATACAAGGAAGAAAAATAAAAAAAAAACTAGTTTGAAATCGGTAAGTATATTCGGTATCCTACCTACTCGCTCCTTTACCTATGATACCTAACTATGGCATGAAATACCTATGGAAATAAAATAAATATTTATTAAGTACTAAATAGTTGGGTAAGTATTGTATCAGTGGTGGCAACTCGTTTCTATACTCAAAGATAATATTCAAATTGCCATTGAAATATTCACCCATTTTTATTTATCAGCGTGCACAAGGCCTATTTTGCATAATCGGTTTATTTTAAAATAAAATGTCCCTTCTGAATCGATTAGGACGCGGCCACACTGAAGACTTTATCGGCAGCGCGTTTACTCTGAAAGATGAATGGTTCAAAAAAACTAAAGATGTATTTTTGGTTCTCATAGAACAAATACGGAAAATAGATCTTCAGTTTCTTAATTTATCTTTTTATACTTTTATCTCAACGTATTTTACCTATTTATTTTTAAATGGCAACTTAGATAGGTACTTAGTTTAAATACATAGTTATTTATTAGTAGAATGATGGTACACATAATAATGGCAAAATTGGCATGGTTGTATATTTTTAGCCTGTACCTAACTAAGCTATGAAATAAGTGAATGTAATTTATTTGAAACAATAAATAATTATCATCCAAGATGCAAATCAAAGGCATTGCATCAGATTGTGTTGGTGGTGTGGGTTTATTGTGACACGGTAACCTGATTGTAAGCGGAAATTAAAAAAAATCATAATGTGAGTGAGATTTAATATTGCTGCTTAATAGTTTCTGTAGCGATGTTTGTATAACTCGAGTGTGCGTTTCGAATTTGTCTCTCTATCTTTAATATGGATGTTAGATAGTGGTGTGCACTTCATAGTTGAAGAACTTATATTGGAGAAGGAATTTCCGTTTTAAACAATTTCTACCCTGGTTAAAAACCTTGTGCACGTCACTGGTGTTAGACACAAGGAGATAGATACAAATTCGAGTCACACACGGTTTTAAGACATCGTTGCAGAATAAATCTACTGTCCTTTGTTCGTCTGTACATAGCCTTAGCAGCGGCGAGCCTAAACCGGTTGAATTAGGTTTTGTCGGTTCTTCTTCAAGCCACGAGTATGCTCGCGCACTGGAAACGGGATATTATTAGGTTTCACTCGTACTTCGATATCTTTGAAGTTTATTTGACGTAACAATGATAGCGGAATTAATATACTGCGTATTGGAGATTGCGGGATATAGCGTTTAATTCGTATTATATACGTTATCGTTGAGAAACTTGTTAATGGTTTTTATATTATTTAACAAGTAATTATGATGTCATGTGATGTTAAAGAAGCAGTCCATGATGGTATGCTAGCAGGAAAGTTGAAAGACTTATTTACATCATACTTTAAGATCCCTTGGGTAATGGTTTTAGGAAGTCGGCCTCAAAAATGAGGAATGTTGGTTAAGATCCTACATCGGGCTCATAAAGTATTGTCGTATAGGTATTTACTTATTTAAACGTTTAAATTTTTTTATGAAATCCTACCATCTCCTTTAGGA